>NC_090932.1:129540632-130176038 GCF_040938575.1 Ambystoma mexicanum
GGGAGCGAAGTGACAGTAAAAGTCCCACATGCGGTGGACGTTCTCCTGAATAGAGTGCATACACAGCATTTGACCACAGCTAGACTCACACAGTATGAGATGATTCTGTTTGCCAGTAATGTAAAAATCGAACGATGTAACACTTTGAATCCAGCGACACTGCTTCCTTTGCCCGTCTCACCTAATGACATTAGGCATGATTGTGTGATCCAAATGGAAGAACACACTAAGGGTAGAGCAGACCTGCAAGACACCCCGCTGGTTGATAATGAGGGTATATTATTCTGTGATGGTTCCTGTTTCAAACTGCCAAATGGGGAGACAACAGCAGGGTATGCTGTAACCACAGGGGAGCGGTTGATTGAGAGTGGGAAAGTGTGTGAAAAATCGGCCCAGGCAGCAGAATTGATTGCGCTAACGAGAGCATTAGTGTTAAGCAGCGGTATGAAAGTGACAATTTATACTGATTCAGCCTACGCTCATGGGGTGGTTTCCAGTTTTGGTAAACTCTGGGGAGAGCGTGGGTTTTTAACCTCCCAAGGTGATACTATTAAACATGCCCAATTGATTGCTGAATTATTACAAGCCCTTACGTTGCCTAAGATGGTGGCCATAGTGAAATGCCCAGCGCATAAAAGGACTCTAGATTATGTCACGCAAGGAAACTCCTTAGCCGACCAGATGGCTAAACTAGCTGCCACAAGGGATACACGGTGGGAGGCCCGACAACTCATAGTGGGGAGGGATGTGACTATGGAAGGGACGAAGGAGCGCGTAAAGGAAATCCAAGCAGATGCAACCATTGAAGAAAGACTATCTTGGCACAAGGATGATCAATACGAGGAGACGGTAGATGGGCTATGGGCACATACCAATACGAATACTTGGGTACTACCTGATGCATACTTACCTGTGATAGTGAGTGTGGCTCATGGTCCAACTCACGTTAACGCAAGGACTATGGAAGAAGTTTTGAGTGCTGTGTGGTACAACAAAAGATTGGGAATGTATTGTCGTCAATGGGCAAAACATTGTGAAATATGTGTTCTATACAATGTGGGGAAAGGTGTACCAGCCCCGGCGGGCCACAGTAAGTTACCCACCTGCCCTTTTGAGGTGGTGTATATGGACTTTATACAGCTGGAGCCTGTAAATAAACATTCCTACTGTTTGGTGATGAGATGTGGGTTCTCAGGATGGGTGGAAGCATATCCCCTGCGGGACAATAGTGCCACCTCCACAGCACAATGCATATTGAAACACTGGGTGCCCTTGTATACGGTCCCCAGATATCTATGGTCTGACAATGGGACTCATTTTACTGGTGAAGTAGTACGCAAAGTTTGCAAGGCCCTTGGTATTGATCAACGCTTCCATGCGGTTTTTCATCCTCAATCAGCTGGGATTATAGAGGGCACAAATAAGGTACTGAAGAACAAACTGGCAAAAGCTTGTGCTGAAACGGGACTGAAATGGCCAGATGCATTGCCTATTGCATTATTGAGTATGCATACTATGCCTAAGCGTACACATGGTTTATCTCCTTTCGAAATTGTTATGGGGCGTCCACCAAGTATTGGGACCCCCATATCACCTAAGAGATTGTCTGAGCAAGCATGGCCTGCATTACAACAGTACTGTATTGGGTTAACTAATAGACTGATTTCTATTAATGCACAGGTGAACGCAGTAGCTCCATCTCCTCTGATAGGAGAAGGTCACGACGTGCAGCCCGGTGACTGGGTTGTTATAAAAGCCTTCGATCGCACCAGCGGACTGCAACCCAGATGGAAGGGCCCGTTTCAAGTGCTCCTCGCGACACAAACTGCGGTAAAAGTTGATGGCAAATCGCACTGGTACCACGTGAATCACGTCAAGAAGACGCTTCCACTACTGATTCCTCCAGAAAAGGGAACCAACCAACCCCAGGTTGCAACAGTACTGCCAGACGCCATTAGTAGGTGTGCCCATCGTCTCCGATCCCGTGACGTGTATGTGCCAAGCAACGTGTAAGGACACTGTTTTGAACTTTGATCATTAGGGAGATGAACATTTGGACTCTCTTGTTGGTTTTAGCAGGATTGTGCCTTACTGAAGACAACGGGCTTGTAGCCTGAAGGGCCTCCGGCGTTCCCCTCATGGGACAGGCACTACGAGGTGTGGGACAGATCGGATGAAGGTTTTCAGTGAGACCTACCACTATTAGAGTAGAACAAGTTACTTTCTTACCTGGTAACGTTCTTTCGATGGGATGGTCCGACGACGTATTCCATATCTATGACAGGTAATCACCACAGCTGTGCTGCTTCGGAAACTTTTCCGGCGTCTGCGTCCTGCGTCGATGACGTCGATACGCCGACGTCTAGGACCTCCTCCGACGTCCGACGTCATCCGATGTGATAAGTAGGACGCACGACGCCTGTAGCCTCAGTTGTAGTTTTTTCCCCCAGAACGTGTGACAGAAGTCAACTGCCAGTCAGACACAAAGCCTTGCGGAACGTAAGCTGCAATCGCAAAAGAAATTCTGCAGCGGGGAAGGCAGGGCGGGAGCGATATGGAATACGTCGTCGGACCATCCCATCGAAAGAACGTTACCAGGTAAGAAAGTAACTTGTTCTTCGAGGGGATTGGGTCCTCCGACGTATTCCATATCTATGACAGACTCCCAAAGCAGTACCAGAGCAAGGAGGAGGGAAAGAATTTATAAACAAAATTAGAATAGCCAATCAAATAGCAGAGCAAAGGACCGCCTTGCCAAAGGCCAGATCCTGCCCTCTGATGGAATCGAGGGAATAATGCCGTACAAATGTATGTACTGAAGCCCAGGTGGCTGCATCACAGATGTTGCGAATAGGAACACCCCTCTGCAGGGCAGTAGATGCAGCCATGCCCCTGGTAGAATGGGCCCGCAAGCCAGCCGGTGGGTCCTTACCCGCCAAGCGGTAACATTCCGAGATGGCCAAAACAATCCAGCGGGACAAAGTCTGTTTCGTCACAGCTTGCCCCAAACGCTTACCAGCGTAACCAATAAAGAGTTGATCGTCCACTCTGACCCGGGACATGCGTGAAACATAAAAGCTTAAAGCTCTCCTAGGATCAAGCCTATGGAGCCTCTCCTCTTCCTTACCAGGATGCGGAGGAGGATAGAATGCCGGAAGAACAACCTTCTGGGCTAAATGAAATTCCGTCACTACCTTCGGAAGAAAAGAAGGACGAACTCGAAGGACAACCCTGTCCTTGTGAAATACAGTGAAGGGTGGCTTAACTGAAAGTGCCTGCAACTCACTCACTCTGCGAGCGGAAGTAACCGCAACTAAAAACACAGTTTTCAGAGTTAACAGCCTCAAAGGGCAAGAATGTAAAGGCTCAAACGGAGCACCCATAAGAAACCTAAGAACAAGGTTTAAATCCCAACCGGGCACCAGGAAAGGTGACGGAGGGAACACATTAGTGAGCCCTTTCAGAAACTGTGAAATTAAAGGGATCTTAAAGTAAGAACACTCATCAGACGAGCGCTTAAAGATGGACAGCGCTGCCAGGTAACCTTTAATGGTACCCACTTGCAAGCCCCTGTGGGCCAAAGAAAGCAAAAAGGACAGAACCATGGGGATGTCACATGCAAAAGGATCCACATTCCGAACTCTGCACCAGTCGCAGAACTTACGCCAACGGCAACGGTACAGAGACTTAGTTGCTGGCCTTCGGGCCGAAAGCAACACCTCCATCACGTCTTCAGGGAGGTCCCAATCCCTATACCTCAACCTTTCAGAAGCCAAGCGTGAAGGTTGAGGGATCTGACCTCTGGATGGAGAACCAGACCCCCCTCCCGTGAGAGCAGATCGTCTCGGTAGGGAAGACGACGTGGAGGGCAGATGGACAAGTCGAGAAGGTCCGGGTACCACGTCCTCCGAGCCCACGCCGGAGCAATGAGGATCATCCGGGAACCGAACTTCCGCAACCTCCGCAGCACTTGCGGGATGACGGGGACTGGAGGAAACGCGTACAGCAGCGGGAACGACCAATCCACCACGAACGCGTCTCCTAAGGCCCCTCTTGGAGGAAATTCCCGCGAGCAGAACCTCCCGCACTTCCGGTTGACACTGGAGGCGAAGAGATCCACTTGAGGGGTCCCCCAAAGGGCGAAGATCTCCAGGAGAATCTCCTGAGCCAACTCCCACTCGTGAGAGATCGCGCTCTGCCTGCTCAGAGCGTCCGCCGTCACGTTTTCGACTCCGGCCAGATGAACTGCCGAGACCGAAACTTCCTGCTGGATGGCCCAGAACTCGAGCTGCATCGCCTCCCTGCACAGAGGAAGTGACCCTGCCCCCCCCTTCTTGTTGAGGTAGTGCATGGCCACCGTGTTGTCCGTCAGGATCAGGACATTCCTTCCTCGCACAGTCGGCAGAAAAGCCTTCAGGGCTAGCCTGACGGCCCTCAGCTCCAACAGATTGATATGGAGTCTGGACTCCGACGGAGACCAACGACCGCTGACTGTCAGCTCGTTGGCATGAGCTCCCCATCCCGTGAGGGATGCATCCGTCACGATCGTCACCTCCGGCCAGGGAAGCCAAAATGGAGCCCCCTTCATCAAGTTGCCTTCGACGGCCCACCACAGAAGGTCCTGGGCGACCGAGGGCGGCACCTGAATCGGGTCCGACATCCTGCCGGAGGACTGCGACCATTGCATCTTGAGTGCCCACTGCAAAGATCTCATGCGCAGGCGAGCCTCTGGCACCAGAAGAATGCAGGATGCCATGAGGCCGAGCAACCTCAAGAACTCGAACGCAGGGAGCGTCTGGGCATGCTGAAACTTGTGCACCATCTGCTGAATGTGAAGAGCCCTCACCTGGGGAGGAAAACACTGCCCCAGGGAAGTGTCGAGCACTGCTCCGATGTACTGGAGCCTCTGCGTTGGCGTCAAATGGGACTTCTTTAAATTGAGGGAGAAGCCCAGCCTGTGGAGGGAGTGGCAGGTGACGGACAGATGATCCAGGACTTGCTCGGGAGAGCTCCCCCTGATCAACCAATCGTCCAGGTAGGGGTAGACGTGAATCCCCCCTTGCCTGAGATGCGCTGCCACCACCACCATGAGCTTGGTGAAAACCCTCGGGGCGGAGGTCAATCCGAACGGCAGGACCCGAAACTGAAAGTGCGAGTCGCCAACCGCGAACCTCAGGTACTTCTTGTGCTTGGGATGGATCGGCACATGGAAGTAAGCATCCTTGAGGTCGAGTGACACCAACCAGTCCTGAAGCTGAAGGGCCTGGAGGACTTGAGAGAGAGTAACCATCTTGAACTTGTCCTTCCTGAGGAGTTTGTTCAAACCGCGCAAGTCCATGATGGGTCTCAATCCCCCGTCTTTCTTGGAAATCAAAAAATAAGGGGAATACCATCCCTTGTTCCTCTCCGCTACAGGCACCAGTTCTATAGCGCCTTTCTCCAGCAGGGCTTGAATTTCCTGCGCAAGGAGCGGATCCGGACACTTCAAAGAGAGGTTCCCCGGTGGATTGTCGCGAGGCCTGTGCCGAAAGGGAAAACAGTAGCCGTGGGCTATGATCTCCAGAACCCACACATCTGAAGTAATGGCTTGCCACTCTACAAGATGCTGCGCCAGCCTTCCCCCAACCGGCGAACCATGGGACATGGCCTCATGACTGAGTAGGAGCGGCTGCGGCGTTACCCGAGGGCAAAGAGGTAACTGCCCGAGCGGCCTTGGCACCACGGGTACCCTGTCGTCCACCTCTGGTACCCCTGCGTTGGCCTCTTTGACTGCCAGCTCCTCTCGCTCTACTGAAGGATGAGTAATAGCGAAAGGAACCACCCCTCCACTGCTGTCCCCTAGGACGAAAAGGCGGAGGTTGGCGAACTGCAGCGCCCAACGACTTCGCTGCAGCTTTTGAGGGCTGCAACCTCTCAAGGCTCTCGTCAGCCTTGCTGCCAAAAAGGCGTTCACCATCAAAGGGCATGTTGAGGAGCCGGGACTGCACATCAGGAGCAAACCCCGACTTCCGCAACCACGCAAACCTGCGTATCGCGGTGCTCGCCGCCATGGACCCACTGACGCAATCAGCCAAGTCCAGACCCGACCGAACGGACTCACACATGGCATCCTTACCATCCTGGACCATAGCAAGGAAACCCTCCCGTTCAACCCCTTCGGGAATATGTTCAGCCGCTAACGCAACACAGTTCCACAGAGTGTGCGTGAAACGTGACAAGGCACAAATGGAGTTGGCCGCCTGAAGCGCCATACCACCAGAAGAAAACACTTTCTTCGCCCAGCCATCAAAACGTTTGTCGTCCCTATCAGGAGGGATGGTAGGGTACGACGCCTGCTTTGCCGGGGCCGTGGCCGCCTGCACCACCAAACTCTCCGGAGTGGGGTGCCTGGTCAAGTAGCAGGGGTCGCTACTGGCTGGACGGTATTTACGCGACAAGGATCTGCCCACCGCCGGGAGACTCTCCGGAGCAGTCCAAGCCGCCGCCACCCTTCTCTGTAAAGCCATATGGAACGGCAGAACCGGGTCAGTTGGGGGACCAACATCAAGGATGTCCGTCAGATCATCCTGCACAAACTCCCCTGGGGGAGCAGACCATCCCAAATACTCAGACACCCTAGCCATAAGGCGCCGGTACGAGGAATCGGCATGGGAGCCAGGCTCAGGCCTACAAAAGTCCACCTCCGGGGAGGTGTCCAGTCCACTGGCATCATGCAGTGACTGCCTCAAATCGTCAAACTGACTATGGCCCGAGACAATTTCATCAGGCACCAGACTAGGAACCAGGCCATCAGAATCCTCATCCGCCTCCGAAATAAATTCCAGGTGGCGAAAAGGCACCCGAGAGTGCTTGCTCTTAACCAGAGCCTTCCTAGGGGGTACACCCGTGACACGGGGCACCTCCGACACGAAAGGCGTCGATGGCGTCGAGCGAACCGGCGCCGAGAAAACCGGCAACGGCGCCGAGAGGATCGGCGTCGACGTCGAGGAAATCGGCGTCGACGTCGAGGAAATCGGCGTCGACGTCAGATGCAGCGCCTCCAGTATCGGCGGCGTCGACACAGCCCTCGAGGCCGGAGCCCCGAGCGTGTCCCTCGACGACCTGAACGTCGACGGCCTCGACGACGTCCTCGAAGCCGGAGCCTCGAGAAAGCCTGTCGACGCCCTTGACGCCTCAGACGTCGACGTCTTCCTCGAAGACTTCACAGGAGCACACGGTCTCGAACGCGTCGAGGACCGGGACCTGGAACGGGTACGGCGAGAACGAGCCTCCTTGTCCGAACGGGACCGCTCCCGTGACTCGTGCCGACCACTCTTGCGAGCGGTGTCTCTCGACCTCACACGGCCGACCCCACTCGGGGGCGCGGACGGCTGAGTACCCTGCGACTCAAGAATCGCCAACATTTTCTTCCCGAAGGAAGCCCATTCCTCCGGCGTCGCACGGCTGGTGGGGTAACCGACGTGCCGGGCAGAATCCTCGGAAGAGGACCTGGAAGGCGACCGGTGACGGCGCTTCCGAGAATGCCTCGAAGAGGCTGAGGAGTGGCGAGACCCACTCCTAGAAGAAGACCGACGAGACTTCCGACGATGACGCGGAGAGTCACCCCTCGAATCATCCGTCGAAAGCCCCGCCGACTTCGACTTCCGGGGCTTGGACACCCGACCTACCGACAACTTCTTCTTACGTTCGCTTAAGGCTTTGGACGTGAGCGACAGGCAGTCAACACAGTCATCCGTGTCGTGGGCCTCACCGAGGCACCAGAGGCAGGCGTCGTGCGAGTCAGTCACCGACATCTTGGACCCACACTCCCCGCACTTCTTAAAGCCCGGACGCGGGGTTGAAGACGAAGTAGAAGACATCGCCGAAATACACAAACGAACAGGTTCGAAGAACCAGAAAGAACAGAACACCAAAGAGACGAGGCTTGGAACCGAGAAACACGAAGCAACACGTTCGCGGAAAAAACGGAACTGAGGCTACAGGCGTCGTGCGTCCTACTTATCACATCGGATGACGTCGGACGTCGGAGGAGGTCCTAGACGTCGGCGTATCGACGTCATCGACGCAGGACGCAGACGCCGGAAAAGTTTCCGAAGCAGCACAGCTGTGGTGATTACCTGTCATAGATATGGAATACGTCGGAGGACCCAATCCCCTCGAAATAAGGACACTGGTGCTTTAAATAGGGAATACAGCTATATCGCTAGGTTGCATCTGATACGCATACGTACCTATAATTGAGCCACATACTGAATTATGTCTGCACCCGTATATGCTGGTTTAATCCCTGAGCAGATAAATGTATGCTCCCCAAACACAGAAGGTAAGAGAAAAACACCAATCGGGTGGCAGCTCCTTACGCCCATACTGGTTCTAGCGGCAATAGTTGTAGGAATTTGTCTCTGCATCCAATGCTTCCCGGTATGTGTGTCGTGCTGTGTTTCCATGTGTTCTTCCAGCATAACGCGCCTAAATCCAATGGATAAAAGCCATGTACAACAGGAATATTTTGACATGGGAGGCCTGGAGAAGATGGAACAAGTTACTTACCTGTAACTGTTGTTCTCCAGCATGGGTCTGGCATGGATTCACATGCTCATGAATATTCCCCGTCGTCAGGCTGGGAATCCTCGGTAAAGAAAAAACCAGTATCAGTTTCGTTTCTGATCTGTCTTTCGTAGTAATAACCAATCACTGGTCTCTGCGTCATACTGACCACAGCCAATGACTGCCCTCTACCTAAGCACCGCCTCTGGCAGCCATCTTCAGATTTGGAAGCACGTGAAGTGGCAGTATGACCAAGTGAAGAGCCGCAGAGGGGTAGGCGGGAGGGTTCGCATGTGAATCCATGCCAGACCCATGCTGGAGAACAACAGTTACAGGTAAGTAACTTGTTCCTTCTCCAGCATGGGGTCTGGCATGGATTCACATGCTCATGAATAAAGAATACATAGCAGTACACACATGCACAACCACGGGAGGTGGCAAAGGCTCAACATTAAGCATTACATCAAACTCAACATTAAGCATCTTACCTCCTCACCAGGCTCACCTCAGGCGAACAGGTTGCGCAGCACTGCTTGGCCGACCCTGGACTCCTCCCTGGAATCCCGATTGACGCAGTAGAACTTTGTGAAGGTGTGCGTCGACCTCCACGTAGCAGCCCTGCATATGTCCAGCAGGGGCACACCAGAAAGGAACGCTGTGGTAGCTGCGATCGCTCTGGTGGAATGGGCTCTCGGACGGCCAGGCAGCGGTCGGTTTGCCAACCGATGACAGTACATGATACAGCCGGAGAGCCATCTGGAAATGGAAGCCTTCGAGAGAGCCTTCCCCTGATTGACAGGTCCAAAGTTCACAAAGAGTTGTGACGTCTTCCGAAAACCCTTCGTGCGGTCCACGTAGAACTTCAGCGCTCTAGCTACATCCAGCGAGTGCAAAGTCCTCTCAGCCGGCGACGAAGGCGACGGGAAGAACACAGGTAACACCAAGGGTTCGTTGAGATGGAAGTCCGACGGTACCTTGGGCATGAAGGAGGGGTGCGTCCTGAGCACTACCCTCGTGTCGTGGAAAGTCAAGTACGGGGCCTTGCAGGAAAGGGCCTGGATCTCTCCCACTCGTCGTGCGGAGGTGATGGCCAAAAGAAAAGCTGTTTTCCACGATAGAAACTTCAACGGGGCCGAGTGCAGAGGCTCGAACGGAGGTCCCATGAGCTTGGTCAGCACCACGTTGAGCTCCCACGCCGGGGCCGGAGCCTTCACCGGCGGGAACGATCTGAACAGTCCCTTCATGAACTCTTTCACCAGACGATGAGACCACAAGGACGTCCGCCCCGTGGTTCTGGTGTATCGGGAGATCGCAGCAAGATGAATCTTGATGGACGCGTGTGCCAGACCAGCTTTGGCCAGCGTCAGCAGGTACGGCAGTACTTGGTGGGCCGTAATCCGTAGAGGGTTAATCTTCTGTGCGTGGCACCAGACAGAGAACCTCTTCCATTTGTGTCCGTAGCATTTAAGAGTCGAGGACGCCCTGGCCTTTGCAAGAACCTCTCTGCAATCGGCCGGTATGTCGTATCCTCCAAACTCTAGCGCTGCAGGAGCCAGGCCTGCAAGTTCAGCGACTTCGGGTCGTGGTGGAGGATGGCGCCTCCTTCCCTGGAGAGTAGATCCGCGTCCGCCGGCAGCTTGATCGGCGGGGACGCTGACAAGTCCAGAAGGTCCGGGAACCATATCTGCCTCGGCCACGCAGGTGCGACGAGGATCATCCTGCACCGTGACCTCTTGAGCTGGTTGACGAGCCGGATTAGCAGAGGCAAGGGAGGGAACGCGTAGAGGAACAGGCCCTCCCAGGGGAACGAGAAAGCATCGCCCATGCTCCTCGTCTGGGGAAACCTGCTGGCGAACCTCCGGCACTTGGTGTTCGTCGCCGTCGCGAACAGGTCGATCTGGGGTGTGCCCCACCGTCGGAAGAGGCGATCCACCAGATCCTGCCTTAGTTCCCACTCGTGGCACGAGCGCAGCTCCCTGCTGAGTGAGTCGGCGATGGTGTTTTTTATCCCTGCCAGATGAAACGGCACCAGAAAAATCCCTTGGGCAACGGCCCAATGCCACAGGTCCTGCGCCTCCTTGGACAGCGCTGGGGACCTGGTTCCGCCTTGTTTCCTGATGTAAAACATGGTGGTGGTGTTGTCGGTGAAGATCCTCACCACCTTGCCCTTGAGGGACGGAAGGAAGGACCTGAGGGCCCAAAACACTGCACGGAGCTCCAGGACGTTGATATGCAGGGACTTCTCCGTCGGGAGCCAGAGTCCCCTTGCGTGCAGATTTTCGGTGTGCGCTCCCCACCCTTCCAGGGAGGCATCCGTGGTCACGGTCTCCTGGTGGGCTGGGGTCTGGAAGTCCATGCCCGCCGTCAAATGCGCGCGGGTGCCCCACCACCGTATCGCTCGTCGGAAACTCTCGTCGAGCTTGATCCTTTCCTCGAAGCTGCCCGTCGTCTGGATCCAGCGCGCATCCAGGAATTCTTGCAACGGGCGCATCCGGAGCCTGCACATGGGAATGAGGTAGATGCAGGAAGACATCATCCCGAGGAGGGACTTGATGGACCTCACTTTGGCCGCGTCGGCCACTAACATCCGTTGCACCTTGCCCAAGATGGTCCTGGTCCTCTCCTCCGACGGGGAGGCCAGAAGGGACACTGTGTCGAGCCTGGCTCCCAGAAACAGTGCGACTTGCGCGGGCACCAGGTGGGATTTGGCGTAGTTCACGGAGCATCCCAGGTCCGTGAGGAGTTGGACGGTCCTTGCCGTGTGGACCACGGCGAGCTCCCTCGTCTTGGCGCGGATGAGCCAGTCGTCCAGGTAGGGGTAGACGTGAATCCCCTCGCGGCGCAGCTGCGCCGCCACCGGTGCGAGGCACTTGGTGAATACCCTGGGTGCCGACCGTAGTCCGAAGGGAAGGGCTTTGAACTGGTAATGACGCCCTTGGACCACGAATCTGAGGAATTTGCGGTGCCCCTTTAGGATGGGAATGTGGAAGTAGGCATCCTCCAAATCCAACGACGATAGGAAGTCTCCTTCCTCCAGCTGACCCAGGACGTGCTGGAGGGTGACCATCCGGAACTTCTGCGCCTTGATGAACTTGTTCAGACGTCGCAGGTCCAGGATGGGGCGCCATCCTCCCGTCTTCTTCTTCACGAGGAAGTATCTCGAGTAGACTCCGGAGCCCCGAAGCCTCTTTGGGACGAGTTCGATGGCGCCTTTTCTGAGCATCGCCTTTACCTCCAGGAGAAGTTGAGGGACGTGAAGTTCTTTCCTGGCCACGGGGGGGACGCGCGGGCACCTTCTTTGAAACTCGAGCGCGTGGCCCCGGGCCAGGGCGTCCAGCACCCAACGGTCGGTGGAGATGGACTCCCACACGCTGACGATGCCCGCCAGCCGGCCTCCCACCGGGGTGCTTCGGTGGGGGCCCGACCCCACGGCCGGTTCAATCCTGCTTGGGCGCGGCCTTGCCGCCTTGACCTCCTTGGCGACGACGGCGGGGTCCGCTAGACTTGCCTCGTCCTCTGTAGGCCTCTTGCGACGACGAGCGGGCCGCTTGACGGTAGGAAGCGAAACCGCCGCCGGAACCTTTGGAGGCGCCCTTGCCTCCGCCGCTCCGAAAGGGCGTCCGTCGTTGCAGGACTCCAAGGGCCCGGGCCGTCTCAGTATCCGCCTTGATGGCCTGAAGGGAATCGTCCACTGTCTTCCCAAACAGGTTGTTCCCGTCGAAGGGCATGTCCAGGACTCTGGTCTGGACGTCCTGCCGGAAATCCGTAGCTTTGAGCCATCCACGACGTCGAAGGCAAACGCCGTTGCCCAGCTGGCGGAACCCGGTGTCGGCGATGTCCGTCGCCACGGTGATGGCGTGGTCCGAGGCCACCTCACCTTCCTGCAGGATCTCAAGGGCCTCCGCCCTCTTGTCGTCCGGCAGAAAATCCAGCAGGGGAGCTATCTTGTACCAGAGCTCCCTGTCATAGCGGGCCACGATAGCCAAGGCGTTGGCCGCTTTAATCGTCGTCGCTGCCGACGAGATGACTCTACGTCCCATAGCATCCAATTTCTTTCCCTCGCCGTCCGGCGGGGAAGTCGATGTGGAGGCCGCACCCCCCCCCCCTTTCTTCCTGGCTGCCGCGGAGACGACGGAGTCCGGGGTAGGCTGCGCCCGGAGGCACAGGGGGGCCGTGTCCGGGACCTGGTACTTTTTCTCGTACCAGTCTCTTCTAGCTGGCGTCGTGGAAGGGTTCTTGAGGAGGGAAAGGCCCTCATCCCAAATGTCGTCCAACAGAGGCACTGAGAGGACCGTCTTCCTCTTGGCCTCACGCCGCTGATAAAGGAAGCCTTCCTTTTTCTTCTCCTCAGGGCAGAGTTGGAAAAGCTCGGAAGCCCTGGAGATCATGGAGTGGAAAGATCCGATCTCGTCGGGTGGAGAAGCCCTGGTGGGAGGCGACGACGGAAAATCCTCGTCGTATGCCTCGTCGTCCGTACCCGTCGCTGCCGTGTCAGTCCCCGTATCATCCCCTCGGGTGGACGGGGAGGAGGGCTGGACGGGGCGCGACGGTTGAAAAGGAGGTGGTGGATGGATCCTTCTTTTCTTGGTAGGGGGAACACCAGAAGGTCCCGGTTCTGGATCCCCCGACGGGAGAGGTTCCTCCGTCGGTAACGGTAGCCTCGTCCTTATCTCGGAGCATAAGGACTGTATGGCCAACAAAATGGCCGCCGAGTTGTCTTGCGGTGCTGGCAGAGGGGAATCCGACGGGCGGGCAGGGGCCCCGTCGGTATCCTCGACGATGTCGTCGTCGTCACCTGCGTCGGGGTCCATTCCGACGGGCTGGCCTTCTTCCACGCCTAGGCCGTGGCTTAAGACCTCGATCAGCTCCTCTTCTGAGGTTGAGGCCGAATCTCCGACGACGCCCTGCCCCCCCTTCTTCCCCACGGAGGGTTTCACGGGGGTCCTATCGATGAGCACAAAGGAAGACTCCCTCCGAGGAGGCAGGGAGATTCTGGGCCCTGAGGTCGCCACCACTGGTGCAGCCACCACAGGCTGAGCCAGGGCCGCCGCGACCGTTTCGATAGAGGGCTTGGTCGGATGGATCAAGGCCTTCACCACCTTAGGTGCGCTCACCGCCTTATCCTTGAGGGAGGGGGCACTGCCACGCTCCTCCTCTGCCTTAGAGCTCGACCGGGGCCTCTCCAGGAGCTTCGCCGGGTGCTCGGCCTTCCTCTTACCCGACCCAGAGCGTTGGCTCGTGGTTGATGGTGCCGGGGAGGGTGCGCCCTGCCTGGCGCCCGTAGAGCCCGAACGTTCGGCGCTCCCGGTGCCAGCGGACTCGCGGTGCTTGGCCTTATGTTGGGCCCCCGTCGCCGGGGCGCCCTCAAAGGTCTTAGAAGACCGCTCGGATTTCTTCTTCTTCTCGCCAGACGGGCTCTTACCCTCCAGCCAGTTGGCGAGACGTTGATGGCGGTCCTTCATGGTCCGTTCCGATATGTTGCCGCAAAACGCACAGTCCTTCTCCACGTGCGTCTTGTCCTCATGAAGGCAGTAAAGGCAGAAAGAGTGTTCGTCCTCCTTGAAGACGTTCTGCAGCTGGCATCCAGGGCAGACCCTGAACAGCTTTCCGGGCGTCGAGCTTCCCTTCTCCTGGGCCATCTCCGAGACCGGGCCTGAGAAGCTTCTGGATTCCTCCGAAGTGTAGCTCGACGAAATCTTCACCCTTGAGGGGCACAGATGAATCCGACACGGGTCCCCGTTGATCGGATGTAGGATCGGTGGAGCTTGAGGCTCTTTGACCGAAAGAATCGAAGTTTTTTTGTGAAAAAAGCACGAAAAATAGCACTAACGCTCGAGAGCAATAGCACGAGGATCCCAACACATGAACGTGCGGTAAAAATCTGAAGATGGCTGCCAGAGGCGGTGCTTAGGTAGAGGGCAGTCATTGGCTGTGGTCAGTATGACGCAGAGACCAGTGATTGGTTATTACTACGAAAGACAGATCAGAAACGAAACTGATACTGGTTTTTTCTTTACCGAGGATTCCCAGCCTGACGACGGGGAATATTCATGAGCATGTGAATCCATGCCAGACCCCATGCTGGAGAATATGGTACATACATTATGTAATGATGTTGCTTTCCTGCCATCTGCTTATGCTAGGACTGCTTAGATTGATGCTCAAGTGTGAGCAAAGGGTGGATTGAAGGTACGCATGCATATGTAACGTTGTGCTCACACTTGGAGTTTGTACTAATCACCATATGCGTTAAATGAATGTACTTTATGCTAAAAGAAGAGGCCTTCTCTTTTATACGGCGGCGTTTAAGACCTGCTGACCCGGCAAGAACTTAGTTTTTAACAGAAGAATTGTGTTTGGTCACTGTATGTCGAAGCATGCTGAGCCTGCTAAAACTATCTGCAGAATACGGGTGGGGGGAAGGAATGAGTAAGCATGGCCTCGAGCACAGAGATACGGGCACAAAGGGGCACGAAAGAATGTGAAGACCGGGATAACAGGAAACCACGATAGACCACGATAGCAAATGTGCAATGGTTGTTCGTTAAACTCCAACTGGATACTTCAGATAAACTCCAACTGGAGATCCGCCCTGGGGTGAACGTGTGCTATGTGCAAGGCAATGTAAACAGAAAAGTATAAAAGAGCACGATGTGTAGAGGAAGGCGCGGCACTTCGACGACTTGCTTAGCGAGACGTTTGAACTTGCGGCCCATTCGCGAATGCTTGTGCATTAATAAAGTAATGTTTACTTGGCTCTTTTCTGTCTGAGTTATTGCAGGGTCCCTCATTGTACTGGTTATGGTGACGGCGAGAAATCGCACCCACAGTGCCCTCTGCTCTGAAAAGTTTCCGAGCTGCAAGCAGGATATTGGAGTATATCAAAGATGATAAATATGTGGGAAGACACAATCCATTCAGAACTTGTATTTGAGAAGCGGTGTATGCCGACAGTGCAGGTAAGTGGACTTAAAGAGTTGTAAACTAACCCTGTGTCCAAACGGTAAAGCAAACATAGACCAATGCGTGAAAGGGAGCAATCAATTGGATTGATGTCTCGAGTTTTGCACCAGATAAACCATTTCTATTTATTGTACTAGCAATGTCTGGTATTAGATTTCCATGCCTCCTTTAGGATGTCAATACATCTTTGTGTTAGATGGTCAAACTCTATGACCTCAGGAGCCAAGCTGCCAGGTTCAGAGTTTGAGGGCACAGACTGTACTGTCCCGTGATGTTAGAACAGCATGTTGTATGGGCTCAGAAGTCTCACAGGTGAGCAAAGGGACATTGTGAGTAGGTGCGAGTACCACGGTTGACATACCCACATTGGAGCCATTAGAATGAGTCCGACTTGTTCCTGGTGCATCCTGTGAACAATCTTGTTGCGAAGTGGTGTTGCGGGGTGGGGGGTAAGCAAATATCCCTGACCAGTTCATCCATGTTGCGTTCTCCCTGGACCCTGGTTGGGGGTACCTGGACGCGTAGTGTGGGCATTGCGTTGGGTTGAAAATAGATCTATGTCTGGTTGACTCCAGTTTAAGAGGACGTCATTTAGAATGTCTTTGTGCAACTGCAAATCATGTTCTGATGAAAGCTGTGTGTCTATGCTTAAGACATCCACTAGACAGTTGCGTTTCCCTGCAACACGTGGGGACAGGAGGAACATGTTGTTCTGTGCTAGTTTGGACAGACTTGGAGTGTGTTCCCCCCTGTTTAAGTAAAATGCTTTATGTTAGAACTAGGAATGTTTTCCCTTCCATTAGGTGTTCAAAAGCTTGGAGGGCTTTGAACATTGCTAACAACTCTAGAAGGTTGATGTGCTTCTTTGTTAGTGATTAAGTCCACTGGCCGTGCGCAGTGTAATTGAGGAGATGGGCTCCCCATTCTGACAATGATATAGGTCTGTGGTACGAGGGGATTGTACTGCAGGGGTGATGAATGATTTTCCTTATAGATGGTACTCTCTCGTCCACAACTGCAGGGATTGAACTAATTTCTGCAAAATGACCACTAGATCGTTCCACAGACCGATTGATTGCGACCATTGTTTGCATAGTCACTCTTGCATAGGATGCATGAGCAGCTTGGTGTGATGTACTGTGTAAATGCAGGAGGCCATCATCCATAGTAGGCCAACGGCTTTCCGTAAGGTTATCTGATGACTGGCTACATAAGGTAACCTGCACAGGTGGGCCGCTGCCACTTGAGTACTTTGGTGGATACCCTTGGAACCTACGTAATGATGAAGGTAAGCACTTTGAAGTGGTAATAAGTCGTACCAACTTTGAACCTGAGATATTTTCTGTGAGCTAGCCACATTGAAATATGAAAGTATGCATCTTTCATATGCGTCGCCATGTAATCCCCCAGTTTTAGGAGTGGGATCACTTTCTGAAGGGTAGTCATTCCAAACTTTTGTGGTTTGACGTACGTGTTTGCTGGACGAAGGTCTAACAAAGGGCGCATAGTTCAATCATTTTTGGGAACAAGGAAGACGAAAAAATACCCTTGTTTACCTCGTGAGGAGGGACCAGTTCTATCGCCGCTTTTTGAAGAAGGGCTTGGATTTCTTCTTGAAGAATCTGTAAATGTTCTTGCAACATCTTGTGCTGTTATGTAGAATGAGGTTTTGATAGGAACTCTATGGAGTACCCTTTTGTCACGGATGAAGTACCCACTTGTAGAAATTTGCTTGCCTCCCAAGTGTGGCATTGCGAGACAGGCAGTGTATCAAGAGTGACACTTAAGTGTTAGTGTCAAAATGAACAAGTTACTCTCTTACCTGGTAACGTCCTTTCGATTGGAAGGTCCGACGGCGTATTCCATATCTATGACAGTAATCACCACAGCTGTGCTGCTTTGGAAAATCTTTGGCGTCTGCGTCCTGTGGCGATACGCTGTCCTCGAGGGCCTCCGTCGAGCTGACGTCACCGGATGTTATAAGTAGGACGCACGACGCCCGTAGCCTCAGTTGTAGTTTTTTCTCAGAACGTGTGGCACCAATCTTCTGCCAGTATGACCACAGAAAACCTTGCGGAAACGTAAGCTGCAATCGCATAAGAAATTCTGTAGTGGGGCTGGTAGGCCAGGAGCGATATGGAATACGTCATCGGACCATCCCGATTGAAAGAACGTTACCAGGTAAGAGAGTAACTTGTTCTTCGAGGGGATTGTATTCTCTGACGTATTCCATATCCATGACAGACTCTCAAAGCAGTACCAACGTATGGAGGAGGGAAAAGAATTTAGAATATAGAAATTTAGAATGCCCAATCAAATTGCAGAGTAAAGGACCGCCTTGCCAAAGGCCAGATCTTGCCCATGTATAGAATCTAGGGAGTAGTGTCTAATAAAAGTATGGACCGAAGCCCAAGTGGCTGCTTCACAGATGATACGAATAGGAACACCACTCTGCAGTGCAGTAGAGGCAGCCATACCCCTAGTAGAATGGGCCCGTAAACCTACCGGAGGGTCCTTACACGCCAAGCAGTAACATTTAGAAATCTCCAAGATAATCCATCTAGACAAAGTCTGTTAGTAACAGCTTGTCCCAAACGTCTTCCAGCGTAACCAATAAAGAGCTGATCGTGCACTCTGACCCGGGACATGCGTGAACTGTAGAAACTTAAAGCTCTCCTAGGATCCAACCTATGGAGCCTCACCTTGTCCTTACCAGGATGCGGAGGAGGATAGAATGCCGGAAGAATGACCTTCTGGCTTAAATGAAATTCTGATACAACTTTCGGAAGAAACGAAGGACGGACTCCGAGGACAACCCTGTCCTTATGAAACACAGTGAAGGGTGGCTTAACAGAAAGTGCCTGCAACTCACTCACTCTGCGAGCGGAAGTAACCGCAACTAAAAATACAGTTTTAAGGGTTAACAGTCTCAAAGGACAGGAATGTAAAAGCTCAAACGAAGCACCCATTAGGAATTTTAGGTGACGGTGGAAACACATTTGTGAGCCCTTTCATAAACTGAGAAATTAAAGGAATTCTGAAATAAGAAAGTTAGGGAGAATTCTCTTATAAGGCTAATTTCCCAAACCTAGTGAGTCCCCCAGCAGCTTTGCTGGATTTTTGGGGTTTGTTTTTTCTCCTGCTAAGAGTGAGACTCTTTTCCTCCCACTCTTAGGCATGATGTGAGGTATGTCTTTGACTTGTTATGTGCTATGGGGTTTTCTTTTTACTCCATAGGGTATCATCTATTTTTTATGTGTGTGTTACACAGCACCCTCAGTGCAGTAACACAGGGGTGTCATAGTGACCCCCAAACAGACTCCAAACCCTGGGACTGACTACTGTCTCCCAGGGCATGTAAAGTCACCATTGACTTTATTAGTCCTAAATTGTGAACAGAACCAGTACAAACCATCATATTATGGAAGTACTGGAAGGGGTTAATTAAATTGCACCTGGGTCTGTTTTCAAGGGGGCACTGTTCAGTCCCCCCTTGTCGAGTTTCTGGCTGGTGGCAGTGGTTACCACGCAAAATATTCCACCGGAATATTCTCTATGGGATTTTCCCATTGATTTTAAACGCACCACTTTTTGGTGCAATGTTAAAGATACCGCCGGTTTATTTATTTAATATTAAACCAATGGTTGGGTCTTTTTGCCAGAACTCTTTTCTAAAATGGCGTTTGTGTCCGTCTCTGTAACTCACACCAAGGTCGAGCCCTTTGTTCCACTTTTTGGCGGGCTTCTCCACAGAAGCCCTCCAAATGGTGCCACTCTGTCTGGGTTCCACAGGAAGGGTGGGGAGGGGAATTGGCACCCTGGACTGCGTTGCCTTAGCAACTCAAGTCGCACTCTATTCTGATTGGCCCAGTGGTGAGCAGCCCGGCTCACCACTTAGCATGTTTGAGTGACACCTAGGCTGTTGAATGGGGGTTTTTCTGTATAAAAGCAGGGCCTTTGGGACTGGAATTTCAGAAGTCGCCACAGGACCTAAGAATCCGAAGAGGGAAGAAGCTGAGCCATCTGCAACGACGACACCACCAGTGGAGCCCTGCTGCAACAAACTCGCCACTTTCCCAACAACAAGAGAAGATCTTCTGCTGGACAAGTCTTCTTCCTCTGTGCTGGTGGGACCAACCAGTTTGCCCCTTTCACCTTCCAAAGATGTCTCTTGGTCGAATCGCACATGCCAAGCACCCCAGCGGCCGGATAGCCAAGCTTCACCACTTTGACCGCGAATAAAAGGAACGCACCTTTTACCGACGAACTCCGCGGCTGGTTTCATCCCTGTGCAGTGCATCGACTCCACGTTTCCTCCTCGACGAGATCCTCTCTTCCCCCGGTCGAAACAACGAACTGCAACCACTGCCAGTAACAACTGCCACCACTGGAGCTTCCTCTCTCTTTAAGGTACTGTGTCCTGCCTGGACTCCCTTTCTTCGGTTTTCCCAAGGTGACCCTTAAATCCTTGGCTTTCCAACTGGGTTGGCCCCAGACCTTCTAACTTTACCTTCTTGAATCGCCCCAACCTCTTTTGAACATTCTGCAAAGACTTTTAGTGCATTTTAAACCGTGTGATCCTGGGCACATTTCGCTCTGCTCCATTTAAAGTGGGCCTGGCCTATGAACTTTGGCTCTACAGTGTATACTGCCTTTATTCCCTTGCTGAGAACTCCTAAAAGTGTTGGGACTTGTTTTATTTCGATGCTCTGCCTTTTTCTTTCCCTTTAACTGAACTATTGGAGTGCCATCAGGTTACGCGCTCACATCTGTTTTAACAAATCGTGGTATTTTAACTCTGACTTGTCTAATAGTTATCAAGGGAGGTGTGTATACTTTCCTGACTGTTTTAACTTGCTTTTGATTTAGAGTGCTAGTATATTGCTTAAAGTGTGTTTTAAATAAATAATTATATACTTTTCATACAAAGCTCTGGTCAGTGTTCGTTTGTTCTACTGTGTTTTTAGCCCTATTGTGTATACTCTATATACTGCCCTACTCTTCTTGAGAGAAGTCTGACTGCTCAGCCACGGCTACCAGGTAAATCTGGGTGGTACCGACTGCTACCAATTGGGTTTACTGCTTACTCCAGTAGTCTTAATCTTTTTGCAGTGTTCCCCAAGGGAACTGCACATGATTCTGCCTAACAAAGAACACTCCTCAGACGAGCGCTTAAATATGGACAGCGCCGCCAGGTAACCTTTAATGGTAACCACTTGCAGGCCCTTGTGGGCTAAAGAAAGCAAAAAAGACAGAACCACAGGAATGTCACATGAAAAAGGATCCACATTCTTAACCCTGCACCAGTCGCAGAACTTTCGCCAACGGTACATGGACTTTGTTGCAGGCCGTCTGGCCGAAAGCAACACCTCCATCACGTCTTCAGGGAGATCCCAATCCTTATACCTCAACCTTTCAGAAGCAAAGCATGAAGGTTGAGGGATCTGGCCTGTGGATGGAGAACCTGACCCCCCCCCCCCCCTCCCGTGAGAGCAGATCGTCTCGGTAGGGAAGACGAGGTCGAGGGTAGATGGACAAGTCGAGAAGGTCCGGGTACCACGTTCTCCGGGCCCATGCCGGAGCAATGAGGATCATCCGTGAACCGAACGTTTGTAACCTCCGCTGCACTTGCGGGATGACGGGGACTGGAGGAAACGCATACAGCTGTGAGAAGGACCACTCCACCACGAACGCGTCCCGTAAGGCTCGTCTTGGAGGCAATTCCCACAAGCAGAAACTTTTGCACTTCCGGTTGACACTGCAGGCGAAGAGATCCACTTGTGGGGTCCCCCAAAGGGCGAAGATCTCCAGGGGAATCTCCTGAGCCAGCTCCCACTCGTGAGAGATCGTGCTCTGCCTGCTCAGAGCGTCCGCCGTCTCGTTTTCGTCTTCGGCCAGATGAACTGCCGAGATCGAAATTTCATGCTGGATTGCCCAGACCCAGAGCTGCATCGCCTCCCTGCACAGAGGAAGTGACCCTGCCTCCCCCTTTTTGTTGAAGTAGTGCATGGCCACTGTGTTGTCCATCAGAATCAGGACATTCTTCCCTCGCACAGTCGGCAGAAAAGCCTTCATGGCAAGCCTGACGGCCCTCACCTCCAACAGATTGATATGGAGCCTGGACACCGACGGAGACCAATGACCACTGACTCAACTCGTTGGCATGAGCTCCCCATCCTGTGAGGGATGCGTCCGTCACGATTGTCACCTCCGGCCAGGGTAGCCAAAATTTAGCCCCCCTCATCAGATTGCCTTCGACGGCCCACCACAGAAGGTCCTGGGCAACCAAGGGCGGCACTTGAACGGGGTCCGACATCCTGCCGGAGGACTGTGACCACTGAATCTTGCGAGCCCATTGCAGAGATCTCATCCGCAACCTGACCTCTGGCACCAGAAGAATGCAGGATGCCAGGAGGCCGAGCAACCTCAAGAACTCGAACGCTGGGAGACTCTGGGCATGTTGAAACTTGTGCACCATCTGCTGAATGTGATGAGCCCTCACCTGGGGCGGGAAACTCTGCCCCAGGGATGTGTCGAGTACATCTCCGATGTACTGGAGCTGCTGGGTTGGCGTCAAGTGGGACTTCTTTAAGTTGAGGGAGAAGCCCAGCTTGTGAAGGGAGTGGCAGGTGACTGACAGATGATCCAGGACTTACTCGTGAGAGCGTGCCCTGATTAACCAATCGTCCAGGTAGGGGTAGACATGAATCCCCCCCTTTCCTGAGATACACTGCCACCATGAGCTTGGTGAAAACCCTCGAGGCGGAGGTCAATCCGAACGTCAGGACCTGAAACAAAGTGCGAGTTGCCAACCGCGAACCTTAGGTACTTCTTGTACTTGGGATGAATCGGCACATGAAAGTAAGCGTCCTTGAGGTCGAGACACACCAACCAGTCCTGAAGTTGAAGAGCCTGGAGGACTTGAGAGAGAGTAACCATCTTGAACTTGTCCTTCCTGAAGAGCTTGTTCAAACCACGATGATGTCCATGCAAGTCCATGATGGGTCTCAATCCTCTGTCTTTCTTCGATATCAAAAAATAAGGGCAATACCATGCCTTGTTCCTCTCTGCTACAGGCGCCAGTTCTATGGCGCCTTTCTCCAGCAGGGATTGTATTTCCTGTGCAAGGAGCGGATCCGGATTCTTCAAAGAGATTCCCTGGTGGATTTTCGTGAGGCCTCTGCCGGAAAGGAAGATCGTAGCCGTGGGCTATGATCTCCAGAACTCACACATCTGAAGTAATGGCACGCCATTCTACATGATGCCGTGCCAGCCTTCCCCCAACCGGTGAACCATGGCACATGGCCTCATGACTGAGCTGAAGCGGCATTGCCTGAGGGTAAAGAGGCAACTGCCCGAGTGGCCTTGGCACCTAGACTACCTTGCTTTCCACCTCTGATACTCCTACGGTAGCCCCTTTGACTTGCAGCTCCTCTCGATCTACCAAAGGACGAGTAATATCGAAAGGAACCTTCCCTTCATTGCTGTCCCCTAGGACGAAAAGGTGGAGGTTGGCGAACTGCAGCGCTGAACGATTTCGGTGCAGCTATGGAGGTCTGCAACTTCTCAAGGCTCTAGTCAGCCTTGCTGCCAAAAAGATGTTCACCATCAAAGGGCATGTTGAGAAGCCGGGCTTGTACATCAGGAGCAAACCCCGACTTCCGCAACCACGCAAATCTGCGCATTACGGTGCTTGCCGCCATGGACCGGCTCACGCAATCTGCCATGTCCAGACCCAACCGAACGGATTCACACATGGCATCCTTGCCATCCTAAACAAGAAGAAAGCCATCCCGTTCCTCTCCTTCGGGAATATATTCAGCCGCCAAAGAGACAATTCCACAGAGTAGGAGTGAAACGTGCTAAGGCACACACGCAGTTGGCTGCCTGTAAAGCCATACCCCCTGAAGAAAACACTTTCTTCGCCCAGCCATCAAAACATTTGTTGTCCCCATCAGGAGGGACGGTAGGGTACGACGCCTGTTTTGCCGGGGCCGTAGCCGCCTGCACCACCAAACTCTCCGGAGTGGGGTGCGTAGTCAAGTAGCTGGGGTCGCTACTGGCTGGATGGTATTTTTTCAGCAGACTTGCTCACTGCCGGGAGACTCTCCGGAGCAGTCCAAGCCGCTGCCATCCTTCTTTGCAAGGCCATATGGAATGGCAGTTGGGGGACCTTGGTCAAGGATATCCGTCCGGTCATCCTGCAGAAAATCCACTTTTGGCGCAGACCACCCCAAGTATTCCGTTACCCTCGACATAAGGCGCCGGTACGGGGACTCTAGTGCTTGGCAGGCTCAGGCCTACCAAACTCAACCTCCGGAGAGGTGTCCAGACCACTGGCGTCGTGCAGCGACTGAAGCAGGTCTTCAATCTGGCTATGACCAGACAAAATCTCGTCAGGTACCTCATCAGGAACCAAACCTTCTTCAGACCCTTCTTCCACCACAGAAATATAATCCAGAGGCTGGAACGGTGGCACAGAAAAAGGGACAGACATTTTTCGACTTGGTCAGAGCCTTTCCAACGTGCCACGGGGTACCGCCGACGAAACAGCCTCCAAAGGTGTCGATGAAAATTGGCATGGACGTCGAGCGTGGCGCAGACGCTTCGACACAGTCCTCAAGGGCAGAGCCCCGAGTGTGTCCTTAGACAGCCTGGGCGCCGATGGCTTCCTCGGAGGCAGAGCCTCGAGAGAGTCACTCGATGACCTCGGCGCCGAAGGCGTCTATGTCTTCTTCGAAGACCTCACAGGCTACGACGGTCTCGAGGGCGTCGAGGATCGGGACCTGGAGCGGGCATGTGTAGAGCGAGCCACCTTGTCCGATCGAGACCTCGATGGTGCTCGATGATCGTGCCGACCACCCGAGCCCGAAGGCATGCGAGTGGCGGCTCTAGCACGGTCACGGCCGGCGTCTTTCCACGGCACTGACGGAACGGAGCCCTGCGACTGAAAAATCACCATCTCCTGCCGAAATCAATCCCAATCCGCAGGAGTGGAATGCTTGGTGGGACAAGCAACCCGTCGACAGGCGGAGTCCTTGGACGAGGATGGGGAAGGCGACCGGTGACAGCGCTTACGTGAGTGCCTCGGAGAGGAAGAGGAATGGCGGGACCCACTCCGGGACCGAGAACCCCCCGGTCTTACACCGACGATGCGGAAAGTCGCCCCTCGAATCGTCAGTCGAAAGCCCAGTGGATTTCGACTTCCGGGGCTTGGCCACCTTACCGACCGAAAGCTTCTTCTTACGCTCCCACAAGACCTTCGAAGTTAACAACTGGCAATCATCCCAATCGTCCGTGGCGTGGTCCTCATCGAGGCACCAGAGGCAGGTGTTGTGCGGGTCCGTCAGCGACATCTTGGAACCGCAGTCCCGACACTTCTTGAAACCCGGCCACGGGGTAGAAGACGAAGACATCATGGAAATCTTCACAAACTAACAGGTTCGAAGAACCGAAAGAATAGAACTCAGAAGAACCGAGGCGCACCGAGATCTCCGAAGCGAACACGTTCGCAGAAAAAATGGATGTGAGGCTACGGGCGTCGTGCGTCCTACTTATAACATCCAGTGACGTCGGCTCGACAGAGGCCCTCGAGGACAGTGTATCGACATCATCGACGCAGGTGCCGAAAACTTTCCGAAACAGCACAGCTGTGGTGATTACCTGTCATAGATATGGAATATGTCGGGGGACCCAATCCAATCGAACTATATTTACTACAATGCTGGCATTGGTGTAATACCTAACTGGCCCAAACTCTAAAGAGATGGTTCCCTCAACTGATGTTTCGAAGGGCCGTCGATGTCTGAAAGTCCAAAACCAGAATCTGTCTGTGTCTAAACCTATGCTTGCCATCACTCTCTGATCAAATGTATTAGGAAGTCCCTCTAAAGGAGAAAGTGATTAAAAAAGAAATATATACCAAGTCTGGTTTCAGGTGGTCTTCTCACCAGGTGTGGCTCAGTTAGTATCATCAAATTTCAGCACAATCAAAAAAATAAGTTGTTCATTAGTTCTTCTCAATACAATTCTTATACTCTGTTCAACAATTCCCAATGTCTTTAAGTTCCTGGGGATTCCCTTCCCCAAGCTTCAAATCAAACAAAAATGTAACAGTTTCTTCCAGAATTCCCTTCCCCAAGCTCAGGCCCCTTCAGCTTCAAACAGAAGTTCAGTTTAACAACACAATTTCACTTAGGCCTCTTAGGGTTCCCTTCTCCAAGCTTAGGCCCCTTCACTTCCAAACACAAGTCCAGTTTCAAACAACAAATTCAACTTGTCAAGATGTGCCTTTCTCTTATTTACAGGTATGGGTATACCGCATCTCGCCTGGGGCACCTCATGAATATAACTCCAGACTCTCCTACCCAGGTGATTCTCCCTCGCTTGTCCACCCCCAGGGTTGCGATCCAAAAGCAATGGCCATCCCCATGCCACCTGAATAGAAGGTTCTCAGGGTTTTACATGGGAGAATACCCCAAGGTTTCTCACAGCATAATGAAATATTTGACCCCTTTACCGGGGTAACATGGGAGGGGACCAGACCTGGAGTGTCATTGTTTTTGGGCAGTGGTGCATTTAGAGGCTGCAGTCCGAAACCTACCTCTTCATTGTCTAAACCCTCTTCGATAGGTAGGCTGAAAGGGGGTGGATTGCGCCGATTTTGGATATTTATTTTGGCTAAATATAGATTTAGAGGCTCTTGGGTAACTTTGGCCTCGAAAGAACCTATGTTTATTAAATACTCCTCTTTGTACGTATGGCTTGTTTGAGATTTGTCCTAGAGACTTGAAAGTCTTGTGTTCTTTTTTTGGCTGTCTTAAGGGTGTCAGCCACTGCCTTCCCGAAGAGCACATTGCTTTCAATGGGCATATGTAACAGTGTTGCCTGTGTTTCCAATTTAAACCCGAACTGCATGGTCCCCTCTGCAAAATTCGGTCTGCATTATCTGCTGCATCAAGATTGCCTCTAATAATGTTATTCACCCCGGTCTACCCCATTGACAGTTTATAAAATGTCTGTACGAATACGTTCTGGAACAGAATCTAGTTGAGTTTGTAGTTTATCCCAAAGGGACCAATTTTTTTTATTATTTATTTTATTTACTTGTTTATAATCACTAAGATTTTTACTAGAGGGACCTATTGTAACTGGAGAGCAGGGATGTGTTAGCAATTTGCACTTGGTATTCAGCTGATGTTGCTACCTTTTTTCCAATGCGAACAATTTTATGCTCTCCTTCTATTGGGGTGCCTCAGCAGAAGCTAATGGGTTTCTTGCTTTTTGTGGGTGGTGGTAACCACTAAGGAGTCAGGTTTAAGATGACCCTTGATGTACAACGGGTCAGAAGGTGCAGGGTGAAAAGTATTTTATATTCTGTAGTTAACAACCCTGGTAAGTAAAGGCGAAACTAGAGATGGTTGTATCCTTTTATGTATCAACTGTAGTCAAGGTATAAATTGACCCACTGCAAAGTTTTCTTCTAGAATTCTGCATTTGTATTTTAAAGTGATCTGCTGCTCTTTTGAGTAGATTATTGTATACGACTTGATCATGCACTGGAGAATCAGCAACTGGCTGATCAGCATGTGGAGATGAGGGGGCTCATGAATTGGTCATCATCATAAGTGTCGTCAACACCAAATTGATCATTGTAACAGTCAATACTGTCCTGATCTAAATTGTCCTGATCTACATCAACAACCTCGTCTTGTGTTTGAATGGTAACATGGGGCTGTAAAAGGACATCTACTTGTAATCTGGAGGATTTAGAGGGAGGCTAACTCCTTTCCGCCCGGAAAACAATCGGCCTATTTCCACAACCTGCTTCCTAGGTAAACTCTTGGAGAAGCTGGTCCTCCCCCAACGGACCCTCCAGACGGATCTTGTTGGTTGCCTTTTTGACCATCAATCTGGATTCCAGACATCCAGAGGCATGGAAACTGCTCTCCTGAACACCTGAAACCATGCTTGCAAATCTCGATTCAAACTCTCTCGCTGTTGTCATTCTCCTTGATCTCTCCTCTGCTTTTGGACACGGTCAACCATTCCATCCTCATTAAACGACTGACCCCCTCAGCATCACTGACAGGGCTGTGGAGTGGCTGACCTCTCTCACTAACCACTCCCCCCCACCCCGCCAAGTTGCAATTGAGCCCTTTCTTCTCCACCACCACTCTCTACCTGTGGCGTCCCCCAGGGCTCCATCCTATCCCCTTGGCTCGTCAACATCTATATCTTGCTCCCCCCCCCCCCATGTACATAGGGTTTCCTCCTCCTCTACTCATTTCTGCTGTAATGCCGATGACACACAGCTTTCCTTCAAACTTTCCTCTACTACCTCCTATCTGATCCCCCGACTGTCTGCCATTCAGGCATGGTGTGCAGCTAACAATCTCTGCCTTAATGCCAGTAAGACTGAGATCCTTCTGATTCGGACACCTGCCCCTGCGTTCCCGCTTTTCCTTCTACCCTCTGGCCACCCTCTTTGGGCCCTCTACCCCTTTCATCTTGCGAGGCCAAACCTTGGGGTCAACTTCGATTTCGCACTCTCCTTCATCCCTCACATCATGGACCTTACTAAGATGTCCCACTTCCAGCTCCACCTCCTCAGGAGCATTCTACCTTTCCTCACCTTCCCCCAGAAGCTCAATGTCTCCAGAGCTCTGGTCCTCTCCAGGCTGAACTACTGCAACAGCCTCTTTCTCAATCTCCCTCTTTCCTCCGTATGCCCCCTTGCGGTCTCCTGCTGGTCTCTGCATCCCACTCTAGGAAGTCACCTGCACTAGCACTTAGCCTGAGGTTCTCCTCCCTGGCTCCCATTAGCACTTACCTCCCAGGCTCTCCACCAGCACTTGCCCAATCCTCTGTCCACCCCCCTCCCCCCGCACTCTAACCCCATCTCCTCTCCTGTAGGACCATGACGGTATGTTACTGGTATTGTCATTGTTATTTTTCCCCTGTTACCTTCCCATTTAGCCGTGTGGCGCTTTGAAACACCACTCAATTGTATAAGCGCCTAACAAAAGCTCAATGTTATGCTCAATGTTAAGCTCAATGTTATGTGCTTGTTTATAACGTGCCACAGGCATCATCCCTTGATAAAATAAAAAGGCTCTCCTTGCATGATTTGTATGCATTTCTCAGTAAGAGAATACATTTCCATAAAGTTTACAAATGAAGAGGCCTTGTCCATGGTTTGTAGGAATTTATCTTTAGTCCAAGGATTTGAAGAATGTGTTTCTTGAAAAAGGAAAGTAGCATTTTCAGGGGTCTGATGTGGGCTATAAAGCAAAGCCTGAGATAATGGAGAAGAGGCTTCTGTGCAATGTGATGCGTTCTGCGACGTATGGGCTTTTGCCGAAGTCTGGGAATGTGGGCGATTTAACGGTTGTTGTCCGTCGAAGCAAGCTTGGTGGTGTCAGTAGTACTGGAACAAGTGTGTTTCGGTGTACGTTTGGGTGAGTGCGCTCTTGAAACTTGCGGCCTGCGTTTTAAATGCGCAGATGATCTCTCGCTCGAAGTTTGTTGTCTTTTTGGGCTGTCATGGCGCACAAGGTGTGGGTGCAGAAGACTACGTTGAGGCAGAGCCGCCAGAGGAGCGTTTGTTGCGCCTGGCCATGCTTCGATGAGTGTTTTGTCAAAAGGTTTGGTGTTGTATGCTTCTCTCGATACAGAATTAGATCCCCCCGCCCCCATGTTTATGTCTGTGTGTGCCACTGTTGCCGGGAGTCTTCTCAATAGCGATGCCTCCGGCATGCCTTTTGGAGGGGAGGGGGGGTGGGGGACCACTAGTACTTAGGAAAGCTGCTGCTCCCGATCCATCTTCAGCATCACTTTGTGCGCTAAACGCCTCCTCCTCCCGACTCCTCAGCGCCTGCTGGCACCTCTATAGCAGCCTCAGCCTGCATGGCGTGGGCTGCCCAACATTTAGTACGCCTGTCTTTGAGAGTCTTAGGTTGAAAAAGCTGGCAGGGGGCACAGCGTTTTTCAGGGTGATCTCAGGGAAAGGCACAGATTGCAAACGGTATGGGTGTACTTCCAGGGATACCTTTTATTGCAGGAGGGGCAGAATTTAAAGGGTGTGTTCTCAATGATAAGGGAAACTTGCAGAGGTGCAAGTAGAAAAAGAGGGGAAGCTAAAGAGTAGGCATTCTCTAAGGGACACGTGGAATGTGACAACCCCCCTCTCTCCCTCCTGTATAGGCCAAAGCCTGAGGTAAGTCAAAGCCTCGATAGCAGTCAAAGAGTAGTCGCTCAGTGATAATCTTTGTCCATCCAAAGCACCATTGAGAAGCAAGAACTGCATTAGTCGAACGCAATATTAATTGTAAGTAATAATTCGAAATAAAGGCTTTAAGCCACGAGCTTCACAATTTGCGACCGTCCACTGTGGCAGAAAAAAACAATTTGAAGGACTTTGATGCGTGAATGACCAAAGGAACTACAGACGGATAGTATTATTGACAGACGGAACAAGTTACTTACCTGTAACTGTTGTTCTCCAGCATGGGTCTGGCATGGATTTACATGCTCATGAATATTCTCCGTCAGGCTGGGAATCCTCGGTAAAGAAAAAATCAGTATCAGTTTCGTTTCTGATCTGTCTTTCTCAGTAGTAACCAATCACTGGTCTCTGGGTCATACTGCCCCCAGCCAATGACTGCCCTCTCCCTAAGCCCCGCCTCTGGCAGCCATCCTCAGATTTGGTAGCGCGCAAAGTGGCAGTATGACCAAGTGAAGACCCGCAGAGGGGTAGGAGGGAGGGTTCGCATGTGAATCCATGCCAGACCCATGCTGGAGAACAACAGTTACAGGTAAGTTCCTTCTCCAGCATGGGGTCTGGCATGGATTCACATGCTCATGAATATAAGAATACATAGCAGTACACACATGCACAACCAACGGGAGGTGGCAAAGGCTCAACATTAAGCATTACATCAAAAACTCAACATTAAGCAATTCTTACCTCCTCACCAAGCTCACCTTAGGCGAACAGGTTGCACAGCACTGCTTGGCCGACCCTGGACTCCTCCCTGGAATCCTGGTCGATGCAGTAGAATCTCGTGAAGGTGTGCGTCGACCTCCACATAGCAGCCCTGCAGATGTCCAGCAGGGGCACACCAGACAAGAACGCCATGGTAGCAGCGATAGCTCTGGTCAAATGGGCTCTCGGACGGCCAGGCAACGGCCGGTTTGCCAACCGATGACAGTGCATGATGCAGCCGGAGAGCCATCTGGAAATGGAAGCCTTCGAGAGAGCCTTCCCTTGGTTCACAGGTCCAAAGTTCACAAATAGCTGTGATGTCTTCCAAAAACTTTGTGCGGTCCACGTAGAACTTCAGCGCTCTAGCCACATCCAGCAAGTGCAAAGTCCTCTCGGCCGGCGACGAAGGCGATGGGAAGAAAACAGGAAACACCAAGGGCTCGTTGAGGTGGAAGTCCGACAGCACCTTGGGCATAAAGGAGGGGTGCGTCCTCAGCTCCACCCTTGGGTCGTGAAAGTCAAGTATGGAGGCTTGCAGGATAGGGCCTGGATCTCTCCCACTCGTCGTGCAGAGGTGATGGCCACAAGAAACAGTCTTCCACGACAGGAACTTCAACGGTGCCGAATGCAGGGGCTCGAATGGCGCCCCCATGAGCCTGGTCAGCACCACGTTGAGCTCCCACGCCGGGGCAGGGGCCTTCACCGGCGGGAACGATCGGAACCATCCCTTCATAAATTCCTTCACCAGGCAATGGGACCACAAGGACGCCCGTCCTGTGGTTCTGGTGTATCGGGAGATCGCAGCCAGATGAATCTTGATGGAGGCGTGAGCCAGTCCAGCCTTGGCCAGCGACAGTAGGTACGCAGCACTTGAGGGGCCGAAATCCGTAGAGGGTTAATCTTCTGTGCACGGCACCAGACAGAGAACCTCTTCCACTTATGACCGTAGCACTTGAGAGTTGAGGACGCCCTGGCCTTTGCAAGAACCTCTGCAATCAGCCGGGATATCGTACCCTCCAAACTCTAGTGCTGCAGGAGCCAGGCCTGCAAGTTCAGCGACTCTGGGTCGTGATGAAGTATGGCGCCTCATTCTCTGGAGAGAAGATCCGCGTCCGACGGCAGCTTGACTGGTGGGGACGCTGACAAGACCAGAAGGTCCGGGAACCAGATCTAACTCGGCCACGCCGGTGCGACGAGGATCATCCTGCACCGGGACCTCGAGCTGGTTGACGAGTCGGAGCAGCAATGGAGGGAACGCATATAGGGGCAGGCCGTCCCAGGGGAACGAGAAAGCATCGCCCATGCTCCTTGGCTGGGGAAACCTGCTGGCGAACCTCTGGCACTTGGAGTTTGTCGCCGTCGCGAACAGGTCGATCTGCGGTTTTCCCCATCGTCGGAAGAGACGATCCACTTGAACCTGACGTAGTTCCCACTCGTGGCACGAGCGCAGCTCCCTGCTGAGTGTGTCGGCGATGCTGTTCTTTATCCCTGCCAGATGAAAGGGCACCAGAAACATCCCTTGGGCGACGGCCCAATGCCACAGATCCTGGGCTTCCTTGGAGAGGGCTGGGGATCTGGTTACTCCCTGCTTCCAGATGTAGAACATCGTGGTGGTGTTGTCGGTGAAGATTCTCACCGCCTTGCCCTTGAGGGACGGGAGAAAGGACCTGAGGGCCCAGAACACTGCACGGAGCTCCAGGATGTTGTGGAGCGGCTTCTCCTCCGGGAGCCAAAGGCCTCTCGCGTGAAGTTCCCCGGTGCGCGCTCCCCACCCTTCCAGGGAGGCATCTGTCGTCACCCTTATCTGATGAGAAGGGGTCTGAAAGTCTGTGCCCGCCGTCAGATGAGCACGGGTGCCCCACCACCGGATCGCTCGTCGGAAGGTCTCGTTGAGCAGGATTCTGTCCTCGAAGCTGCCCGACGCTTGGATCCAGCGGGCGTCAAGGAACTCTTGCAGAGGGCGCATCCGAAGCCTGCACAGGCGCACAAGATATACGCAGGAGGACATCATCCCAAGGAGGGACTTGGTGGACCTCACCCTGGCCATGTCCGTGGCCAGCAGATGCAGCACCTTGCCCAGGATGGCCTTCGTCCTTTCCTCCGACGGCGAGGCCAGACGCGCCACTGTGTCGAGCTTGGCTCCCAGAAACGGTGCGACTTGCGACGGGACCAGGTGGGATTTGGGAAAGTTGATGGAGAATCCCAGGTCCGTGAGCAGCTGGACGGTCTTCGCTGTGTGATCTATGGCGAGCTCCCCTGTCCTTGCTCGGATGAGCCAGTCGTCCAGGTAGGGGTAGACGTGGATACCCTGCAGGCGCAGCCCCGCTGCCACTGGTACGAGGCACTTGGTGAACACCCTGGGTGCCGACTTCAATCCAAACGGGAGGGCCTTGAACTGGTAGTGCCGTCCTTGGACCACGAACCTGAGGAACTTTCGGTGTCCTTTTAGAATGGAGATGTGGAAGTACGCATCCTCCAAATCCAAGACGACAGGAAATCGCCCTCCTCCAGCTGTCCCAGCACGTGCTGGAGGGTGACCATCCGGAACTTCTGTGCCTAGATGTACTTGTTCGTCGTCGCAGGCCCAGGATGGGGCGCCATCCTCCCGTCTTCTTTTTCACGAGGAAGTACCTTGAGTATACTCCGGAGCCCCGGAGCCTCTTTGGGACGAGCTCGAAGGCACCTTTGAGCATCGCCCTTACCTCCAGTAGCAGTTGAGGGACGTGATTTTCTTTCCTGGCCACGGATGGAATGCGGGGGCACTTTAGAAATTCGAGGGCGTGTCCCTGGGCCAGGGCGTCCAGCACCCAACCGTCGGTGGAGATGACTCCTACACGCTGACGAACTTTGCCAACCGGCCTCCCACGGGGTGCTTCGGTGGGGGCCCGACACCGCTGTCGGTTCAATCTTGCTTGGAGGACGCCTTGGCCTCCCTGGCGACGACGGCGGGGTCCACCCAACTTGCCTCGTCCTCTATAGGCTTCCTGCGATGAGGAGCGGGCCGCTTGGCGGTACGTAGAGGAGCCACCGCCGAATCCCTTGGAGGCACCCTGCTTGCCTCCGGTGCTCCGAAAGGACGGCCTTTGTTGCCGGAGAACGCCTAGGGCCTTAGCTGTCTCCGTGTCCGCCTTGATGGCTTGGAGGGACTCATCCACTGTTTTCCCAAACAGATTGTTCCCATCGAACGGCATGTCCAAAACCTTGGCTTGTACGTCCTGGCGGAAATCCGTCACCTTGAGCCACCCTCATCGTCTAAGGCAAACGCCGTTGCCTAGCTGGCGGAAACCGGTGTCGGCAATGTCCGTTGCCACCGTAATGGCATGGTCCGACGACACTTCGCCTTCTTGCAAGATCTCCAGGGCCTCGGCCCTCTTGTCGTCCGGTAGGAAGTCCAACAGGGGGGTGATCTTGTACCATAACTCCCTGTCGTAGCGGGCCACGATTGCGAGGGCGTTGGTCGCCTTAATCGTTGTTGCCACCAACGAGATAACTCGTCATCCCATTGCGTCCAGCTTCTTTCCTTCGCCACCCGGCAGTGAAGTTGACGTTGAGGCCGATGCCCCCCCCACGCTTTCTTCTTGGCCGCCGCTGAGACGACAAAAGGCACAAAGGGGCCGCGTCCGGGACCCGGTACTTCTTCTCGTACCGATCCCTCTTGGCAGGCGTTGTAGACTGGTTCTTGAGAAGGGTGAGACCCTCGTCCCAGGTGTCATCCAGCAGAGGCACGGCGAGGACCGTTTTCCTCTTGGCCTCGCGCCGTTGGTAAAGGAAACCTTCCTTCTTCTCTTCGGGGCAGAGCTGAAAAAGCTCGGATGCCCTGGCGATCAATGCATGGAAAGATCCGATCTCGTCGGGCGGGGAGGCCCGGGCTGGGGGCGATGGGAGCTCTGTCCCGTCGTCACCGCCGTCGCTACCCGTCGTGGCTGTGTCCGTTCCCGTGTCATCCCCAGGGACGGGGAGGTGGGCAAAGGTTGAGCAAGCCACGAGGGCTGAAAAGGTGGGGCTGGATGGATCCGTCTCCTCTTGTTTGGGGGGCTTCCCGCCAGGCCTGGCTCTGGCTCCTCTGTCGAACCTGGTTCCGGATCCTCCGTCGGTGGTAAGGGCAATCTCGTCTTTATCTCCGACCATAAGGATTGTATCGCCAACAAAATGGCCGCCGAGTTATCCTGCGGCTCTGGGAGCGAAGGGTGACTAGGACCCTCGCCGGTGCCGCCGTCGCTCTCGTCGTCACCTTTGTCGGGATTCCTCCCGTGGGAACGGGCCTCTTCACAACGCCCTCGTCGAGACCCTCCAAGACTTCTACCAGCTCCTCCTCGGATGCTATGTCCGTGTCCACAATGGCCACCGTCCCCCCCCCCTCTTTTTCCGCCGGGGTCTTTTCGATGGGTCTGAAAGAGGCTTCCCTCCGCAGCGGCAGGGAGACTCTGGGCCCCCGAGGTCGCCTCCACTGGTGTAACCTCCACAGGCAGCGCCAGGGCTGCCGCAACTTCCTCGATAGAGGCCTTGGCCGGGTGAATCAAGGCCTTTACCACCTTGTGTGGGCCTGTGGCCTTCACCTTGGGGGGGAGGGTCACTGCCTCGCTCGACCGGGGCCTCACCAGAAGCTTCGCTGGGTTCTCGGCCTTCCTCTTCCCTGAGCCAGAGCGTTGGCTCGTTGTTGATGGCGCTGGAGAGGGTGCGCCCTGCCTGGCAGCCGAGGAGCCCGACCGTTCGGCGCTCCCGGTGCCCGCGGACTTGCAGTGCTTTGCCTTCTGCTGGGCCACCTTCGCCAGGGCACCCTCACAGGACTTAGAAGACCACTCGGACTTCTTCTTCTCCCCTGACGGGCTCTTTTCTTCCAGCCAGTTGGAGAGACAAAGGTGTCGGTCCCTGATGGTCCGTTCCGACATGTTCCTGCAAAACACACAGTCCTTCTCCACGTGCGTTTTGTCCTCATGAAGGCAGTAGAGACATTTCGAGTGCTCGTCCTCCTTAAACACATTCTGCAGCTGGCATCCAGGGCAAACCCTGAACAGCTTTCCGGGCATCGACCTTCCTTTCTCCTGGGCCATGTTCGGGTAGGCCGCAGAAATTTATGGACTCCTCCAAGAAGCGTAACTCGACAAAATCTTCACCCTTGAGGGGCGTAGAAAAATCCGACTCGGATCCCCGTTAATCGGATGTAGAGACGGTGGAGCTTGAGGCTCTATTTGACCGAAAAATTAGAAATTTTCTTTGAAAAAGCACGAAAACGCAGCAAAAGCTCGAGAGCTAAACACGAGGACTCCCAACACTTGAGCGTGCGGTAAAAATCTGAGGATGGCTGCCAGAGGCGGGGCTTAGGGAGAGGGCAGTCATTGGCTGGGGGCAGTATGACCCAGAGACCAGTGATTGGTTACTACTGAGAAAGACAGATCAGAAACGAAACCGATACTGATTTTTTCTTTACTGAGGATTCCCGGCCTGACGACGGGGAATATTCATGAGCATGTGAATCCATGCCAGACCCCATGCTGGAGAAAGTCGACATCCCTTTTCAACTTTCGAAAACAAGTCATGCAATATTCAGCAAATACCACTAGATGGCGGCCTACCAAAGCATTTGATTTCAAGCTGTTCCACAATGGCACACTGCGTTTTAGCGCACCACTTCGGCCACAGAGCCCCTTTCGGCGCAGCCAGAGTGTCGTGAAAGCCAATTTGGCCCTGGTCATTTGGCGCGAGGGTCATTTAGACATGGCTATTATAAAGTACCATCCGTTACTCATTTGCAGCACAAACATGCACTGTTGAATTCTCGTATGTTTTTCTTTTCCATTTGCATTTTTTCTTGTTACATTGCTGCTCGCAGTAGGGCAAGAAACATGTTTTGCGCCAAACCACTTTTCCAGCTCCAGACAATAGCCCTTTTTTTGGTCATTTTCTGTTTTTGGGGGGGAGGAGGGGGTCCATGGGACATGTGGACTCTTGGTAGACATTTCTACGAAACTTTAAATACATAATTTCGCACGAGGAAGTGATATTCCCTCTGCAGGGGAGTGGGGGTGCATACGAACCTCATTTTGCAGTTTTAAAATGTCCGTCTTCTTGTGGTGCTGTTTAAGTCTCGACGACTAGTCTTTCTCGTTCTCACTTCAGTGGAAGGATAGTGCTGGCTAAATGCCAGCCAGGAACCGTAATGTGCGGGTAAAATGGTGAGTGGCACCAGAGTGACCGGTATAGAGATTCGAAGTAATAACAAAACCCGACGCGTATATACTGTGCACAATGCCGGATTCTTCCAGCCCAACGCGGCCATGCCGCTGGCATCCAATTCTGAAATCCGTGTGGCAGTTGTTCGTATCTGAATATGACTGCACGGTGTAACCAGATCGCTGCAGCTGCCACTTAACCCGACAATCTTGATATGGAGCAATCTCTGGTCGCTGCAAGTTCGTGCAATGGAATCATTTAATAAAATCAGCCTGCCGTGTCAGTCCAAAAGCCTGCACAGATTATCCTGGTAGACTCTCAAAACGTCGCCATCATGATGCCATTCATGTTGTCTCCCTTTTTCTGCTGCAGTTCCTCCATTTCACTTTAGTTACATCTACCAAAACAACTATACTAAACCGAAAATGCCCCAAAAGTGCATTTAAAACATGGCAGTGCTGGTGCTACAGTGTATCGCCCGTGACAAGCGGTAGCTTTCGCAGCATGGGCAAACATATATGGCATGCATCTGTTGTTGTTCTGGCCCTGGTGTTAGGAGTGCGTCATCACTTTGGAACGGAACTGAAAGCTGGCTTCTCATTTGATCCCTCTGCCGTCCCGTACCGCACGCATCACTTAATCACAGGACATTCGGATTAGGTAAAATCATGCAATTAAAATAAAATACAAAATTGTCAAACCGTTAGGTAGGCACAACCTATTAAATTACACTAAAATGTTTTTTTGAGTTGAAGGGGGACAGACAAATTGCACGATGTAAACAAAGCGTTTTGCAAAATAGAGGCTCGTTTGCTCTCCATGGCGACTCCCCGAGCACAGACAGTTCTTCGACGAGGACTGGATCTACAGCCACCCGGGAAAGCCCACACATTGCCCCATTTCACAAAGTGATGGCGGATAGGAGAGTTTTATGGGACATATAAAAAGCTTCCTTTTAAAAAAATAAAAAATATGGTTAGGGAGATGCATCCGTTTATGCTGAATCCCCTCTCCAGGTCAGTGGTGGAAATGGAAAAAAATTAAACTGGGATCCCGAAAGGGCTGCGGTGGGGGTGAGGTTTGGGGGTAGTCGCGGAGTGTCGAGGGGGCGGAGTTATGAGGCGGAGCTGGCAGTTGAACTCCACCCAAAGGAAATGTACAAAATAATATTTAAATAAAGGTGCAATTTCTTTAATGCTGCTTCTTTCCAAACTCCACACTGTACATCAATTCCACTTAATTTCCATGGCAGTGGGGCACCCAAAATACTGTTGGTAATGCAGTGATTTTTAGTACATCAAGGGATCCATAAACACGATCTACAGTAGAAGGCTACGAGGGTAGCTCAGCATGTTGAGAGACCGTTGCTGAGATGTTATATATTCAAAACTGGTTAATTGTATGACTTTTTGCAATTCCTTATTAAGAAAAAGTGCTATACAATGTGTTTGGACAGGGGATGGATTGGGTTGGTCGCTTTCTTGTATTCAGGGTGGAGGTGGGGGTTATTTCTGGCCCAGTAATGAAAATCAAAAAGGTGGCACCCATGAACCAACAGTTTAATTTCCTAAAACCTGCTGTCAACACAATAGAAGCATTTATTTGTGATTATCCAGTTGGACAAGCATAGAACATCTTTATAAATATAACCTGTGATAAAACACAAAGGGGCACACAAATTACAGAGTATGTGTGGTAGTCTGACAAAAAAAAATATTTAAAGAAAACTAGTGAATGCAAGCAGCATTTTTCCGTTTTTCTATGGAAGTGTGAAATGCACATTTGGAAAACAATAGTGTGCCCATCATGTAGAAAGCCTGCTTTCAACAGTGATGTCCCCTCCCAGTGATATTCATGGCCCATTGATTCCTGTGGTGTCCCTTTCAGGCCAGAAGAAAAAAAACAGGCTGAGCGAACTGCGACTGCAGACGCGCAACGGCCGGTGAAAGGAGCACAGAGCAGATTAGATCACAGAGCTCCCAGCTTCCCTCGCAAATTGTAGGGGCTGGATGTTGACGTTAGTCTTTTGTATGTAGCCCATGAACTGGGATCGAGGGGGTGATCCTTTAGTAGGGTTCTCCCTACGTTTAGTGGTGGGTTCTTGATAAATGGACATGCTTGTGAGGGTCTGCTTCCATCCATTCCCATACCAAAGAGGTCTGGGAATAAAATTGAGATTGCCATCGGTCTTGTGGTACAAACCCCCTAGGTGGAGTTGGAAGATCTTGAAGAAAGATGTAACATCCGGGAAGTCCCTTCCTATAATGACCTCTTCCGGAAGTCCAGGGATAATGGCCGATGACACCAGCCGTGACTCCCCTCTGAAATTAATGTATACGGGTATCCTGGGATATATCTTGTTATCTCTGTGTACACAGGTAACTAACTAAAGTTGCGTTCTCTAGTTCTGCTGGAGTGACCAAATCGGCTCTTATGGCTGTCTGTTTGCTGCCAGAGTCAATTAATGCCTTCACCACCTTCCCATTGACCAGAGCTTTCTCATAGGTAAAATTGGCAGAGGATTGGCATAAGCAAATGCTAAAGGTTTCTAGGTCTTCCTCTTGTTCTACCCATACCTCCCCTTTTAAGCATCCTACTTCCACAGGCTCCTCCCTTCGATTCTTGGGACAATGCCGGGCCAAATGATCGGTCTCCCCACATGAGAAGCCGATAGGTGGAGATGGTTTAATTCCTCTGGGCTCTTCTCTCCTTAGTTCTTCTTTAACCCTAGGTTCAATTTTTTGTATTTCTTCCCTCTCTTTCGGGGTCCACTCTCAGGATTTAGAGAGTCGTCCTCCTCATTCTAATGTCTGGATTTGAGAACGGTAGGTTGGTTTTTGATCTTTTCGGTCTTCGCTTATATGTATGGAGTGGAAATCTTTTACTGCGTCCGAGTGATTTTGTGCTGTCTCAATAGCCATACTAAGGGTGGACCGATTTAACTGTAATACTGTTTTTTGTAACAAAGGAGGTAGAGCGTTGGTAAACTGTTCCAAGATAATCATTTCTACTAGCTCCTCCAGAGTTTTATTACTGATCCAAAGACTGTGTTCTTAATTCGATCCACTAATTACAAGGGGGTCGCAACTTTAATCTGATGGATCTCAATTTTTGTCAACAAAAAATATTGGTTTGGCCTACTGTTTTGAGGAGTCGTCCTTTAATGGATACAAAGGTAGTTCTCAAGGAGAGATTAAGAAACTGATAGGCGGTTTGTAGCTCACCTTTCAATAGAGGTTCCAAGTAGCACTTTTAAAAATGTTCTCCCCATGCCAGCTGCTCGGCTAATCACTCAAAATTCAGAAGATAATTCCCTAGGTCTTCCCCCTCCTCGTAGGGTTGTGCTTGTAATTCGACCAACTTTGCCAAGTTTTGTTGAAAACGAGCCTCGGCCCGAATCTGATGGGCAGATGGCCATATTTTCAGGAGGGGTAAGGGTTCCGTCCATTGTGTTTTCTGACTCGGAGAAGAAAAGGGTCTCAACTTCTTCAGCGAAGGTTTAGAAGTCGTCTGACCCTTTCAAGCTTGATTCTGATGAAGGGGAAGATCGTGTTGTATTGAACCCTAAGCCAGATCAACCAGGAACTGGAGTGGGCTTGGCACCGGAAAAAAAAAGGTTTGGGAAAAGGTTGGGTTAGGGCGCTAGCTGTAATGAAAATGTGCGAGGGGCTTATTTGTAAGACTATTCGGTCCCATTGTTGTATTTGGTAGTGGGAGACCGGAAGGGTATCTAATAGCACCTCGTTTTAAAAAAATGAATCCTGTTGACTAACCAGCACTTGGAGTTGGGACAACAAGGTCTCTTTAATGGTGGACATTCGATAGGAATCAAGGACTTCAATAATCCTCCTGTTTTTCCCTTCATATGGAATGACAATTACTAGCATGCGCTCTCAACTTTTAATCAATTGAGTTAAATCCCACTCTTGATACCAGATGTAATACTTTAGACATTTACACTAGAAACACTTTGGAAAACTTGAGAATACACTTCAAAGGATGCTTTCACTTTTGTGTTTATTCGTGGTTACGCTTGTAGCAACGTTAGCAAGGGAAAAGACAATGTTATGGTATTATCAGTTATGGGATTATCAGTTATTACGCGCACCTGCGGTTCCCAACAGTTCATGCGGTAATACATTTACTCTGCAAACATACAGTATATTCAGTTTTAGGGAGGAAAATGGTTAGTTAGTAGAACATTAGCTTGGTTCAAGATTCTAGAGAGGGTTTCTTGGCACAGCAAGACTTTTAAATCCATAAACGCAACCCTATCTAATGGCAGTTCGGAGAGGGCTCAAAGTCTTGACAAGCTGCAGAGGATTTCTTTGTCGCTAGTATTATAGAAGCAGCAAGTTAACTAACAAGGGAGTCCTGTTAAAGGACTTGATGAAGGGACTCAGTCCGAGGTAAGAAGGGGTGACCTGGACACCTCTAGGTGCACTCCAATGCTCTGGAGCGACTTCTTGGAATCAGGTAAGCAATACCTTTTTCGCCACAGTACTTTAGGTTTGAAGAAAATGTTCATGCTGGATGCTACACAATGTTGCAGCTCTGGACTCCAACCTTCGTATTCCTTGGTCTGATGACAGAAGGCAGGACAATGGATGGAATCTCTCAGCAGCAGTCTCGAGGGAGGACCTGTGGCACGACTTTCAGCAACTTCTTGGTTCAATCTGTGGTTTTGGCACCTTTTCAGCACCAACAAAGGACACAGATCGCCAGGTCAATCTTCTTCGCTTCCTGCAGTCCTGCACTCTGGTGAGGGGGTCTGGGCTAGTTGGATAGAATCTCTGGAGTGATCTCAAGGGTTCAAACATTTGGACGGATTCAGCCTTTCCACAACGAGGAACTCGAAATGGGCAGTAGGTCGGCTGGTATTGGGGTTCCGCAGCTCTGGAAACTCCTAGTACCTTGGGAACGGCTCAATTCAAAGTTCGTCTTGGGACTGGTTGTTCCCACCAGCCAAAGGGAAGGAGTCGTCCTCTTTTAAGCTCCACTGTCGCATAGAAAACGGGGTCAGGACAGCAGTGGTTGCTTCACAGTATTGCAAAGGGTCTGTAGGCGTCTCTGGTTGTCTTCTTTGGTTGCTTCAGTTTCCAGTGTCGACATGCTTTTCAACCCAGAAGCCTCAACTTTTATACAGTTCCAGCACCCACACCTCTGCAATCTTTCTCAGCATTTTACAGAAAGGAGAATTTGGCTGTCCAATCAGGACAGCCAGACCCCCTCTGGGAGTTGCTCCTATTCAGGTCCTCTGGCAGACAAACGACAGGGGGGGGTGGAAGACTCCTCCCCCACTTCCTGAATGCCCAGACACTATGGAGGCTAGGCAGGGATACCCAAGGGTTTCCGCCAAAGGCAAAAAAAAAAAAACACACACACACACACACACACACCTCCCCCTCCCAGAATGGTAGAAGGACTAACAAAGGACAACCACGCTAGTAATGGCGAAAAAAGAAAGGAGGCCCCAAGTTGGTACTTGGGTGCCTCTATTGTGCACTAGCGGGGCTATGGACATAGCCTGTGGTATAGAAGTTACACAATAGTTGTGAGAACACGTCCACTGCCACCAGCCATAACTAGGAGATTGTTACGTGAGTAAAAAGTCACAGGAGTAGAAAGTAGAGGATCCTAGGTATCCCTTTGGCACTCCACTAAAGGTGGTATGTGTCAATCTTTCAGACTATACAGTGTTGGGAGAGTATCTCTCTATCTTTAAGAACTTTAGTTACTCGAGGATATAGAACAAGAATTGGAGCTGGTAGCAGAGGTTGTAGCAGTCTGCTGCAGACATCACATTTCATTTTTGTCTGCAGTCTTTCTCCTACCTTCACTGGAATCGAAGCCGGAGCAACCTACATAATCCCAGAGAGGCGACGGAGCGGCCGTGGAGCTGGTAGCAGAGGTTGTAGCAGTTTGCGGCAGACCGCAGGTCAGAGCCGAGGGTTACTATGGCAACAAAACGCTTCCAGGAGGGCGAGAGGAGAAGACTGCGCAGCCAACAGACGAGAAGCGAAGACTCAGGTTTGGAGCGCGGAAGCCGGCTAAAGCCCTCCCCCTCGGCAAAGGAAAGCACCCGGCAGTTCAGCGGGTCGGACCGCAACACCACACAAGACCCTCACAAGAGAGATAACAAAAACAAAAGCGCAGGGTGAAAACATAACGAGAAGCGACCATCATCAGACATCAGATCCCCGGCGGGAAAGCGATAAGATGGAACTTGGAAAAAGCACTAGCTCCCAATCGCTGGGTGCTCTCCCTGTGGAAGATATGAAAATAGGAAAACGGAAGGCATCGAATAAGGAGGAAACAGGGGATAAGGTAACCGTAGGAGAGAGCAAATCAAACACGCAAACACAGAAGGAGTTGGAGTACAAACAAGAGCCTCGCCAAGTGGGTATCAACACAGCTGGCAATCCAAACCCAAAGTCAGAGATTGACATGAGTAGGGGGAAAGTTACCCCTGATGACTATCAACAGCTAGAAAATGCTGATAGTGATAAAGATATCACTGAAATGACCAGCGATTATACACTGCCCTCAAAAATCTCTCTTCTAGTACAAGCCCTCACGGAAACCTCACAACATCAAGAGAAAGAAAATGATGACCAGATGATAAATAGACAGTCTACGGAGAGGTACGACCACCAAAGAAAACCATTTGACGAATCAATAAATGTGATAAGTTGACACCTGGGAGGAAGTCATGGTACAGCAGTATCAGAGAGAGGGGCTAACCAAGCGAACGTGGCTGGAAGCCCAGAGGGCGCGAGCAGTGAGGAGGATCGCATATATCCACGTCAGAAGAAGCGGAAACTGGTAGAAAAGTGGTCGAGTACAGGCTGAAACAGCAGAACGACCGTACATGTCGAGCAAACCAACTCAAGGCGTAAGAAGCACAGCACTCGCACTACCAACAAAAAGCAGAACTCAAAACCGCAGAGTTCGGGGAACAACTACAAGAAAGAAGAAGAGTGGGCCGTCCAACTACCAGAAACCAAAGCACAAGGAGGAGGGTCGGAAGCCACCGACCTCAAGACATAACACCACACAGAACCTGACGTCGCAGTTGAAGCAGCCACAATTGAAAAGAGATGATTCAGAGCAAGACGACCCCCGGAGACCGCCCCATACCGGGCCCGTTGGATAATTTCTTTAAGCGTGTCAAAATGCCTAAACCATCCTTCAATCAGTTATCTGACGCTGAGATGCTGGAAGGAGTGCAAGAACCAAAATGAAAAAACCTGGTTACGGGAAACCTAAACCTTACAGGGCAATTCCTTGAGAAAACCATAACTACCACAAGCAAAACCCAGCCAGCAATGGCTAAAAGAGGGCATTTTGGAAAGCCCCCCATCTAACCTGAAGTCTATAATTAATGAGACAAAAACCATAGGTGAAACCCAGAGAGACACTCCAGAGGTAACACAGAACAAATTATACATAAGAAAACCTATTAAGGATTCATCAGAAATGACGGATATGATAAAGCGGCCAAAAATACTAGAGGGGGATAAAAATGCAAAACAGGATGAGGGAGAACCGGACGTAAATGAGGATCAAAATCTCCCGAAAATAGGGATGAAAGACTTGGCATTGTTGAAGCAACAAATGCCAGAAATGACCATGACATTCGGCTCGACATCGCCTGAGCCCTCAACCAATAAAGAAAGGCTCAAGGATCAGGATACACAATGGTTGAGCTCACAGGAGCTATTAAAAACGCCATCTAGAAACAAAAGGATAAGTGAGATCCAAAACACTACAGGAAGAGATACCCCGAATAAAAAATCAAATATATTTGCAGTGATGTCGGCCAATAGCTCTGGCGCCATTCACCAAGCTTTACAAAGCCCTCAACGACACCATTCAACAATGTTAGCATTAACACACACAAAACTCATATATATAGAAGGTTATATTATGTCATTGGAAGCCAGGAAAAACAACACGAGAGAGCAGGAAACTCAAACAACAAGAAGGACATCAACATCAGGGGAGAATGCTAGCTCGCAAACAGAAACCATCGCTGAGAAGCCCGAGCCCCCGATGGACAAAACGTGCCATAAAGCAGTTGCTGTAACTAAACCGACAGAGGCTAAAGACCATTCAGGAACTGCAGAGGGAAATAAAAAGGAAACTTAAAACAAATTCCTGAACTTAATATACAAAACAAAGTTCAACCAAATGTAATAAAAAAAACACTCCGTTTCTCAGCATCGGCACAAGTGAAGTTCACAACGTCGTCATCAAAGAGAGAAGGGGAAAAAGTCACCAGAAAGTTGACACCCGTTAAAATAACAAAACAAGAACAACACCCCACGGTCTATTCTTGGGCAACAACAGCAAAACAAGACTTGGGCCAAGGTGCGGGAGGGTTAGCCGCACTCACCACCGGGGAGGAGATGAAACCAACAAACCCACAGAATGATATGAGAAAATGCTCAAAAGAATCCCTCAGGTCTGTTTCATCAGCAAAAAAGTGAAACTGACAGGAACACACTGAATGAATCAAAAGAAGAGAAGTTCATGAGAGGAAAAGGGGACAAGAGCAATCAGTTGCAGACTAACCAACAGTCGCCAGCCGAAGAGGAAAGGGAACGTGAGGTGAAAGTGGAGAGAAATAGGAAAGTACAATGGCATCCCTCGCAGTCTCCGATCGGACAACCTGAATCAAAAAGAAAGATATGGGACGAGGTCTCCCCACAATTCCTAACCTTGGATGAAAAGCGGGATATCACAGTGAGAAACTTCAGAAACAAACAGATGACGAGAAAAGAGGAAGGTGGGGAAAAAAACAATGTGAGTGTGGTAAAGAAGGGAAGAGGTGAGTTAACGGCAAAAGAACATACAAAAAGAAACAGTCACGAGAATGAGAAACCACAAAATCGACCTTGTGCTCAAATGCACAAATGGACAAAAACATCTGAGACAACAAAGTGGAGATCCAAAGCAGTACCAACTACCCAGGTGCAGGAGAAATCAACATCGAGCACAGATAGACAAACGAAAAGGGATACCATAGCGAGAAATGGGAGATCTACAAGATCTTTTAAACTGGAAAGAATTTTAGAAAAAGATGGACACAATTTTGAACAGGAAAACCATAATGCAACTGTTCGACAACATTTCAATGTTACACACAAACTCTGATGACATCGACATCATCAAATTTGCATATAGAAACTGTACGGACAGTGTATCTACGCATCTTTTCGTAAGCAGTTAGAAAAATATTGAAGGCAGCGATGGAGAAGCTGAAAATTCTAGGGGACGACCCAAGACAAATCACTACTTCAACAGAAACAAAAAAAGAGATAAGAAGACAATCTCCTGCTTCACCCTCCGAAGACAAGAGCACTAATTTTTCATATAGTAGATCGAAAGTTCAGGAAAAAGAGAAAGTAGGATATAAGCATAAATGGGGCCAGAATGATGAAAACAGAAACACAGATTGGAAGAGAACAAAACATAATTACTACACATCTCATCCAGAGAAAACGCAAAAAGAAAGGAGAGAGGAGAAAGGCCCAGGAAGCACTACACCCTGGAGAAAAATACAGGACAGAAGAGAAAACGGAGCAGAGAGACAAACTTCCAGAAAGGCCCATTACCACACATATGCGGAAAGGCAAACAACGACTCCTGATCACGCAGTCATTAATTTTGAAACCTTGTTCGAACTAGAGTGGGTACCACATGGCCCCAACAAAACTGGAACATCACCATCGAGCAGAATCATAGTAGAGCAGGTGGTCTTGGAACAAAAAAAAAAAAATCCTCCAGAAGGGAAAAGAATTAGATAGGGCGAAATGGTCCTGGCTCCCAGCGGTACTGGCAATTAACCAAAGAGCCTCGCCATCAAATCCATCAACAGGACCAAAGAGAAGTCATTTCTATCGAGAAAGGTCTAATAACAACAACAGCAACGTGTTAAAGATGGGCTCATGGAACACTCGAGGTTTTAATCATTTAACCTCACAAAGTGATGTAAATTTAGGGTCATTTGACCTCATGTTTACAGGAAACCAGGCTCTTAAAAAAAAAAAAAAAATATATACAACCATGCATGGTTTCCAAATTGCCTTTGCAACGGCAACAAAAGGTGATATGGGGCGTCCTTGCTCAGGATTAATTTCAGCTTTTCGTATAGGAAGTGGGCTACATATGGAAAGAGTGCTATGGGCAGGTCTGTCCATCTTAGTGACCCTAGTATCATGGACACACAGTCTAAACCTAAAAGATGCTGGCCACTCAGAGCTCTTCCTAATTATCAACATATATTGGAACCCCAAGGATTGGAGCGCGACCAATGATGCAAAAGATCGACTCAATAATCGACGACTCCATAGAGGTGATAACGTTTGACCACATTATTTTATTTGTGGCAACCTCAACATCTTGTGCACCAATGAGAGGACGGAAGGTGGCTGGACTAAGCCTCCCAAACCAAACTAAGATGTGAACAAGGACAACAAATCACTTAATGCAAGGAGTAGAGGTGAAATGTGGAAATCGTCAATGGAGGGGAGGGATTTACACAATCTCCACTTTCTTAAACCAGCAGAAACTTTAATGACACCGACATGGGAACAAGAGGGTCGCAAAAGCTCCCCAGACCATATCTATGTGTACAAAGGATTGTTGGCAAAAGTAAGACTTTAGAGAGTGATAAGAACACTAAACAGCAACCATAATTTACTAGGGGCCTCTTGGGAAACGGTAAGAACCACCAAAAGAAAGCAAATGGTAACTTGAAGAGAAGTATCTAAGCAAGGCAACAGACTGAGATTAACGTCGTCCTAGATAAAAACCATTACAGAAAAATATGTGAACTCTACAAAGAACTGTACTATGAAAATGGACTTGGAGAAGTTAGACTACTGTCCCCTATTGAGACCGTATTACATGCAGGCTAGCCAGAACAAGGCGAAAAAGGTGGATGCACACAACAAAACAAACATTAAAGAAGAGAGATTTGAGACAAAAAATAAGACAAGCGAAAAGAAATCCAACCACAGAAAATATGGAGCGGCTTAAAATAACGCAGAATGCCTATAAGAATTGGATAAAATCATACAAAATACAATTTTACCAATAAGATGCAGAGAACATGTTAGCAGCACTAAGAGGAAAACAAGCAAAGGCCTTTTGGTCATTAATATCGCCGACGCTTCAAACACCACAAGACTCTCTCCAGAATAATGTCAATGAAAAAGAGTGGACAATTTATTTAGCAAATCTCTTCAAGTCAACAGACAAGCCTCAAGGAAAAGACGTACAAACATCGGCATATAAATGGGACATAGACCACGACAGAGGAGATTTGGCGAAAAATTGGCAGGCTAAAAAATTCTAGAGCACCGGGACCCAACTGAATCTCTAACTTGGACTTCAAGAGGGACTGAGAAGTTTGGGGCCCCCTTATTAAGGAAATATTTGACACCTGTCTGCAGTCCCGGTCGATACCAAGCTCTTGGAAAACCGCGTTGTGGTGCCTATGTATAAAAAAGGGGAAAATGAGAACCCAGCCAACTACAGGCCAACAGCCCTTTTAAATATAGTGGGAAAACTCTTTGGCTCATTCCTATTAGACAAACTTAAAGATTGGACCAAATCGTCGGACATCGGAGATCCTTTCCAATCAGGATTTCTACAGAATATAGGTACGGGGGCCAAATCCGTCTGCTGAGCACATTAAAAGCCAAGATATTGGCACGTAGCCCTAGGGTCTTCCTGCTCTCGGTGGATGTAACTCAGGCTTTTGATAAGGTAAATCATGGCAGACTATGGGCAAAATAAAAATCTTGGAACTGTCCGCCTGCAATCTTGGATCCAATCAAAGACCTTTATACTGGAACTTCGATTAGGGTGCGACTCAGTGGGGCTGGTCTACTCTTGGAAGCAATTATGACAGACAGGAGGGTGAAGCAGGGCTGCCCCCTAGCTCCAACGCTGTATAATGCTTACATCGGAGAGTACAAAGAGTCGGAAGCAGATATCAGAGCCTTCCCGCCAAAACTGGGGAAAGAACACGTCAGTAGGTTACTGTACGCGAATGATATTATCCTTCTCGACTTGACGGCAGTTGGTCTACAAAGTAAATTGCTGGGCTTGCTCGCCTAGTTACAAGAAAACGACCTGGAGACCAACGCGAGGAAGACAAAAATAATGATTCTGGAGAAGACCCACAAACGGAGCAAAAAAATAAAGATGGAACATCGCAGGGGAGGTCCTCGAAAAAAGTTGATAGCTTCCAGTACTTGGGAGTTACAACAAGTGGCAGTGCCACAGAATCACCTATGCAAGAAACATTGTACTAAAAAACAAGGGCCCTTACTTCGCAAACTAAGTTGATTGACAACAAATTTGGTAGATTAACACTGTTACCGGCGATACATTTCTATAAATCAAAAGTAGTACCAGCCATTACTTATGGAGCAGAAGCCATGCCATCTATCCCATGTGATTATGGATAAAGCTTGAAGGTCTACTGTGGAGGAAAGTGTTGAATCTGCCTCCGTCCACTCAGATAGCGTCCATAAGGAAAGAACTGAGCCTGGTATCATTGAAAGGCTCAGTAGAACTCATGGGCTAATGCTATTCAGAAAGATACAAGCTCACAACCAAAAAATATACGAGCTCATCTATGATGAGATGACCAATGGTAAAAACCCTATGTTAAACGCTTGGGGAAAAAAACAATTTGGACCTATTGGAGGAAATTGGAAGCTCAGAAGAAGAACTCAAATCCAACCTGGAGAAAACCAAGCGGCATCGGAAAGAATGGGATTGGACAAGAACCTTGGAAGAGGCAGAAAAAAAATAAACCTACTGCTCACCTGCCTCTGAACACGCAAAAAATAAACAGATTGCTTACCTAGTGAAATTGCCAGGCAAAAAAACAAGATCAGTCTTCTTGAGAGCAAGACAATCTGCTGAAGAAAAAGGAAGTTCTAAGAATACGAGGAAGCGCTAAGGAGAACACCTGTTGTTTTTGTCAGCAAGGAGACAAAGTAGAAACTATAAGACACTTGCTACTATCTTGGCCAGGCACCAGGTCAAAGACACAGATTTATATGGCCCATCTTTTTTAAAACGTGAGCATATTGGATGAGGAGTATTGGTGGAAACGTGTGATCAGTGGGTTCTTAACGAAAATAACCATTGCAGTGGGGCAATTTTTTCAGAACATCGGTTTGGAACAAGAAAATTGGACCCCACCTGAGAAAGTGGAACTTAGAACATCCAAAATAGTCGAGGCCTGATGAGGCAAGTGGAACAACAAGGACACTGGTAACTAAACCACTAGGGAATCCAGGAAGCTCAATCTTGCAAAAATTGTATGAAAACAATTGAGTCAAGTAATGATAAAAAATAAAAAAAATAAAAGAACAAGAATCTTAAAGGGGGACCCTAAGGGTCTCCAGCAACACTGCCCATAAGGAGCAGTGTGCTGCAGTAGTAAAACACAGATGCCTTTAAGAGCTATGGCACAGAGACTCCATAGTACAGGTAGAATATAAATAATGAGTTCCAAAAGACAGAGCCCACAAGACTGAATGAGTTGAAAAAGGCTCCACTCATTCAGGATTTGAAGAAAAAAGCCAAGAAGTCCAGCAATAAGTGCTGGGAGTTTCACTACGAGAGGGGATAAAGCATACAAATGATACATCTTTCTAACACAACCCCAGAACATTTTGCTGGACTTGGTGATTATATTTCCTTGTTCCTGGGCAGTGGTAATCTTTTTCCCCTCACACCCTTCCTTGTACTTTTTTATGGGTGACATTTTAGGTCTCTCCATAGTGTATGTGTGGATTTATAGTTCCCTATAATTATAATTGTTCATTTATAACGCGCTTAATACCAGGAGTGGGTTTTAAGTGCGGGATCAGGATTCAAACCTGTGTTGCGCTGCGTTGTCTTTCTTCCTATAACCTTTAGGCTGTATGCATTTTACTATGGCAGCACAAAGCATTTTATGGGCAGTGTTGTTGGACTGCCTTCTGGGCTTCACTTTTTAATTTCTCTTGGTATCTTGGGTGAGCTACTGTTCCCAAGGGTAAAGTGGCATTTCCATCCCCTTTACATTTTATTTCTGATACCAGCACACCCCACCTTATGTGGATTGCTGGGGAGATGCATGGTATCCCCTTTTCTCACCAACATGGTAAAATGTTTGTTACAATGGCAAGATAACTCAAATGTTTTTTCGCAGTGGGTATACATTAATGACAGTTTAGTCAGATTACGCGCAGGCTGTCAAATCAGCCGCGATAACGCACAGGAGAGGAGCTAGAAAGGTGGGCTCTGTTTTCCACGATTTTGAGTATGCTTGTTGTTTCTTGGGTCTTCCTCCGTCCTAGGTGGAAGAGTTCCTGGTTGAAGTTTTGTCTTCGGCGGGTACCATTTGTGTGACTCAGTGGGCGATTCGTGTGTTTGGGAGTTCGCCCATACCGTTCGCCCAGGCCCAAACGCTGGAACGCCCTGAATACTTTCAACTAACACTGAAGTTAATACTTGTTTGACAAGAGATCCTTTGGCACTGCGACTTTCCTGCATCTGAACCCTATCCGGACTTGCTTACCACTGGCTCGTAGACCATTAGGGTCACTCTTCTGCCTCTCAGATCACTCATGCTCTAGAATAGGGAAGGACTTTAAAAGATAAGGCTTCTGTCTTGAAAATATAACAAGTGTGAAAAGTACTTGTAAATGAGTTGGTGTGTAACTGATTGCTGGACAGAGTAAGTTACAAAGTGTCATTAAGTTACTACATACATTTGAGTTGCATACTGCCCCTCTAAAAAGTATAGAAGTTGGTTCACTTACTTTGAAATAGTGTTTCTGTTCTTCGAAGAAACCGATTTGGTACTGTTTTAGCATTTCTGTAACGGAATGAGTTTAAAAGAGTACCAATAGGTTTTACTCACCTTGAATAGCTGTGTGATCTTCTAAAAGTGTACTATTGGGGTTTGCCTCCCCTGATCTGTTTAGTGCATATCTAAAACAGTCTACTGTTCTTACTTGTCCTAGAATTGCATACCCCCCCAAAAAAGTATGTAGGTCCTAACTGCTGACTGCCTTTCTTAAAAGTCTGCTAGAGTTCCTACATAACTTACAATTGTGGTTAAACTGTCTATTCCTGTATTAGAAATAGTGCTGGAGTTTATATAGCAATAGGTTACCTTGAACAGATGCTACTTTTCTAAAACTGTAACTGGGTTGTGCTTACCTTGAGCTGCTTTACTGCATTTCTAAAATAGTTTAGTATGTTCAAACGTATCCCTGAGTAGCTTACTGCCCCTCTGAAAAATATTTGAGTTATTTTACTACCTTTGAACTGTGTTCTAAAAAGTAACATTGCTGTTGTAACTTTATCCATTACTAATAGAAGAAAGTTACATATGTTGCAAGATATCCACTTGTAACAGTGTTGGTCCAAGTGATTCTAAAACTGAACACCACCGTAGGTTATGACCAATCGGTTCTGCTGCCCTTGAATTACTGACTATTCTGAAAGTATAACTAATTTGGTGTTACTCCCCAAGAATAGCCTCATCTCCATTCTGAATGTGTAACTTTAGGTTTGACTCTCCTTGACTGGCCGACTACTCTTCTAAATAAGGTTATACTTTGGTTTGTAGACCATAAGTATTGAGTTGGTTTTTATGATCGTTTATATAATATGTAACAGTACTTACCTTTCCAAAGATTTAGCTTTGCCTACATGTATTTATAATATTATTTTTACAATCCAAGTGTATCAGTGTTTCTTTGCACCACATGTATGCTATAATTTCTTTTTACCTCTATACAGCCCTCTTTCCCGCCTAAGATAAGCCTGGCTGCTCTGTCCATGCTACCAACATTCTAAGGTGGCACAGTCTTGAGTGGAGTTTCTATATCGCCTCAGACGAACAAGTTACTTACCCCTGGTAACGTTCTTTCGATTGGATGTTCCTCCCGAGTATTTCTCATCTGATATTCAATATCCAGCTGTAGCTGCTTAGTCAAAATCTTTCTGGCAGAGGGCACTGTGCGTCGATGGTGTTGACGCGATATCCCTCGAGGGCCTCTGTCTCGAGGCTATCGAAGGTATATATAGCACGTGCAGCGCCAGTTGGCTTCAGTTTTTCTTACAGTAGAAATACCTACATAATCACGCGAATGACCGAACTCAGCCTTGAAGGAACGAAAGCTGTAATAGCATGGGAAATTCTACTGTGGGGTAGGTTGGGAGGGCCATCCAATCGAAAGAACGTTACCAGGGGTAAGCAACTTGTTCTTCTAATGGATTGTGTCCTCCCGCATATCCTCATCTTTGATAGACTCCCAAAGCAGTGTTGGATTTGGTGGAGGGAGTAAGAATTTCAGTTTCTTATAGGCTTTCATGAACCAAAGCAGGACTGCTTTTCCAAAGCTCCCATCCTGACCGAGGGCAGACTCTAGGCAGTAATGTTTTGTGAACGTGTGAATCGTAGACCACGTTGATGCCTCACAAATACTTTTTATCGGTTCACCCCTTTGCAGGGCTGTAGAGGTAGCCATGCCCCTGGTGGCATGGACTCTTAACTCTTCAGGAGGATCCTTGCCTGCCAGTCTAACACTCCAAAATAGCCAGATAGATCCACCTGGATAAGGTCTGTTTGGTAACAGCCTGACCAATTTTGTAGCCCGTATATCCAATGAAAATCTGATCATCAATACGAAGTTGACAGCATAGGTATATGAAAGCTCAAAGCATTGCGAGGGTCAAACCTGTGTAATCTCTCCTCCTTGCCAGGATGAGGTGGGGATAGAAAGAAGGTAAAACCATTTTCTGTCCTATGTGAAAGTCAGAAATTATCTTGGGTAAGAATTAAGGCTTAACCCTCAGAACAACCCAATCCTTATGGAAGATAGTAAAGGGTGGCTTATAAGAAAGTGCCTGCAACTCACTCACTGTACGGTTAGAAATTAGGGCTACCAAGAGAATGGTTTTAAAGAATAAATACATTAAAAGGACAGGAGGGTAAAGGTTCAAAGGGTGCACATATAAAACATTTTAATACCAGCTTAAGGTCCCAAGTTGGAACCTGGAAAGGAGATGGAGGGACATTGGTGAGCACCTTTAGAAATTGTGTCACCAGTGGAATTTTGAAATATGAACATTCCTCTGACTCGCGCTTAAAGATGGACTGCGCCGCCAAATAGCTTTTGATAGTACCAATCTGAAGCCCCAGATTGGCTAAAGGTAGTAGAAAGGAAAACGCATCCAGTGGTTTCCACAGAAAAGGATCTACATTCTTGTTCTTGCACCAGTTGCAGAATTTGTTCCAACGGCAAAAGGTACAAAGAATTTGTTGCCGGCCTTCTAGCCGAAAGCAAAATCTCCATTATGTCATCTGGGAGGTCCCAATCCTTGTATCTCAGCCTCTCAGAAACCAAGCATGAAGGTTGAGTGTCTCGACCTCTGGATGGAGAACACAACCCTCCTCTCGCGAGATAAGGTCCTCTCTTTGTGGAAGAAACATTGGAGGACAGATGGGCATGCCCACCTGGCCCAATCTGGGGCAATCAGTATCATGAGTTTCCCAAACTTTCTCAACCTCCTGATCACGTGAGGAATGACGGGGACTGGAGGAAACGCGTACACGAGTGGAAATTCCCAGTCTGCTACGAACGCGTCTCCTAGAGCTTCTCTTGGGGGAAATTCCCTGGAGCAGTACGATTCGCACTTCCGGTTGACACCGGTCGCAAACAGATCCACTTGAGGGGTTCCCCAAAGAGCAAAGATCTCTTGAAGGATTTCCTGAGCTAGTTCCCACTCGTGGGAGACCGTGCTCTTCATGTTCAGAGCATCCGCCGATGTGTTCTTCTTTCTCCTCTCCAGTTAGGTGAACTACTGATTAGTAGATTCCTTCTTGAATTTCCCAGTACCAGAGCTGCATTACCCCTCTGCACAGTGGTAGTGCCCCTGTACCACCTTGATTGTTGAGGTAGTACATGGCCACTGTTTTGTCCATCATCATCATCAGGACATTCTTTCCCCGCACAGAGGGCAGGAAGGCCTTCAGCGCTAGTCTGATTGCCCCAGCCCCAAAAGATTGATATGTGGTTTGGACTACAATGGAGACAAACGACCGCTGACTCTCAAATCGTTGGTGTTGGCTCCCCACCCTGTGAGTGAGGCATCCGGCACTACGGTCATCTCCGGCCATGGTTGCCAAAACGGTTCTCCCTTCAGAATGTTGTCCACGCAGGCCCACCATAGAAGATCCTGTGCAACCCTGCTTGGAACCTGAAGTAGGTCTGGCATCTTTCCTGGGACCATTGAATTCTGACAGACCATTGAAGGGATCTCATTTTCATGCGGGCCTCTGGCACCAGAAAAATGCAGGACGCCATAAGGCTGAGCAACCTAAAAAAAAAAAAAAAAAAAAAAAATTTTAAAAAAAAATGGAAAGCCAGGAGACGCTGGGCACTCTGAAACTTCGTGACCATCTGTAGAATGGCTTGAGCCCTCACGTCAGGTGGCAAGCTCTTTCCCATCCAGTACAGCTCCGATGAACTGGAGCTTTTTTTTTTTTTTGCGTTTAATTGTTTTACAATTTTTGCAAAAACTTTCTGTTGGCTGTTGTTTTTCCAACATTTCTGTTGCGAATCCTTGATTGGTAAAATTGAAGTTCTCCCTGTTTCTATATTTCTTTCTTTAAAGTCCATGTTTTTTTTTTTTGTTTTTCTTTGTTTACTCTCGACTTAGTTTTTCTTCCAGTTTTAGACCTTCGAAAAATTTAGCTGTTGCTACTGTCAATGTTGTGGATTCTCCACTCATTAGCATGTTCCACCAATCTTCGTCACTGGTAGTAAGATGTTTCATTTTGTGTGGTCGTAGGTAGGTCGTTCTGAGACTATTTGTACCTGAGCAGTAAAGAAGTAGGTGTTGCACTGTTTCGCTTTCTAGGGTGTCACAGTACCGACAGTTTTTATCTCGAACCTGTTTTCTGAGGTGTGAGATTTCTTTCGTCTTTAGAATATTCAGACGTGCTCTCAGAAAGATTATACGCAGAGGTTTGTCTGGAAATTGTTTTAGATAATTCCTTGTCTCGTCTATCCTTTGTATGTTGATTGTGCGGTGACTCTGTGATGTGTGTTTCTCTGCTTTTTCCAAGGTCTCGATCCAATCATAGATTTTTAATTTTTTCTTGATTTTTTCTGGGGTGCGTTCTATCTCCCATTCCGAACATCCGATTTTCTCTGAGTGCTGTAATAAGTTTTTGTACCATTTTGTCAGCATGTTGTTTTTTTGGTTCGTCATTTCTTGGTAGATGATATCCAGAATAATAGGTCGTGGAGTTCTTAAAATTTTTCCCAGGAACAGGAGTCCGTTTCTGATTACTACTGATTCCAGTGATTGAAGACATAGTTCTCTTCGGATTACTGCTGTTGGGGTTGAATTGGGTAGTCGCAAGACTTTGCGCCAAAACGCGCCTTCCAATTTTTTCCACAGTGTAGGAGGAAGATGAGGCATTGCTTCAGCCCCATAAGTTAGTGCTGGAGTGACTTTTGCTTTGAAAAATTTTAGTACTGGGAGGATGGTGAATTTTCCAAATTTCCTTTCCAAGAGTGTTGCTTGTGCAGCCAATGTTTTCATCTTTAAGATAAGGTGTTCTTGCATCGATAGTTCTATTTGGCTGCGGGATATTTTCACTCCTAAGTATGTGAAGGTTTTCACTGTCTCCAGCTTTTCTGAGTTGGCAAACCATTGTGGTCTTTTAGTTGGCCTGGATGATTTTTCTAAGATCATGATTTTAGTTTTGGCAGTATTCAGATCCAAGTCATTCTTCTTTAGATAGCTTACAAGACTGTCTAGTTGGCGCTGCAGTCCGATCGGTGTTTGATCCAGCAGAAGGATATCGTCCGCATAGAGCAGTCTTGTCACTTTCGACTCTCCTATTTTTGGAGGGAAGGAGCGTTTGTCGATTTCTGCAACCATTATGTCAGCCATGTACGCCTTATAGAGGGCCGGAGCTAGAGGGCATCCTTGTTTGACTCCTCTTGCTGTTCGTATACTTTCTGATAGTAGGCCAACTTCGTTCAGGCGAACTCTGATTGAGGTGTTACTGTACAGCGCTTTGATGGGGTTGAGGAGTGAAGTAGGGCACCTTTGTTTTTCCAGTTTGCACCATAGTTTTCTCCTGTTTACACGGTCGAAGGCTTGTACCAGTTCGATCGATGCTATGAATATTGTTGGATAGCCCTCGGATACTCTGGCCTTCAAAATACTAATCATCATAATGTTGACCGCGGTACCTAGATTTTTTTCAAAGCCTGTTTGTAGGGGATCTGCTGTGTGTGCCATTTTCTGCCAGTCTTGGAGTTTCTCTAGCATCAGGGATCCGAAGAGTTTACCCAGCACGTCCAATAGTGCGATAGGTCTATAATTTCCTGGATCATCCTTCAGCCCCTTTTTGTAAATTGGAACAATATTAGCTGTTCGCCATGTGGCCGGGATAGATTGTGTTGTCCTACATCTTCTAAAGATTTCTGCAATTAACGGCGCCCAAGTTTCCATCTCTTGTTTGAGATGTAAGTTTGTAATTCCATCCGGACCTGGTGCACGGGAGTTGTTTAATTTACTGATTTTTTTTCGAATCTCTTCCTCCGTAAATGCCACCCATTTAGTTTTTGCAGGTTTTGGTGGTCTTTTTTCCGATGGCTCAGTTTCTGCAAATAGTTTTGTGAAGTGTTTTAGCCATCTGTCTTCTGGGACGTTGTTAGTGCTTGTTTTTGTTGGACCTGATAGTAGAGTCCAGAAGTCGTTCGAATTTCTTTTGCAGACTGCTCTAAGCATAGTCTCTGCGTCTTCTTGGTACAAGTTTCTTCTGAATGTTTGAAGCCGCCGTTTATACTTTCTTTTTTGTTTGTTTGCAAGCTCTAAGTTTAACTGTGTGGGGTATTTTTTGGCTTTCCTTAATGATTTTCGTAGCTCAGATTTCTTTGAGCGGATTTCGTCATTGTATTTATGCAGATGGTTTTTTTCTATTTTCCTTGCGTACCTAGTTTGAAGGTAAGGTATGAGCAACGGGCAGTAGTCCAGATTTTTCAATGTGTTATTGTTTTCTCCTAGCTCTTTTTGTTTGTAGGACTCTGTAATCAAGGCTATTCCCTCTTTTGTGATTCGTAGTCGGTTTCCTTGGGTATTTATGGCCATCTTGGTTGACATGCTAAGTTGCGGGGGTTTGTTGGCATACCATGTCGCTTTGAGTAAGTTATGGTCACTCCGGGTGGATTCTACTATCTCAAAGCTTTTGATTTGTTGGTATAAATCCCTGGATACAAATATGTAGTCGATGGTACTTGCGTTTCCTTCTCCCTTCCAGGTTGGAGTTCTCGGTCTAGTTATCTCCAGGGAATTTAGATTGTACAGATCTCTGGATTCCATCAGCTCCGCCCATGCAAGGCCTCTTGCTGTTGATTATGAGCAGGTGTTTATTTTATTTCCTAAAGTTTTCACATCTTCTACCATTGGGCAAGTCGAGTTTAGGTCTCCACATATTAAAATGTGGTCCACATTGAATGTTGTTGTAGCCAAGGTTAATATTTTTTCTATCTCTTTTAAAAAAGTGATTATATTAGTTTTGGCCGGGTTCCAATAGATGTTCAGCAGCAGGATAAGGTCTTTGTTCTTTTTTCTCGTTGCGGTTTCTTCTTTTGCCCATTCTAGGACAATCGCTTGGATTAGTGTATCTGATACCAGGTTATGGACTATTCGAAGTGATCCGCCCGTACGGACGGCTGTTAAAAGGCCCGAAGTTGGGCGACCTTTTTCACCTTTCTGGGCAGGAGACAGTTGGATCTCGTAACCATCCATGCTGGGTGGCAACTGCAGCCAGGTTTCTTGTAGGCTTAGTAGGTCGAATCCGCCTAAGTTTATCTCACCTGGTTCTGTCAGATGGATGTGGCCTCTAGTGTTCCATGATCCGATAGTGATTGTTTGCTCTTTGTTGTACAGAGCATTTGCCATCTTTGTTTGATCCCTTTCTTTACCCGAAGGGAAGCTCTTTGACTGCTATTTTCCAGTATAGCGTGTTAATGCCTGAGGGAGCCATGTCCATATTTTTGAACTTTTTTTCGCTAGATCTAGTCGGTTCTGGGTTGAGGTTGTTTCTCTCATAGTGGTTTTTTCTGTTCCTGTACCCTCCTGTGGCCTGATTGGGCAGTTTATTTTTCTGGGTTTGGTTTTTTCTGTATCCTCGTCATCGTCTTTGCGGTATCCTTTAATGTGATGATCTTCTCTTGAGATTTCTTTTCTTGTTTCTTTTGTAATATCTGCCGAACTTGAACCCTTAAGTTTGCTAGTTGTTTCTCTCTCTACTTTTTTCGAATGTTCATGATTCCTTGGGCTTGTGGGATATTTTCTTTTTTCTTTCAGATTATCTTTTCTGTTCGAAGTATTCTTTATCCAGTCACTGGTTTTACTTGTTTTTTGGATCTTATGTCCTCTCTCTTCTGGTGTCGTTTCTCGCAAGAGGTAACCCCGATTCAAAAATTCTTTTGTCATCTGAAGCAAGAGTTTTTTTTACAGTTTGGGACGTGATGTGTAGGAAAATGCTGTCTGTCCGTCCCTTATGCGCAAATTCTACTATGTTTATGTCTATGCTTTTGATTTGATCTCCATTTGTGAATTTGTCCAGGAGCTTCAGCATGGTTCTTCTATTCAGGATGGTTTTCTCTTCTGAGGTGGATCTTTTTTCAAGTTTTAATGTTCGGGTCAAGTTACTTTTGCGAGTAAATATCGCCGAATTTCTAGTTCGGTTTTGCTGAAAAGACTGGTCTAAGGGTCTTTGATTAGACCTGTTTCTCTTATCTGAAGATTTATCTCTTCTTCTATTGTCGAACGTCTCGGTAGCTTGGCTTCTTCGTGTTCTTATCTCGCTTGCCTTGTCCTTCTGTCCTATGGGGGTCAAGTAAGTTTGTTGATATCGTCTATCACCTCTTTTCTTTTTCTTCTTGTCTCTCATTTTCGAACAATCTTTTGCTAGACTTTGGGTAAGCTTCCTCGTTAGATCTTTGTCTGTACTCATGTTTGTTAAGCTTTCTTTTTGATAGACGGAACAGCGTTTTTCTTTCTGGGGAGATCCGATCTTTTTTATGTTCTGAATCCTCTAGCTTTTCTCTTTTTTGTTCAGCATTTCTCATTTGTTTTTTATATTGGTTTTCCCTTCGGTTTTCTGCTGGTAGTTCATTTTCCGCAAATGATACCTTCCTTTTTTTTGTCATGGAGGGAGGTATTTCAGACTCAGAAGTTTCGATTGAGTAAGTGCTGATGTTAGATATGTCGATCGTACTCTCATCTGGCTCCTGATTAAGATCTCCTTTTTGATTTATCTGAGTGTTGCTGTTTTGTTTCATGGATAATTTTTTGTCTGTGACTGTTATCCATTTTGTCATTAGTTCGTTTTAGTTGTTTTTTCCACTTTCCTCTGGGCCTGTTGTATGTTGGCGTTTTCCAGTTCTTGTGGAGTTTTAGAATGATCGGCTTTCCTTTCACTTTTTGTTAGTTGCTCGGTTACATTCAGCTGATCTCTCGGGTTCGTATGTTTTTTAATACTAGTTTGTTCTCGTGTGTCTCTCTTGGGTTTATCTTTGTTGCACTTTTGTGCTGATCTCTCAGCATGCTTTTCTAGTGCTTCTGGTGGCTCTTTTCCGTTAGGGATCTCACTTGTTTTCATCAGTATAGTTTGAGTGCTGTTATTCACTGATTTTTTCTTGAATTGAAACACGTCGTTCTTTCCTTGATCTGTTTTATCCGTTTGTGTTCCTTGGTTTCTTGTGCTAGCCTTCCACGCTTCGAGAGCCAGAATGTATCCTTCTAAGTGGGTCAGCTTTGAGTTTACAGATGCTAATATAGAGGTGTGGTCCTTTAACGTATCGTTGATGGTCTCATATAATTTACCGAATGGTGTTAGACCAACTGTTACTGCAGACATCACTAGTTGTAGGTCCGGCTTTTTTCCAGGTGAGTTTTTTTCTTTTATTTTTGTGGTTTCTTGTCCTGGTTTAGTTTTGTTTGGGGTCGAATAGAGTGGGCGCAGAGCCTCCACCAAGGAATCTTCTTTTCTTTGCTGGCAAGTAGGTTTCAAATCTGGATTCGATTCTCTGCGCCTAACCATGTTTTTATAGTTTAGTATGGCCTCTGTCAGCTGTATTTCTTCTTGACTTCTTTCACGAATGGTGTTTGGTTTCTGTATATTCTCATGGTTTTTTTTTGCCTCCGTTGTTGTCGTTTCTTGATTTGGTTTTCTAATTTCTTCAGTTGCAGGTTTTTCACTTAGCGTAGTTTTTTCCTTTGAAGATTCTTCTGTCAATGTGACTATTTTTTTGTTATTCATACATTGATTGTTTAGGTTATATCTCGTTTTTTGATTGTTCTCATTTTCTTTAGATGACACTTTGGGTTCCAAAATACTTTCTTGTTCCTTATTTTGAGTCATTTTATTTGCACTTGTCCAAGTTTCAGTGTCTAATTTTGATTTTTCTGGTTTATCTTGAGGGGTCTCAATTTGGCCGAAGTGCCATCGTAATTGAGGTGTCGGGGTTTCTATTGCCAGAGAATGCGTTGCTGGTATTTGTTTGAGTGGAATTCTTTGAGGGGATGGAGGGATTCCCTCTAGTATTTCCATATCAGAAAGTTCAAACCGATTCGTAGTTTTCCCTAACTTCTCAAAGAATCTTCCAATCGGGTTGTTTGTTTGGGGCGTCATTTTACCTTGTTTTTTTTATGTGGTTTAAGCACGGATTTGGAAATTGGAGTTGATGAAAAAGTAGCGTCAGAGATACTGACTTCTGTTTTTTTTGAATTTCTATTATTTTCAAGATCTTTGGTTTTTAGTTCCTGAATATTTTCTTTGCCCGTGTTGTCGTTTTGGTCGACACGTGAGAGGTTCAAATCCTTTTGGGATGGGATTTTATTACTTGGGTCTATGGCTGGGTATGTTTGAAGTTTGACCCAGTTGTGTTCTCTCAAGATGTTAGTGTCGTCAGTTTCTTGACCATCTTGGTCTGTCAAGTAGGATATAGTTCCGTTCATTGAACAGTTTTCTCTCCAGTTGGTTATATTCAGTTCAGGGCTTGATAGATCTGCCCTGGCTGTTACTGGATGTATCTCTGTCTGAGTCAGCATTTCAAGAATAGGGGGATACGTATTGCTCTCTTTTTGATTCTTGAAAGAGGTATGGTCTGGTAAGTTTTTTAAACTTTTTTCTGTGAGGTAAGTCTGTTGTAGTGGTTTAGCTGTATTGAAAGTATTAAGTTTCGGGTCGACCGAGATCCGGCTGTATTTTTCGCCAGTCTCTGTCTTATGGATCTTTACGGTAGTGGATACAGAGTTCGTTGTCTGTGGAACTCTGACGGACCCGACCGATGTTTCCTCTTTTTCCACCTCCGTCTTGCCTCGTCGTGCCTCTTCTTGCTCCACAGATGGTCGCGAGCCCGGGAACTGTGCGGGTTTTTTATCTTGTGTAGGACTTTTCACTACCCGACGTCTCCCCTGGTTTTATATTCGAGCAACCTTTTCCTTCCCCTCCACCGGCTACCGCCAGCAAGGCGGTGCTGCAACCAGATGTGCTCCCTTCTCGGACCCCAAAGGGATCGTCAGCACCCGGCGTGTCCGATGAGCATGCGTCGTCACAAATAGGTAGGTTGTATCTGTGTGGGGATCGAAGAGGGGGTATTGGGGGTGACAGTATTGCTATGGGGTGTGTGATGGTCATTTCAGACAGGTTTTTTATTGTTAAGAGGCCACTTCGTAGTATACGACCTGGTTCGTCGATAATGTTAAATAGGGGTTCTCCTGGGAGCGGGCAGCTGTCTTTGACACTCTGGGTAGCCGTCACTACCTTCTTCATGTTAGTTTGTGGTATTTTGGGTTTTTCTTTTATTTGGTTGTGCTGATTTTAATTTATGGGTGGATGAGTACAGGGTCGATTTGCCAGACCACACTCCTTGTATGATTTTATACAGCTGAAACTCTGGAAGATATTTGAGTCATAATTTCACAGCACTTACCCACGAACCGCCGGGACCAGCCGGAAACAGCAGAAACAGTCGCGCCCTTTACTCCTGAGCGGGCTTCACGCCGCAATGGTCGCGCTGTTCTGCTTTTATGCAGGAGGATTTCCTGGAGGTGTGGCCCAAGTAGTCACGTGACCGATGTCACGTGGGGATTCACAACGATGAGCCGCTCACTTCAACTGCTGCCAGCCCCTGCTGACAGACTCACGCGAGTCGGAGCGGCTTCCTCCTGATGAGGTAGTAAGTTCAGGGTATCAAAATGCGGCAATGAGTGAATGACAGGGTCCCAGCCGAACAGCAGAAACAGTCGCGCCCTTTACTCCTGAGCGGGCTTCACGCCGCAAGGGTCGCGCTGTTCTGCTTTTATGCAGGAGGACTTCCTGGAGGTGTGGCCCAAGTAGTCACGTGACCGATGTCACGTGGGGATTCACAACGATGAGCCGCTCGCTTCAACTGCTGCCAGCCCCTGCTGACAGACTCACGCGAGTCGGAGCGGCTTCCTCCTGATGAGGTAGTAAGTTCAGGGTATCAAAATGCGGCAATGAGTGAATGACAGGGTCCCAGCCGAACAGCAGAAACAGTCGCGCCCTTTACTCCTGAGCGGGCTTCACGCCGCAAGGGTCGCGCTGTTCTGCTTTTATGCAGGAGGACTTCCTGGAGGTGTGGCCCAAGTAGTCACGTGACCGATGTCACGTGGGGATTCACAACGATGAGCCGCTCGCTTCAACTGCTGCCAGCCCCTGCTGACAGACTCACGCGAGTCGGAGCGGCTTCCTCCTGATGAGGTAGTAAGTTCAGGGTATCAAAATGCGGCAATGAGTGAATGACAGGGTCCCAGCCGAACAGCAGAAACAGTCGCGCCCTTTACTCCTGAGCGGGCGCTTTTGAGAAGGGTTCTTATGGGACTTCTGGTAATTAAAGGAGAAGAACAGTCTGAAGAGAGTGGCAGGTGACGTTGAGATGATCCAGGACTTGTTCGGGAGAACGCACCCTGATAAACCAATCGTCCAGGTAGGGGTAGACGTAAATACCCCGCTCCTGAGATTTGCTGCCACCACTGCCATTAGTTTGGTGAAAACCCTCAGGTGGAGGTCAGCCTGAATGGCAGGGCTCGAAATTGATAATGAGAACTGAAAACTGCGAACTTCAGGTATTTTCTGTGCTTGAGATGGCTTGGCACATGAAAACAAGCATCCTGAAGGTCCAATGACACCATCCAATCTTGGAGTTGGGGGGGCCTAAAGGATCTGAGAAAGAGGGACCAACTTGAACTTGTCCTTCCTGAGGAACTTGTTCAAGTATCTCAAGTCCAAGATGGGTCTCAGTCCTCGGTCCTTCTTGGGTATTAAGACATAAGGGGAACACCATCCCTTGATCTTCTCTGCTACAGGCACTGGTTTTATAGCGTCTTTCTCTAGCAGGGTTAACATTTCCTGCACAAGGAGCGGATCTGGAACCCTCAAAGGGAGGCTCCCAGAGGATTGCTCTGAGGTCTCTGTATGAAAGGAGGGCTATGGTTTCCAATGCCCAAGCATCTGAAGTAATGACTCCCATTCTTCTAGATGCTGAGACAGTCTACCCCCCAACTGGTGAATTGTGACTCAAGACCTCAGAGGTTTTGAGGCGGCTGATGCAGTGGCGTATGGTAAAGATGCCCCTGCTTGAGCTTGCTTTGCACCTATCCCTCGCTCTTCCCACTGAGGAGTAATAGTGAAAAGATCTACCCCTCCAAGGCTGTACGCTACGACGAAAAGGCTGAGGCTGCCTACTAGCGGCACCTTAAGATTTGGCTGCCCCCATTGAGGTCTGCAACTTCTCAAGGCTCTCGTCAGCCTTGTTGCCAAAAAGGTGAGACCCGTCAAAGGGCATGTTGCTGGTCGGATTCTCAGCGTTTGCAAGGTCCAGCACTCTGATGAGGGGACTTTTTGGACTCGATTCACGTCTCTGGAAGTCCAGCAGGATGCCCACAAAGTTTCAGCAAGATTTGGAATTCGGAAGACAGTGCACCGCACAATGGCTCGATTGTCCCAGGGTATTGGGGTATTGCAGCCCCGCAAAGTCGCAGCACGATGTAGGATGGCTCAAAATGCAGGTTTTCTTGAATCTAGTGGTTCTCACCCACCAGGCTCTGTGTCCGGGTCATCATTTTTGGAGTCCCCAGGTCGATTGGAAGGAAGGGTAACAGCAGGCTCCGGTTATACAACAGGCTCTCCGGTCGCTGAAAATCGTCTCAGACGCGTTTTCATCATCCTCTTTGGTTTCAGTTCCAGTGGTCGACTTGTCAGCAGCTTCCATGTTCAGAGCTTTTAACAGGAACTACAGCACAACCTCTGCATTCTCTCCCAGCATTTTACAGAAAGGGGCGGTCTGGCTGTCCAATAAGGACAGCCAGCCCCCTATTGGGAGTGGTTCCCTTTCAGAAAAGGTGGAAGACAAAAGGACTGCAGAGTTTTGGACTCCTCCCTCGCTTCCTGATATTCCAGACACTCTGGAGCCTGGGCGTGGAATCCACGGATTCTCGCCAAAGACAAAACAGCCACTGAGGTTGTTCCCTCCTAGAATGGCAGGGGAAGACTTCATAAATAGCAAGCACACAAGAAATGGCGAAAAAGAAGGAGCCCACCATTTTAGAAAAATGGTGGCCCTTCTGTGCATTACCGAGGCTGAATTAACAGCCTGCGAGTAATAAAGACTAAAAGTCATAAATGTAAAACCACTGCCACCAGCAATTTGTGTAAAACTCGCAGTTGTAACAAGATGTTACCAGGTAAGTAAGAAATGGGATACATTGTATCCCCCAGCACTCCACACAAGGTGGGGTGGGTTGGCTCACTATATGAAATGTAAAGGGGAATGAAAATCCCTCTACTACTTGGGACCTGTAGTTCATCCAAGTACATCAAAGAGAAATTAACAAAGGGGCAACCCAGCCTAGGCCCAAAAGTTGAAGGAAACTAACTTCAACCATACACTATGGAGAGATATACAAAGGTCAACCATAAAAAGAGTAGAAGACTAGGTGAGAGGGGAAAAAAGATTCCCTTTCACCTAGCGACATGGTTAAATAATTACCTCGTCAAAGCAAAAGGTTCTAGGCTTGACACAAGTCAGGAAGATGCATCATTGATATGAAAATCTTACCTAACAATGACGCCATTAGTTGGACTTTAGAAAAACTGTCCTAACATCAAGTACTCATAATTTCACTCCACAGCCTCAGTTTAAGCCAGCATCTCCTATTGGCGGGTCAGCTAGTTCCTTTTTGTTAATTTCCTTACATTTTTCATCAATCCGGCACAATTTGAATGTGAATAGGCCTAGCATGAAGGGTGTTCTGACGCCAAGCTATCTCAGCGTTGATCTTCCCCCAGGCTCAGTTCTGCTTTGTGATCAGTAATGCACCACCACCCTACAATTTAGAAAACACAATTGCCTCAAAATGAGTGACGCCTTTCTTGAACACTTTAATAGCTGATATATTAAAAAGATAAATGCTAGCTACATGTTTTGCAAAGGAATACTTAAATGCTGATGTACCCATGAGTGCACCTCCACCGTGACTGGTCCTACGTACACCTCTACTATGATGTTGGTACAATTATGATTTGATCCATGGTTATCCACACTGTGATTTGCACCTCTGTGTTCTCCAACTGATCTACACCTAGGTATTTCTTCCACTGTTATGTGCTCTTGGGTGATCACACAATGACTTTGTTCATAGGTGTGCCACTATTAGTGCTTCCACACAGCTAAACCGGATAGGATACTCCAAATGCCCATTGGCGTCACAACTACCTACCCACTCAAGTTCTACTTTCTAACTTGTTCTAAACACAATGACTAAGCTACACACAGATAGCAATTAAACTCCCCCTCCTAACACCCACTAAAACCATCAGAACTCTCCCACTAACCTGTGCAACACAGCCCAATCCAACTCAACCTTGCACTAGGTGTAAACCAGACTCGGTTCTGGATGCCGATATTGCAAATGCCCACTGTACAAATCACCTAAACTCAATCCTGCACACACCAACACAACAGAGCTCTCTAGCATTTTTCCTCTGTCTCAACTAACCAAACGACCCTCTTATTGCAGATCCCATAGTGCCAAGAGACCATTAAAATGGCAGTGGAATGCTGTAGAAAACCCAATAACCTAACATTATATAGATAAGATATAAGTGTTTGGTTCTTCTTTAGAACTGATTTATATATTGCAAGCATAACTAGCAGACTTACGGGAACTCAGAAAACGCTTCCATAATATCTTCAGTGTTCAGCTCTGGCAAGAAATCGTAGATTTCAATAATGTGTGTAAACTTCGCCTTGCCAGCAAGGGTAACTTCATAGCCGGAGTAATCAAATTTCAGTTTTTCTATACTGATGTCCTTTTCTATCAAATGGGCTTTGATCTTAAAAAGTGAAAAAATAAACAAATGCACAATTTATTATAATTTCCACTTAAATCCAATCATTCAAAACATGTTGTCTAGTAACTTCTCATGCTACCCAAGTTAAGTTCATTAAGATACACAGACAGGCACTGAAGATTCTTTTTGCAAGAGTTTACTTTCTGAACAACTGCTATCATGCAATCTGTTACTGGCAATGGGAAAATTACTTACTGTTGTGACTAACTTTCTCAGAGTCCAGTCCACTTTCCCCAATACACATTGAATTTCATCCAAACGGGGATGGAAACAGAATAGTTTTCACAGCAAAGGATATTTTTAAAGACAAACCTAGGGAGCATGCATGGATGTAGCCCCGTCAACAATGGATATGCGCTCTTGCTTCGCTCAAGAGACTTTCTTTCTGCCAAGATATTGCCTGATATATGGCGAAATTTAGATGGGATATCAGGGGGTTGGATGGAGGAAAGAGGGATATGGACTGAGTGTTTTAAACAAACAAAATTACTCACCGTAGTGACTACCTTACTCCTAGTCCATAGTCCCCTTTCCTCCATACTTTTGGGACATTCCGTCCTATGGGTCGGGGACCAGAGCACTTTTTGTAAAAAAGTATCACTTTTTTAAATTTTTTTTATTATTAATTTTATTGAAATTTATAGAAAACATACAAACAACAAACTTATCAGCATTGTAATCGTAGAACTCATTGCATATAATCCACACCCCACAACCACCCCCAACCTTCACAGAATCCAAAAAGCAAAACAGACCAACTCATTATCACATGCCATCCAAAAACCAACCCCACATATCATCAAAAAATGTCAACTTTTTGTTCCTGCGAAGGATAACCTTCTCAATTCTGGCCACTTACAAAAGTATCACATTTGTCCTTCACTTTTTACACGGGGTACCGCACGTGGCTGTAACCCCGCCCTCCTGATCCCCCGCCCCGCGCATCGCCCTTCAGTCCTTTTCTATCGCCAGGTCTGAGACCTTTAAGCAATAATAGAGGATACCTATTAGAGGGGACGGCGAGCAGGCGTATGGAGGAAAGAGACTATGGACTAGGAGTAAGGTAGTCACTACGATGAGTAACTTTGTTATACTCCTACGTCCCGTTCCCTTTCCTCCATACTTTTGGGAGATTCCCAAGCACTCCTCACAGGAAATACAGGTGGATGGAACCTCCTTACTGAAAAAGGTTTTTAAGTACAGCCTGGCCGAACTGAGCATCGGCCCTGGAGCTCAGGTCCAAACAGTAATGCTTACAAAAAGCTGATGGGGAAGCCCACGTGGCTGCTTTGGCAATGGTTTCCCTAGGGAACATATTTCTGGAAAGCAGCGGCAGCCGACTTGCCCCGCACCAGATGGGCAGGAATTCCTTTCGGAGGTTGAAGACCCTGAACGGAATAAGCCTCGGAAAAACAGGAAGCAACCCATCGGGAGATAGTTGCTTTTGAGGCTGGTTTCCCTTTGGGGTCACCGAAGGTGACAGAGTTGGGAAGAGGTCCTAAATTCAGATGTCCTGTCCAGGTAAAACTTAAGAGCTTGCCCGACATCTAAATTGTGCAACACCCTTTAGACATCTGAAGCCGGGTCTGGAAAAAAACAGGCAAAGAAATGGACTGGTTCAAATGGAAGTCAGTCACCACCTTGGGAAGGAAAGAGGGATGAGTCCGGAGGACAACCTTATTGTGCGCTACATTGACTCACTCAACAGAATTCTTCTCCATAACCAAGCTGCGCTTTGGCAGAAACAACAAAAGATGGCTGCACTGGCTCCTTTGAGCACCACTGCCTCACACCAAAACTGCGTTTTGCAACTAATAGATGGCGGCACCATCTTGCCAAGCACATATTGGGCAGGATGGAACAAGGCGGCACACTGAAAAAGCCTGCCAGTGTGTTGCTTACATGTACAAAATAAGGGGAGTGAAAAAGCAGTGCTGCTTTGTAGGGGTGTAGCGGTACAGCGGTATACCGGTATAATTACCATGATTCTCCTCATTTAATCACAATAACCTTGACCATGTCCACACCAGTTTACTGTGTGTTCAGCATCAAAGCACAGTTTTGTTTGTTTAAAGTGGTTTCAGTTCGCTCAATTTAACACGTGGGAGACAGAGGCAAGACAGCAAAGCAGATCTGTACACACAGTCAGTGGACGTTCTGACCGCTTTATTATTTTGTTTAAATTGCCTGCAGCTGCCTGGCACCTCCAGTAAACTAGCACCCCAAATTAGCAAGACAGATGAGCAGGTGTCAAATTCACGAGGCTCCAGTGAAAAATGCATTGACAGTTCCAGTGAAAAGTGCATTGCTTGGGCCCTCTAGTAACTTAACTTTCATACAAAAATAAACACGTTCTGCGTGAATAAAAAGCCTCCCATGTGCAAAGCGGAAAAGGTTGTTGTCCAAGGCGTGGGGCTCAGGGGATCCCAAATTGTCATGTTCAGAGCCGTTATGTGTCAAAAAAGCTTTCTTTTTTTCCCCCCATTTTGTTTTTCTTTCGTAGCTTAGTGAGAGAAACAGACTAGCCAGGCCCGTTGCACAGCAAACCACCCTGCCTGCAGAATCATAAAGGTTTCAATTTGGTCTCGGCCCTTTGAACACACCACAAAAGAACGCATTAGCTCATGTCCTGCAGCAAACTTTGCAAAAGCACTTCAGTGCAAAAGCTCTCGAGTGGTGGTCCTGTGGCAGGCTGCTTTGTATGGGCAAATGCGGTACAGTGAGTCTCGCCATTGTTGCCAAGGTATGGAACGTGAACATTGCAGAGTAAAGTGCTGCACATAGGTTCGAAGAAGGGTTCTATGGGTGACAAGCCTAAGGATAGTTATTTGCCTCTGTCGCCCAAATAGCATTCTTGTCTACATTGGAGTGGACTTGATGTGCATGAAGGTATGCGTTTGGGGCAGGGGTGGGAGGTGCACTCAGACCTGCATGCCATCAGTTTACACCCATCAGAAAAGTTCAATGGAACACCATTTGCTGTATTGGCGCATTATAAACACCAAATAAATAAAATCGTACTGAAAAAGGCTTCTTTATAAGCTATGTTGTGTTCCTTTTAAATGGCATGCGTCTGCATTTCTCTGAAATGTCTGAAGTGCTGCTAAGTCTACAGCCTACTTTTGTGGCATGCAGACCATCGCAAAGAGAAGTATGCGCTTGCATGAAGTCCCTCCAGAACCAGTTGAGTAAATAGATTATGTCCCAGTTTTCACAGGGGCTGAGAGGGTGACGGAGCATGCACCGAAGATTTAAAGGGTTTGTACGCATTCACACTTTCTCTGGGCCCACTTTTGATATGACCCAGTGGTTACCAGGAAATATCCATTTACCAAATGTTTTGCTTTGGGTACCTGCAGATCTGTTTGAAGATGCATGATTTCCCATTTCAAAATGTTATTTGGGGAGCCCCATTTCCTCCATCTGGAAAAAGCAGCCTGCATATGTTAACAATATGTTTTTTGGGTTCACACAGTTTCAAGTGGTGCCGTTTGCACCTTTGAAGCACATACCTGATCACAAAATCACAACATTGTAAGGAATGAGAAGGAACTAGTTCATGAGGTATGTGTGCTATGTAAATTATTATGGATTATATAAATTTCATTTTAGATTGGAACAGATTATAATGGAGAATGCGTTTTCTAATGCATACTACAATGGGTGAAGTCCCTGTTTTTATCAATGAATTTGAATAATAATCCCAAAATGTATCACTGCCCCACCACACCCACTAGCTGATAGCAGGGTAAAAATGGTCTGTGATTATTGATCACCTTTTGGAGCGATTTATGTTTGGCCACCAAATATGGATTTGAATTGACAGAGCCTCAACCTGTGCCTTATTGTGTGGTGTGTAGATTGACAAGGGAAGTTACCTGTCCTCTGCATTTCAGAACAAAGAAAAGCAGCCTAATCGTGGAGCTGAAACCCTAAATGACCACTTAAACTTTGCTACAAGCTTTCTTTTAAAGATTAACAGGGCTCCCAAAGACTTGGGAGGGAGGGGGGGTCTACTTCAATAGATAGAAAGGCATGAAGTTCCGGCCTACCTATACCCTCGCCCCGACATTTGTTCAGCGTGGGCACATGGCTTCTTTTCCCTGGTGATGTTTAGTCAGTGTTCGCTGTGCACTCAGTGCGGCCAAAGTGTCCTCAGTAAACGAAGGGTGTTTGGTGTTCCCAATTAACAGTCCTAAAAGACAAAGTGCCCACTTTTGTCACTTCTATTAAAACACATTTATATACAAAGACTACTTGTTTGTGGTGCAAGTCTGTTAAGTAAAACATTGTGTCAAAGTATTTAAGGTTACCTTAATACCTGTGCTATACTGCAATAACTGTGGTATACCGTTACTTGGAAAAAAGGTTATACCATCCAAAAATCCATACCGTGACACCCCTGCTGCTTTGCTGCAAGCCCAAAGTTTCCATTGAAAAAGGGAAATATTTACATTTAAAAATGATGCCACTTTGATGCTCTTTTTTTCTCTGTTCCTCATCACAATACTTTTATTCATGAGACCTTGCCATGCTTATCCACATTCACATTGTGCTCCAGCAGACAAGAGCAGTATCCCTGAATGACAGACTGTTAAGTTCTGAAGGAATCAAAAGAAGTTTTATTTCAGCTACACGGAAACACAAGTTTTTCTGCAAAATGTGAAAAATCACTGCTTTAAAAGTAATTTTAGCTCACTGCGCACATCGCAATCTCAAGAGACTGTGGCCTTGTACAGACTGTTGTGTACAAGAAGCTAACTATGGCTACAAAACAAAGTGGAAGTGCAGATGGAAGAGACAAACCGAATTTGCAAGGAAAATGCCAGCTGGCTTTACACATGGAAAACTGGCTTTTGCAAACCAGAAAAAAAATGCTCGTTTTAAAAGTACCATGTTGAACAAAAACCTGTCTGTGCCTAGCAATGTAAAGGGGTTTGTTGCTGGGAAACAGAGGTGATGTTTTATCCAAAAGGTTTGTTTTGATCATCCAGGACAAAAGAAAATAAAATAAAAGGAATTAAACTGCATTGGCTGAATTTTGCAAGCTCAAGGACAGGTTTTTCCCTGCTGGCTAAGCTAAGGCTTCCCCCAAAAGGGACCACCATAAACTTCCAGGACACGAAAGTGATAATTGCTATCTTGAAAAACTTTGAATGGACCAAGACAAATAAAGTTCACACGGTCGTCAGACATTCGTCTGTGCTCCAGGCTGGGACAATGGAAATCTGGGACACTAACCTGTGAAGTGGAAGTGGCCATAAAACCTTCAATCAAACTGGGACACCCCCATCCCCACACTGAGCTGAAGTGACAGTTGGTGGTAGCTGAAGAAAAATAAAAATGGTCCAGTGAAGGACAAAAGCCAGCCCATTTGTTTCAAAAGACTATTTTATTAAGAAACTTTGAAGACAGTTATTTTTGCAGACGAACTTTGCAAAAATGTAAAAAAAACTGTTTTAATGTAATTTCGTGGGGTGTTATTTAAGATGTTGTAGCCTTGACTGCCACTTTGGGAACGAAAATGGCAGAGAATTGGGAATTCGAAGAGTATACCTAATGCCACTGCGAATTTCAATGCTGACATACCTAATGACAATCCACACACTTGTATAAAGTTATAGAATTTTAGGCCGAATATTTCACACTAAAAATTTACAAAAATTATTAGAAGGGCGAAACAATGTCTTACAGACTGCAGAGTTAGACTAGCATGTGCTGCATACAATATGTAACCGGTTTATGTAATTCGTTAAAATGCTACCACTGTACAAATGTGCCATTTATGGAAAAACTGGATTTTAGCTAAAGTAACTGTGGAAAGGTCTGCACATTGTAAAACTCACATCAAAACGGACATCCTGCCCTTGAAACCCTACAATCTGAGAGCAAGGCGTCAACCATTACGCCTGACCAATCCAGTTGTTTAGATGCATGCTCAGCTAAGCCTGCCCCACCGTAGAGTTCTATGATGTCACCATGATTTATATAAAGGGTGGCTGACAGGACTCTGGACACAGACACTTTCCTGAATATCCTGCGCCTGTGTTCCTGATTTTCCACCTTCATCTTGCCAGATTCCAGATCCCCCTGCAAAGGCCAAAGCATTGCTGACCATCCCAGCAAGGCCTCAATCAAGAGACCCCCAGATCTAAAGATCCCAATAACCAAAGGGAAAGCTGTGGTCTTTCAGGAAGCATCCTGAAACCAGACCGGCTTTTTGCCCACTAACTGCATGCCCGCTGCAATCCGCTGAGGCATCGCTGTGCTGTGACCAGACCTTTGCCCAGCTGTCTTTTGCCAGGAGAGTCTGCCGTCCGGTGAACCGAGCCCTGGAGTCCAGAACCCAGTTGACTGTGCCTAATCCCAAATTTAGGAGCGGAGCGAGTATCCACATCCCATAACACAGTCTACCACATCTTGATTTGTGTCTTTGTTCCACTCTCTAAGCAACCCTATCCATATCCTGATAACTTGTCCAATTGTCATAATTCTCTGTGCATCTCGTCATTTATCTCCATGCGTTAGCTCCAATTTCTTATTCTTTTTGTCCTGCCTAATCCTTAGTCATATTTTGAGTAATCAAACTAATTTCTGCATAAGGTTGAACACTGGGGTGACAGGGTCGACGTCACGAATCAACCTTGGATCTTACTGTGTCCCTCTTTATCAATATAGTCTTGATAATCTAGTTCAAGTGGAACCAATACTTTTATCAGCTGATTTTCTTTCCTCTTTCACAGCTTCATTTTACCTAAATGAACCCTTTTTCTATCTTGCATATCTCATCTAGTTTTGTAGCTAGAGACATCCTTTGACCTCTATCTTATCCCTTTGATATATATCTGTCTCCCAGCCCAAGGACTGCATTGAAAATCCAAGTATTTCACCTGTTTTTTATAAAAATGTGTTTGTGTCATTTTAAACGGGAATTGAAAACAAATGCAATTTTCTAATGTGTGAATTCGGCTGCAGCATGTTCTAGCTTTCAACTTGCTTTAGAATTGTATGCCTTTTGTTGATCCATTGCCTTGTGGTTGCTGGTGTTTATGCCTTACTGTCTTTGTGAGAAATCATATGTGCCTCATACATTTCACCGCACATTAATTTGTCAATTTCCAAGTGTCATTTTATGCCATTGCAAAGGGTTTAAAATCCCTCTTATTTTGTGAGGTCGGATTTTGATTCTGTTTGCTGCCTCCTATCCCCGACTACCTGCTGCTTCTCTCCATCCACTCAGATTTTGATTTGTGGGTTGAGGGAACATTGCAGGGGGAAACCTTAACTTGGGTGCTATCTATCCTAATTGAAAAAGTGCTCCTATTCAATTGTGCTTTGGATATGTTAATGTAGAAGTTTAACCAAGTGTAGTTCAGTAGTCTTTATTGTAATTATCACCCCACTGGTGATTGCTGCCCAATATTAAAATGTATGTGATTTTTGTGAATTCTAAAAATAAATATTGTATTTTCACCAACCGGTCTGGTTCATGGTCTATTGTGACCCGGGGTATTTGTAAAAGGGGGTGTGAAACGGGTCGGGTATCGGCTCATTTTGAATTAATTGAAATTAAAGAAAAAAAACATTCCTATTGAGAGCCACATCACAGGATAAGACCAAGTGTCCTAGTCCGGTGTGTGATGCCCGATGGTATTCTTAACATTATCCTTATGAAAGGTGAGGAACGGATGTTCTATCGACAAGGCTTGAAGCTCGCTGACACACCTTGCCAAAGTCACCACAATTAAAATGGCAACATTCCCAGAAAGGTACCTTAACTCCACTGTAGCCATAGGCTCAAAGGGTTTATGACAAAGCCGTGAGGACCATGTTCAAATCCCACTTTGGATGCGGATTGCGGATCAGCAGGTAAAGGTGCAATAGGCCTGCAAAATGCCTCTTAACAACAGCTTTGGTCAGTGAAAAAGAGCAACTGTCTGTGGATAGATAGGCAGCAATAGCTGCAAAATATGTCCTGGAGGACAAAACATGAATACCTGAGGCCGATAGGTGCGAGACAAAGGAAAGGACAGTGTCCCAAAGTAGCACAACTGGGGTCCAGCTGCTTAGCTAAACATCAGTGGCAAAATCGAAGCGAATTGCTTCTGTACCGAGACATAGTAGAGGGTTTCATGGCCGTTTGGATGGTGCTCATATTCGCCACAGACTGGTTGAAACGCTCCAATGACTTGAACTCAGGCACCAGGCCGCCAAGCTGAACGATTGTGGGGAGGGGTGCCATATCTGCTGACTGGTCTGGTGCAGCAGGTTGGGAACCAGCGGCAGTCTGATCAGGGGGCAAACCGACAGATGTTGAAGCTCTGAAAACCAGAACCTGGCTGGCCACCAAGGAGCTATGAGTAATAGAATGCAATTGGTCTTGACTTTGATCTTGCGAGAGTACGATGAATCGGAGGAAGAGGAGGGAAAGCATAAGCCTTCATGATGTTCCACGGAATCTCGAGAGCATCCCCCAGAGAAGAGGCTCCGAGTCCGTTCCTGGAAGCATAAAGAGGACGCTTCTTGTTCTCTGATGTCGCAAACAAGTCCACTACGGGAGTGTCCCATTGGTGAAAAATGCAGGAGAGAATCTCTGTGTTCAGTTCCGACTCGTAGCAGGCCGTCGCCTGCAGGCTGAGAGAGTCAGCAGTCACATTTAGTTGACCCGGGATGTGCACTGCCAGCAACCAAACAGTGCTTGACAGCCCATTCCTAAATCTGAATGGCAAGATCGACCAAGGGTGGCGACTTGGTGCCGCCCTGCTTGTTGATGTAAAACATGGACACTGCATTGTCCGTGCGGATGCGGACTACCTTGGTCACTATGGACGGCGAGAAGGCCTTCAACGCCAAGAAAATCGCCAGAAGCTCCAGATAATTTATGTGGAGCTATTTGTCCTGTGGCGAGCAAAGATCCAAACCCTGGAGATGATCCATTGTCGCACCCCACCCTAACAGGGAGGAGTCTGTGGTAATCGTCGTCTGCGGGCAGGGTTCCTGAAAGGGAGCACCGACAGACAGAATGCTGATTGAAGACCACCATAGAAGGTCTATTATCATGTAAGATGGGACCGGGATCATCTTGGGGTCCAACACCTGAAGCCAGGAGCTCCGAAGAGCTAGCCGAGTCCGCCTCATCTGGAGGCGCGCAAGGGGAAGAGCCAGCACACTTAAATCCATGAGGCCCAGAAGACTCTGGAACCACCAAGCTGACATGCGTTCCGACTGAATAAACAGCTGACACTTAGCCAAAAGATCTGCCATCCACTCAGCCGTCAAGTAGACCTTGCAGTCTATCATGTTCCAACTGAAACCCAAAAATATCCGATCCTGAGAGATCATAGAAGACTTCTGCCAATTCACCCACAGCCCAAGGTCGAACAGGAGCTGAAGGAGAAGCTGAAGATTGGTCGAGGCTGTGGGCTGTACAGAAGCCAGTCGTCCAAATACTGGAACACATGGGCACCCTGAAGCTGAAGAAAAGCTGCGATGACCGACATCTTCGTGAAGACACGCAGCGCCGAGCCGAGACCAAAAGGGAGCACTCGGAACTGGAAGTGCTCCCCCCCCAGGGAGAACCATAGATATTTCCGATGCGGTCTGAAGGTCCACTACGCTGAGCCAGTCGCCCATCACAAGAGAGGACTTTATTTGGCAGGGCGTGATCATCTTGAATTTCTATTGGGAGAGAAAGGTTGAACTGGGATAGGTCGAGAAGGGAGCGCAGGCCAGCCTGGTTGGGGTTTAGGCACTGTACACATTCAACAGTAAAAACCCTCTCCTCGCTCTGCTAGGGGAATGGGTTCTATGGACATAAGGTCCAGAAGCTTCTGGACTTCAGCTCTGAGAGAAGGCGTCCCAGTCTGCAGGAAGGGAGGGTTGAAGGGTGGAGTAGGGGGAGGGGCAAGCGGGAGCCTGCCTGAGCGATAGACCAAGCCCTCTGGTGGTGATGGTCTGCCACGCCTCCAGATGAGACCAGATTCGTCCTCCCACCGGAGTCTCGTGCGACTATCCAAAGAACAACTTACTTTCTTACCTGGTAACGTTCTTTCGATGGGATGTTCCTCCGGCGTATTCCATATCTCTGACAGTAATGTCCACACCTTTGGTGCTTCAGAGTCGGGGTCCTACGTCGATGACGTCGATACCCTGCCCCTCGAGGGCCTTTGCCGAGAGCAGATGTCACGGGATGTTATATGTAGGACGCACGACGCCCGTAGCCTCAGTTGTAGTTTTTTCCCCAGAACGTGTGGCACCAATCTTCTGCCAGAATGACTACAGAAAGCCTTGCGGAAACGTAAGCTGCAATCGCATAAGAAATTCTGTAGAGGGGCAGGCTGGGAGGATTCGGTGTGGAATACTGCTTGGTAACAGCTTGACCTAAACGCCTTCCAGCGTAGCCTACAAATAGCTGATCGTCCACTCTGACCCGGGACATCCGTGAGAGACAGAAGCTGAAAGCTCTCCTCGGATCCAACCTATGGAGCCTCTCCTCTTCCTTACCAGGATGCAGAGGATAGAACGCCGGAAGAATTACCTTCTGACTCAAATGAAATGCTGACACAACCTTTGGAAGAAAAGAAGGACAAACCCTAAGGACAACCCAGTCCTTATGGAACACCGTAAAAGGTGGCTTGGCGGATAGTGCCTGCAACTCACTCACTCTGCGAGCGGAAGTAACTGCAACCAAAAATACAGTCTTAAAGGCCAACAGTTTCAAAGGACATAAGGGCTCAAACGGAGCTCCCATTAGGAATTTCAGAACCAAGTTCAAATCCCATCCTGGCACCTGGAACAGGGACGGTGGAAACACATTAGTGAGCCCTTTTAGAAACAGAGAAATCAAAGGAATTTTAAAATAAGAACACTCCTCAGACGAGCGCTTAAATATGGATAGCGCAGCCAGGTAACCCTTAATGGCATCCATTTGCAGGCCCTTGTGGGCTAATGAAAGCAAAAAAGACAGAACCACAGGAATTGAACACTGAAAAGGATCCACATTCTGAACCCTGCACCAGTCGCAGAACTTACTCCAACAGCAATGGTACAGGGATTTTGTTGCTGGCCTTCTGGCCAAAAGCAACACCCCCATCACGTCTTCAGGGAGGTCCCAATCCTTGTACCTCAATTTTTCAGAAACCAAGCATGAAGGTTGAGAGACTTGACCTCTGGATGGAGAACTCGACCCCTCTCCTGTGAGAGCAGATCGTCTCGATAGGGAAGACGGCTTGGAGGGCGGATGGACATGTCGAGAAGGTCTGGGTACCACGATCTCCTGGCCCATGCTGGAGCAATGAGGATCATCAGAACCGAACCTCTGCACCACTTGCGGAATGATGGGGACTGTAGGAAACGCATACAGCAGTGGGAAGGACCACTCCTCTACGAACGCGCCCCCTAAGGCTCCTCTTAGAGGAAATTTCTGTGAGCAGAATCTTTCGCACTTCCGGTTGACACTGGTGGCGAAGAGATCCACTTGTGGGGTCCCCCAAAGGGCGAAGATCTCCAACAGAACTTCCTGAGCCAAGTCCCACTCGTGAGAGACCGTGCTCTGCCTGCTCAGAGCGTCAGCTGCCTCGTTTTCGTCTCCGGCCAGATGAACTGCCGAGATCGAAATTTCCTGTTGGATGGCCCAGAACCAGAGCTGCATCGCATCTCTGCACAGTGGGAGTGACCCTGCCCCCCCTTTTTGTTCAGGTTGTGCATTGTCACTGTATTGTTTGTCATAATCAGGACCATTTTCCCCCCGCACAGATGGCAGAAAAGCCTTCAGGGCTAGCCTGAAAGGCCGCAGCTCTAACAGATTGATGTGGAGTCTGGACTCCAACGGAGACCAACGACCGCCGACTGTCAACTCGTTGGCAGGAGCTCCCCATCCCATGAGGGATGCGTCCGTCACGATCGTCACCTCCGGCCAGGGTAGCCAAAATGGGGCACCCCTCATCAGGTTGCCTTCGACGGCCCACCACAGAAGATCCTGGGCGACCGATGGTGGAATCTGAACTGGATCCGACATCCTGCCGGAGGACTGCGACCACTGCATCTTGAGAGCCTACTGCAGAGATCACATCCGCAGCCTGGCCTCTAGCACCAATAGAATGCAGGATGCCATGAGGCCGAGCAACCTCAAGAATTCAAACGCCGGGAGACTCTGGGCACGTTGAAACTTGTCCACCATCTGCAGAATGTGATGAGCCCTCACCTGGGGAGGCGAACACTGCCCCAGGGATGTGTGGAGCACTGCTCCGATGTACTGGAGCCGCTGGGTAGGTGTCAAATGAGACTGCTTTAAGTTGAGGGAGAAGCCCAGCTTGTGAAGGGAGTGGCAGGTGATGGACAGATGATCCACGGCTTGCTCGGGAGAGCGCGCCCTGATCAACCAATTGTCCAGGTAGGGGTAGACGTGAATCCCCCTTTCCTGAGATACGCTGCCACCACCACCACCACCACCAGCTTGGTGAAGACCCTCGGGCGGAGGTCAATACGAATGGCTGGACCCGAAACTGAAAATGTAAGTCACCAACCGCGAACCTCGGGTACTTCCTGCGCTTGGGATGAATCGGCAAATAAAAGTAAGCATCCTTGAGGTCGAGAGACACCAACCAGTCCTGAAGTTGAAGGGCCTGGAGAACTTGAGAGAGAGTAACCATCTTGAACTTGTCCTTCCTGAGGAGCTTGTTCAAACCGCGCAAGTCCATGATGGGTCTCAAGCCCCCGTTTTTTTTTGGGATAGAAAAATATGGGGAATACCATCCCTTGTTCCTCTCCGCTACAGGCACCAGTTCTATGGCGCCTTTCTCCAGCAGGGATTTGATTTCCTGCGCAAGCAGCGGATCCGGACTCTTCAAAGAGATCTTCCCCGGTGGATTGTCGTGAGGCCTCTGCCGGAAAGGAAGACAGTAGCCGTGGGCTATGATCTCCAGAACCCACACATCTGAAGTAATGGCATGCCATTCTGCAAGATGCTGCGCCAGCCTTCCCCCAACAGGCAAACCATGGGACATGGCCTCATGACTGAGCGGAAACGGCTGCGGCAGTGCCTGAGGGCAAAGAGGCAACTGCCCGAGCGGCTTTGGCACCTCGAGTACCTTGTTTTCCACCTCTGGTACTCCTACATTGGCCCCTTTGACTGGCAGCTCCTCTCGATCTACCAAAGGAAGAGTAGTATCGAAAGGAACCTCCCCTCCATTGCTGTCCCCTAGGACGAAAAGGCAGAGGTTGACGTACTGCAGCGCTCAACGACTTTGCTGCAGCTTTGGAGGTCTGCAACCCCTCAAGGCTCTCGTCAGCTTTGCTGCCAAAAAGATGGACACCATCAAAGGGCATGTTGAGAAGCCGGGACTGTACATCAGGAGCAAACCCCGACTTCTGAAACCACGCAATCCTGCGCATCATGGTGCTCGCCGCCATGGACCGGCTGACACAGTCTGCCACGTCCAGACCTGACTGAACGGATTCATACATGGCATCCTTGCCATCCTGAACGAGGGCAAGAAAAGTATCCCGTTCCTCCCCTTTGGGAATATGTTCAGCCGCCAAAGATGCACAATTCCACAGAGTGTGAGTCAATCTTGCCAGGGCACAAACGGAGTTGGCTGCCTTTAAAGCCATACCCCCAGATGAAAATACTTTCTTCGCCCAACCGTCAAATCGCTTGTCATCCCTATCCGGAAGGAATGGTAGGGTACACAGCCTGCTTTGCTGAGGCCGTAGTTGCCTGCACCACCAAACTCTTCGGAGTGGGGTGCGTAGACAAGTAGCAGAGGTCGCCACTGGCTGGGCGGTATTTATTCGGTAGCGACTTATTCACTGCTGGGAGACTCTCTGGAGCAGTCCAAGCCGCTGCCACCCTTCTTTGCAAGGCCATATGAAATGGCAGCAACGGGTCAGTGGGTGGACCTTGGTCCAATATATCCGTGAGGTCATCCTGCAGAAAATCCACAGGTGGAGCAGACCACCCCAAATACTCAGTCACCCTCGACATGAGACGCCTGTACGAGGACTCAGCACGAGTAACAGGCTCAGGCCTGCCAAACTCAACCTCCGGAGAGATGTCCAGACCACTGGTGTCATGTAAGGACTGACGCAGGTCTTCCATCTGGCTGTGACCAGACAACAGGTCATCAGGAACCTCAGGAGGTACAAACCCCTCCTCATCTGACCCTTCTTCCAACTCTGAGATGTAATCCAAAGGCTGGAATTAATCCCTGGTTGAAGGAACAGAAAAAGGTTCAAACACAGGCCTCACTGGATTTACTCAGGGCCTTCCTCGGAGGATCCACGGCCCTCTCGGGTACCTCCGGTAAAGCCTCCTCAAAAGGCACCGAGGGCACTGATGGAATCGGTGTAGAGCGAGGCACTGATGCCTTCGACAACGGCTTTGAGGCCGGAGCCCCGAGTGTGTCCTTCGACTGCCTCGGCACCAATGGCATCGACGACTTCCTCAGCACCGGAGCGTCGATGGTGTCCCTCGACTGACATGGTGCCGACGGCATCGATGCCTTCTTAGAAGGCCTCACAGGCTCCAACAGTCTCGAGGACGTTGAGGACCGGGACCTGGACCTGGCACGGCTATGGCGATCGACCTTGTTCCATCGGGACCTCGACGGCTCCCAATGATTGCGCCGACCGCCCGAGCCTGAAAGCGTGCGAGCGGTGGTCCTAGCGCATTCCTTGCCAGCTTCTCTCGAAGGTGCGGACAGAACGGTGCCCTGCGATTCAAAAATCACCATCATCTCCTTGCAAAATGCATCCCATTCCGCTGGTGATGAATGCTTGTTAGGACAAGCCACCCGCCGTCTGGCGGAGTCCTCTGACGAGGAAGGTGACCAATGACAGCGCTTCCAAGTGTGCCTGGAAGAGGCAGAGGAATGGCGGCACCCACTCCCAGAACGAGACCCCCCTGGACTTACGACGACACAGTCGCCCCTCGAATCGTCAGTCAAAAGGCCAGCGGATTTCGACTTACGGGGTTTGGAAACCCTACCTACAGACAACTTCTTCCGCTCCCGCAAGGCCTTCAACGTCAAAGACTGGCATTCATCGCAGTCGTCAGTGGCGTGGCTCTCACCGAGGCACCAAAGGCAGACATTGTGCGGGTCCCGTAAGGGACATCTTGGAACCGAAGTCATACACTTCTTGAAGCCCGACCGCAGGGTAGAAGAAGACAAAGACATTCACAATATCCAATGTTAGAAGAACCGATTCAACAGGAGAAGAACCGAGGCGCGCCGAGATTCCGAAGCGAACACGTTTGCAGAAAAAACGGAACTGAGGCTACGGGCGTTGTTTGTCCTACATATAACATCCGGTGATGCCGGCTCTCGACGGAGGCCCTCGAGGGGCAGCGTATCAACGTCATCGAAGGACACCGACAGCTGTGGACATTACTGTCAGAGATATGGAATACGTCGGAGGACACAATCCCATCGAAAATGCCATTTGGCAGACTTTTCGGCGAGGAGACTTCCTGTCCCTGAAGAGGAGGCTGATGGGAGAGAGAAAAATGGCCCCGTTGCAGTTTCTGACGGGACCCACCAGCAGATGGATCAGTCATGCATGATCAGCTGTCTTGGAATCCCCTAAAACCAGAAAAGGATCAGGGTTGAGACCCAGATCTCTACGAATAAGGGGCTTTGGACGGACCCTTCATCAAAACTGACAAGGATTTAGCAGTCTGAGTGCTCGTCTTAGTCCTCGTGAGCTCGTCATCTGGGGACGAATACAACAACTCCTTGCTGTCAAAAGGCAGGTCTCGAACTTTATCTTGGATCTCCTTGGAAAACTTTGTGGCATGGAGCCAGGCTTGACGAGGTGTCAACCTCCAACATGAGGCCACGAGCCGAAGTATCGACATGGTGTGCCGCGGCTTCAACTATGTCCTGTGCCAATACTCTTGCGTCGGACAAACCGGCTTTAAAGTCATCCAGCCTATCCACAGGAATAAACTCCTGAAATTACGCCAAATCTCTCCAAAGCTTCATATTCGCTGCTGCAAGAATCTGCCCGGTGTTAGCCTGACGCAGCTGCAAAGCCGAGTTGGCAAAGATTTTCTTGTCCAAGGAATCCAGCAATTTGTCTTCCTTGGCCAGAACTTGGCCCGCAGCAGAGGAGAATGCGCAGGCTGTCTTCGACTGAAGAGCGGCAGCCACTACCACCGTAGAAGGGAGCAGACAAGATGCCAAGGCCATTTCCTCAGAGGTGTGAATCCTGTAACGGGTGTCAATTCTCTTCAGACAGTCCGTTGTGGGGCTTATCCCTGACCTTGCAGGCCCCGGCCAAAACGTCCTTTTGAAGGAACAGGCCGGAGGGCTCCTGCGGCGACAAGGTGAACGCCCCAGAAAGCACCCCCTCCTGCAGAGCAGGGGCCTCAGGAACTGGAATGTTAAGAAGGTTCATCATGTCCAGGACCCGGTCATGGAATGCTCTGATCGAGCGGGGCTGATAGTCGCCATCCTGATCTGCCATAGGATCGTCCAGCGCATCGGGATCAGATGACTGAGGAACAACCGGATCCGCCGGTGTCTTCTCGGCCGGAGACAATGGCGGCAGAGGAGGAAGAGCTGGAGGCGGGCCAAGAGGAAGAGGAGGGACAACCCCCGACTGGCAGTCGCTGCGGCAGGAGCCACCGGAGCGACAGGAGCTGTGGCCGGAACCACCGGGGAAACACCCGGAGTGGGGGTGGCAATGGAGGATCGGGGTAGATCTCCTTAAACAGCCCCTTAAATTACTCCCTCATAGTGTCAGAGTGCATGAGCCTCTGAAACTTCTGTGTTGGGGTGGGCAGAGGCCGCTCGAAAGGGGCATACCCCCACAAACGCAACGAGGAAGGCTGCCATGAAGGCCCACTGCCAATCGGGTCAGTGTAGACCAACGGGGAAGAAGCATGAGGAAGAGACCGTATGCGGCAGCGGCATCCGAGCCTGCCAATCGTAGGAAGGGCGGAACCGATTTGCACAGTCAAAAGCATGCAGAGACGGCTGTTCACCAAAAAGTAGGTTTCCAGCACCCAACGTCGACTGCGTTGGTGTAAGGGAAGAATCCAAAATGGCAACCGTAGATCATGTTTGCGCCTGAAGAGAACCGCGTCACATGTGTAATTGAGGTGGGTATCTCCACAGGTTGGTCAGGGGACTTGATTGAAACTTAGCCTTGATACAAGGATCCTCGGCAGAGCTGGTACTGTGGGGCCTGGGAGGTTTACTAGACATCTTAGAGATTGCCCTGATACTAGCCTCCAAAGGAGGAACCTCTGCCAAGCCGGTAACAAGTGCCCCCTCGACAGAATCGGTATCACCGCGAGCACAGGAAAAACGAGGAATCCACCTCACAGACAAGACCTTTGGATTCCTCTCGGTTCTGTCGGTACACACCTTAGCCTCGAAAAGAAGCTCAGACCTGCGTCCGGTACTTATACCACCCTCAAGAGGGGCCTTGAGCTGTAGCTCGGTACAGAAAGCCTTCAGAGGCCTCAGGGCAAACCCCGGTGTCTGTAAGGGAAGCTCCAACGGAGACCTCAGAGCAAGCTCCATTACCCAAAGCCTCAGAGGAACTGGGGCGTTTACCACCAGATAGGTGATCCTCAGAACGTAGTCCGGTATCGGCAGCCCCCTATCGGAACCCTCTGAGAAAACTCTGGTACGCCTGTAAGGCACCTTAGGGAGAACCCCGGTAGAAGAGCTGTTCAAGCCCCTGCCAGACCTGGAGGACCCCAGGAAGGAGTCCCCCGGCTGGGGTGCACTAAAAAGTAAGGAATTTACCAGGCGTCTTTTCTTCTCATCCATGAAAAGTTGAAGATGAGGTGGAGGAACGCGCTGGAAGACTTCCTCCTTCCAACGAAGACGACGCTGAAGTGCCCGGACCGAAAGGGAGTCGCAGTAAAAACACAAGTCCCAACGGTGGTCCGGTCCCAGACACTCCAAGCAGAGCGAATGGGGATCCGCCCTAGCGAACCGACATTCGCAAGATGAACAGAAGACAAACCCTAAACGATACGGCATAGACTAATGCGACTGCAGAACCGGAGCAGGAGAGAAGGACAACGGGAAAGAAAAAATATATCTTCCCAGTGATGCAAATGCGTCCAGTCCCGACCGCGCAGAGAAAAGAACTGAAGGGTGATGCGCGGGTGCAGCTCAGGAGGGCGGGGTTACGGCCACGTGTGGTACCCCGTGTAAAAAGAGAAGGACGACACATTTTTGCAAAATGTGATGCTTTTTTTACAAAAAGTGCTCCAGTCCCGTCCCACAGGACGGAATGTCCCAAAAGTATGGAGGAAAGGGGACGGGACGTAGGAGTAATTTAGGTGAAAAACATTCTCATACTTCTTTGTTGTGCCCCATTTCCTCCATACTCATGAGAAATTACCAAGTAATACTGGAATATGTAGAAGGTCCCAACTCAACCGAACCAGAAAGGCGCTGGAGGACAGTCTGGCAGGATTAAGAACACTTTGGAGCTTGTATCAATAGAGCAGTGCTTACAGGAGGCCAAGTGGGAAGCCCATGTGACCTCTGTGCATATGACTTCAGTGGTAAAATGCTTCTGAAATGCCAGAGACGCTGCTTCAGTTCCGTTTGTACATGGACGACCTTTAAGGCATAGTGAGTGTTATTCCAGTTAGGGGCTAAAATGCAAGACACAACCCATCTATTACCTAAATATATAAAATTAAAAAAACCAAAGGCTTTTGTTCTGTTCAAATCAAACTTACGATTCATGCACACAATACAGGTTGTGTAGGGTCTTCTCTGCTTCGGATGTCAGGTTTGATAACAAAGGCAGCAAACTGATTCATATACAATTCGGATAAGATTTTAATGAATCAGGGATTGATCATAAGCACCACTATGTCTCTGTGGAAGAATGTGAGGCATTCCTCTGAAGACTGTGTCTGCCTATTGCTCAGTTAACCTCTTTGCTGTACTGATTGGAGCAAAGAAAACGTTGCTCAGGAAAATAATCTTAATTCCCGAATAGTCAAAGGTTTGAAGGGTGTGTGTGTGTGTGTACTAGCCCTGACAAGATCATATTTAGTTCCAAAGCAGGACGAGGTCCTCCAAAAAAATGACAAAAAGAAGCAGGAGGCCATTATTACAGTCCTTAAGGCCGTCTAAGACCTGCAGGAATCTATCTAAATGCCAGACCCAGTCAGATCATTGATGATTAACAATAGGTAATCTAAGGCACAATAGGCTCACTCTGACTGGAACGCAGAAAAATAGCCCCTTACTGGGCAACACTGATCTTGCTGACATTTTATGGCAGCCTGAATAATCTGTAAATTGTTACTACGTAAGCCAAGGATGTCATGGGTCAATTAGTCAGGGACCATGCTACAAAGCTCTACAATTGCGGCAAGGGGGGAAAATCACGCAATGTTGCTGGTAATGCAACAGTTCCCCTCCAGTTGGAGTAAAATATTGCTGACAAATAGTCAGAAAATAAAAATCTCTGACCAGAAGAGGGCCACCAGCAACAGATTACCCTCAAATCCCTAAATCTTTGTGATCAAGGAAATGGGAGTGAATGCCTACTCCACAAATACAAAATTTCCTGTAAGACTTCCAGAGTCAACTCCAATTCAAGGTTCACCTGTGAGTGTCTGTTGAAGGAATCAATGCCTTAGTTGATCACTTCTGTCAAATTGGGGAGGGGGCGCTGTGATTGCCTCATCGAACAACATAGCATAGCCTTGTTTGTGGATGCTACACAAGAATGAGGTATTGTCCATAAAGCGAGAAAACCTTGAGTCACGTAACAAGTGAACAAATATCAAAGCTAAAAAAAAAAAACACTCTTGATTCCTGCTCCAACAATCTACTGGGACTGCAGGCTATTCATAATCAGGTCCTTCTGAATAGCACCCTCACCAGTAACCCATCCTTTGAGGTCAAAGCCTGTCGTGATGGAAGTAATAGCTTCCAGTAAGTTACTTGATTGTTGCCACCATTCAAACTCCAGGAAAATGCCCACATGGTTGAGAATTCAGATTATTTTGTGGGTGAGAGTAACGATTCCAACTGGATGCTAGATGTTACTGCAGTCTTCTCATTCTAAGTCTTGCCACTGAATCCACCAGAATACAAGAGAATTTTGAAAGCAGAAGGATACTCTTTCCTGCCACAGAAGTACAACAAGGTTGACTATATTTCCCTCTTGTGGTCAACATGGGGAAAGCTGATCCCAGAGGTTCCTTGTGTAGGCAAAAAAGGTTAGTATTAACAAAAGGTGTCAGTCTACTTTTTGTTGAGCAAGAAACCAATTGCAAAAGGAGATAAAGCATGCAGTGACATGCAGCCGCCAACACTGTCTGGGACAAATATTTCATTACCAGTCACCTAAAAAAGGATCATGTGGATTTTCTGCCTCCTAAGAGGGGAGGCCACTGCTGCCATCAGTTTCGTGAAAACTAATCACAATGCGGAGGCCGAAGGGTTGGGCCATGTACTAATGCCATCTAATCCGTCCCTCGTCATGGTGAATCTCACGAAAAACTTCAGACTCCACAATGGTATATGTAGGTATGCATTCTCCATACGGACCGGGAAAAGCCAATCTCTTTCGCTGGGAGGGAGGGCTAATCAGCATCTTTAGGAGCCTGGGCAGGATCTTTTCTCCTTGCCAGTTTCTCCTTGGAGGACTCAAAATGACCCCGCCCAATTTGACGAAGTGGCCCGTTTCAAGTGTCTGCTAGGAAGGGCCGAATCCAAGTTTCCAATAGGAGTTTAGTCAAGGCCATCAATCTCCTGTGTTGATCTTAGTGTCTTATTCGAGAAAGACTGCCAAATAAAACTGAATCACATGTCGTGGTCTGGATATGACCAGTACAAGCAATATTCATGCTTATCCACCACTTAGATGTACTTTAAGATGCAAGTGGAGCATTACCGAGCTTCTGCATATAATCTGAACACACCAATGCAGACTTCCTTAGCAATGGACTGCTGTCAGTAACCAGGTATAAAGTGGTAGAAGAACCATCTCTAAGGAAGGCGCAGTAAAAGGTTACTGTGCCATGAGGGAAGACAAGCAACACCAACTACGAAGAATCCTACATAGCTGATTTGCCATGTCCTATGCAATACACCAGCACACGTACTACAGCACTCAAAAGACAATCCTATATTTTTATTGTGAAATTGATTACATTTTGATTGTACACACATTTACAAATTCTTCATTTCAAATACCATAATGAAACAATTGAAAAATCAAGATTCATCACAGAATACATTGCATATCTTTAACAAAATGTTTTACATATTTAAAATAATCTGAATTTTTTAAGATCAGCATGTCTAATTTCAATAGATCATGCCGAATGCAATTTAACAAGTACGCCCAATTCATCCAACATTTTCACAATCGCTTATGTTAAAAAGGTTTCCGCCCCGGCAGATATATGATTCCACAAATCATTCGAGTCTGTAAAGTCATTTACCAAACAGAAGAAGCTCCCCAAATATTTTATTCTCGCTAATGCCAAAATTGGGCAGTCCACAAGTATGTGTCAGAGTTTCTGGTTTTCCGTCTGGCATGCACCGTTGACAGATATCATCACCCTCCTCTTTCCTTTTTTCGTGCTTGGTTAATTTCCCCGGTTGGTTGGAGGTTTCATTTGAATCTTAAGAAGTGTGCTATTGTAATGGGGCATGGAAATTGGTTAAGGTACTTTGGCAGATTACCAAGTGGTTTATCAATTATTGAAAAGGTGAAATTTACATTCTCTTGTGCGTGAAATGGTGTTAATCCAATTAATTTCTCTAAGCCTCTTCTTTACACTTAGCGGGCTTACTATTAAATGTGAGCGGTCTTTGTTCATTTCTTTCAGAAGGCTATCCACCACACTGAGAATCTTGTTCAGGAATGGAGATGTTCCTGTCAGACAGTTCAATACGTTTTCATTTAGGGAGTTTCTCGAGGGAGCCAGGATAGTCCTCGCCAGGGTTAGAACCTGCCAATTAAACAAGTATTCCAATGTCAGGAGGCAGTTCAAATCATGAGGCCATTGGGAGGAAGGAGGACAGTGTCAGCACATTTTTCCAGAGTCTACCCTCCAGTCTCTCCCATAGAATACTATATGCTGCCCGATCCATTTACATCCCATACATTATTTATGGTATCACTTTCCCAACGTAGAAGAGAATTAAGGGTCTGTTTTCCAATCTAACATTTTCATTTGAGCGGATTGCTGGTCTATTTTCTTTTCAATATACTCAATGACAGGCTATCTACTTGAGACCCTATTTAATTTGAATCCCAAGTAGGTTACCACCTCCTTGTGCTCGATTGGTGTTCCCTCCATCACCAATTATGCCTTGTGTGTTTCCTTCTAGTGTTTCCAAACATGTGGCTTCTTTCCTGATTGATGATTAAGTTATTGACATGTGTATATTCAGACAGTGCTGTCAGTAATCTCTGTAGTCCTATGACAAAGCCATCCATAAGGGCTATATCATCAGCATAGGACAGCCAACTAATCGGGATCCCACCCACTTTTGGTCTAATCGAGCTGCTTTTCCCAATGCTTCATCGAGGTCCGCCATTTATAGGTTGTATAAGCATGGTGCGAATACACATCCCTGGCAGAGCCCCTTTGATGTCGGGAGACTACTAGTCAATGGTCCCCCTGCATCCATTCGCACCCTCACTGATGTCCCTTCATGCATATATTCTAGGATAGCCAGTAGTGGTGCTGGGATACCCCATTTTGTTTAGCTTTCTCCACACCAGGTCTCTATTCACCAAATCAAAAGCCTTGGAGAAATCTATTAGAGACACAAACATTTGATCTGGCAGTGCCTTCACTCCGTTTTCCGTTCCATTTTTTAATCATACCATTGAGGGTTGTTGACTGTTCCTTTATTTTTTTTTATTGTTTTAATCAAACTTGGATTTTTACAATATTTTCCTGTTTCATTTTGTCTCTTAATTGTCTCTCGGACATAAGTTCAAGTCAACTGCGGTTTGTTGACTGTTAGGCTCGGACTCTGTGGAGGATTCCTTGTCTTGTAATAGAACAGTCACGATGTATTCAAGCATTTTGGCTGTTATTATTTGCCAGCTGGTTTTGTCGCCACCAATGAGTCGACACCACCATGTCGGTTCTTCCATCAATTGCTCCTTCGTTGCTACATGCACGAAAAACTTGTCTCAAAGCACGCGTCGCGTGACAGGTCGTTAACAAGTGCCGAATTGTTTCTTGTGGCGGTGGCTCCGTGTCGTGGCAAAAACGGCAGTTTGCAGTTGGGGAAAGTCCTCTTATGTGTAGGATCTCATTTGTGCGAAAAAGATTCAGACGTGCTCTTAGAATCAGATTCTGAGCCCATTTATTTGGGAAGATCTTTATGTAGTTTTGTAGTTCGTTTAATTTTCTTCTATTGCCAGGAAGGTGCGCCAAGCCTTTGAGCTGAGGCTTGTTCCGTTGTCTTAGCCCAATCTGCTTCCTTCAGTTTTCGTAATATTCTACATGGATTGTGGATCAGTTCGTCTTCATCTGATGCAATAGAGTCCAGGAGACAGATGTTCTCTTTCTGCCAAGCTGATAGCATTTCAGATTTGCCTGAATCTATCTCGCGCTTGATCAGGCTGTAGACCCCGTTGCCCTCGATCATTCTGCATTTTCTGTAGAGCATAAGTGTGTTGCAGGAAACTGTGCATTGCATGGACTGAAGGCTCAGCTCGTGTCTTATCGCTACCCCAGAAGTCGAGGTCGGTAACTTGAGCAGCGATCTCCAAAATGTGGCTTCAAGCTTGAGCCAGATGTTTTGTGGAATGGTCGGCATTGGTTTCTGCTCCATATGTTGTTGCAGGCACAACCTTCATTTTGTAAAAATTAATTGTAGGCTTTAATGAGAATTTCCCAAATTTGCGGTCTATTACCTTTGCTTGAGCTGCTAGCTTTTTGATCTTGTTGAACATGACAGTTTGCATAGTTATGTCTGTCTTAGTGCTGTCAAGCTGCACTCCTAGGTACTTTAAGTCTTGGACAATTTCAATTTTAGCGTCTTCGAGAGACCACTTAAAATTGATGGTTTTCTTCCTTGTGTTCTGTAGGATCATTACCTTAGTTTTCCCTTTGTTGATGTCTAAAAAAAATTTCCTTGCATATTCTTGTAGGCCGTTAAGCTGGCGTTGTAGGCCTACCGGGGTCTGGTCAAATAATGTGAGATCATCTGCGTATAGGAGCCGTTCTATCAAAGAATTTCCCATTTTTGGCGTAAATGCCCGTGTGCTGCTTGTTTGTATCTGGAGATCGCCTATGTAGGCTAAGAATAAGGCTGACGCTAAAGGGCAACCTTGTTTCACTCCACGGGAAGTTGGAATTTCGTCAGATAGCTCTCCCTCGCGACTCAGACACTCTCATCGAGGTGTTGTGATGCAAGGCTTGTATTGGGGCCAGTATGTCGTCCGGACATTGCCATTCTCTTAACTTTGTCCAGAGACGATGTCTTTCGATGCGATCGAACGCTTGTGTAAAGTCGATGAATACCACGAATAGTGACTGACCAGACTGCAGGGCTCTGCTTTTCAATATGCTGAAGATTAGAATGTTACCTGCTGTTCCCGCATTTTTTTTTAAGCCCGATTGTAGGTGGTCGTTACACGTTGCTGTGGCTGCCCAGGCTTGGAATTTTCTTAATAGTAATGATTCAAAGACTTTACCGATGCAGTCTAGTAAGGCTATCGGCCGAAAGTTTGCGGGATCCTTTATGTTTCCTTTTTTGTATATAGGAATTATTGTTGCTGAAGTCCATGATTTTGGTACCGAGCTTGATTCTGCGCAGCGTCGAAAGACTTCACTGATGAAAATGACCCATTCTTCAGCATGTGCTTTAAGTTCAAAGTTGGTGATTCCATCAGGTCCGGGCGCTCGTGAATTTTTAAGTTTCTTGATGATCTCCCGAATGTCGTCTTTGTCTTCTAGATTGATCCACTGTACTTCTTTATGTTGATGTTTCATGTTATTTTTGAGTGCGACTGATTTGAACACTTCGGCGAAGTGTGTTTCCCATGTGAGTTGTGAAATGTTGTTGGTTATATGGTTCTCCTCTGACTGTTCTGTTGATCTTAGTAGGGACCAAAAGTCTCTTGCGTTGTTTGTTGTTAGCGCTTTTGTTATGTCTTCGGCATCTTGCTGATACAGTTTGCCTCGATGCACTTGTATCCAGGCTCTGTATTCTGATTTTGACGCTTTTTGGGCGTTCTTCACATGCTCTATTGGCGTGAGTCTAGTTGCATTTTTCATGGCTCTTCTATGCTCATGTCTTCTTATCACTATGTCACTGTTGTAAGTATGTTTTTTAATACTAGCTACGATTTTTGAACTTGTTTTCTTTAGTTGATATGCCACTAACAGCGGTTGGTAATCGACTACATTAAGCTCGGCTGGGTGTGCTGCGTATTTGTATCTTTGCGTAAGATTTTTGATTGCGGCTGTGCTCAGTTTGAGTCTGGTTCCTCTTGTATTAGTTTCGATGTCCATATTTGTGCCCTTGTTTTTTGCACTGTTTATTGTCCAACTGGTTTCCAAGAGGTTGTGGTCACTGGCTGCTGTTCGACGCACATTAAAAGACGTGGTAGCACTTAGCAGTGATTTGGAGACAAATATGTAGTCAATAGTCTTGCACGTTTCAGCGCGTTCCCATGTCGGTATTCGATTTTGTTGTGGAAAGGCGAGATCGAGATTATGCAGGTCTCCTGAACGAGTCAGATCAAGCCAAGTTTTACCTCACTGTTCTGCAGCTGTTGGATGTTTTTTTGTTCAGTAGCGAGGACACTGACAGCTTGGAGATAGCTTCATCTATCACTTGTTCACACATGGTGATGAAGTTTTCACCATTGATTGCCGCTGGATTCCAGTATGCATTGATGACAATTATGGTGCTTTCTGGTTCTTGTGTGTTATTTTCTTGTTTCCATGTGACACTTACTGCCAGGAGGGACAGGTTTGCAGTTACGGTTGGGCCAATGGAGAGTCCACTTCCGGCACAGCATGCGATCAAGAGCCCAGACATTGGTCGCCCTAGATGTCCCTTGGCTGCTGGGGCCATTGTTATCTCGAAACCCTCTAGGGTTGGTGCACTTGTTAACCATGTCTCCTGAAGACATATGATGTCGTATTGCCCTAGGTTGACGTCTCCTGGAACTGTTAAGTGTGAATGCCCTCTGGTGTTCCACGAACAGAGTTGCACTTTGCGATGATGATGATGATGATTTTCATGTTGAAGTGTTGCTGGTGGATTGCGCTCTCTGTCAATGGATTGCTATTTATGTCGATGCATGGTAAGAGCTTTTGGTAGCCAGGCCCACATTCCTTGTTTGTTGTCGGCCTGTGTGGGCGTGACTTGAGGTATATAACTGTTGTGTGTGGTTTGTGATAAGGTTCTTTTTGTTTTATAGGATTTTTCCTGTGCCTGGCGATCTCTATCTGAGATGTCGTCATTTGCGTGATTTGATTTCCTTGAGGTTTCTGGGTTGTCTATTACTTGTGTGCTCTTTCTTTGATCTTCTTTACTGCGAGATTTATTTGAGAGATTTCGCTTACTTTGTGGTAAGTAATGTCTGTTTTGTCTTTGTTCACGATAATTCTGATTGTCTCTATCGTACGTTTTTGTCTGTGCAGTGTTCTTCTGTGATCTTATCTACATAGAAGCCGAGATTGTGGATGTCAGATTTGCTTTTATATATCTGCTTGTAAACGGTATAAGACCTTATGTACAAGCGAGTTGCTGCTTTACTCCTTTCATGCCATGGTTCAACTATGAGTAAATCATCTGATTTTATGTCTTTGCGATTTGGCACCTGGTGCAGTATTGCCATGACTGTTCTTCTGTTCAGGGCAAGCTCGTCTTTGTTGCCAGATCGTTGCACCATTTGCACGGTCCATTTTGATTCGAGGTATTCTTCATGGCGACTTGCGTTGGTATCTGTTCTTGACCTGTAGCTGACTTTTTTCCTATTCAAATCAGTTTTGCCTCTCGGCTTTATTTGAACGTTGCAATCGTCTTTTTGTGTATTTTCGTGTCGCCTGTTATTTGTTTTAATCGGCGAACCTTCTGTTTCAGAAGCGAAACGTGATGCTTGTGAGTCTCTCTCTAATTTTGCAGTCAAAGTTTTGGTTCTCTTATGATCAGTTGGTTTGTTTTCGTCGTTTTGTGGGGAGCTACGTGGTAATTTCTCTTCACTAGATTTATCACGGGAAGAGACTTCCACTCTCTTGGGTTTTGTTTGGCCGAAGACCTGAGCTAAACGGTTACGCCTTTCTTCCATAGTTTCGAAGTCTCGTTCCACGTGTGTCGGCATGTCTTTTCCTCTAGATGTTGATGGCATTTCGCTGTCAGATACTGATATGGTCTTCTTGTTCTTTGGATTGGGAGCATACACTGTGTGTGGCTCGTCGTCTTCATCTGAGTAAACACTGATGTTCATTAGATTATCATCTTTTAGGAATTCCGCTACAGATTTCGGTGATTCTGCTTTCGATTGAGTCGTGTTGGCGTGAGTAGAATGACTGAGTGGCTTGCAACACGATACTACGATCAGCAGTGCTTACCAGGCGATCTTGTGCCTGCTTGATGTTTTGGTGTGATGGCTTAGCTGGTTTCTCATTTGGCAGGGGAATCTTGCCTGACGGCATTTTCTTGCACCTTGCCTGTGCTTTGTCAAAGATTAGATAGGCCGTTTCTGTAGTTCCACTGATGGTGTTAGGATTGGTACTTTTTTTTATCTAGAACTAGGAACACCTCAGGTGTATTCCCGTTGTCCGTTGTCATGTTAGTTGATTCACTTTCAGCACCTGCTTTATCAGCGTGTTGTATTAGACTACTTTTTGTTTCAATGTTTTCCGTTGAGTCAGTTGCAGGTGTTGTTTGAGCACCTGCCTCTTTGGTTCCTGCAGTATCGTTCCGCTTGTTGGCCTGGATGTCTTTTTTTTCTATTTTTGATGTTATTTTTTCTATTAACTGGTTCGCCAGTTTGTCTATTTTATTTTCATAGCTGTTGTTCTCTTCTTTAGCTGCGATGAAGGCCTCCAGATAAATGACTTTCGTCAAGATCATGGCGATCGTTGCCTGTTGATCCTTTGTGGTCTCATTGAGCGTTTCATATAGTTTGCAGAATGGATTTAAAGCTATTGAGATGGCCGACATGATGCTCAATAGGTCAGCTTTCTTTGATGGCGTTTCAGGCATCGGGGGGCCTGGTTGCATGGCATTGACCTTGCCTGCAATGGGCGAATATTCGCTGAATCTGCGCCTTGGCGTTTGGCACCGCGGCTTGACACACCCAGCTCAACTATGCAAAGGAGAGACGACTGTAAACACTGCCCCCTTTGTCGACAAAACACTGAACAACAATCTGAATGAGGAAGATGAAAAAGAACAAGACAAAAGCGTTGAGAAGAGGAGATCCTTCATAGAATGTGCCAGACACAGCGCTGCAAACAAACCACTCAGTCTTAGCATTCTGTTTTTCATGATTCATAAAAACTGTTATATCCCCTTGTGTTCCAGACAACTAGACTTAATGGTTCATCTTCAGTTCTTCTTCGTACAATTCCTTTATCAAATAATTTGTCAGGGATTCTAACGCTTCCACCCAACTGCCCTCCAAGTCTTGTCTAGACAGATTTCGTAGTTCATCTTTCAGGAGTTTGATGCGCTATAGCTCCCCCATTTCTTTAACCCTCTTGCTCTTAGCCTCCTGTTCATTTCGATTGTACACATTTTCTTTCTTTCTATAGTATTCTTTGTATTTCTTTCTTTCCTGATAAACCATACAGCCCACCATTAATAGGGCTTCTTTCTTCCAATATTATTTTCCTTACAAAGTCCGATTTTAGATGGATCTCTACAAGATCGTTCCTTTTTTCAAGTGGGAAGCTTATGAACTTAATATCCTCTGTAGAGATTCTTTTTAGATCGGGGCATAGTTGGAACATTTTCAGAACATTACTCTGATTCAATATTATGGCTACATTAATATTGGCTCTGAGTTCCATGTATAATCTGAATAGTTCCAATTCAGTTTTTGTTCCATCCGTGAGTTTTTTCAGCAGTTATTGTTTTTCCCAGTATTACCGGAGTTTTTTTTTCTGTGCGATCTTAGCCGGAGGATTTTTTTTTTGTTTAAACAGTTCCATTAGCCTTTCCCCGATCTCTCCCCATTGTATGCTTATTTCTTATTTGTGTAGTTGATTCATTATTTTTTTTATTGTTTGCTTGTTTGAGGTCCCTGCAGATTCCTCCCCGATGTTAGGCCTGCATTACCTATTGGTTTTATCAGAGCTCTCACCACCTTAGTAGTCATGGCGGTACCATTCTCCGTTTTGTTGAATAAGGCCTCCCATCATCCGATCTCCTCTTCCTTTTTTTCAATGGCTCTAAGGGCCCCCTGTGAGTGTGTCGTCTTCGCTATCTCCGCCTTGCCACACATACTTGTCGGATGCGATTGGCCTTTGCATCCCTCATTTGTATCCTTTAGTCCATCATTTTTGTCCAGTGTCCTGCCCTCTTTCCTATGTGTCGTTTGACGTGTCAGATTTGTCATCTTACTTCTCGGCTGCTGCTTAGTCTTCGTTTTTTTCTGTCAGATCTATCGTTGGAAGTTTCCCTTTGTGCCTTTGTTTTTGTCCATCTGCTGTCATTTGGCCACTAGTGTTTTGTTCCCCTAATTCTACCAATGATGAGTCTAGACTAGTAGTTGTATCGTCTGCTATGACATTTCTTAGATATTTTCTGCAGTCTATGAGCAACTGATTTTTCCTCCCATTCTTTGATTTTTTCTGTGCCTTTGACATCCTTTTTCCTCCCCCTGTACTTTCAATTTGATTTTTCACCTGTAGTTCCTTGCTTATATTAGCAGGTGGATTATCAATATTTCTTTCTGATACACATTCGCCTTAGTTATATCAATATTAATCATTTTTTCTGGGGGTAGGCCATCTGTGTCCGTCTGTCGGTCATCTTTTAAAGCTCTTTTGTGGTTTGTTTCACCATTACATTTGATTCACACAAGATCAAGGTATGTGCTTTGAATTCATCTTTGATGTTTTCATATAGCTAGACTGAGGCACTTAGTACTATGTTAAGAGCTGAGATTGATGGTGATGTTAGCTTAAGTTCATCTGCCTCTCTCAATAGTATAATGCAATGCTCTGGGACTCCTCCTTCCTGAGTCATATTCTGTCTCATTATGGGTTATGACCTCTTATAGTTGGGAGGGGGAGTCAGTCATCAAATCCAACTCTTCCTGAATTGGCAGCACTGCTGTTTGGTCATGGGAATGAGTCTGTGCTTCTCCATACTCATCAGCAGTCTGCCCTGATCACCTTCATCATCGCCTTTATTATCCCTAGAGTCCTCAGTGCATATACTAGCCCCCTCCAGTATACTTAGAACAGTGATATTCCCCGGGAATTCCCATGCATCTGGATTTAATTGTTTGGAGCCTCTGAGATCAGTGCTAGTCCCAATTTGTTAGTAGTATTCCACAGTCTTGGAGCCTTTTCCCACAGTTGTGTTGGGTGAGGAATGTGTCTTATGTCTGATAGCTATGCTAGTACTTTGCCATTGTTCAGACAGTTTATTGAGCTGCGTAGTTTTACTGCCCGTAGTACACTCACCCTGTCTATCTGTACGTTCTGACATCGATTGTTTGGCCATTCGAAGGTTACAGCAGATGGAATCCACCAGGTCATCTTCTGTAATCTTAGAGTGCAGTTTCGCATGGCATTTGGCTTTGGATTCTAGAGTGCGTAATTCCTTTTCGGCTTCTTTACTCAATGTGTGGACTGTTATTGTTCTATGGGTCGCCAGGGTTATCTGCATAGACTGTCATGATCACTGCTTCCAAGGAGTCAGGACCAGCCCAACGTCCTTGGAAGCAGGCCCCTAACCCTGATCCTAGGCACCAGCCGGTCCCCACAGGGACCTTTTGGACCTTGTCCTGGCGCCGGTGGCACCAGGCTCATCAGAAGCATCGGTCCCGGCACTGGAAGCGCCGGGCTCATCATTGGTGTGAAGGTGCTTGGGTGGACTTACCTGTGGCAGACCATGCTGCTTACTTACCAGACTCTTAGAAGTCCTCGGTGAACTGGGACTACTTTCTTACCTGGGTGGGGCAGCTCCACTCCCTGGATACAGCACTGGAACTCTTCTGGAAGCAGGAACTCTTTTCTTACCTAGGCGGGGCCGTGGAAGGAGACGCCTCATCACTCCTAGGCTATTTAAACCACACCCGATTGATGAAATGTGCTTCGCGTTATTCTGCATCTGCAGCAGAACGCTCACCGAGTCTGTTCCAGCCTTTCTTCTTTGGATCCTGAACCTGCAAGAATTATACTTACCATTCCTGTACCCGATCAACATCAGCACCTGCAAAAGACCAGAAACAACAGGTTAGCAGAACGAACTTTAACACGCAGTGTTTACTTACCTGATCCATCGGCAGCGGCCGTGTCTCACGCTGCATCTTCACCTGCAAAGATAAACAGCATTATCATACTTACTGGCACACTGTGCATTCCGGCTTCTTCACGCTGCATCTTCACCTGCAAAGATAAACAGCAGTGTTACACTTACCGGCACGCGGCGAATCCCGGATTTCTTCATTCTGCATCGTCGCCTGCAAAGACAAAGAAAGAGACAGTAAGAGCGCTTGCCATACTTACGCAATTCCAGGCGCTTCACCGCCACGCATAAAAAGACTATAAAGAGTAAAGGTGTCCAGAAACTTACCGGTCGTGCAGACAACGACGGTACCCATCCTCTGAAGTCAAGAGGCCAACGTTTCACCAGTGAAGGAACTGGCAACGGCACCCTGCACTAGACGCAGATGGAGAGCCCAGCATTCACCTATCTAAGGTGAGCACGTTGACCTGGGAGGGGGGCTCAACAGTCAGGCTGAGAGGAGAGAGATAGGGACATTCACAACCCAGACCTTTAACCCCCATATTATTTCACCTGCAGAAACCTCACCCTTCGAGTCCGACACACAGTGCGGAGAGGTTCGACCCCAGAAGCCAACCGAATCCTGCACATCACGTTTCGTGTTACAGACACCTTCCTGCCAAGACCCGCGCCTCCGTGGGAATCAGGTGAGCGTTACAAGACTGAGGCAGGTTGAATTTTTTTCCTTGTAACTGGGGGCATGTTTTTACTTTTGGAGTCGAGTGTTTAGTGCAGTACACTGGTCTACGTCTCAGCTAGTTAGTGCAATGTTAATTAACTACTGGTTAATATTCTCCACACCCTACCCCCGGGATCCTGTCTTATGAATATTTCACCCGCTGCAATCATGTGCTTAGTTGTTTCAAGGGGCAGTTATGTAGTGATTTTACCACACAGCCAACGTATAGTCGGTTTAATATAAACCTTTGGGTTCTGAATCAATTCACCAGAAGCTAGTTCAAGAGGCACTATGCCTGCAGTCATTTGCTCAGTGATGCAGACTCACCAGATCTTGGTGTTTTTGCTATATAGCCTATCTATAGGCTCCCAATTTGGTCCGCAAGTTCAAAGGCTCCAGGCATGCAGTCAATTGCTTGACAATTTCACAATGTGTTACTCTTGTTGTACTACTCCAATATGCAAGTTCAAAGCCCCTTGGCCCACAGTCACTTGCTTGGAGTTTCACAGAACTGGTTTCCCTGCATCAAATGTGTCAACTGTGTCAATTATATCCAAATGTTACTGTGTCACTGTCATTTGCAAGTGCAAAGGCTCCAGGCCCACAGTCACTTGCTTGATAGATTTACAAATTGGTAGTGGGGTATAAAGACTGGCACCGCACGACCTGGACCTAGTCTAAGGTCAAAATACACAGATGGATTGCCCCTTCCTTAATTTATCAAATCACAATGATGTCTGTATTCTGACTTTGCGCCAGACACATTAACCAAAAAATTTACTTGGTGCTCATCCAAAAATAGTTTATTCAGCTAGGATTTTAGTGAATTGATTCAGTTCATTCATAAAATCATATCCAGCCTGGATTTTACAGATGCAGGCCGCAATTACGATGGGAACTATCCTGGTTAACAGTGATTAAAAGAAATAAACTGGTATCCTAGTAAGCAGACTATTGAATATGACAATTTGAGCAGAAATACAGCCAATCTAGCCCCGTTTCGAGAAAGGCCTGCTGGCCTGAAACACGTGTAAACTTTAAAGGGCACTTCTTGAATATGATTTATGAATGAAGTGAAATCAATGAACGAAAATCCTATCTGAATAAACTATTGTTGGATGAGTAACAAGTACATTTTTGGTTAATGTGTCTGGCACAACGGCAGAATATAGACATCGTTGTCACTTGCTTGTTATAGATACACAATTTTATCAACTGTATCAATTGCATCAGTATGTTACTGCGTCACGGTCATTTGCAAGTTCAAAGGCTCCAGGCCGGTAGTCACTTGCTTGATAGACACACACAACTTTGCTCCTGTTTCTATTACTCCAATGTGCGAGGTCAAAAGATCTTAGGGCCACAGTCCCAGCTGTTCCAGATTGAAAGAAAATGGAGTTGGATGTTATAATGTCTATCGCCCAGCAAAATTGAGCGTTAATGCTCACTATTCGAGTAGTACCTGCATTAGAAGAGTTTACCAAGATCAGTTCACTGGTTCCCTGTGCTCACTTGCTCCCCCCACCCCCATTTCTAAGCAGAACCAGCTTTCTTACAAACACAGTTTTCCAAGGTTTATGCGGTTTAGAGCTTTATATTGGAGTTTGACAAATGGTCAGATGCTCATGCGAATTGGTGTGGGTTGATGTTGCTCCACTCAGGAGCCCCGAAAGTAGGGGATCAAAACAAAGAAACAGAGTAATGGGCGGTTAGTGATAGGGAGACGGCTTAGTGCAGCAGAGAATTACTATGAGCTAGATGCAAGTAAGCACTTCAAGTTATACTTGCATAGTTTTCACTGTGCCGCTGCTGGGCCGTAGTTCGTCAGTGCCTTCGGAACACCCGACACCGCCAACACCAGCAATACTCTGCTCACTCCGCTCCAGGGGCAGTTTAAGTATGTTGGGCTCCTCCTCCTCACCAGTAGAAATGAACGGCAGACTCTGGCTCCAAAATTCACAGGCGAAATTGTGCCAAAGTCTTGTGTCAGCACCACCAACACTCCACTCACCCCTATATATTTACTTTCACTGACATAGGAGACCCAGATTGATACATCAGTAAGCTGAACAACCATGGTTAAAAGCATAGCAAAAACTAGAATTGCGAAACAATCAACGTAAAGAACAAGTTACTCTCTTACCTGGTAACGTTCTTTCGATGGGATGGTCCGACGACTTATTCCAGAATTATGGCAGTAATCACCGCAGCTTTGCTGCTTCGGAAAATCTTTGGCGTCTGCATCCTGCGTCGATACGCCACGCTCGAGGACCTCCTCCGACGGCACTGGATGTTATAAGTAGGACGCACGACTCCCGTAGCCTCAGTTGTAGTTTTTTCCCAGAACGTGTGCCACCAGTCTTCTGCCAGTCTGACACACAAAGCCTTGCGGAAACGTAAGCTGCAATCGCATAAGAAATTCTGTAGCGGGGAAAGTAGGGAGGGAGTGATATGGAATACGTCGTCAGACCATCCCATCGAAAGAACGTTACCAGGTAAGAGAGTAACTTGTTCTTCGAGGGGATTGGGTCCTCCGACGTATTCCATATCTATGACAGACTCCCAAAGCAGTACCAATGCAAGGAGGTGGGAAAAGAATTTAGAAAACAGAAATTTAGCATGCCCAATCAAATTGCGGAGTAAAGGACCGCCTTGCCAAAGGCCAGATCCTGACCCCGGATGGCAACGAGGGAATAGTGACGTACAAAAGTATGTACCGAAGCCCAGGTGGCTGCATCACAGATGTTGCAAATAGGAACACCCCTCTGCAGGGCAGTAGAGGCAGCCATACCCCTGGTAGAATGGGCCTGTAAGCCGACCAGTGGGTCCTTACCCGCCAAGCAGTAACACTCAGAGATAACCAAAATAATCCAACGAGACAAAGTCTGTTTCATCAAAGCCTGTCCCAAACGCTTTCCAGCGTAACCAATAAAGAGCTGATTGTCCACTCTAACCAGGGACACGCGTGAAATATAAAAGCTTAACGCTTTCCTAGGATCAAGCCTATGGAGCCTCTCCTCTTCCTTACCAGGATGTGGAGGAGGATAAAATGCCGGAAGAACAACCTTCTGGCCTAAATGAAATTCTGACACCACCTTCGGAAGAAAAGAAGGACGAACTCTAAGGACAACCCTGTCCTCATGAAACACAGTGAAGGGTGGCTTAACTGAAAGTGCCTGTAACTCACTCACTCTGCGAGTGGAAGTGACCGCAACTAAAAATACAGTTGTCAGAGTTAACAGTCTCAAAGGGCATGAATGCAAAGGCTCAAACGGAGCACCCATCAGAAACTTGAGAACAAGGTTCAAATCCCAAGCGGGTACCTGGAAAGTTGACAGAGGGAACACATTAGTGAGCCCTTTCAGAAACTGAGAAATTAAAGGAATTTTAAAATGGGAGCACTCTTCAGACAAGCGCTTAAATATGGACAGCACCACCAGGAAACCTTTAATGGTACCCACTTGAAGGCCCCTGTGGGCCAAAGAAAGCAAAAAAGACAGAACCATGGGAATTGCACATGCAAAAGGATCCACATTCTTAACCCTGCACCAGTCGCAGAACTTTCTCCAACGGCAACGGTACAGGGACTTTGTTGCGGGCCTTCTAGCCGAAAGCAACACCTCCATCACGTCTTCAGGGAGGTCCCAATCCTTATACCTCAACCTTTCAGAAACCAAGCGTGAAGGTTGAGGGGCCTGACCTCTGGATGGAGAACCTGACCCCCCCCACCTGTGAGAGCAGATCGTCTCGGTAGGGAAGACAACATGGAGGGCAGATGGACAAGTCGAGAAGTTCCGGGTACCACGTCCTCCGGGCCCTTGCCGGAGCAATGAGGATCATCCGGGAAGCGAACCTCCGTAACTTCCGCAGTACTTGCGGGATGACAGGGACTGGAGGAAACGCGTACAGCAGTGGGAATGACCACTCCACCACAAACGCGTCTCCCAAGGCTCCGTTTGGAGGAAATTCCCGCGAGCAGAACCTCTCGCACTTCCGGTTGACACTGGAGGCGAAGAGATCCACTTGAGGGGTCGCCCAAAGGGAGAAGATTTCCAGGAGAATCTCCTGAGCCAACTCCCACCCATGAAAGATCATGCTCTGCCTGCTCAGAGCGTCTGTCTCGTTTTCGTCTCCTGCCAGATGAACTGCTGAGATCGAAACTTCCTGCTGGATTGCCCAGAACTAGAGCTGCATTGCATCCCTGCACAGAGGAAGTGACCCTGCCTCCCCCTTTTTGTTGAGGTAGTGCATGGCCACCGTGTTGTCCATCAGGATCAGGACATTCTTTCCTCGCACAGTCGGCAGAAAAGCCTTTAGGACTAGCCTGACGTGCCTCAGCTCCAACAGATTGATATGGAGTCTGGACTCCGACTGAGACCAACGACCGCTGACTGTCAACTCTTTGGCATAAGCTCCCCATCCCGAAAGGGATGCGTCCGTCACGATCATCACCTCCGGCCAGGGCAGCCAAAATGGAGACCCCCTCATCAGATTGCCTTCATCGGCCCACCACAGAAGGTCCTGGGTGACCGAAGACGGCACCTGAACAGGGTCCGACATCCTGCCGGAGGACTGAGACCACTGGAGCTTGAGTGCCCATTGCAAAGATCTCATCCGCAACCTGGCCTCTGGCACCAGAAGAATGCAGGATGCCATGAGGCCGAGCAGTCTCAAGAACTCGAACGCTGGGAGAGTCTGGGCCAGTTGAAACTTGTGCACCATCTGCTGAATGTGATGAGCCCTCACCTGGGGAGGAACACTGCCCCAGGGACGTGTCGAGCACTGCTCCGATGTACTGGAGCCTCTGAGTTGGTGTCAAATGGGACTTCTTCAAATTGAGGGAGAAGCCCAGCTTGTGGAGGGAGTGGCAGGTGACTCCAGGACTTGCTCGGAAGAGCGCGCCCTGATCAACCAATCTTCCAGGTAGGGGTAGACGTAAATCCCCGCTTTCCTGAGGTGCGCTGCCACCACTACCATGAGCTTGGTGAAGACCCTCGGGCGGGGGTCAATCCGAACGGCAGGACCCGAAACTGAAAGTGCGAGTCGCCAACCGCGAACCTCAGGTACTTCTTGTGCTTTGGATGGATCGGCACATGAAAATAAGCGTCCTTGAGGTCGAGAGACACCAACCAGTCCTGAAGTTGAAGGGCCTGGAGGACTTGAGAGAGAGTAACCATCTTGAACGTATCCTTCCTGAGGAGTTTGTTCAAACAGCGCAAGTCCATGATGGGTCTCAATCCCCCCCGTCTTTCTTGGAAATCAAAAAATAAGGGGAATACCATCCCTTGTTCCTCTCCGCTACAGGCACCAGTTCTATGGCGCCTTTCTCCAGCAGGGATTGAATTTCCTGCGCAAGGAGCGGATCCGGACTCTTCAAAGAGAGATTCCCCAGTGAATTGTCTTGAGGCCTCTGCCGGAAAGGAAGACACTAGCCGTGGGTTATGATCTCCAGAACCCACACATCTGAAGTAATGGCGCGCCACTCTGCAAGATGCTGCGCCAGCCTTCCCCCAACCGGCAAAACCATGGGACATGGCCTCATGACTGAGCTGAAGCGGCTGCGGTGTTGCCTGAGGGCAAAGAGGCAACAGCCCGAGCGGCCTTGACACCTCGAGTACTTTGTTTTCCAACTCTGGCACTCCTACGGTGGCCCCTTTGACTGGCAGCTCCTCTAGCTTTACCAAAGGATGAATAATAACGAAAGGAACCTCCCCTCCATTGCTGTCCCCTACGACGAAAAGGCGGAGGTTGTCGAACTGCAGCGCCCAACGACTTTGCTGCAGCTTTTGAGGTCTGCAACCTCTCAAGGCTCTCGTCAGCCTTGCTGCCAAAAAGATGTTCCCTGTCAAAGGGCATGTTGAGGAGCCGGGCCTGCACATCAGGAGCAAACCCTGACTTCCGCAACCACGCAAACCTGCGTATCACGGTGCGCGCTGCCATGGACCGGCTGACGCAATCTGCCATATCCAAACCCGACTGAACGGCCTCACACATGGCAGCCTTGCCTTCCTGAACCATGGCAAAAAAAACATCCTGTTCATCCCCTTAGGGAATATGTTCAGCCGCCAAGGAAACAAAGTTCCACAGAATGTACATGAAACAAGACAAGGCACAAATGGAGTTGGCCGCCTGAAGCGCCATACCCCCTGCAGAAAACACTTTCTTTGCCCCGCCGTCAAAACGCTTGTCGTCCCTATCAGGAGGGATGGTAGGGTACGACGCCTGCTTTGCTGGGGCCATAGCCGCCTGCACCACCAAACTCTCCGGAGTAGGGTGCTTGGACAAGTAGCAAGGGTCACTATTGGCTGGGTGGTATTTTCGCGGCAAAGACTTGCTCACTGCCGGGAGACTCTCCGGAGCAGTCCAAGCTGCCGCCACCCTCCTCTGCAGAGCCATTTGAAACTGCAGTACCGAGTCAGTTGGTGGACCAATGTCGAGGATATCCGTAAGGTCACCCTGAACAAACTCCCTGGGGGAGCAGACCATCCTAAGTACTCTATGACCCGTGACACAAGGCGCCGGTACGAAGAATCGGCATGAGAGCCAGGCTCAGGCCTACAAAACTCCACCTCCGGAGAGGTGTCCAGCCCACTAGCATCATGCAGGGACTGCCTCAGGTCCTCAAACTGGCTATGGCCTGAGAGAATCTAGTCAGGCACCGTGTCAGGCACCATGCCATCATCAGAGCCCTCATCCACCTCTGAAATGAACTCCAGATGGCGGTAAGAAGGCACAGAACTGGAACCAAAGCCATGCTTGACCTAGACAGCTGCTAGACAGCATTCTCGGTAGCCTGCACTTTAATCAGCACACCATTTATTGGAGGTGATATGTTTTATCATTCAAGCTGTACTCCATTCCTTTTCAGCATGAATGGATGGACCCCTCCGTTTTTCCTAACTTTTGAGGAGTGAGCAATACCGCTTGCCACCCCTTTCACGCGCTGACCGAACCACACGGACCATTGCTCCGTTTTAATAAGGACAAACAGTTCCACATTCAGGTAGGCTACCAGCCTTCATACTATGGACGTGTTTTACATCTCTCAACTAGGCAATCGGATATTACTCTCACTATGCATGTCTCCCTTCCAAGATATTCACCCTTGGGTTCCTGTGCCCGAATAGGCCACTAGTAGCTCGCAACTTTTTTTTCTCCGTTGTTTGAACTAAGTAGGCATGGCTCCTACCATTCAACTTCACCCGCCTTAGGGGTTTCCTGGTATTCACTTTCATTCAACTGGTCCTTCACTCTTACACATGGCTTTCTCCATCACTCCCTGAACCAGCCATTTTGGCCAGTTCATAAAACACCTTTCTTTTCATTTAAAGGTATTCGATTCCTTGGAATACAGAAGTGGTCGGCAAGGGACAGCCCGGGCCCAGGCACCATATGTGACTCTGTATATACGTTTGTGTAGTCACACACCTTGCTTACTCCTGCTCATACCAGAGGGCAAGTACTCTGTGAACTCCACCTTTGATTTTTTTAGCATTCCTCTTGGAGGAAGCTTCCCAGCAACATTGTGTCAGCATACTTTGTCCAAACCCTGATATATATCTGTACCTTCTTTTCTCTGCCTTCCTCTCCAACAGAAACCGCAGCTTCTCTTTCTTTCCGCCCTGAGGAAGGCCACATACAGTTGCTATTAATGAATGGCATAGCCGAAACGTGTTTTGCAGTGCTCTACAACCTTACGGAGGAACTTATCTTCTAAACATCCTCCGCAGCAGCACTGGCCATTACTCCTTACAAGATTCCTCATCTTCACACGTTGGCATTTAATTAATCTATAGATTTGTCTAAACATTAAACAGGTCTACAGTCTTGAAAGGACTACAGCCTAATAGGATCCATACGTAACAATATCTGACTTGTTTTCAAGCAGGAACTGTTTAATTTTCTGCAAATGAGTTAAATCATGTTAAATTGTTGCGTTTTGTTTTCCTTTTCTCTCGAGTATTTTTGATTATTTCAAATTTAACTATTTTTCTTTATCTGAGATTTGTCAGTTTTAATGATTTAGTTTTGTTAATATATACATTTACCTTTTGTTTGTATATATCTTCAACAAAAATCTTGTGTATGATTTTGAATAATGTCATATTTTTAATGTTTTTCTTTTTTCAAATCTTAATATATTAAAACTTCAACTCAATCTGAGTATGCTTTCACTCTGTTGCTCCCCTCAGTGACCCGCTGGGGACCGATTCAAACTCCTCCCTTCAAGCTTATTATTTTTCATAAACTAATGACAATGAAATGAATATTGTTTTGCTTGTGGATCTCCCTTCTTGTTTGTTAAATAGTATCTTATACCCCCTGATCCACATTAGCATTAGGGGTACCCCTATTGTTTGTATTTCTGACTTTGGCCAGAGCCTTTCTAGGCGGTTCCCCCGAACCACAGGGTACCCCCGTCGACACAGCCATGAAAAGCATCAAGTGAATCGGAGCCGGCGTCAAGAGAATCAGCGTCGACGGCAGACGTGGCACCGACAGCATCGAGGGGGTTGACACAGGCCTCGAAGGCAGAGCCCCGAGCGTGTCCCTCGACATCCTGGGCGGCGGCGGCGGCAACGACTTTCTCGGAGGCAGAGCCTCGAGAGTCCGTCGACGACCTCGGCGCCACAGGCGTCGATGTCTTCCCCGAAGACTTTACAGGTTCACGCGGTCTTGAGCGAGTCGAGGACCGAGACCGGGCATGCCGAGAACGATTCCCCTTGTCCGAGATGGACCTTTCCTGCGAATCGTGACAACCACCCGAGCCCGAAGGCATGCGAGCGGCGTCTCTCGGCTGATCACGACCTACCCCACTTGGGTTCGAGAATAGCCAACATTTTCTTCCCGAAGGAAGCCCATTCCTCCGGTGTCGCATGCTTGGTGGGGTAAGCGACCCGCCGAGGGGCGGAGTCCTCAGATGAGGACGGGGAAGGCGACCGATGACGGTGCTTCCGGGAGTGCCTCGAAGAGGCAGAGGAGTGGCGAGACCGACTTCGGGACCGAGACCCACTGGACTTCCGACGACGACGCGGAGAGTCGCCCCTCGAGTCGTCTGTCGAAAGCCCCGCAGACCTCGACTTCCAGGGCTTGGACACCTTAGCTACCGATAACTTCTTGCGCTCCCGCAAGGCTTTCGACGTGAGCGACTGGCAGTCGACACAGTCATCCGTGTCATGGGCCTCCCCCGAGTCACCAGAGGCAGGCGTCGTGCGAGTCCGTGACCGACATCTTGGACCCAAAGTCCCCGCACTTCTTAAAGCCTGGACGCGGTGTGGAAGACGAGGCAGACATCTTCACGAAGAAATATTTCACAAACAGGTTCGAAGAACCGAGAAAGCAACAGAAACTCCAAAGAGTCGAGGCGTGCCGAGATTCCCGAAGCGAACACGTTCGCGGAAAAAACATAACTGAGGCTACGGGCGTCGTGCGTCCTATTTATAACATCCAGTGACGTCGGCCGTCGGAGGAGGTCCTCGAGTGCAGCGTATCAACGTCATCGACGCAGGACGCAGACGCCAAAGATTTTCCGAAGCAGCACAGCTGTGGTGATTACTGTCATAGATATGGAATATGTCGGAGGACCCAATCCCCTCGAATCCTAAATACTGCAGACTCAACTTCCAGTCACAAAACAGCATCTAATCCAACATATGCCCAAATAGTTATTACATTACTGCTCAACCCCGGTGAGCTGAAAGAACTAACAGAAGTTGCTACGCACTCATTATGTGTAACTCATATATAAAAAATGAAAGAGTGGTCAAAATAAGAGTGCCATCCAATAGCAATACCTTCAGGTTGTGGAGAAGGCCATTGTTAAGGAGATTTATCATTTTTATGCTTCATCCCCCTCTCCCAATTAGACCCCTCCAGCACTTTTTGCTGGACTTCTGGAATTTTTTCTTTTCCTCCCTCATTCATTCTTATTTGCTCTAACTTTTGGAACTCTGTTCTCTGTGTTTTATTGTTACTATGGAGTTTGCTTTCCTCCACATCTCTTTCAAGGCATCTGTGTTTAACTTTTGAAGCACACAGCACCTTAAGTGCAGTGCTGCTGGGAACCCTTTGGGTTCTCCTTTGGGATTCTTTCCATATCTTTACTAGCTACAGTTCTTTAGAATAGAGGGATACTTTGTATCCTTCCTAAAACTTTACACTAAGATTAGCACACACCACCTTATGTGGAGTGCTAAGGGGATGCTGAGTATCCCCCTTCTCTCTGCTCCTGTGACGTTTTAGTCACATAGATAGCCCTATAGTGATGGCTGGCGGTAGTGGACGTGCTCTACCAACTATTGTGCTATTTTCTACCGCAGACTGTATTCACAGTCTTGGTTATGATATGATATGGCATTTATAACACGCCTATACGCAAGTGTTTCAGGCGAGACGATACACAAGTGTTTCAGGCGAGACGAGGCAAGCGAGGGGGAACAGAGGGAAGACAAAGACAACAATCTTACTAGGCCAGGTGATATTGAGATTGTGCAAGTGCAGGGGAAGGGGGGGAAAGGGAAAGTAAGGGGAAAGGGGCAGTGCAATACACAGTATAAATAAGAATAGGTAAAAGTGCAAACAATATGTAAAAAGTGCAGCCAGCTTGTGGCAAGTGCAGGGGTGAGTGCAGACATCAAGTGTTAAGAGCTGGTAGGGGACTGTAGGGATATAGAAACAGCCCCCAAGTGCAGGTGATGCCCGGGAGGCAGTCCAGGTGTGCAAATGGCAGGGGAGGGGAGGGGACCTGGGCCTGAGATTAGAGGGTAGCCAGGTGACCAGTGCAGTTTCAGTCAGGAGTTCAGCATGGGAGAGAAGGAGAGAAAGCAGAAGCAAAGAGGAAGGTCTTGAGGTGCTTCCGGAACCAGAGATGGTTCTCCTCAAGTTTCAGGAAGGCTGTTCCAGAGGGAGGCCCGAGCCGAAGATAGAGATCTACCACCAACTTGTTGCTTGGCGAAGTGACTAAACTTGGGGGACTTGGAGGCGGATGAGCAAAGAGATCAAGAAGGAAGATCTTTAGGAAGAGAGAGTTGAAGGTATTGAGGCCCCAGAAGGCCTTGTGGACAATGCAGAGGGTTTTGAACTTAATCCTCGCAGCCACTGGGAGCCAGTGCAGAGATTTCAGTCCTGGAGATATACGATCCCTGGGCCTGAGGCCAAGGACAAGTCTTGCAGTCCTGTTCTTATGCACAATAAGGTCACATATGTTCTAACATGATGGCTCCTTTCATTTCTATCGTGGTTGTTCTTTTTTAACCCTTCTTCTACCATTCTGGGAGTGGAAATGTACTACCATTGAAGCAATGGCCTTTGAAAACTATTATTAAGAATTCCTATGTGTGTTGGTTAATTGAACTAAGTATTTATGCACATTGCTTGTGTAAATATTATAAATGTATATTTTAATATAACATTGTAAGTGTATGTTACTTTGGACTATTGCATTTACTTGGTTCACTGTAGCTACAGCCCACATGTTCCTCCTATTATAAGCCTGACTGCTCTGTCACTCTAACAAGGTTCCTTGATAAGTACAGAGTTATACTAAAAACTGGGGACCTGTATGCCAAGGGATAGTTTTATGAAGTCTTACCTCAAGTGGACTTTAGGTAAACTCCCTTAACAGTCATACAGAAAGTGAGCATTAGAGCAAGGACTGTGGCAATTCCTGCTGCAACCCTGTTAAAAGTAAAACCACCAGTGGTGTATGAGTTACTGAATAAAAGAAACCAAAATATACAACAACTTCAAACACTCAAAGCACCAGAGGACACTCACCCGAAGTGTGCAGATAAGTCAGTCAAGGTGGTTAAAGAAGAAAAAAATCCAAATTCCGGCCTCTGATCAAAGCCATAAAATATGGCATTTTTCCAATTTAAAACATCTCCCTCTATAAAGTCACATTGAATTTGTGAATTGCTGCAACCTCTTTCAGTCTTACTCACATGTGGACCCATTCCAAGCTGCCAGTCTTTGCCAATACAACATGAATGGAAAGAGGCAGTGAAAACAAAATTCAGACATAGGCAGCAGGTAGGGCAGACTTCACCCTCTCATATCTGAAACCAAATAGGGTTGGCTCTGTAAGTAATTATTTGTAAAGGGCTTATGCACAAGTGAAGTGCTTTGAGGCGGGAAGGGAACAAGGGAATACATTCTTAGACCTTGAAGATTACGAATGATAACTAGCATAGATAACAGTAACTAGCATACTAGGTCAGAGGCATATCTGCTAGTGAAGTGTGTGAAAGAAGGGTGAGGGGAGAACGGGGTCTGGGGGGGAGGAGGGGGAACATACAGATCAATGAACTACAGTACTGGCCTGGCACCATTTCAAATTGCTTGGTGGTATGTCATCCAATGCACCTATGCAGGAGTATTTCAAGCACAACCAAGCTAGGGAGGGAGGGAGACAGAGGGAGGACCAGACAGACAGACTTGCTAGGCCTAGTACATTCAGGTCGTGCGAGTGCGCAGAACAGGAAGTGCGAGGGAGGGGGACAAGTGCGTCCAGCAGGAGCCTGGGTTACGTGCAGAGTGGTTGCCCCTCTCATGGAGCATATTGCATTAGTGCTAAGCAGAGTGCAGAGGCCTGTAGGCAAGTGCAGGACTGGCAGGGGAACCTGATACTTGTGAGGCTCTGGAGGTGCAGCTAACTGAGCAAGTTCCGGAAGAGAAAGAAGGAGGGAAAGAAGCGCAGAGAAAGGAGGTTAGCAGGAGAGAGGGAGAGGGAAAGAGGAAGAGAAGAGGAAGGTCTTGAGGAGTTTCCAGAATTAAGGAAATCTGGCTCAAGACAGAGAGAGGAAGGTAGGCTGTTCCAGAGGGAGGTAACCTGCAGAGGATAAAGATCTACTCCCAAATCTCCAGGACAGCCAGTTCCCCCATTGAAAACTGGTTTGTTTCAGGCAAGGTGAAAGGCAAAGGGCTGCAGAGTTTTGGACTCTGCCTTCCTGCGTTCTCAGAAACTCTGGAGACTCTGCAGAGAACACTAAGGATTCCGGACGAAGACAAAGCTTCAACCGAGGTCGTTTCTGCCTATAATGGCAGAAGGCGCTCTAGGAAACAACAAGCAAACGAGAAATGGCAAAAAATTGAGAAGCCCACCATTTTAACAGAATGGTAGCCCTCCTATGCATTACCGGGGCTGATTTGACAGACTGCGAGTAATAATGACTACAAGTTATAAAAGTAGCTTCATTGCCACCAGCCATTCAAGTCAACCTGCAATTGTAACAAAACATTTACCATGTAGGTAAGTAAGCAAGGGGATACATTGTATCCCCCAGCACTCCACATATGGTGGGGTGTGCTGGCTCACTATATAAAAGATGTAAAGGGGATTTAAATCCCACTTTACTTCTTGGGAACAGTAGTTCACCCAAGAAATAAATATGAGAGTTAAAAAGAAGCCACTGAATTTAAAATGCTGTGTGCTGCCATAGGACATTACAGTCACACAAAGTTATAGGAAACTATAACTCCAATCACACACTAGGGAGAGACAAAAAGGTCACCCATAAAAAATAAAGTAAAAGACTAGGTGAGAGGGGAAAAGATTCCCACTCCCCTAGGAAGAATGGAAAAATAATAAAGTCAAACAAAAAGTAATGGGGTCGACACAGGTCAGGAAGATTCATCACTGAAATTAAAATCTTGCCCAACATCAAGGGATAAAATATGCAGTGTTGCATTGCAATTTGCTATGCAATCCTGTAGGTTTACTAATTAAATTGACAATTCAATAAAAGCAAAGCTCACCCTGCATTTCTACCCTGCCCTCCGGCTCACTCCAACCTCTGTTCACTGCAGGTTCAGAGGGGCTAATTGAGTGATATGAGTGGATGCGGAGCCCTGCTGCACTAAGTGCCAAAGGCCTGTGTGGAAGTGCTAGGCAAAGATTGTTTTTTTTCCTTTTCAAATAATTGAAAACCAGAAAGTAATCAGGATACTTTTATTAAGTTAACTATAAAATGTCTGGCAAAGACCAGTATGTGTTTTAACTTTTTTTTTTTTTTTTTAAGCTTTCATGCAATTCCATTCCTAAAATTGTAATTTGTACATAATGCATAATTACAGTATTGCTGCTGTAAAACACTGCATTGCCTCCATGCTTTACATTAAAGTTTTGGTTAGTGTATTTAAATCTCAGTCAACTATATTTCATTTGGTTGGGGACGATGCATCATATGGACACGTAAATGCTTTTGAAAATGTACATACCAGGGCCAAATGTGTTTGATGGCAAACCTAGTTCTGTGACCTGCTGGTTGGATACCTCTGTGCAACTGATGCTCAACCCATGAGCCGACCCCAAACCCATTGACATTCTATCTCATCAGCCTTTTACTTCATACCAGCTACTCTGAAAGAGAGATAGATGGCATCAAAGTACAATATTCCACCGAATTTGCCCACTTCTCGGCCTGCTACACCATCTACTCTGCTTAGTCTTACTTTTGTCCCCCATCTTACATAATGAATACACAAAGCTAACTAGATTTGTATTCAAAGTAGTGATCAATAGTTCCATCCAGTCTGTATATCTACAGATCTACTGCAATACCATACACTGTAGTTAGCCTCCAGAGGTCGCTTTGCTCTAGGATTAGGTTTGCAATATATATTGGCACCTGCGGAAGATAGCTGTCCAAACTGTTTTCGGAGCCTTTTTATCATATCTTTGTAAAATGTGAATGTTAGCTGCATGAATGGACTCAGACAGTCATCCAGAGCTCCCAAAGTCTTCTCGCTCACTCACATGGTCAAGTAGATATTATAGTGGGATGTTTGAAACATTTGTGTAAAATGAACTTTGTTTGCAGTAAGATTCACTGTGCATGGCTGGCCTCTGGGTGGCAGCAGTGTGCCAACAAAAAGTGGGTTTGTATTGACATGCACCAAAAGCACATTTACATTTTTTGTCATCCATTGCCATGGGTCGAGTGCATTTCTCTTAGGTCGAGTAGGTGAACTAGGTTATTTGACCTGCAGCGTTAGTGGAATTTAACAGAAATGGCAAGGCCTAGCTCCTCTCTCTAACGTTTTACTCCAGCGGTACACAAAAATGCTGTATTGATGTTCATTTTATGTCTTGGTTACAAATGACTGCTGGTGACCTTAATAAATAGTGGTACAACATTGCAAATCAAATGGGTTAGGTTGCTAATCAAGAATATTTTAATTAGCAAATTCTGCTAGTCAATGTTAGAAAAATAATTTATGGCAGCAGATTAAAGCCTTGTTGCCCCTCATGTTGAGAGGGGACGTGATACCATAATTGGTATTCAATTAAATAGGGAGTCATGGTTAAATTTCAAAACTATTTTAAACATGCCACAATTATTCCTAGCCCAATCATGACATCTCAAATCCTTCTATCGTCCTTTATCTCTTCTTTCTTACTTGTAAGTACCGGAAGAAAAAACATTATTTTCAATAATCTGCTCATCTCAGTTCAAATAATTTGCTGGATTTTAGGCAGGTTATTCTATGACAACTGCACCACTGGCTGTGTCTGGTTCGATTTGTCATGCTTGTCACCATAGGCTCTCCTTTTGTCTAGTACACCTCGACCTATCAACTACTTTTGACACTTTGGATAATCATATACTAAGTTCTTTCCGGAAATGTTTTTTTTCTGGATTTATTCTCATCGCTCAAACTACACTTTCACTTTCTTAGAAAGGTTATTCTGCCCGCCAGATTTTATTGTATGGTTCCCCACAAAGCAGTTCTTGATCCTTTGCAATTTACTCTGTATACTATCCCACTTGCTTCCCTTATCTAGTCACAGCTTTCAAACACGCTTCTATGCTGACGATCTTCAGTCTTTCACAGCAACTATCCCAGTATTTAACTGCTGTTGAAACCCTGATGGCTACTCACTTTATAAAGGGTTAAATCCTAAAGAAACAGAAAATGTGTTCATCTCTGCATCTCCACCTAATTCAAGCCCCTTAGCAATTTCCTACTTTACAAATAGATAGCTATTCTTCAGCCCGCAATTTATGATTTATTTCTGCTTTGAGTGTACAAAACTGAATTTTGGCTGTCGCTCATGTGTGTCAATTTCTTTTATATAACACCAGATAGACTTATGATGTATTGGCCTGTCCAGCAACCAAAACGTACGCCTAACACTGGTCGTGCCCAGTCTAAATTACTACTGCTCTATATATGTGGCTTACCCAAATATGCCCTTCTTCCTCCATTCTTCATTTTGCTGTTTGGATCTTGTTTAAGTTTCTCTTCTCGTATTTCAACTACACTAGTTAGCAAATAATGACAGGTTTGAATATCACTTTTTATATATTGTATACAAATGTGCCATTGTCTTACGTCTCGTTTTTTATATCAACCTTCCCAGTATCTGCGCAGTTATTCTTTTTTTAAATAAACTTTCATTATTGAAGCACTTGACAACACACAACACAACACAATGGCGTGCAGGCACAGCACAGTAATGTCGGACCAGAGGTCATCGGTTAGGTCTAGCTGAAGATCCGCATCCCATTTCGTATGAGCTTTGTGATGTATCCCCCTCTCTCCCCCACATCCCCCCCCCCCACCCGAGTAAGCTGGAATCAGTTGGTGTAGTGACGGCACTTGGTTCAGACTGTTGCCTGACCACAAAACAAACCCCAATAGTGCATTGTTCTCGGGTTTAACTTGGAAACAGGTCCATAGTTTCTTGCATGCTCTCCACAGGCCTGCTTACTGCAGCCAATGGGAGGACGTACACTGCGCGAGACCCGGGACATCAGGGGTCCGGATTAAGTTGTCTTCTGGGTATAAGGAACCCAAAGTGTGAAATCCCAGTCGTGTCCATGTAATACGCAAGCCAGGGTCTGCCCACAGTTCCGTAGAGGGATGTCCTTGTGGAATGGGGTGCGTGTCCCGGTTGCTTTTTATATTTTGCGCCAGGCAAGCGCACGGTCAAAGCAGCAGTCAGCAGTGAATACACCGGGGAAGACCGGTGACCGTAGGTCCTCGTCACCCACCGAGTGTCTTTCTAACAATATGTGGCAAGGGGGTGGGTCACCACCAAACCAAAGGGCCGCAAATTGTGCCTGTGCAGCCATCCAGTAAAGTTCAAAGTTGGGGGCAGCGTACCCTCCCTTTTTAAATGGTTGTGTTAATGTGTCCCACTTCAGCCGTACCGCTCTGGAATGCCATATGAATTTTCAGATTTCACCCTCTAACTCTTGAAAGAAGGATCGCCCTGGCCAAATTGGCCTATTGAGGAAAAAATATAAGAGTTTGGGGAGGACTCATTTTAAGGAGCGTGATCCTGCCAGCTATCGTGATGGGGAGGTGGGCCCACCCTGCGAGTTTAGTTCGCAATTGAGCCACATGTGTTTTATTTACAGTTGTGCAGTGTGGGGCCATGTCTAGCCACTGTCACACCAAGGTAGCGCATGGTTGCCGGAGCCAATTTAAATCCCTGTAGATCAACAGGGGGGGGCAGTGGAGTCTGTAAACGGAAAGAGCTTGGATTTGCTACAAGTCACCCGGAGGCCCAAAATATCTTAAAACTTTAGGATATCTTACATGATAGGCTTTAAGTGCTCTTATCAAATCTGCTAGGGGTTCTATCACAATGGCAAAGATTAGGGGTGACAAGGGACAGCCCTGACAAGTGCAGGGAGAGCAGCCTTTTCGCGTTGACCCTGGCCACAGGAGACTTGTAAAGGAGGCGTAGAGCCTCGAGCAATCCCAGTCCAAACCCACATTTCAACAGCACGGTATACATTAAATGCCAAGAGAGGGAATAGAAGGCCTTCTGGATATCTAATGTGGCTGCCACCGCGTGGCCTTTGGGGTCTATCTATGCCAGTATATTAAAGAGGCAGCTGAGGTTAAGTGCCGTGGATCTGCCCGGGATGAAAACCCGACTGATCAGGGTGAATAATATACAGCATGACCGGCATCAGCTGTGTGGCCAATATCTTCGCAAATATTTTCACATCGGTATTAAGGACAGGGGGTGATACAAACCACACTCCGCAGGCTTTCTCTGTTTCAATAAAACTGTGATGACTGCCTCGCGCATAGTGATTGAGACGCAAGGGATTCACCCCAGACTTGAAGGAAGTGTGGAGCGAGGATTTCACTATAGCGCTTGTAGAATTCAACGGTTAGGCCATCCGTGCCAGTGGCTTTACCGGATGGCAGATGGTCAATTGCCTGTGTAATATCCGCTATTGAGACTGGGAGAGCAAATGGGTCCCAACTGTCTTGTGCCATCTGGCTGAAAGGGAGTATATCGAGGAACTCCTCAATCACATCTTGTGCACGTGTCGTTATTAGTGTAGCAGTCTCGGTAAAACCCAGTGAAGAACCCATTGATGGCTGCTGTTGTGTGGACCAGGTCGAATGAGGTATCACGAATGAGTGGGATACATCCGCTGCCACTTTCCTGCCATGACATACGAGCTAGCAGTCTGCCCGGTCTATCCCCATCCCCGTACTTTCTGGCTGCCACTGGGGAGTTAAAGAATGTTACTTCTCACTCTGCATGGGTTCTAAAGGTATCAATTGCCTCTTTAATCTGCGCTAGTGTGGTGTTGGGGTGGTTGCCGGCTAGTTCTTGCTCCAACACTCGCAACCTATCCTCACATCGTGTTATGCTATGCCGAATTGCCTTAAGGATATCGAACTTGGCCGACATTGCGACCCCATGGATGTAAACCTTAAAGGTGTCCCAAAGTGTATTATATAAGGGTACCGAGCCAATCTTTTTTTCGAGGAACAGATGCTCATCCATGGTGGCTGCAAATGCAGCATCCTGTAAGGCCAGAGGATTAAAACACCAGTTGCTGCAGGGCTTGGAAAGCATCAGTAGTGTTACATACTAACAGGGGAAAAGGTCAGAATAGGTGCGAGGGAGCATGGTGACGTCCTTAACCCCTCCAAGTAATGAGTTAGAAATGATCCACATATCAATAAGAGATAATACCCAGGTTACTCACCGTAGTGACCACCTTACTCCTAGTCCATAGTCCCCTTTCCTCCATACTTATGGGACATCTCTCCGTCCTGTGGGACGGGACCGGAGCACTCTGTAAAAAGCATCCAACATTTTTCTTCAAAAATGTGTCCTTCCTCTCTTTCTTGCGCGGGGCCCGGCACGCAGCCGTAACCACTCCCACCTTGGCTCCGCCCCACGCATCGCCCATCAGTCCTTTTCTATCGCCAGGTCAGAGACCTATTAGCAATAACAGAGGAACCTTATTAGAGGGGACAGCGGGCGGGCGTATGGAGGAAAGGGGACTATGGACTAGGAGTAAGGTGGTCACTACGGCGAGTAACCTGGTTATACTCCTACGTCCCGTCCCCTTTCCTCCATACTTATGGGAGATTCCCAAGCACTCCTAACAGGAACTACGGGTGGATGGAAATGCCCCTTACTGAAAAAGGTTCTTCAGCACAGCCTGACCAAACTGAGCATCAGCTCTTGAGCTCATGTCAAGATAATAATGCTTACAAAAAGCAGATGGGGAGGCCCAAGTAGCTGCCCTAGCAATGGACTGCCAGGGGACATTTCTGAAAAGCAACCGCGGCTGCCTTGCCCCTGCACCAGGTGTGCATGAATACCCCTAGGAGGCTTCCGCCCTTGGACGGTGAAAGACTCCGTAATGTAGGCGGCGATCCACCGGGAAATAGTCGCCTTAGATGCCTGCTTACCCTGAGGTTTACCAAAAGATACAAATAGTTGAGAAGAACTCCTAAGCTCGGATGTTCTGTCCAGATAGAACTTAAGAGCCCTCCCGACATCGAGACAATGCAGAACCCTTTCTGCCTCTGAGGCAGGGTTCGGAAAAAAGACCGGCAGGGAGATCGAGTGATTCAGATGGAACTCAGATACCACCTTCGGCAGGAAAGCAGGATTTGTCCGTAGGACTACTTTATCCTTGTGAAAGACCAAAAAGGGGTGCTCCACCGACGAGGTCTGGAGCTCACTCACCCGCCTCGCTGACGTAACGGCGAACAAAAAGGACACTTTCCCAGGATAGGTACTTTAGGTCCACCGTGGCCATTGGTTCAAAAGGCTTATGGCACAACGCCGTCAGGACTACATTTAGATCCCACGGCGGGTGCGGACTACGAATTGGAGGGTAGAGGCGTGTCAAACCTGCAAAATGCCTCTAAACCACTGGATTACACAGAGTAAGAGCATTGGTCCGTAGAAAGTAAGTTCTGCATGACAGAACATGAACACCCGACTCTGCTAAGAAGGATACGAAGGACAGCACCGTATCAATCGTAGCCCCCCCTTGGGTCCAACTGTTTTTCCAAACACCAATGACAGAACCTGAGCCATTTACTTCTGTATTGGGATCTAGTCGAGGGTTTCCTGGCTGCCTGGATAATACGCATGTTAACCGCAGACAAGTTAAGATGTTCTAAAGACTTGAACTCAGACACCATGCCACCAAGCTGAGCGATTGTGGGGAGGGGTGCCACAGCTGCTGTTCCCCCTGGTGAAGAAGATCGGGAGTCACTTGCAAACTGATCGGCAGAAACACCGACCGGTGTTGAAGTTCTGAGAACCAAAACCTGGCCGGCCACCACAGGGCTATGAGTAGAAGGGAACAGTTCACTGAGTTCTTCAGCTTGCAAATTGCTCAGTGAACTAGAGGCAGAGGCAGGAAGGCGTAAGCTCTCATGTTGTGCCATGGGATCTCGAGAGCATCCCCAGAGAGGAGGCTCCCAGCCCCCCTCTGGAGGCATACTGAGGAAGCTTCTTGTTTACAGCCGTAGTGAAGAGGTCCACCTCCGGTGTGCCCCAATGCAAGAAAATCCATGAGAGGACCTCCGCCTTCAACTCCCACTCGTAGCTGACCACTGTCCGCCGGCTGAGGGCATCCGCTGTGACATTCAGCTGGCCGGGATGTGCACTGCAAGCAGCCAAACACCATTAAGCACAGCCCACTCCCAAATCTGGATGGACAGATCCACGAGAGGGGGAGACTTGGTTCCCCCTTGCTTGTTGATGTAATACATCGAAACCACATTGTCCGTGTGTATGTGGACCACCTTGTTGGCTATGATCGGTCTGAACGCTCTGAGCGCTAGGAAGATCGGCAGAAGCTCTAAATGATTTATGTGGAGGAGCCTGTCCTGAGGCGACCAGAGATCCGAGACCTGAAGAGGATCTAAGGTCGCACCCCACCCCAGGAGGGAGGAGTCCGTTGTGATCGTCACCGTAGAGGCTGGGTCCTGAAACCCTGCACCTACTGACAGGTTGCTGAGAGATGACCACCATTCCAGGTCCACTCTCATGGAAGCCGGAATCATTATCAGCTTGGAGTCTGGGTCCACAGCCAAGAACTCCGAAGAGCCATCCGAGTCCGCCTCATCTTGAGGCGGGCAAGAGGAAGAGCCAACACGCATAAGGCCATGAGGCCCAGAAGCCTCTGGAACCACCAGGCCGACATGCTGTCCGACTACGCAAACATCTGACACGTGGCTAACAGATCCGCCATTCTGTCCCCAGTCAGGTACACTCTGCAGTCGATCGTGTTCCAGCGAAAACCCAGGAAGATCAAGTCTTGCAAGACCGTCATGGAGGATTTCCACCAGTTCACCAACCGCCCAAGATGGAACAGGAGCTGAAGGAGAGACTGAAGATTGCCCGCTGCTTTCAATGGGCAAGGACTGCCTACGAGCCAGTCGTCCAAATATCGATACACATGGATACCCTGCAGACGAAGATAGGCCGCAATCACCGACATCATCTTCGTGAAGACACGCGGCGCAGAGCTGAGGCCAAAAGGAAGCACTCGAAACTGGAAGTGCTCCTCTCCCAAAGAGAAACAGAGATAACTCCTGTGTGGATTCCAAATCAGAATATGCATGTACGCATCCTGAAGATCCACCACACTGAGCCAATCGCCCCTCTGCAAGGAGGACTGTATCTGGCTGGGCGTGATCATCTTGAATTTCTCTTGGGGTAGGAAAAGATTGAACTGGGAAAGGTCTAGGATGGTGCGCAGGCCAGCCTGGTTGGGTTTGGGCACCGTAAACAGCCGGGAGTAGAAGCCCTCCCCTCGTTCCCTGAGGGGAACGGGTTCCACAGCTCTGAGGTCCAGAAGTTTCTGAACCTCGGCTTTGAGGGAGGGCGAGCCCGACAGCTGAAAATGAGGGTTGAAGGGTGGGGTAGGGCTAAGCGGAAGCCCGCCCGAGTGACTGAAAAGACCCATCTGTCTTCGGTGATGGTCTGCAACGCCTCCCAATGAGACGCAATGCGTCCTCCCACCGGGGTCTCGTGCAAGCGCGGCGAACCCTCATTTTGTAGGTTTTTCAGTGGTGTTGCCACCTGAACCTGAGGAGGAGGCTGAGAAGCAGGAGAAAAACCGAGTCCGTTGTTGCCTACGGTGGTTATTCCCCAAAGGGGTATCCACTCTGCGAGATTTCCGGTCTAGGAAGTCCCTAAAGCCAGAGGAGGGTCGGCTTTGCGACAACGGTCTCTAGGTTTTGAAAGGGGTCTTAACAAGGACCGACAAGGACTTAGCTGTCTGAGTGCTATCCTTCGTCTTGGTGAGCTCTACATCTGTTGTAGAATGAAAGAGCTCCTTACCATCGAACAGAAGGTCCAACACCTTGTCCTGCACTTCTTTTGAGAATTTGGTGGCATGCAGCCACGCCTGTTGTGAGGTATCAACCCCCAGGATAAGGCCCAGAGCCGAGGCGTCTACGTGATGAGCCGCAGCTTCCAGGAGATCCTGGGCTAAGACCCTGGCGTCGGATAATCCCGCTTTGAAGTCTTCCAGCTTCTGGACCGGGATGAAATCCTCAAACTCCGACAGACCTTTCCACATCCGCATATTAGCCCCCACTAACACCAGTTCGGCATTGGCCTGCCTGAGCTGCAAGGCCGAGTTGGCGAAAATTTTTCTCCCAAGGGAGTCGAGGAGCTTATCTTCCTTTCCCAGAACCTGAGTAGCCGTCGCGGAAGAGGATGCTGCAGGCCTGGACTGCAAAGTGGCCGCAGCCACCACTGTGGAGGAGGGGGGCTGACAAGACGACAGGGCCACCTCTTCCGAAGAATGCAGCCTGTATCGCGCGTCAATTTTCTTATTGATGAAAAGTCCAGAGTGTGGCTTTTCCCAGAACCTGCGGACCTCGGCCAGAACTTGCAAGAACAGGCCAGTAGGTTCCGAAGGAGACAGGGTGAACGTCCCAGAAAGCATGCCCTCCAGCGGAGCGGGTGCCTCGGGCACCGGAACATCTAAGAAGCACATCATGTCCAGTACCCGGTCATGAAAAGCTCTAATAGAGCGGGACAGGTCCTCGTTGTCCTGATCGCCTTGCGCGTCATCCGACAGGTCAGGATCCTGCTGAGCCGTGTTGGGCGCTGCATTGTCCACGGGGGGGACAATGAGGGCAAAGGAGGAAGAGTCGGGGAAGGCACCGTAGGCAAGGGAGGCGCCGGCGGCACCACCGGAGGAACAGGTGGAGCCGGAGGCGCGGGCGGACATATCTCCCTAAAAAGCCCTTTGAAATATTCCCTCATGGGGTCGGTACGCATGAGCGTTTGAAATTTACTGAAAAAGGCATCCTCCGGGGACTGTTTTGGAACCAGAGGAGGCCTCTCATGAGGAGGATAATACCAGGGATGTAACGGGGGAAGGGTGCCACACCGGCCTCTCCACCGACGTATGCACATAAATCAAAAGGTGCAGACCCCACAGGCAACGAAACATTATGCGGAAGGGACATCCGGGCGTTCCAATCATAAACTGGCTGCACAAGGAACTTTATGTTCACCCACGGGACCAAGCCCTACACCTGAGGCCAATGGCGTAGTTGTAGGGGTAGCACCCAAAATGGCCACCGCGGTCGTGGCGGGAACGGGCGCCATTTTGTCATCGCCTGAGGGGACCTGCGGCACGTGAGGAAGTGAGGCAGGGGTCCCCGTCGATGTATCAGGGGTCTTAACTTTAGCCTTAACATAAGGAACCTCGGCAGAGCCGGTACTATGAGGCCTGGAATGTTTGAGACATACCAACTGACAAATTAGCCTTCCCAGGAAGGACCTCGGCACTGCCGATAAAAGAAGAACTTTCCTTCTTTGCCCCCTCAACAGATCTGGTGTCGCCGCAAGAGCGGGAACGGTGAGAAACAGCCTTCACCGATAAGGCTGTGTCAGGCCTCTCAGAAATGTTGGTAGCTTTAGCCTCTGTACGAGGGACCTCGGACCCAGGTCCAGTAACAGCCTTATTTGCGCGGGCCTTGAACATCCGATCGGTGACACCAAGCCCAACCAAGGCCTCGGGGCGCACCCCAGTCTTATTTTTAAGGGAAGCCGATGGAGAGGCCGCAGAGCAAGCTCCGGTACCCCACGACTCAGTAGAACTGGGTCTACAAACAGCCCCCACAGGAGGGTCCTCTGAGCGTGCTCTGTATCCACAGGCCCCTTACGGAGACCCTCGGAGAAAACTCCGGTACAATTATTAGGCCCAAAGGGCACCTCAGGGCAATCCCCGGTGACAGAGCGATCAACGCTCCTCCCAGCCCGGGAGGAACCTGGAAAGGTAACCCCCCGGCCGGGGTACTCTGAAAAGTAAAGAACTTACCGGGCGTTTCTTCTTTTCGTCGATGAACGCCTGAAAATGCAAAGGAGGAGTTCGTCAGAACACCTCCTCCCACCGCTCCAACTGACGTTGAAGTGACCGGACCGAAAGGGAGTCGCAGTAAAAACAGGAGTCCCAACGGTGATCCGGACCCAAACACTATAAACAAAGAGGATGGGAATCCGCCCTCACGAAGCGTTAGTGACACGATGAACAATCTGGAAAGTCTAGTTTGAACGACATAGACAGACTAGTACACGATCGCTAGCGAGAGCCAGAGAGGAAAAAAAGGAAGAAAATCTTTCGCGGATGCAAGTGCGTCCAGTCCCGAACGAGCGGACAAAAGGACTGATAGATGATGTGGAGCCAAGGTGGGCGGGGTTACGGCCGCGTGCCGGGCCCCGCGCAAGAAATAGAGTAAGGACACATTTTTGAAAAAAATATTTTGGATGCTTTTTACAAAGTGTTCCAGTCCCGTCCCACAGGACAGAGAGATTTCCCATAAGTATGGAGGAAAGGGGACGGGACATAGGAGTAAGAGTCGTGGACAGAGGAATAAAAAGTGTAAGAGTGGTCGTCAGTGTGCAGTGCTGGCCAAGCATCCATGAGTTCCAGAGACCTCATACTCTCCTTGATAACGGAGGCAGCTCGAGTAGGGGCTCTAACAATGTGGGAAGATCTGTCCAAATCCAGATCCAGGATGGTGTTGACACCCCTTGCCATACAATAGGGAGCAGTGGATACAGAGCAAGCTTCTGTAGTACATCTGTGTAAAATTGAGGATCATCGACATTGGGCCCATAAAATGGTCACCAACAGTATTTCCCTGCCCGCAAGAATCCCGTACACCAAGACATATCTACGCAGTGGGTCTGCTTTGGCATGACTGCACTGGAAAGGAAGAGATATGTGCACCAGTATCATAACCCCGCCGCCCCTCGACTGCTACAAGTAGATATATAAAAACGGTTCCTACACCAGTTCTTGGTGAATCCCTCGCAAGTTGCTGAGGGGGCATGTGTTTCTTGTAAATACAGGATTTGGACCTCATGTCTTTTGACATAAAAGTGTATTTTCCGTCGCTTAATTGGGTTGCGCAGACCCCGCACATTCCTGCTAAAACAATTCAAGTCACCCATATGAAAGCAAGGCTATCAACATTTTTACCCCTGTGGTGTTTAGGCCCGACCACTCCCCCCAGACACAGCCCCCCTCATCATTATTCCTAAGCATCATGCAGTCATGTACAACTTTAACAACAACCCCAACATTCCCTCGCCGCCCCCTCCCTCATCTCCTTGAAAACTTGGGAGATGTCGTCCTGCTAACACCATCCCAACTTATTAACGCAACATTACATGGAGGAAGCTGGCACTCTGGGCCGACCCAGGAGTTGAACACAAGTAGAAAGATAATGCTTCTTATGAAACTAGCCCAGGTGGGAGTGACAGGCCCATTGTCAGCTGAAATCAAGCAGGTAGAGGGGAGAGTACCCACAAATTCACCAAGGTATTAACTTAGCAGTAGATAGATGTATCAGTTTGCCACGTGTACAAAGAAGGTCAAAAGACCCTTCCACAAGGATCTCTCTCAAGTTCACCCGCTCAGTGTTCAAGGCGCCGGAAGGGTCTGTCTTGTCCAAGAACTTCAGGGCATCAATAGGTAAGGTAAAGGAGAAAGTTCTCATTCCACTCTATGCGCAGTTTCGCCGGATACAACATTGCATACTTCAAGTTGCTGTCTGAGCCGTTTGACCGCAAAGAAGTACTTCCTCTCCTGTTGGACAGCCATCGAGAAGTCAGGGTAAATATGCATCCTGTTCGACCCCAGCATCAGATCTCCCTGCTCATGGGCTGTTCAGACGAGCGTATCCCAGTACTGCTACTTGAGGATACGGGTGATGGGCCTCTGGGGTGTTCTGGGTTTGGGCTTTGCTGCCAAGGATCTGTGGGCCTGCTTGACTGCAAACTGCTGCGATAGTGTCGGGTAGTGAAGTAGAGTGATCTCAACCCATTGCTCTAGCGATGTTTCGGTGTTTCTCTCAGGCACTCCAATGATGCAGATATTGTTGCGGCGAGGGCATGATTCTAGGTCATCGTTCTTCCTCTCCACTTTTAACACTCATCTAGATAGCGTGGTAAGTTCATTTCTCATGGTAGACATGTCATCCTCCGCAGCGCCCACTCTAGACTCAAACCTCCACCAGCTGTTGATCAGATAGTCGACGATTTAGAAGTAGATTTGGCGTACTGGTTCATAGTGTGTTCGTTCTTGGCACTCCCTTTCGTCATACTGCAGTGTGCCCAGCAGCACGGTACGTGGATTGGTAGTGTCTCCGGCGTGCCGAATGGCAAGGGTAGGCACACCCAGCACCACAGTAGCATGAGGAGGTGGACTTCCCACGCCGTTTGGAGCTCTGTCGATGAGGCTCGATGCAGCACCACAGACAATGGACCGAAGAAGTGGGGTCTATCACAGGCTGTGTCGAGCTCCGGCACTGGCTAGTGCAGGCTGGGTTCCGGTTTGTCTGTGTCTGTTAGTTAAGGCCTAACCAGTATGACTGATGATCCTTTCGTAGTAGATCAGGACAACAGAGCTGTTCACAGACCGACACCATGGTTAAGGGCTTATATGGGACGTGATCTCAGGGCAGCAGCTTGGTCCACCCCCAGTCCGGCTCTGGCAGCTGTGTAACAATGTTAGGTTGATAGTTGGGGTGGCCCCCGCAGGACCCGAGGTACAAGGTAACGTAGAATGGGTGCAAAATGGGTCTGCGCAGCCAGCGAGGGAGTCAGTCAATTAGCAGCATGGCGACGCACGGTCCTGTCCAGTTGTGGAGAATTGTATTGTTCTTAGTGTCAGGGAACACCTACCTCGTTGGGCCCCAGCAATCCGCAAGTCCCCCCGTGAGACGTGTTCTCAGGAGGTGAGGGCCGCGGTCCGTGTTATCAGGCACAGTGGCACTTCACCTTCAAGAGTATGAGCCACCAAGTGTTCCAGACTAGTGGGGCGTGATGAGGGCCACAGTATGGGCTGGTAATTGCATAAGTCAAATGAGCGTAGTGAACGGCTCTTCTGGTCCCATGTGCAGTTTCCAGGGCCCTCCAACGTGGAACAGGCGAGGTCGACTCAATGAGGCCTCCAGGTGCGAGTCAGGAGGGAAGCGGCCGTATCCCATCGGGATCACCATCACGGAGGGTGTTTATTGCTGCGGCGGTCCCGGAGAGCAATCGCAGTGTTCAGTGGGTTCCCAGGAAGGCAAGGGTCCGTTGCACTCCGGTGGCTGGGAGAGAGTCCCGGGTCTCAGCAGATTGAAGCAGCCGGCCGACGCAGTATTCACCATCCCTCACGCCGTAGGAATGTGGAGCTCTCGCCCTCCGCTCTGCGGGCCCCCCCGATTAAGACCGGAGGAAGGTCGATGGGCTGCCAGCAGTATAGGAGAGACTTCTTCCGCTCAGGTGCAGTGGTGCAGCAGGCTAAGGAAGGCTAGTTTTGCCTGAATGAGAGCTCTAACACGGAGCAGCCAACTTGGTCATTGCAACAGCGCGCCCCCGCATAGTTAATCTTTAGGTTTGCTTCACTGTCTACTTTGTGAGATTTCTAGTTTTCATTGTTTCCAATTATTGGCTCCTGAATGATCTAATTCCATCCGTTTGGATAGAGATCCACCCACTAACTGAATCAATTTAAATCCAAGACCATTTCCTGTTCTTGGCTTATCCTAAAGTGGACTAGTGGCAAAACAGTTTTAAATCAGTCTTGGCTGCGTATCAATCTTTGTGTTTCATATTTTTGAACAGTTATTAAAATTGTGCAGCGCTTTGGATAAAAGTGCTACAAAAATTGAACTAAAATAAATAAACCTAAATTAAAAGTTGACTGGTTTATACTGACAAAATAAGTTTTAATTGCCCCTTTCTTTACAAAACAAAGTTCTTTTTATTGTCTAAAACATGAAGGGGATTACAAGCAGAATAAGAGATTGGAAAAGGATGATGCTTAATCTGTCAATCAGACATCCGTTGTAAGAATAATAAGGAGAACGTTTTGGACACACTACCAACATGAAATACTGAGTACAATTTATGAGCACTTGGGTCTTGTATCTCAGTCACAGTCCAAGCTGATGTGATGGCAATTATGAAAGCAACCTTTCAAAATACAAATTCAGTGAGACTGTTGGGGTGCACCTCCAGAGGATACATAAGCAATACTTGCAAACAGATTTTCTTATAAACCTCTAAAAAAGTTCCTTAGTTACAAGCTACTGAATCCATAAGCAGAGAAGGAGCTGCTATTCACTCTTTTCCCCCAAACTTCATCCCTCGATAACATATGCCTTCTGAGTAGGTCATCTGCCGCAGAAGCAGAGTGCATCATTGTTTTGGCTGAAAATACATTCCATCTATACCGAGCAGAACGAAATCCCTAGCGGACAAAGAGGATAGCACAAAGTACCATGTGGATAGCTACATTTCTCACCCTTAAATTTGAGAGTAGTAAACTGAGAAAGAGCAGGTTGTGGGCTCACCATATACATAGAAATTAGTATAGCTAGGACAGGCCACCTCCTTTGAACCTTTTTTTTTTAGAAAGATTGTTAAGATAGATTTCTAGAATCTGGACCTAGTTATAGTGAAAAGGGAACTCAGATTTGTCAAAACCAATCAAGGTACATGGATGAACAGTCAAGGCGTATTCTCAGGAGAGTGTGAAGGGGTGGGCGGGAAGCTGGGGGTTCAGGGTCCATCAATGAGTCCACACAGTATGGCACACAATTCAATTCAGACAGTCAAGTATACAAATACAGTTATTTACTATAGGCCTTCTGAACACACTGGAAAATGAATCCAACAGGTAGTATTATCGAATCGCCCAACACTATGATCCAAATATATACAGTCACCATAGGTTCACATATACATCAAATAACGTAATCAGCAAAGCAGGTAAGTATTGTAGATGCACTCAATGATAGAACCAGATCACAAGACACCAACCTATCTTAAGAAGTCCAAACACTAACTTGAATGAGGCCTTGTCCCTAAAAGTCACAGGAGCCACATTGTTTCTCACCAGAATGGAGTCGCTGTTCAATAAGCTTGCATTGGGGATAGTTTAAAAGTTCTACAACAATTTTACCAGATGCAAGTATGTGTTTTCCTTTTGTCCAGACACAAGGCTATCCCCGAGTCAGGATACTCAACCCAGGTTTGATGACCAAAAGGTGAGTGGAATGGAATAAGGCAATTGTTCCCAATGATATCCTATGGAGGACGGGGGGACAGATACACTTTATTTACTTATGATACAAGCTTGTTTGATGTCACCTCCTGTGATTTCATCATTTGTTTATGGGGTGCACAAGGTATCTTGCACAACTATCATTTTAGTAAAATGGTGCCAGTGAATGGAGGTAGGCAATGCTACAAAAGCAATGTATTAAAGACCCTTAATATCAATTCTTGAAAGCTAAGGACTTTATTCCCGTACATTGTATTATTGATATAGTGTCATGGTTCAAAAGCCATGCAGTATAGAAACCAAGAATGCCCATACTTGCCTGCGATTTTGCTAATAGACTGCACTTACAACCTGAAGGTGCCTTTGCTCACAGCAAATAATCAGTTGGTCCTGCTTCTTTACCAGACAAAGCTATTTTGAAAATCGAAAATCTTTTTGAAGTAAAGGGAATGGAAAAGGAAATGATAGAAGCTAGAAGAAATCCTCAATGCACAAAAACGCACATTTGAACAATAAACAACCTGGCAAGAGGTAGCATCCCCAATCATAAGAGTGTTTAAAAACATACAAAACTATAATAGATTTAAGGGTGCCGAGCATTCTGAGTCTGGGTTGGTATTAGAAGTTCAGACTCTTTTTACAAGATCAATCTATTTAACAAAAATCTGGTTAAAAAAGTGTTTGAATATAAAAATACTTTAAAAAAATCAGTATTCAGGCGATTGCAGCCTATCACTCTAGAAAATCTCTTGCCGACTACACATGTTCTAATTAGTAAAAGGCGAAAACATTAAACTTTCATACATCAATTAAATCAAACCATTCCATGACATATTGAACTACTCATAGTTTAAGCTAAAACCTAGCCCTCAAAAGACCGAGAGTACCTCTTGTAACAGCTGCTGAATACAATCTTCATCGTCTCTGCTCTCCTGTTTGTCACTTATTTGAAGGACTTCCGCACTTGCAGCTGATACGAAGGTGCTCGGAGCACAACATGTTACTGCAGTTACCGCTTTCTCATCACCAGGCTCCATTGAGGCCATGTCAACCTCAGGCGCTACAACTACATGTTGGCACTCTGCAGAGTTTTGTATACCGTCATTGTTGAGTTCTTCAGTCTTTTGAATGTTTTTACTGTCCTCATCAGGACATTGTTTAACATCTTTATGACCAAATAGCATTTCAGAATCAGACATACCAAAATCCTGGACACATTGTGGGGGAAAATGGAGAGGCTCCATAGCCATATTTTCAAGGCAAGGGTCTTCTTTTATCATTGCCTTACAGTCCTCCACTCCGCTGGCCAAAGTTCTGCTCCCCACTGAAGTGTCACCTTTATCCTGTGAAGCACACTGGTCAGGGTGATTAGAACATTTATTTTCAATTGCCAAAGGGACTTGGTTTTGATCAGATGTACCAAATACCTTGCTTTCCCCTTCTAAATTGCTTTGGTTAATGTCCATAGCTTCAACATCAACAGTTCCACTAATTGACTCCGTTATACGTGCTGTCTTATCCCCGGCACTACTATCAACTTCCAAAACAGTTTGGTTTGTACGCAGAGTGTCAGGGTCAACTACTTTGTCCAATGTTCCACCTATGTAGTTTGGAATTTCACAGGCAGCATTTTCATTTGTTATATTAGTTTGATGCACACTGGTTCCTTTACAGTCTGCTTCCATTCCTATTGTTTCAGCAACAATACTGTGCATTTCTAATACTTTACATTTGCCATCTGAAGCAACTTTGCTTAGTTCAGGAATCCCCTCACATTTGCCCTCTGTGTCCACTGTTCCACCCATTACATCACACATGTCTACCACGTTGCTCCTATCTTCTAAAACAGCACTACTTGGGTCCTGAGCCTTACAGAGAACTTCCACTGACGCTTCACAATCTGCTTCCACAGAAATATCTTCAGCATTTCTTCCAACTTCTGCTACAGCTGTGCCTAAATCCAGCGCACTGGAAGTATCCTCCATCCCCATGGTTTCATCAACTGGGTCGGAAATATTGGCATCATCGGGGTGCCCTTTTATAGAAGGTGTACTTATTTCCAGTGCCTTGTAGCTAGCTTCTATTCTCACTAGCTCCCCCATTGACCCAGTAACGCCCGTCAATGTGGCGTCTTCTTCTAAAGCATTTTTGCTTACGTCCATGGATTTAGAGTTCACGGTCATTACCACTGCTTTGCCCACTTGAGCAGTAATTTCTTCAACATTTAGTTCACCATCCAAAGCAACTTCTATTATCTCCAGTGGCTTACAATGAATTTCCATTCCCACGTCTTCTCTCATTGGTCGAGAAATATCCGCCTCTTGGGTTTTGTATTCTAAAGTAGATTGGCTGGGAAACTCACAGTTGGTATCTTTATCAAATCCTGATATTACTTGTTTATGCAAGTCTCTGTCCTTGCACCCAGTTTCCAAAGTGTGATCCATAACCAAATCAGAACAGTTTGTTTCTTTTCCTGCTTCATCTGCGGCTTGCTCAGGCATATCAGTTACTTTCCTATCATTTTCCCAATTGCCATATTTTTGGCGCACACCAGCAGGAACATACAAAGCTTTATCTGGTCTTTTGTTGAATGATCTTCTCCCACGACCTCTTGAGGATCTGTACAAAGGAGGGCCATCTCCACCACCTGAAGGTAGGGATGCTCCATCTCTACCTCCTCGGCCGCCTCTGTATTTCCGATAATTATTAAATCTGGGAGCATCCCGGTTAAAGCTACTTCGTTCACCACCTTCGTTTGGGATCCTACAGAGAAAAATAATAGTTTTAGAAAACAATGTCTGAGATTAACTGAATCAAAAGGTTCACTCTTATATACTCTTCTTTGGGATTTGCAATGCATACCTGTAGCAGAAGGCAGAAGTTCCAACTGTAATGACACATGTACTTCTAGGTTTCACTTGGCTCAGACAACTTTGATGACCATAACATGTTTGCTGGGACAAAAGCAGGTTTTAAGCAGCAACAACAAATACTAAAGCTAAATGGGAAAACTTTGGTGGCCACAACCTACCCCTTAATTCTTCGGCACTCACTGTCTTCCATTTCCCAGTCCCCTCCCCACCCCACCCATCCCATCAACATTCTTGAGGTTTCTTTTTTATGAAGAATGAAAGGGGTTTGGAGTGAGTTGTTGGTGGTTTAGCAATAGCTGCTAAGAGTGCAACAGTTACTACAACAAGTAACTTGCTTGCTTATAAATCAAGGTTTCCAGCACTGGAAAGTTTTCTAGTTCTTGCAAAATTCCCTGACGTTAGATTGTGGATCCTCTGCTCAAAAATGGGAATGTATATATTAATGTTAAACATGGTGAATTTAGCAAAAGTTATATTCAAATCAAGTACCTTCAATCACAATCAACCTCTTAGGAAAGGTGGGGAAGGGTGCATGAAAATCTAAAAAGGTAGCCAGTGCTAGCCAACCATAGTTACAGGTAAGAAATAGGTTCTCCAGCACGGAACGTTTATAGAGGAGACATGCTTATTTAATTAGTGGCCACCAAACATTTTAAGACCACGTGTCCGACTTGTGCATCTCTTGGCATTTCTATCAAGAAAGTATAGCCGACAGACAGAAGACTTTGAGATCTGCAAAGAATCTCTTCTGAAGATTTCCAAATAAGGAGTATTCACTAGAAAGGCTGCAGAGGTCCCTTGTCTGTGTATTATGTGCCATTGCCTGGATATGACAATGCTTGTTCACATTAGCCTAGTTGAATTTCATGCAGTCAACTAATCATGGTGCTATAGCCACTTTCAGTGACCCGTTTTGCAGGTTCCATACACTACAAATATATGAGACTCCGAACTCCTTTGTTCTTTCTATGCTGTATCTAAGAGCTCCATTAATCTCTCTTGCAGCCATCTGGCTAAGCAATTTTCCAAGTCAGGCATTTCATACTAGGGGAATGCATGGGGCTGTGAGGAGCCGTGAGTGAGACTCGGACACAAGGGGCTCATGTTTTTGGTTTAAGACATTTATTAAAGAAAAGGGGTTGGGAAAATGCCTCTGTCCCTGCTCTAGAGAGGTTTCCGTATCAAAAACCAAAACTACGCCCCAGCTGGGGTCAGAAAAGTGGACGAATTAAGCCCCTTCAGACAGCAGATCCAGCTAGAGGGATTAAGATATTTGGGGGTAACCTTGGTCTGCCCAGACGTAGATCTGAACCAGGCTAACTACCCACCCCTCTTTGAAAGATTGTTTTCCGAAATGGTGACGTGGGGGAAGGGAAAACTGTCATGGATGGGGCGCCTAAATGTGATTAAGATGAACCTCCTCCCAAGGGTCCTATATTTATTCCAGATGCTCCCAACTAGCATGCCCATTGTACATTTGAAAGAAGCGAAGCGCTGCATTGCACGGTTTATCTAGTATGGTCGGAAACCTAGGGTGGGCTATGAAACACTCATCCTATCCAACGACAAAGGAGGAGTAGGTCTCCCAGACCTGATGAGGTATACAGAGCAGCACAGCTCTGGGTTATGGTCCCGCACCTCAGAGGGGACCCGGATAAACAATGGGTTTACCTAGAAAATCAACATCTGGCAAGAGTGGGGGAGTGGCTCTGGGTCCTGCAAAACCGTCTCCCAAGACGCATTTGAGAACACCCAATTTTGTGGGTATATTGGGAAGTCATGGCTTTGTGTAAAAGAGACTGAAGAAACGAAATAGTGTGTCACCACACGGTAGCCCCATATGCACTCCAAATGGGAAAATCTCCCTGGTAACAATCACAGGTCTATCTACCCTGCAGTCCCTAGGAAGGAATGCAGACGGGAGTATAGCCTTAAACTTTATAAAACTGTTTTAAGAAACCAATGTTTTGTACCAGCACTTAATCTGTATGACTCTCGAGAGGGGAAAAGAGGGACAGGGATTACCACATGGACTTCCAAGAATAGCCACTTTTGGGCGCCCCCTGTCAGGGATGAAATACCTGAGCTAGAACGCTACCAGGCATGGTTCGATGCAGGCCTAGCAAGAGTGGGCCAACTAGCCCAGAAAGGGGCATTCATAACCATCCAGAACCTGGAGGAAGCACTGGGAATAGGCAAGCTGTCGGTCCTCCTATACTTAAGGCTCAAAGGGATATTTATGTCAGATAGTTGGAAAAAGTGTATCCAGAGGGAACTTACGCCGGTGGAGAGGGTACTTGACGGGTATACGGACATGAGTGGCCTCATCTTGCGCCTATATGGGGCATTGTTGGAGTCGGGTGCGGGGGTCATCAGAGCTCTTCGGTCTCGATGGGAAAGGGATCTAGGCGTGGAACTAGGGGACGGCCTTTGGTTACGGCTGTGTAGGCGCGCATATAAGACATCCATCTCGTGCCAGTATAAGATGCACGCAATAAAATTGCTCCACCGCTGGCAATACGACCCCGTTTACCTCTCAAAAATTTTCTCGACAGTGGAACCCCGCTACTGGCATGGGTGTGGGGCCAGAGCGGACTACTGGCATATGTGGTGGGATTGCCCCAGGGTTCGAGTTTTTTGGTCAGAGGTCTTGGATCTAGGATGAGTGAGGGAGGTTGGGGTGGTGGGGGGGGGGGGGAGACGTACGACCTGGACCCTCTCTTCATTTTATTTGGGCTGGAGAGGGATGAGGAGACTTGGCGGGCGCGCTCGCACATGGTCCCCTTCCTCCTGTTGGCAGCGCAAGTCCGTAGAGCCAGACACTGGAAAGGGGAATACCTCCGCACTGTCCATGAATGGGCCAGTATGGCCAAAGATATATATCTAATGGAGAAACTCTCAGCTGCACTCCATGGAAGTAGTATCGCAGTGGAAACAGAATGGCTGCAATTCCATAATGTGTTCAAGTAAAGGAGGAGGGAGACGAAAATATGGATCTACGCCCGGACCCAGCCATGTCTGGGAGAAGTACGCCTTATTGACTGTTGAGGCGCTAGTGGCTTACCTATGGCCCCGAGATCAAATTTAGAGACCAGTTTCCTATTACTTAGCGGCCCGAGATGTATGCTTACCTGCTTCGGAGGGTTAGGGGGAACCAGAGTTCTACCTGGACATGTTGTCATGTTTGTTTTCGGACAAAGGGGGCTTGCCCCTCGAATTGATATTTGCTCTGTGCATTGTATAACCTGGCTGAAAACTCAAGAGATATTAAAAAAAACAAAAAAACAAAAAATAAAACAAAGGCTGTCAAAGTCCAGAATGTATTCATTTATTTAAATTTTTGTTACGCGACAACTCACTTGAAGGCTTCAGGGCGCACACAAAACAGACATGACGGAAAGAAAGGAGAGATAGAGCAGACAAAGGGTCTGGATGAGGGGTGCAATGAAGAGGAAGGTTTTCAGCATCCTCTTGAACTCTGTGAGAGGGAATCTTTTTCAATTCAATCGGGATGGCGTTCCAGGTGGCAGGGGCCAGAACATAAAAATGTGTCTTCCCGTACTTGGCCAGACAGAATCGGGGCTGAGTCAGTTTGGCATGGTCTATCGACCTGAGGGAGCACGACTGCATAAAGCGCATCAGGCGCTCGGTAATGTAGACAGGAGCGGTGAGGGTCAAAATCTTAAATGAAACGCAGTGCCTCACGGGTAACCAGTGAACATTTTTTCTGGCTTCAGTAATGGACAGTCGCCTGGGAATACCCAGTACTATTCTGACGGGACCATTCCGTGCGACCTGGAGGGCAGCGCTGTTGGACTGAGCTGTGCCGAGTGTTAGGCAGAATCATATGCAGTACCCTTTGGGAACACTACACACAATTAAGACTACACGTGCAAGTACAATTTCACCTTTGGTAAAAGCCTGTATTACACAGTAACGTGATAGCAGTGGCTGAGCAGCCAGACTTATCTCAAGAGTAAAGTGAGCAGTACAATAGGTTACACAAAGGATTAGCAATCACAGTGATTCAAACAAACACTTACTCAATGTTTCTTGGTAAAAGAATATTCATTTACACAGTCATTTGGAAAACATTCCATTAGCAAGAGCAGCTCAATATCACAATCTGATACAATACAATACCCAACCAACCAGTTTCTGAACAAGTTCAGCTCCCCTGAAGTGGGAGCAAAATGGCACCCAAGTTAGGGGTAGAAAGACAAGGTTAAGAGAAAGATAGCACAAATACTTTGTAGAGGAAGGGCAAATAGTTTTAGTTCACTACAACCAGCAATTCAATTCTTTTTCTTTTTTGCACACAACATCTGCCGGCAGGCGGAAAAGCCAGACTACCGACTAAGGCCCAGACAAAGGCACTGTTTGCCCCTGTTCGCCGTTGTGCACCGCCACAGCCCCGGAACTCTTGCTGCTGCACGGCCTTGCACTACCAAACTCCCAGCGCTGCAACGATGCCCACTTAGACAGCCTCCTACGCAAGCTTCTGTAAGTAACTGGCCTGTACGCACGTATCCCCCATCTCTCACCAGCAGAAACCCACGCCCTGCCTTGATTCAGATTAATGAGTCAGATCAATCACAACTTATGTAACACCGGCCGTATACCATTGTGTGCATCACTGAATTGCCCCAACCCTGATTGCCATAATCTTGTATTTCACCTCTGTCTGTTTGAGCCCACTGATCCCTCTGTCGTCCAATGCTCAATGTGCCTGACAAACCATCCCTCTGTGCCCGTCCTGAATTGCCCTGATGTAGCCCACAGTGCCTATTCCGAATTTAGCCTGCAGCCTATTGTGCCTATTCTGTATTTAGCCTATTGCAACCCACTGTGCCTATTTTTAATTTAGCCTAATGCAGTCCACTGTGTCTATTTTGTATTTAGCCTACTGCAGCGCACTGTGCCTGTTCCAAATTTAGCTTAATGCAGCCCATTGTGCCTATTTTGAATTTAGCCCAATACAGCCCACTGTGCCTATTTTGAATTTAGCCCAATACAGCCCACTGTGCCTATTTTGAATTTAGCCTAATACAGCCCACTGTGCCTATTTTGAATTTAGCCTAATGCAGCCGACTGTGCCTATTCCATATTTAGCCTATTGCAGCCACTGTGCCTATCTCAAATGCACTGCCTCCAGCGACCCTCGCATACCTTCGTACTTCAAATTATAAACCTAGCTGAGTGTATTCATATGCCACCACTTAGAAGGTGCATCAACTTATAATAAGCCACCTCCTATGCAATATCACATCATGAGCATTATAGCACGTAGCCTCTTAACCCTCATATGTCTACTGCTCATTATCCATCAGACATCTTGCAGTAGCCATCCCACAACTATCAAGCGAGTTCTACACAACTCAACCAACATATTTTCAGTGACCCCCACCATTATGGATCGCCCTGATCCGAGTCCCTCAAGCGGGCCTCTAAATAATCCATGCAGTCTACCCCTCAGAAACTCTAGACTCCGAGCGAGACTCACGAGACTCCACGAGCCCCTGACCAGAACCCTACCTCCCGCCAACAAAAGATCCAATAACCAGAAGTTAAATACCACTCATCTTAATATCCTGAGGCCTCCAAATACTCCCACAAAAATAAAACCTATCCAATCCATGGTAGTGCCCCACCCTCTTCGAGGATTAATAAATGCCAGATCCCTGACTGCACACGCCACGGATGTCTGCGACTTGATATCGGCCGATAATCTGGACTTTCTTGCTATCACAGAGTCTTCGCTGCACGACGCAGCACAACCTTTACTTTCTTTAGGAATCCCAGATGGCTATACCATACTGAGACAAGACAGAACTAATATGCGAGGCGGCAGCATTGCCATCATTGCTAAGACTAGCCTAGGTAAGAGAACTACGCCCACCCTAGTTTCTGAATCATGTGAAGCGCTCACTATCAAACTTCCTCTAGATAACTCCCAGACATTGACTATCCACCTTATCTACAGACCACCTGGACCCATAGGAACATTCGAGGAGGCTATCTACAACCTACTCTCTAATAACCTTAACATTTCTTCACAGTTACTGGTCCTAGGGGACTTTAATCTGGGATACAATGACCCCCTAGACAAAAACGCCATTGCCAACATTCTCTCTGAACTGGGCATAACTCAAATTCTCAAAACCACGCATACCAAAGGGAGAATCCTTGATTGGCAAGCAGATTACAACTGTACCGTCAACATTAAATCCATCGACCCACAACCCTGGACAGACCACTTCCTCTTGTCCTTTGAACTCTCCACCTCTAGACCATTCTCTACAGTACCAACCATGGCCCCGCCATGTCCAACATGGAATAAAAAAAAAAAAGAGCATCACCAAGGATAAAGTGATCCCCGCGATCCTACCCACTCTTAACCAATTAGCAGATCACCTAGACCCAGAAACGTTCATCAACGAGTACAACACAATCTTATCTACCCAAATCCCATTTAAATAAATGGTTCACCACCGAACTAAAGGATTTACAACAACTTAAGAGTAGTTGCGAAACCGCATGGAGGCTAATCCCCTCAGAAGACCACAAAAACAAACTAACGGAAATCTCCTCCCACTACAAAGGAAATCCACCTGGCCAAGCAAAATTCATATAAACAAGCGTATTTCTAATGCTAACTTGAGTATGAGGAACAATTCACCATCCTCAAGGAATTGGAGTCACCTATCCCCATTCCGTATGCATGCTCCAAAGATAAAACATGGTGCTCAGATATACAACAAGCACTATCAAATAAAGTAACGATGCTCCAAAAGAAAACAGCCTCTCTCAATCAACCATCCCAGACTAATAATCTGAATACCAACCCCCCTTCAAAGGAACAGGACCCAGCTGTGCGACTCATGTTCTCAAAAACCTCTATCCTTGAGGTGGAGAAAGTCATCCTCTCTCTCAAGCCTTCCAACTGCCAGGGCGACCTCTGCCCTGCCCAGTTTATAAAAGACGCTGCCAGAGATCTCTCCCCATTTGTATCGAAACTCATCAACGCCTCATTCGCACCGTGTTTCGGTTCCCTGCAGGGATGAGGCCCATTCAAGTTTACGAAGAAAAGGGGAGCGAGAAGTAGCAAGAACAGAGAGAGCGGGCCTGCCTGCCAGTGGGTAACCCACCTGAACACCCTGCTGGGGGAAGGCACGCTGCGGCAGAGAGGCCGACCACACCTCTCCAAGGCAAGAAGGAGGTGCCGGCAGTTTACTGCAACCAAGGGAAACTCTGCAGGTGCCGCGCATTGAAGAGTGGGGCACAGTGGCAAGACGGCGCTCAGCCGGGCGCCAGCCAAGCTAATTCTTCGAAGCAGATGGACTAGAAGCAATGCCAAAGGCAACCGGTAAGCCCAGAAAAAGTGAATAGGTCACCGGGTGGTCGGCGCATCAATGCCATTACTTAAAAATAGAACAAAAGGAAAGGCGATATACATGAGGGAAAGCTTGTAACTGATGAGAACTGCAAAGTACATGAAGGGGAAGACAAAGCCAGTGAGAGGCCAGGGGAAGACAATATCCTGTTTGGCCTTGTGAACTTTTGTCAAGACAAGTGATGGTGTTGGGCAGGTTAGTGAACCCATTCTGTCAAACATCAGGGAAGGGAGTCCTATCCCCCTGAAGCTACAAAGCGTTGAATATTTTAGATATAAAATTCCTTGCAGGATACCAGGTGAAGACAAATGTCTGTTCTGTTAACTGTGAAAAAGAAAAGCCATTTATGAACTATAATTAAGGAGGTGAGACTGGCCCACGTTCTGAATGTATCTACCCCGTGCCTACCAACTTGAAACAATCTTGGGTACTGCCTCCAATTAAAAATCAAACCCTAAACCCACTTATACCTAACAAACTACCGTCCCATCATGACAGTTCCCTTTTTGCTTAAAATCCTGGACAAGATTGCTTACAACCAAATCCAAAAATTCTTGCAACATAAGCTCTTAGGAGCACGTCCATCAGGATTCCGACACCTACATGATACTGAGACTGCCCTCATCGATTTGAAGGCACAAATAGATGAACTACGAGATAAAGGTAAATCAGCTCTTCTCCGCTTGCAGGATCTTTGGGCTGCATTCGATCTTGTCGACCACAAGGTCCTTTGCAGCCACCTAGACTCAACTGCACATTTTTCTAAAGAGGCTATAACCTGGATTGAGTCTTTCCTCAGCGACAGGACTATGAGGGTGTTCTCCCCTTCAGCAGCAGCTGACCCGATCACCATCTTGTGCAGAGTTCCTCAGGGCTCTTGCGTCTCCCCAACCCTATACAACCTATTTACTAGGCCCCTTTTTGATGATCTGGACCTTCTTGGTATCACCTACACTAATTATGCAGATACCACCCAGATTCTCCTCCAACTTTCCGGGGATTACAACAAGTCCTTGGTAAATAGGGTGTAGCTCATCATCCAGGCATGGATGGCAACCCACAGTCTATGCCTGAATGATGATAAAACAGAGCTCATCATCCTGGGGACTCACTCTAATCTTAAAAAATTAGGCCAAGACTACACCTCATTTGAGATTGATGGTAACATCATCAAGGTGTCCAAGGAGGTGAAGACACTTGGCTTTTATCTGGATTCCACCCTCTCTTTCGATAAAAAGGTGAAATCCATGGCATCATCTACAGCTTATACTTGTAAGCTCATTAGAGCAGGTAAACACTTTCTTTCAGATGAGAACTGCATTATCTTAGCTAGAGCCCTGATTCTGTCCAGGCTCGACTATTGCAATAACCCTATACATAGGTGCTAACAAATCCATCATCCACAGAATTCAAATCCTACAAAATTATGCCTTGAGAGCAGCTCTTGGCGTGTCCAAAAGATTGCATGTATCTATGATTAGGCACCAAAATAACTGGCTGTCTACCCAAAATAAAATCCATTTAAAAGTTGCATCTCTTGTTCACAAAGCGATGAACAATGCTGCACCTAGTTATCTCATGGACAAATTCCTAAAGAGAAGCTCCACCCGACCGGCTAGAACCTCCAATGCCAATAGCCTTATCATACCGAGATTCAGGCTTTCTAAGGCTGGGAAGGCAGCTTCCAGGTCCGAGCAGCCCAATTATGGAATTCACTGCCACACCCTTTACGTGAGGAGCAGCCTTTTTTGAAATTCAGATCCAAATATATCAATCTGCTGAAGTCTGCCGCTGACTAGTTGCTCACTAGCTCTTATAAACTCCTGATACCTCCTAGTGTATTTATATATTCACCAACCTGCTGCCCATTTGTACATCCTCCCTTCGGGCTAGTGCTCCGACGTCCTCCTAGTGCCTGTGTATATTCTGTCTTGATTGTAATTTGTAACTGACCCTATATGGCCTGTATATATTTTGCTTTTGCTTGTAATCTGTAACTGACTGGTCAATAGCCTGCATAGATTTTACTTTTGCATGTAATCTGTAACCATGTAACCTCAAGCTTTGCATATTCTGTACTGCTGAGCCCGAGCCCGGCTACCTTCGGGTTTGGTGCGCATTATAAGTGAATAAAACCAACAAACAATTCAATAGGCCTGGGCCAAAGTCAATGGTTCAGAGTCTTGTATAGGATAGCTTAGTTCTGGTAGTAAACGGTTAAGTCTTTGCCACGGTTCTTAGAAGAATTTGGTAAGGTGAAAAGTTATATGTTGGTTTAGAGAAGGACAAGACGTCAAAGTCAGGAAAGTTTCACAAACTTCCACAGTGGCCGAACAGTGTTCTGCACCGCATTTGCACAGTACCTTGGAAGTGAAGAAAAGCTGTAGCTGAGGCAGTAGTTCCTGGCAGTTCTTGCAGATCTCGCTGTTCCTGAGCTTCAGTCGTGGGGACAAGAAGGACGTCGGAGGTTCCTACACTGCCCAGGGAAGAGGCCACAAGCTTGGCAAAACGTCGGTTTAAGGTGCGAGTGTCTTAAAGACCACAAACTGGTATCCTTCCCACTGGCTATCCGGTTTTCAACAGCACTCTGGAGAAAATTCGACCAGAATGGGGGCGGTGTCCAGGCAGCTTATGAGTTGGTTGTTCCCACCAAACACAAGGGAAGAAGTTAACCTTAAAGGGCTTCTCTGTCGATGGAGTTTCAGGCAATTCGGACCTGTAGCAGGGCTTCAGCAGTGGACCAGGAGTTGCAGCAGTCTTTCCAAGTCCCAGATACATGCTTTTAAACAGTTTTCCCCCATTCATTCTAGCCTGGCTGTCACTCTCACACAGCAGGGTGGCGGCTGTCCTTGCTGGACAGCCAGCCGGCCAATCACGCCAGAGTGCATTCAGGTCTCCTAGGAGACCAAGCACAGGGAGTTTCGGGCACCTCCCTCACATCCTGTCCACCCCAGACACTCGGGCACCAGAGGAGGGCTTCAGCACTGAAGCCCGCCAAAAGGCCAACGAACAAAGGGACAAACCTGGCGCACAGACAAACACAAGAAGGACCTTTCCAAAAAGAAATGGCGAAAAAAGTTTACCGGAGTCTGTTTTTACAGATAGGTCTTGGGCGCCATATTGGAAAACATGGCTGACCCGATTTTTAGCTACTGGTGTTCGCGGTCGGGAAAAATCATGGTAGTTTGTTTAAAACCACCTCCACCAGCCATTTCAAGTGGGAAAGGGTAACATTTGACTGTTACATGAGTGTTTAGATTCAGGGGAAGCTAGGCAACCCCTCCTGCACTCTATAGGAAGATAGTTTGTGCTGGGTCTGTAAATTTAAAAAGACTTTACTAGTCAATTTAACTTTACATGCTCTGGGGGACAGTAGTCAGTCCCAGAGAAGGTATTTAAACCTTGGGGGGTCTGAAAGACACCCCTGTGCCACTGCACTGAGGGTGCTGTGTGACACAGAAAATGATGATGCCCATGGAGTGGTCAAACTCCATATCCAAAGAACACAAAAGTAAAACACACATCAGAATACATGAAAGAGTGGGAAAAAAGGCTCACACTCTTTCCAGGTAGAAATTAAAATCCTAGAAATCCAGCAAAGTTGCTGGGGGTCTCAAAAGGTAAGGGACATTAGTACATTCTTGAGAATGCTCCCTAACAGCCGGCCTGCAGACGATTGGAATAGCCGAGGCGGGAGTTGACATGGCAGCTGCTAGGATGGACATATTTTTTGTAGACAGAAAAGGGCGCATGTGGCCAAGAAGTTTGTTAATAAGGCCACATGATGATCCGGATTTAGCTACGTGCTGCCTCATAGAAAGTTCGGTGTCAAAAGTGACACCTAGCGTTTTCACGCTCTTGGCCACTGGGATGATGGTATTAGCAATAGTAAAGCTGGCATATTCCGAGGCCAGATTTTCCTCATATGGCTGGAGGAGGCAATAAGAATCTCCGTCTTCTCAGCGTTGAGGGCCATGGAGTTGGCTACCATCCAAGAGTGGATGGTGGAGTATACAAACTTGATAGGCAACAAGTCCTGGGCATAGGTGCCTGAGAGCTGAAAGATGACCTGGGTGTCATCAGCATAGTTGGTATACCTGACACCCATGTCATCAAGAATCTTAAGCGGAAGAACGTAGATGTTAAACAGTGTGGGAGAAAGTGAAGAACCCTGGGGAACACCCTGCATGATTAAGACTGGGGAAGAACAGGCATCGTCAATGGTGACCATGGCCATACGACGACCCAGAAAAGAGGCGAAGCATTGCGTGGCTGTGCTGGAACAGCCCACCAGTGATTGCAACCTGGTCGCCAACAATCCGTGGTCGACTAGGTCGAAGGTGGCTGATAAGTCGAGCAACATAAGGAGGGCTGGGTGACCCAGATCGACAATAGCAGAGAGATTGGATTTGAGGTTGAGCATGGCGGTCTTCGTGCCATGTTGAGCATGAAACCCAGATTGACGCGGACTCAATTAATCTCTGTAGTTGTGTATGCAACCCGATCCATCACCTTGAGAAGGAACTGCACTTTAGTGATGGGGCAATAGTTTTTTGGCTGCCTAGGTTCAAGGTTGTCGAGAATGTACAAAACAAAACCGTCCTGTGTCCAAAGTTCTATTCTGGCCCTCGCACTCTTAAAATAAACTCGAAGGTGAAAAGGATAATATATTTGGCCTAGCGTGTTTTATAAATATTCAAAAAGGAAAATGCGTAACTCGAAAACAAAAGATTTCAAGAGGATAGAGTTCCTTGTTCCAGAGGGTGGTTCCCTACCTCTGGATTTCTCTTCCCTTGGTTGCTTGTTCAACATAAGAGTTCAAAATCCAACACAAAGGATTTTCCTCATCGACAAAAGTTCACAGTTCTAGTGAGAACCTCCTTCCTTAGGCTCTTTGCATTTAACCTCCTGTTTCAAATTAATCACCACGTTTCCAAGAGGACTTCCTCTCTCCCCTTAGAATGTTCACGTAGCTTGAGGATCTTGCTCCCTTCCCAAATATTTCTCTTTACTCCTAGTTTCAAAGGCCCCCTTCTCCACAGGGACATTTCCTTCACTCTATACACTGTTGTTCACAGTCCAGAATGTTACTGTTTTACTTTAACTTTTTCTGTTAATACGTCACACCATAGCTCAAGGTTTCCAAGACATTATTTTCCCTTGAGCCACATCATTGAATTGATTATTTATATAGCGCCTATACACAGTTTGTTTCAAAGCGCTTCAAGGCAGGGAGGGAACAAGGGAGAATACAGTGATATTCTTACAAGTCCTTGATACATTCAGAACGTGGGCCAGTCTCACCTCCTTAATTATAGTTCATAAATGGTTTTTCTTTTTCACAGTTAACACAAAAGACATTTGTCTTCACCTGGTATCCTGCCAGGACTTTTATATCTAAAACATTCAACGCTTTGTAGCAGGATGGGTTCACTAACCTGCCCAACACCATCACTTGTCTTGACAAAAGTTCACAAGGCCAAACAGGATATTGTCTTCCCCTGGCCTCTCACTGGCTTTGTCTTCCCCTTCATGTACTTTGCGTTTCTCATCAGTTACAAGCTTTCCCTCATGTATATTACCTTTCCTTTTGTTCTATTTTTAAGTAATGGCATTGATGCGCCGACCACCCAGTGACCCATTCACTTTCCCTGGGCTTACCGGTTGCCTTTGGCGTGGCCTCTACTCCATCTGCTTTGAAGAATTAGCTCGGCTGACGTCCGGCTAAGCGCCATCTTGCCACTGTGCCCCACTCTTCAATGCGCGGCACCTGCAGAGTTTCCCTTGGTCGCAGTAAACTGCCGGCACCACCTCCTTGCCTTGGAGAGGTGTGGTCGGCCTCTCTGCCGCAGTGTGCCTTCCCCCACTGGGGTATTCAGGTGGGTTAACGACTGGCAGGCAGGCCCGCTCTCTCTGTTCTTGCTACTTCTCACTCCACTTTTCTTCGTAAACTTGAATGGGCCTCATCCCTGCAGGGAACAGAAACTCTCCTGCCAGTCTGGTGTAGACTGTGAGCCCCAGCTCCCCTTCTCAGCTGGCTGGCTATCTCTCCCTTTGCTGGAGCAGTCTCTCCTGGGGTCTGTGCAGGTTCAGGAGACTGAGCACCAGCTCTCCTGGTCAGCTGGGCAGCTCCTCCTTATACTGGGCTAGTCCCCCCTACTTACCTCTGTCAGGGATTCCACTGCCTCCAATTAATCATCCTGGCCCTCCCTCTTGGCTTCTTTGGACTGTCTTCACTCCTTCCATATGGTTTGCCCAAGTAGGGCTCCTCGCGCACTTGCAGAGTCTTTCCTTGCTTTTATATTGGCTCTGACCAATAGGATTTGGGGAAAGACTAGACCGCTAATAGTGATTCTCATCAGGGGTGATCATTGTTGCTCCTCGCCTCTTTCTCGTCTCAGTTGTTGGTTAAGAGACTAGACTTAGAAGTGATCATCGTTCCTCCTTTCCTCTCCCTCATCACAATACTGAGAAAGTGATTTCCAGTGAGGCGACTCATTCTTCCTCGTCCCAGTACTTTTTAAGGGAATGTAAGAGGTACAATTTAGGAATCTATTAAGCGAGGGATTGTTCGTAGTTTAAGGTCCTTTGACTGGCAGGAATACCGCGTTCCATCTAGCGAGTCCACCTTGATCCCATTAGGATGGTCTACCTCGGGCAGCCACCCCCAGGGTTGGGATCAGGTAGCGGCTGCCCTTCCCTGGCCACACGGGGAGCGACTCTCCCAGGGAAAATAGTGGTAACCAATCCAATTTTTTTAGGATTATCCGATGTCCCAACTCCCTCCCCTCTCCCCTTTTCTACACAAAACACTAGGGCTAGCAAGAGGCCGACTAAGAGTAACAAGACTAACTTTTATAAATCACACTGGACATGTTCGCTAATCGGTTCAGGCAAAGTCAGGCACCTGACTAAGTGAATACAGCCGATACCAATTAGTTCTCCTCACACGGATTAAAGGTGGAACTTAGAGACACACTCTGAGCAAGGTGGAACACAAGTAAGAGCAGAACTTCCAGGACGATGGCGAACCGACTGGAGCAGAGCAATGGACCAAGGGATGAGAGCAGTGGGTCGAGAACCCCAGGAGTTCCCTAACAGAGGTCGTTGCCTCCAAAAGGTCACGGAAGACACAGAAAAAAGCCAAGTCCCAACGCAGAAGGCTGCATTGTGTTTCAAGGGTGCCAGCGACCCTCCCGGATGAACGGCAGAGTTGGGGAGGCGAGGCCAAGTCTGTGGTACCAACCTTGACTCGTGAATTTGAAAAGTAAAAAGACAAGAAAGAAACAGAGCCGGTGAGTTGGTAAGCGAACTGAGAGACTGGTGTGTGCTAGAGAAAGATTGAAGTTGCAACATTATCAAATGTGAAGGCTACAGGCGTGTGGATGAGACACGAAGAAAGGCAGACCTGTGAATAGTAGTAAAGGCAGCAATACTGAGTAAGACAGTGGTTTGACTAAAGGAAGTAGCCAACTGAAAAGTCTGTGAAAGGTGAATTGTTTGTTGCGATAAAGTGAATGAACTGTAAAAGCGAAGTGATCTATAAACCCAGAGAGAAGGGGAGACTAAAAAGCTAAACATTGAGTCAAAGTGGTCCTGCGGAGGTCTGTAAAGAAAGCCATGCACATTCGAAAGTCTTCGACATCCGAAAATTATCTGAGCCTGACTGAGGGAGACCCGAAGTGTAATAAGTTTGGGGAAGGGGTCCCCTGCCAGTACTGTTGAACTTTATGTGAAAGGTTTACGCCCGACAGAGGTGGATCAGCGTGAACCTTTTTGTTGAACATTGTTTGAAAGACAGAAAAGAGAGACTAACGTAGGAGGACAGGGGGCAGGGGGTACTCGATCCATGTTTTAAACTGTTCTTGTGTGTTGGAAAACCGAGCCAGAGTGCGTCATCGTGTCTACAGGGAGTGCCTTGCTCTGTGCTGTCTAACGCGAGGAGGTGACATGATTCAGCCACATTTATTCGTTATATTTGAACACCGATTTCCCTTTACATACATATCTCCTTTATACACTTTTTGTATGAGATAGGGCAGGCATTAGGTTTTGTTAACATAGGCCATTTTGATTTGACAGACAACTAGGACTGTTTTATTTATTATTTGATGGTCGAGGCTACTTCCATACTAGTTATAGGGCAAAGTAGTTTTTCCAAACCCAGAAACTTTAATAAAGGTTTTACAAATTGTACCTTTTGCGTCTGTGCCATACTTGTAATACTGTGTTTTCCCTACAATGCAAAACATCAAGATGTAAGTACACGAGGTATGACAATTCCTTATTGACTCATTGGTAAATTAGTTCAAATGATTTTGCTGGCAACAAATGCACCATCTCTACCATTTCTTGACGCATGAAATGGTGGAGGCCACTAATGGCTTTGCTGGAATGTGCGTTCAGACCTTAGGTAAAAGAAGTTCACAAGCTTCTAAGTCCTTAGAGGCCAGACTAGCAGATTCCACAAACTCAGATTGTGATGGTGAATCTTGCATCAGTCTCTAGGCAATAATTCAGGATGTGCCATGAGATATTGAGGGTCTGTCACTGACATCTATAAGGGGTCCAGATACCACATCTACCTTTCCCATATGGGAATAATTAAGATCATCTAAGCTTAAGAGGCCTTCCATCGTGACACTAGGTGGGAAAAGGCAAGAGACATTTTCTGTTCTAGCGGACTGAAAATGTCTCCTTTATGATACTTAAAGAGGACACCTTGAGGAGCAGTATGGCCATTCTGCATTGTCCAACTTAAAATAGATGAACAAATAGCTTACCCCTGGTAATGTTCTTTTGATTGGATGTTTCTCCCATGTTGTCCTCATTTTATGATACCCTCCCAAAGCAGTACGGTATTGGAGGAGGAAGTACGAATTGTCAACATTTATCATTAATGATGTGAAGCACAGCCTTCCTGAATCCTGCCTCCTGTCCCGACAATAGTGTCTCGTAAAAGGATGTAAAGATGACCAAGTGGCTGCCGCACAGATATCCTTTACCGGCACCCCTCTACGTCCCTTGTCGAATGAGCCCGCAAACCCACAGAGACATCCTTTCCAGCCATGTTATAGCACTCAGTGATGCATACAATTATCCAATGAGATCTTGTCACTGCAAGACCCAGTTAATGGCCAGTGTATCCAACAAACTGGTCATTTTGCCTCACTTTTGGCATACAAGAATTATAAAAGCTCAAAGCCCTTTTGTGGTCAAGTCTATGAAGCCTCTCCTCTTCCTTACCAGGATGAGGCAGAGGGTAGAAGGTTGGTAATACAATTTTTGGAGATAGGTAAAAATCAGAAACCCCAAACCCACCATTGGCAGAAAACTGGGTCGAACTCTCAGTACAACTTTTTTCTTACAAAAGGTTGCAAACGGCAGTTGTATGACAACGCCTGCAACTCGATGACTGCGTGCAGATGGTATGGCCGTTAAAAAGATTGCCTTCAATGTTAGTAACCTTAAGGGACACGAATGAAGTGGCTCAAACGGAGCAGATAAAGAATTTAGTATTACCTGATGTCCCAACTCCCAAACGGGAACTACAAAAGAGAATGGAGGGAACCCATTCGGGAGTTGAATCACAATAGGCATTTTGAAGTAAGATGCCTGCTCAGGCGTGTGCTTAAAAGTGGATGGCACTGATAATTATCCCTTCACGGTGTCAACCTGGAGCCCCAGATTGGCTAGATGCAGCAGGAATGATAACACCACAGATTTGTCGCACAGGAAAGAGTCCACATTCTTATCTCTGCACCAGCTGCAGACCATGTTCCAACGGCAGCGACACATTTTGTTGCTGGCATTCTGGCGAAAGCAAAACTTCCATCACGTCTTCCGGGAGGTTCCAATCCTTATACCTCAACCTCTCAGAAACCAGGCGTGAAGGTTAAGAGTCTTGACCTCAGGTGTGAGAGCCCAACCCCAACTCTTGCGAGAGATGGTCCTCTCTTTGCGGAAGATGCATTGGATGGCAGATGGGCATGTCCAGAAGGTCCGGGTACCACGTCCTCCTGTCCTAATACAGAGCAATCAGGACCATAGATTTCCCAAACTTACACAACCTTCTGATAACATGAGGACTGGCAGGGACTGGAGGAAACGTGTACAGGAGTGGAAACTCCCAGTCCACCACAAACGCAGCTCCTCTCTGAGGAAATTCCCTGCAGCGGAACAGTTTGCACTTCCTGTTGACACTGGACGCGAACAGATCTACTTGAGAGGTTCCCCAAAGGGTGAACATCTCTAAGGATTTTGTTCAGCTAGATCCCACTCGTTGGAGACTGTGCTCTGCCTGCTCAGAGTCGCCGCCGCTGTTTTCTACTCTTCGGCTAGGTGAATTGCAGATGGTGAGATTCCTTATTGAATTGCCCAGAATTAGAGCCGCATTGCCTCACAGCACAGTGGTAGCGCCCCTACACCACCTCTCTTGTTGAGGTAGAACATAACCACTGGTTGTCCGTCATTATCAGGACATTCTTTCCCTGTACAGAGGGCATAAAGGTCTTGAGCTCTAATCCGATTGCCCTCAGCTCCTAAAGGTTGATGTGCAGTTTGGACTCTGATGCAGACCAACGACACGACCGCTGACAGTCAGATCGCTGGCATGGGCTCCCCACCCCATGAGTGAGGCGTCCTTAATTACCGTTCTCTCTGGCCATTGCTGCCAAAAAGGGTCCCCTTTCAGAATGTTGTCCTCGCAGGAGATCCTGGGCGACCCTGTTCAGAACCAGAAGTAGGTCTGACATCTTGCCTGAAAACTTAGACCACTGGGAGCCGAGGGCCCACTGGAGGGATCTCATTCTTAAACAAGCATCTGGCACCAGAAAAATGCAGAATGCCATGAGGCTGAGCAACGTTAGGAAATCGGAGGCCAGAAGACGCTGGGCATTCTGGAATTTGATGGCCATCTGCTGAATGTGTTGAGTCCTCACCTCGAGTGGCGAGGCTTTCCCTGAGGAAGCATCCAGGATCATGCCGATGAATTGGATCCTTTTGGAAGGATCATGCGAGACTTCTTGAAATGCAGGCAGTAGCCCAGTCTGAAGAGTAGCAGGTGATGCAGAGATGTTTCATGACTTGTTTGGGAGAACAGGCCGTGATCTTCTCGGTAGGGGTAGACGTGAATCCCTCCCCTCCTGAGACTCGCTGCCACCACCACCAACAACTTGGTGAAAACTCTTGGGGCGGAGGGCAGCCCAAATGTCAGAACTCTAAACCAATAGTGCAAACAGCCAACAGCAAACCTCAGGTACTTGCTGTGCTCGTAATTAATAGGCACATGGAAGTAAGCATCCTGAAGGTCCAATGATACCATCCCATCCTGGAGATGGAGGGCCTGAAGGATCTGAGAAAGGGTAACCATTTTGAACTTGTCCTTCCTTAGGAGCTTGTTGAAGTATCACAAGTCCAAAATGGGTCTCAATCCTCTGTCCTTTCTGGGGATCAAAACGTAAGGGGAGTACCAGCCCCTGTTCCTTTCCTTCACAGGTACTGGCTCTATAGTACCTTTCCCTAGCAGACTGGAGATCTACTGGAAGAGGAACGGATCTAGAATTTTGCAGGAGTGGCTCCATCGTGGATGATCCGAGGCCTTCTTAAAAAGGGTAGGCAATAACCATGGGCCACTGTTTGCAAGGCTCAAGCATCGGAAGTAATGCCCTGCCATTCTTCCAAATGCTGACTGCATCTGTCCCCCAACTCAGTCCTGTGGACTAAGGCCTCAGAGAGGTTTTGAGGCAGCTGAAGCAGTGGCTCAAGGTAAGGCAGCCATTGCTTGGGCGGACTTCGCACCTCTTCCCTGTCCACCATGAGGGAATTTTCTTTGGCTTCTTTGACTGGACTGGCCTCTAGCTCTTCCACATGAGAAATAGCAGCGAAAAGACCACCTCCTCCATGCCAGAAGAGTAGGATGAGAAGGATGAGGCTGTTTTATAGTGGCACTGAGAGATTTGGTCGCTGTCTTTGAGGTCTGTAGTTTATCAAGGCTTTCATCTGCCTTATTGCCATCAAAGGGCATGTTAAAAAGTCTGGACTGCAAATCCTCCTAACCACGCAAACAAGCCCCCATGGCTCTGCTAATGCCATCAGCAGTGGCCAACCCTGATAGGGATTTGCACATCGCGTCACATCTTTTACAATATTAAGGAAAACCTCACTTTCTGCTCCCTCAGGGATATGTTTAGTTTATTTGCTCATAAAGCGTGGCAAACCCAGGGGCATCTGGGCGCTGATACTTGACAATACAGAAGGGGTTACAACAGAAAACTGCAAAATTAATGGAAATGACAAACAAGGCTTACAGAGGCTGTTCAGCTGCCATCGCAATACAGTCCCGAGTACGGGTGAATTTGGGCGATATTACTGGCTGAAAAAAACCTTTTCGCTAAAGTGTCAAATCGCTTGACGTCCCTATCTGGAGGGATGGTAGGGGAAGCTGCTAGCCTAGATGTAGATGTGGCAGCCTGCACCAAAAGGCTTTGCCTCTGCAGGATAGGATGCTGTGAGAGGAAAGCGGTATCAATGCTGGATGGCTTCTTTTTTTTTGTCAAGTGTTACTAACAGCTGGGTTGGTGTCGGGGGACTCCAAGTTCGCAATCACTCTTTTTTGTAATGCTGAGTGAAGTTGTAAAATGGGGTCTTTGTGGACCCTTGTCTACTATGTCCGTTAGGTTATCCTGCTCATAGGCAGTAGCTGGTCTCTCCCAACCCAGGTATTCAGACACCCTGTACGTTAGTTCTCTGAATAACGCCTCAGCGTGCTCAGACGGGTCAGATGTGGCAGAGTCGATCTCAAGGGAAGTGACCAGGAATATGTGGGAGAACACAATCCATTTAAAATATGGTTACTGTGCCGCGTTGGCAAAACAAGCATTTTGTTTTAACAATGTTAACCTCAGAGTACACACAATGTTTGACGAAGATTGTAATTGTTATCTATGTTGCCGATTTACACATTTCAGCTAAATGGTACAATCCTTACTAAAGTAGCTGTAACCATATTTCCTCTGGTGGAATGGTCTTTGGAAGCTTTTTCCTAACCATGATATAAAAGGCGCACTACATCTGTGAATTGTTTGCTAGGACGCTGTTTGACATAGGAGACAAAAGAACTAGCTGTCCGGAATTATTTCGGCCGTCCAGTTTCAAAGGCATAAATGAATTCCAATTAATGAAGAACCAGGTCAAATGGTGATTTAGATTAGTGAAAATCAGATCATCGATAGTTTCATTTGGGTAAAACTAACTTCTTTGGGCAGGCACTGAATGCGTTCGCCGGCCAGGCCAAACAAAAGAGGTGATGGCTGGAAGGTTTGGATTAATCCTAACCTCTGGCATTGCTCTGGGCATTCCCCCATAACATCCCTTGGCAGAATTCATTATTTGAAAAACAATCAATATACTGCTGTAAAGGTCCAGGTCTGACGCTGCCAAGGGGGGGAACATACCAGTTGCGCAATAAACGTGGTGATGTCGAGGGTGACATGGCAGGTGACATCGGGGGTGGGTATGACATCAGGGGTGGGCACGTCATTGTATGTGGCACTGCTTGCATAAAGTGACACAAAAGCAGGCACAGCGCAAGAAGTCCCATGGTAGAACGCAATGAGGGGTGGATGCTTTGGGTGTAGGATTGGGTAGTTGGTATTATAGAGCGGGTGCAAGATGTTGTAGAGGGGTATATGGTAGGGGGGTGTTTGTGCAATATGTGAACAGTAGAAAAGCCATTTTGTTTCTAGGCCCACATTAAGAAAGCATTCCTCGCAGACAACAGAAAGGCCATTTTGTGTCTAGCCCCACATTAAGAAAGCATTCCTCGCAGAAAGCTCATAATAGAACTCAAGACCCTGTGTGACTAGCAGTATCTATTTGAGCATTCAGCAGAAACAATGTGCTGAAATGTTGCAGAGCTGCGGTTTCCCAGGAGAACTCAGCCACAGCGAAGTCACTAAGATACTTTTGAGGCCAATGAGCTAGGCACATCGGTGCACGAGGAGAATTGGTAGATAAATGGAAATTAAAAATAGTCAAACTCCAGCCACGGTGTGGTATAGTTCCTGCGTGAGAAGGAAGCTGGGGGGCCATAGTGCTGGGGTAGGGGTTATGGGGCATGTGACAGGGAGCCAATCCGCGGAAAGAGATGTCACTGTCCCTCAGGAGCAACATTGTACAGTGTCCTCGCTGATGTCCGCGAGACACATCATTGGTCAAATTTGGTGAGAATGTCTTGCCCCTTGCCACCGCAAGCCATTTTGTATATTAGACATTGCCAACCAAAGGCAAAGAAGTGTTTGGACTGATCAGCACAAATTAGGGGAGGTGTGGGAAGATTTGTGACATCACGAGGGGTGTTCATGTTATTGTGGCCAAAAGGTGTTTTGTCCAATTAGGGTCACTCAACATAGATTTGGATATTACGGGACTGACTTGGTCCCAACAATCATGTTGTATGGTAATTTGGCAAATTACTAATAAAATGGTCAGCCGCTGTGGGTGGCGTTGACAGCTCACTTCATTCAGTTCTGTTCTACAGAGCTGTCTAAACCATGCTGCCCAGCTGTTTTGGGTCCAATAAATGTGCGTTACTTCTTGCTTGGTGTACGCTCAGTTCTTTGGATTATTTATCCCCTGGAGTTACTTTTGGCGGAGGCCTCAGCGAGATCCTCAGTTCCCTCAGCGAGCTGAGGGTAATTCTTGCCACAATCCTGAGAGCGCGAGGCAGGCAGATTTAGACCAGTTCGAAGTACACTGAGGAGGCCCAGCAGATGCAGAGTTTGCAAAGGTCTGACTGGTTCTGAGGGCTGCCCACGCTCAGGTGGAAGTGCAGTACAGGGGGAGGACTCCGCGCCAAGAGGACTCGAGGATCCCTAGAGCATGTGAGTTTACCCTTGCATGAACATGCAGCACTGCATGTGCGCACGTGGCGGGGAGTTTTATAGTGTACAGGGCACATCCTACAGTGGTGAGAGGGGGGGATGATCGGGCATAGTCAGATATTAGTTCCACCCTTCAGATAAGGAGAGGGTGTGTGGCAGTCTCATCTGTAGTAGAACAAAGGAATGTTTAGACAGTGGCAGAATTCCATTGGATGGGAGTGGTGCGTAGTGGCATCGATTGTGTAGTTGCAATATTCTTTATGGGGATTGAGAGAAGGTAAGCGCTGATTTATTGGTGTGGAGCGCATGCAGTAGATTAGAAATATTGTGGTATATTGTGTTGGCCCATGTGGAAAGACTGCCACAAGAGTGTTGCTATAAATAGTAGTGCTGAGGAGATTATTAAAATAGCTGAGTGGTCGGAGGAGGAGGGGCCAGGCAACTGTATATTAACAATAGAGTAGTGGGTTGTTGGAATTGTGTGGGCCTGTGGAGAGGGCCAGTGACTTAAGCGAGGGCCTGTGAGTTTGATAATGGGTGGACGGGCCTGTAGAGAAGGCCATTGAATGCTGTTTTGGGGAGATTTATGTGAATGGGAGGTGTGAATGTATGAGGGGAGTGTTTGAGTAAAAGCATAAAAGTGTGTGTATTGGGTAGGTTTTGTTTAATATTTGGGATTTGTATAAGTAATAACTGATTGGCATATATATATAGACAAATTGGGAGGGTAAGTAAGGAGGGAGGAACTCGACTGTGGTACGTGAGTTGGAGTGAACTGGAGGGTGGAGAATAGGATAATAAACATGCCCCTGGATCATTTATGTAATAGGTGGCCCCAGTATCGAGATAACATTTTAGAATACCACGTCCAGTGGGTGCAGGGCACTGCTGGGCAGTGTTTGAGAATGGCCAGGAGAAGGAACACTTTAAGAGCCAAATTTAAGAGTAGGCAAAATATTTTAGGCCCATGGAAGCTCTATGAAGAGAAAAAAGGAGGAACCCACCGGGGTCAGGAAAAGTAGTGACACTGCAGTACCGCCCACCACACCCTTTCTATGGGCTGTACCCTAACGCTGAAGCCTGCAGCAGGATACACAAACACAAAACGGGTGTGTTCCCAAGTAGGGACAAAGCATACGTGGGGAAGGGAAAGCCAGAAGCTAGTGTCACTACTACTGAGAGAACAGCTGCCAGTAACAAGAAGTACTTAACAGACATAGAAGAAAGTGTGCAGCGTCTGTCAAAAACTGTTCAAAGCACCCAAAAGTGTGATAGAGAAGGAGATCCGAAAAATTAGGCGGAGCAAGGGACAGTGGCAACACCAGGTGGCTGGACGTCTGGGAAATTAATGTTTTAAGTTATATAGAGACTTTAAAAGAAGAGGATGAGAGCTCTGTGGGGTCCGGAAAAAGGTGGTTGAGATTGAAGCAAAGGTATGGACAGAAATACAGACCACCATAGTACACTTTTGAAGAAGAAGCAGGAAACAGAAGGGCCTGGCAGACAATTCAATTAAGACAGAGGCAAAATTGGTGCTAAAAAAAGTAGCAAAAATATCCATGGAAGGGGCTGTACTTATCAACATTGTCCCAGGACAGCTCAAAGTTGCCCCTGTTCAGCAAGGGGGGTTCCCTGCGGGGGACAAGTGTTAGGGAGAAATTCGCAAAATGTGCTAATTCCTCTCTACCTTAGAGACCCCCAGCTCTTTTGCTGAACTATGGGACTGTGCATTTTTTATTCTATTTGTTTTCTGTGCGTTTTCTTTGGTTATGGAGTTTTAGACAACTCCATATGCATCATCTTTTCATTTGTGTCACACAGCACCCTCAGTGCAGTGGCAGAGGGAAGCCTTTCAGGCTGTCCAAAGGTTTAAATACCTTCTCTGGGATAAACTACTGTTTCCCCAGAGAAAGTAAAGTGAAATTGACTTTACTAGTCTTTTTAAATTCATAGACTCAGCACACCCTATCTTACAATAGAGTGCTGGACGGGTTACTTAGCATCTCCTGTGTCTAGATACTTATGTAGCAGTCAAATGCTACCCTTTCCTCTTAGAATGGCTGATGGCAGTAGTTTTACAACAAACTAGCATGATTTTTCCTGATCGCAAAGTTTTCGTAGCTCTGGTAGCATGAAATCACGGGAGCCATGTTTTTCAAGATGGCATCTGAGCCCCTTTTGTTTAACCCTTTGACTGCCATGGGTTTCCCCCGCCCTGCCAGTGCCAAGGCCTTTTTTGGCGATTTCGATATGTCGCCATTCAATGCCTTGTAACATTTCTGTTACATGAGATATCTAGCCAAATTTGGCCCATTTTTCCCCCCATGTAAGCGGTCGTAACCCCACCCAGGAATCATAGTTTGCTGTAGAGGGGTGATTAAAAATAACCAAAAAGGGAGAAAATTTTGGGTTTTTTCAAAAAGAGCCAATAAAATGATGTACAAAGAAGCCTGTGTTTTTTTCCTTGTAAGAGCTAGGAACAAATGGTTTGCTGAGCTGAGTTCCAACTTTCCTGGCTTTCAGGAACAGGTTGAGTGGAAACGAAGAAAAATTATTTTGATGTGGTTATCAACCGTTTTGTGAGAGGTAGGCGATTTTGGCCATTTTTGCCACTTGGACATGCATGGACGGAATGGAAGAAAAGGGTAGGAAAACTGAATTGGAGGACAGAAAGGCATACATTTCTGAAAAGTAGACAAAATTCCAAGTTTAGGAAGGGGTGATTTGCGTAGGTCAGGCAACAACTAGGTAGGGATAAATTCCATAGTTTGGAGGAAAAGCAGGAAAATGACCAGAAAAAAAAAAAAAAAAATTGTGGTGGACATGGTTGGCCTGGTACGGCAATGGCTTCTAAAAATTTTGAGAAAAACAATGCTCCGTTACATTTCCCCGACTCTTGCAGTTAGGAAATAACACATTTTCTGTACGGTTTCACAAAACTAGCAATGGTACACAGAAGTGTTATGCTTACGGCCTGAACAGACATACATACCAATGTAGAGAGGAAGGGCAAGCATACTTTTTTTTTGAAAGAACACAGGCAGACCTTTTCAAGGGTAGGTGACTTGTGCAGATTACAAAAGTGTATGGTGCCTAAAGCAGCGACTAAATTTAGGTCACATTTGGGAAATGAAAGGGTTGCTTGACAAAGGGCAGAAGCAAATGGATCGAAACGTTATGAAAACCACGCAAACACAACAAATGTCGTACCTTCCCACGTTCCCACAGGTGTCCGGATGAAAACGGTACCTCACCTGATGCACCTAGCTGGGCGCAAAGGGGAAAGCCTAAAACACGGCAAACCCAAAGTCTTTCGCACAGCAGAATTTCAGGAATTTTGCTCAAGCGCACACCATACAGATTTGGGGCTTAAGGTGTGCAAGCCACCAAGGAAAACTGGGAACCCCATGCATTTCTGAAAAGAGGACACCCGTGGGAATATACAGAGGTCTGACTTGCGCAAATCGTGCCAGAAATCATTACCCAGAACCCACAGCAAAGTCCAAATTTGGGGGGGGGGGGGTTGAGGGGGAACAAATTCCACACATTTCACTCTGGTCACACACCGAAACACTCCGCCAACACGACATGGCCTACTGTCACGCGTTCTCACAGGTGTCCCGATGAAAACGGTACCTCACATGTGTGGGTGCACCTACTTGGGCGCAAAGGGAAAAGGCTAAAACACGGGTAACCCAAGTCTTTCGCCACAGCATATTTTCAGGAATTCTGCTCATTCGCACAACCTACAGATTTGGGCCTAGGGTGTCGAAGCCACCAAGGAAAACAGGGAACCCCATGCATTTCCCAAAAGAGGACACCCGTGGGAATCCACAGAGGTCTGACTTGCGCAAATCGCCCCAGAATTTATTACCCAGAACCCCCAGCAAAGTCCAAATTTGGGGGGAAAAAGAAAAAACAATTTTCACACATTTCATTCTGGTCACCCACTGAAACATGCCGCCAACAGCAGATGGCCTACCGTCCCGCATTCTCACAGGTGTCCCGACCCAAACGGTACTACCCATGTGTGGGTGCACTTACCTGTGCGCAAAGGGGAAAGCCTAAAACACGGCTAACCCCAAGTCTTTTCGCACAGCAGAATTTCAGGAATTTCGCTCAAGCGCACACCATACATATTTGGGCCTAGGGTGTCCAAGCAACCAAGAAAAACTGGGAACCCCATTCATTTCTGAAAAGAGGATCCCTGTAGAAATCCACAGAGGTCTGACTTGCACGAAGCAGCCAACAATTTATTACCCAGAACCCCAGACAAAGTGAAAATTGGGTTTTTTCACACCAAATATCAAACTTTGTCAGGATTGTGGGTAATAAATTCAGGGCCGATTTTCAAAAGTCAGACCTCTGTGCATTCCCACTGGTGCTCTCTTTTCAGAAATGCATGGGGTTCCCAGTTTTCCTTGGTGGCTTGGACACCCTACACCCATATCTGTATAGAGTGCACTTCAGCAAAGTTCCTGAAATTCAGCTGTCCGAAAAGACTTGGGGTTAGCCGTGTTATAGGCTTACCCCTTTGCGCCCAGGTAGGTGCACCCACACATGTGAGATACCGTTTAGGTCGGGACACCTTTGGGAACGCGGGACGGTAGGCCATGTGTTGTTGGCGGTGTGTTTCGGTGGGTGACCCGATTGAACTGTGCAGAAATTGTGGGTTTTTTCCCCAAATTTGGACTTTGCCGGGGGTTCTGGGTAATACATTCTGGGCCGCTTTGCGCAAGTCAGACCTCTGGATTCCCACGGGTGTCCTCTTTTCAGAAATGCATGGGGTTCCCAGTTTTCCTTGGTGGCTTGGACATCGAAGGCCGATATCTGTATGTTGTGCACTTCAGAAAAATTCCATGAAATTCTGCTGTCCGTAAAGACTTGCAGGTAGCCGTGTTTTGGGCTTTCCCATGTGCGCCCAGGTAGATGCACCCACACATGTGAGGTACCGTTTTCATCGGGACACATGTGGGGACACGGGAAGGTAGGCCATTTGTTGTTGGCGGTGTGTTTCGGTGGCCCCCCAGGGAGGGCTGCATGACATGGCCCCCTTTCCATAAAAACAATTCCCTGGTGGTCTAGTCGGGGGCACAATGTTCCCTTGGGCCCATTCCCTAGAGGAAGATGGGGCAGCTGGGCACATACCTGCCCCAGGAGGGCCCTAGGCTGCAGGCCCCATCCTTTGGGGGGCCTTCCCACACTTTCCTGGTGGCCCTCCCCCACCTCCAATTGGATGGGGGGGCACCTCATGTACTCCTGCCTGGGGGCAGAAATCTGCCCCCAGGGAGGGCAACAAGGGGTGCCCCCACTTTCCACTTGGGGTGGGAGGGAGAGGGCCACCACCCTTTCATGTACAAAAACAATCCTTGGTGGCTAGTGGCCCCCCAGCCCCACCCGCCTCCCCATTTGCTACGTATTTTTTTAAATATCACCTCCCCTGGGGCAGATCACCCATCTGCCCCCAGGGTTCTCCATACCTGTGGCCCCCGTGATTTGTGCGGCCGCGGGGGGGAGCAGGGGGGGACGCCTCGGGGGCCAATTACCTAGTAAGCAACCCCCCCCCTCCCCCTGCATCAAAAACAAATCCCTGGTGGTCCAGTGGCATTGCTGGCCACGGATCGAGCGCTCTGCGCCCGATCCGTGGTCAGCAATGCTTTCACAAAAGGTGTTGTTATAAAGGGGAGAATCTCCCGTTTCCAACTACACCTTCCCCGATCTCTGGCTTCCAATACAGCCAAAAATGGCTGCCGCAGTGAAAATACTTTCAGTTTCATGTCGGCATGCATTACGCATGCCAATGTGAAAATTAAGGTAATCCAACCCCGGGCAGTGAGGAGGGACCTCCCCCTCACATAGCCTGGGGGTTGGATTACTGTTGTGTGATCTCTGCTATGCAGGGATCACACAAAACGAAGTGCCTAAAAGGACGAGGTATCTCGTCCTTGGCAACAAGGAGGGAATTCCAAGGACGACATACCTCGTCCTTGGCACTTAAGGGGTTAAACAGGTCCTGGTCGTCTTTTTTCGCCATTTCTTTTAGGTCCTTCTAGACTTTGTCTCTGCGCGCCAAACCAGGTTTGGTCCCTTTGTTCCAACACCTTTAGCGGGCTTCAGGACTGATGACCGCCTCTGGCGCCCGAGTGTCTGGGGTGGGCAGGAAGGGAGGGAGGTGCCTGAAACTCCCTGTGCTTAGTCTCCTAGGAGACCCAAATGCACTATGTGGTTATTGGCTGGCTGACTGTCTGGCAAGGACAGCCACCCTGCTGGGCGAGTGGCAGCTAGGCTGGAATGAATGGGAGACTGAATAAAAGTTGAGTCTTTTGGCTTGGAAGGCAGAGTCGACCACTGGACGAAGGAACCGAAGAAGAACTAGAAGAGGACACCTGCTTCAACTCCTGGACCGTTGGTTTGCCCGGTGAAGCCCTGCTGCACTGCCTACTTGCTGAAGTTCGAATCGACAGAGAGCCCTGCAAGGACGACTTGTCCCTTTGAGTTGGTGGGACCAATCAACTCCTAAGTAAGCCACCTGGATACTCATCTCAAAGCTGGTTGTATTTCCTCAGAGTTGCTGCAGAAAACCATAGGACCAGGGAGTGGGACACCAGTTTATGTGTGTTACTTTTAAGCTGGCCTAAAGCGTTTGGAAGATCCTCCGGACTCCCACGACGTCGGACCCACTGAGCCTGACCCACCTCAGTTGAGTGCGGGAACCCGAAGCAAGGACAGTCCACCTTGATAGCCAGGACCAGCGTTACCACCAGTGCGGTAGCTGAAACGCGAAACAGCCACTGAATTTGAAGTTACCAGGTGTGAGCTGGGATCGTCCCAGTGCAGTGCAGGAGTCCCCCGACGTCCTCCCTCTTGTCCCCATGACTGAGGCCCGGGAACAGCAAGATATGCAGAACTGCCAGGAACAGAAATCTCCAGCTGCATCTTTTTCTTCAGTGTAAGGTACTGTAAAAATACGCTCGAGAGAAATTAACTCCCACGGTGAAAGTGCGTCAAACTTTCGCAACTTGTAGGCCTAATCAACCTGTGACCCGACATATGATTCCATAGCTGTGAAGTCTTCCGAAACCTTTGTGCGTGCCATGTAGAACTTCAGGGCACGAGCAAAGGGTGCAAGTCCCTTTCAGCCAGTGAAGAAGGCTTCAGGAAAGAAAACATGCAACATCAAAGGCTCGCTGAGGTGGGATTCGGACGGAACCTTGGCATGAAAGAAGTGCGTCTGCAGCACCACCCTCGATTCGTGGAAAGTCAGGTACGGCTGTTTACAGGATAGGGCCTGGATCTCACATACCCCCCTGGCAGAGGTGATAGCCACAAGGAAAGCCGATTTCCACGAGAGGAACTTGAGAGGAGCCTGATGCATAGGCTCGAAGGGCCCCCGCCCACATGAGCCTAGTTAGAATCACATTGAGTTCCAACGCCGGGGAAGGAGCCTTCACTGGCGGCAAACATTGAAAAAGTCCTTTGAGGAACTCCTTGATGAGTCGGTGAGAACACAGTGAAGATCTACCTGGTTACCGGGTGTAGCGGGAGATAGCCGCCAGAATCACCTTGATAGAGGCGTGTGCCAGTCCGGCCTTTGCCAAGGAAAGCAGGTATGGAAGAATTTGCGGGGTCTATCCTCAGCGGGGTAATCTTCTGCGACCGGCACCATGTAGCGAAATGCTTCCACTTGTGACCGTAGCACTTCAAAAGTAGACAACGCCCTGGCCTTGGCGAGGACGTCTCTGCAGTCTGCAGGCAACTCTCATGCACAAAACTCTAGGGCTGCAGGAGCCAAGCCCCCAGTTTCAGCGATCCTGCATCGTGATGCAGGCTTGTGCCTCCTTCTCTGGTGAGATCATCTGTGTCATGACCATGGGGAAAATACCATGTTTAGCCTCCAAAAGGAATTGAACATCTCTCCATCACTCTTGACTTATACATAAGTTACACAGTTCAGTGGGGGTTCTATGATTGAGCATTACTTCCAGACTACCTAACATCGCCGCCTAGTTGACATCCTGCAGGCGGCTGTGTTGTTCTATGCTCTTGATTCAATTTCCTATATAAGCCCCTCCCCTTGGGTGTTGCGCGCTTCGCGTTGTTTCTGCTTCACAGCAGTGCAATGTTTACCGCGGTTCCTGTCATCCACAGAATTCCTCTGAACCCTTCCGTCCTGCCCTCAGTTTTCTTGTATTTAATTCCCTTTTTGGTCCGTAGTTATTGTCCTTTTTTCTTTTTCCCCTCATCTCTCCTTAAGTCCCTGTCACATATTCCCGCTTCGTGCGTATAATCCTCTCAGCTTCAACGTTCCAGTGATACGCAGCTTTTAGTCAACTTACAACTAACAGCAAGTATTTTCGAATCTTCAGTTCTGTCAGTTCCGTCAGTGTTCTGCTATAAACGCATTTTCTTTGGAAAGGTTTTGCTGTGGAATGATGTTTTGCAAAACTACTGTCTAGCGGCCCGGCCATTCTAAATTAATAGAAAGGCAATTCCGCCTCACGGAATGCAGCATACGGCCTCAACCGAACTTTAAGATACTGAATTATTGCTCCAACTCACGGAAGTCTGCTTACGGCCTTGGCAGCACCGTGCAACATTGAACTTAGTCAGCCTTTTACCGCTTCCCTGTCAGCTCGCAGTTGTGGAGAGAGTTTAAGTACTTCAGCGCAACCATTACATTACGTACTCAAGCTTCAGTTAAGAACTGCTTCTTTCAGGTCCTTTGTTACGTCTTTTAGTATTTGGTCATTATTTTTCTATTCAAGATTCAGCACAATTTTTTTACGCTCCACAAGTTGGTGAAGCTCCTCAGAATTGCCTTTCTTATAATTCTCCTCACAAGGATTTCAAAACGAGTTTCCCAATTTTTTCAGTATAATTTGAGAATATTCTTGCTACCACTTCCCGAATTGTTCTCTTCAAGCTTTCAGCACACAGTTTTCTTCATGCCACGCCTGTAATACTGAAACAAGAAACATTCTAGCAGCCTTCATTGGATAGATCCTTTTCTCTTGCTCAGTACCATAATCCTACCTCTCCTTGTACTTGAAAGGGGATCCATCAATCCTAGTCCATTTTCTGCATCTGTTCTATCTAACTAACTAACTACAACTCTACAGAACTAGAGCCTCTGCCCCAATGCAGGATGGAGAGCTCATCATAAAATAACTACAGGTAAACAGAGCTTTTGATTATCTACATTGAAAAAGGCAACAGTTAATTATTTATAGCACTTGTGACAGAATTGTTTAGCATCGAGTTCATAGAAGAACATAACTGTTATACCATTTTAGGGTTATTGCCATTGCAAGAATAGGAAGAAACCTCAGAGGACGGCACATGCATTGAGTGTCCCCGCGGAGTTCCGGATTGTAACGCTTATCTGAACTACTGGTAGCTTGACCGGAGGCGACGCTGACGGACTGAGAAGGTCCGGAAACCCAATCTGCCTCGGCCACACCACGTGAGGAGTCATCTTGCACAGACACCGTCTGAGTGTGTTGTTGACTCTGAGCAGGAGTGGGAACGCGTACAGGAACAGTCCTTACCACGGAAAGGAGAACCTGTGCCCCAGGCTCCTCGGCTGGTGGAACCTGCTTGCAAACTTCTTGCACTTGGAGTTAGTCACCGTCGCAAATATATATAACTGGGGCCTGCCCCACTCAGCGAACAGGCGGTCCACCTGATCCTGACGAAGCTCTCACTTGTGTCAGGAGCGCAGTTCACTGCTGAGGGAGTCTACGATGGTGTTCTCGACTCCCGCCAGGTGAAGAGGGACAAGGAACATCCCCTGTCCGACGGCCCATCGCCACAAGTCCTGGACTTCCTTGGAGAGCGCCGGGGATCGAGTGCCCCCTTGCTTCCTGATGTAAAACATGGTGGTAGTGTTGTCCGTGACGATCCTCACCACCTTGCCTTTCAGAGAAAGGAGGAACGACTTGCGGGCCCAAATCACTGCTCCCGGAAGTTGATATGAAGATCCTTCTCCTCTGGCAACCACAGGCTTCTGGCATGCAGACGTGCAGGGTGCGCTACCCATCCCTCTAGGGAGGAGTCTGTGGTGACTCTCCTGGTATGGCAGGTTCTGGAATCCTGTGCCTTGGGCGATGTTGGCGCGAACATCCCACCAGACTATCACCCGCCGGGACTAGTCGTTGCGCGAAATCTTGTCCGTGAAGCTAACGGCACCTATATCCAGCGAGGTAGATGCGGGACGACATCATGCCCAGCAATTTGATGGTCCGTACCGTGGCCGTCTTAATCGATGAGTCGCTGCACCTTCCACAGAATGGCTGCTATCCTCTCCTTCGAGGTAGACACCAGGCAAGACACCATATTGAGTCTGGCACCTAGAAGAACAAGTTACTTTCTTACCTGGTAACGTTCTTTCGATGGGATGGTCCGACGACGTATTCCATATCTATGACATGTAATCACCACAGCTGTGCTGCTTCGGAAACTTTTTTCGGCGTCTGCGTCCTGCGTCGATGACGTCGATGCGCCGTCGTCGAGGGCCTCCTCCGACGTCCGACGTCATCCGATGTGATAAGTAGGACGCACGACGCCCGTAGCCTCAGTTGTAGTTTTTTTCCCCCAGAATGTGTGACACTAGTCAAATGCCAGTCAGACACAAAGCCTTGCGGAACGTAAGCTGCAATCGCAAAAGAAATTCTGCAGCGGGGAAGGCAGGGCGGGAGCGATATGGAATACGTCGTCGGACCATCCCATCGAAAGAACGTTACCAGGTAAGAAAGTAACTTGTTCTTCGAGGGGATTGGGTCCTCCGACGTATTCCATATCTATGACAGACTCCCAAAGCAGTACCAGAGCAAGGAGGAGGGAAAGAATTTAGAATCAAAATTTAGAATAGCCAATCAAATAGCAGAGCAAAGGACCGCCTTGCCAAAGGCCAGATCCTGTGCTCGGATGGAATCGAGGGAATAGTGACGTACAAATGCATGTACTGAAGCCCAGGTGGCTGCATCACAGATGTTGCGAATAGGAACACCCCTCTGCAGGGCAGTAGACGCAGCTATACCCCTGGTAGAATGGGCCCGCAAGCCAGCTGGTGGGTCCTTACCCGCCAAGCGGTAGCACTCCGAGATGGCCAAAATAATCCGGCGAGACAAAGTCTGTTTCGTCACAGCTTGCCCCCAACGCTTTCCAGCGTAACCAATAAAGAGTTGATCGTCCACTCTGACCCGGGACATGCGTGAAACATAAAAGCTTAAAGCTCTTCTAGGATCAAGCCTATGGAGCCTCTCCTCTTCCTTACCAGGATGCGGAGGAGGATAGAATGCCGGAAGAACAACCTTCTGGGCCAAATGAAATTCCGTCACTACCTTCGGAAGAAAAGAAGGACGAACTCTAAGGACAACCCTGTCCTTGTGAAAAACAGTGAAGGGTGGCTTAACTGAAAGTGCCTGTAACTCACTCACTCTGCGAGCGGAAGTAACCGCAACTAAAAACACAGTTTTCAGAGTTAACAGCCTCAAAGGGCAAGAATGTAAAGGCTCAAACGGAGCACCCATAAGAAACTTAAGAACAAGGTTTAAATCCCAACCGGGCACCAGGAAAGGTGACGGAGGGAACACATTAGTGAGCCCTTTCAGAAACTGTGAAATTAAAGGGATTTTAAAGTAAGAACACTCTTCAGACGAGCGCTTAAAGATGGACAGCGCCGCCAGGTAACCTTTAATGGTACCCACTTGCAAGCCCCTGTGGGCCAAAGAAAGTAAAAAGGACAGAACCATGGAGATGTCACATGCAAAAGGATCCACATTCTGAACTCTCTACCAGTCGCAGAACTTACGCCAACGGCACAGAGACTTTGTTGCTGGCCTTCGGGCCGAAAGCAACACCTCCATCACGTCTTCAGGGAGGTCCCAATCCCTATACCTCAACCTTTCAGAAGCCAAGCGTGAAGGTTGAGGGATCTGACCTCTGGATGGAGAACCTGACCCCCCTCCCGTGAGAGCAGATCGTCTCGGTAGGGAAGACGACGCGGAGGGCAGATGGACAAGTCGAGAAGGTCCGGGTACCACGTCCTCCGAGCCCACGCCGGAGCAATGAGGATCATCCGGGAACCGAACTTCCGTAACCTCCGCAGCACTTGCGGGATGACGGGGACTGGAGGAAACGCGTACAGCAGCGGGAATGACCACTCCACCATGAACGCGTCTCCTAAGGCTCCTTTTGGAGGAAATTCCCGCGAGCAAAACCTTTCGAACTTCAGGTTGACACTGGAGACGAAGAGATCCACTTGAGGGGAATCTCCTGAGCCAACTCCCACTCTTGAGAGATCGTGCTCTGCCTTCTCAGAGCGTCCGCCGTCACGTTTTCGTCTCCGGCCAGATGAACTGCCGAGATCGAAACTTCCTGCTGGATGGCCCAGAACTCGAGCTGCATCGCCTCCCTGCACAGAGGAAGTGACCCTGCCCCCCCTTTTTGTTGAGGTAGTGCATGGCCACTGTGTTGTCCGTCAGGATCAGGACACTCTTTCCTCGCACAGTCGGCAGAAAAGCCTTCAGGGCTAGCCTGACGGCCCTCAGCTCCAACAGATTGATATGGAGTCTGGACTCCGACGGAGACCAACGACCGCTGACTGTCAGCCCGTTGGCATGAGCTCCCCAACCCGTGAGGGATGCATCCGTCACGATCGTCACCTCCGGCCAGGGAAGCCAAAATGGAGCCCCCTTCATCAAGTTGCCTTCGACGGCCCACCACAGAAGGTCCCAGGCGACCGAGGGCGGCACCTGAACCGGGTCCGACATCCTGCCGGAGGACTGCGACCATTGCGTCTTGAGGGCGCACTGCAAAGATCTCATCCGCAGGCGAGCCTCTGGCACCAGAAGAATGCAGGATGCCATGAGGCCGAGCAACCTCAAGAACTCGAACGCTGGGAGCGTCTGGGCATGCTGAAACTTGTGCACCATCTGCTGAATGGGAAGAGCCCTCAACTGGGGAGGAAAACACTGCCCCAGGGAAGTGTCTAGCACTGCTCCGATGTACTGGAGCCGCTGTGTTGGCGTCAAATGGGACTTCTTTAAATTGAGGGAGAAGCCCAGCCTGTGAAGGGAGTGGCAGGTGACGGACAGATGATCCAGGATCAACCAATCGTCCAGGTAGGGGTAGACGTGAATCCCCCCTTGCCTGAGATGCGCTGCCACCACCACCATGAGCTTGGTGAAAACCCTCGGGGCGGAGGTCAATCCGAACGGCAGGACCCGAAACTGAAAGTGCGAGTCGCCAACCGCGAACCTCAGGTACTTCTTGTGCTTGGGATGGATCGGCACATGGAAGTAAGCATCCTTGAGGTCGAGTGACACCAACCAGTCCTGAAGCTGAAGGGCCTGGAGGACTTGAGAGAGAGTAACCATCTTGAACTTGTCCTTCCTGAGGAGTTTGTTCAAACCGCGCAAGTCCATGATGGGTCTCAATCCCCTGTCTTTCTTCGAAATCAAAAAATAAGGGGAATACCATCCCTTGTTCCTCTCCGCTACAGGCACCAGTTCTATGGCGCCTTTCTCCAGCAAGGCTTGAATTTCCTGCGTAAGGAGCGGATCCGGACTCTGCAAAGAGGTTCCCCGGTGGATTGTCGCGAGGCCTGTGCCGAAAGGGAAGACAGTAGCTGTGGGTTATGATCTCCAGAACCCACACATCTGAAGTAATGGCTTGCCACTCTACAAGATGCTGCGCCAGCCTTCCCCCAACCGGCGAACCATGGGACATGGCCTCATGACTGAATGGGAGCGGCTGCGGCGTTACCTGAGGGCAAAGAGGCAACTGCCCGAGCGGCCTTGACACCACGGGTACCCTGTCGTCCACCTCTGGTACCCCTGCGTTGGCCTCTGTGACTGGCAGCTCCTCTCGCTTTACTGAAGGACGTGTAATAGCGAAAGGAACCACCCCTCCACTGCTGTCCCCTAGGACGAAAAGGCAGAGGCTGGCGAACTGCAGCGCCCAAAGACTTCGCTGCAGCTTTCGAGGTCTGCAACCTCTCAAGGCTCTCGTCAGCCTTGCTGCCAAAAAGGTGTTCACCGTTAAAGGGCATGTTGAGGAGCCGAGACTGCACATCAGGAGCAAACCCCGACTTCCGCAAGCACGCAAACCTGCGTATCACGGTGCTCGCCGCCATGGACCTACTGACGCATTCAGCTAAGTCCAAACCCGACTGAACGGACTCACACATGGCATCCTTACCATCCTGGACCATAGCAAGGAAACCATCCCGTTCGTCCCCTTCGGGAATATGTTCAGCCGCTAACGCAACACAGTTCCACAGAGTGTGTGTGAAACGAGACAAGGCACAAATGGAGTTGGCCGCCTGAAGCGCCATACCCCCTGCAGAAAACACTTTCTTCGCCCAGCCATCAAAACGTTTGTCGTCCCTATCAGGAGGGATGGTAGGGTACGACGCCTGCTTTGCCGGGGCCGTGGCCGCCTGCACCACCAAACTCTCCGGAGTGGGGTGCCTGGTCAAGTAGCAGGGGTCGCTACTGGCTGGACGGTATTTTCGCGACAAGGATCTGCCTACCGCCGGGAGACTCTCCGGAGCAGTCCAAGCCGCCGCCACCCTTCTCTGTAAAGCCATATGGAACGGCAGTACCGGATCAGTTGGGGGACCAACATCAAGGATGTCCGTCAGATCATCCTGCACAAACTCCCCTGGGTGAGCAGACCATCCCAAGTACTCAGAAACCCTAGCCATAAGGCGCCGGTACGAGGAATCGGCATGAGAGCCAGGCTCAGGCCTACAAAACTCCACCTCCGGAGAGGTGTCCAGTCCACTGGCATCATGCAGTGACTGTCTCAAATCGTCAAACTGACTATGGCCCGAGACAATTTCATCTGGAACCTGACTAGGAACCAGGCCATCAGAATCCTCATCCGCCTCTGAAATATAGTCCAGGTGGCGAAAAGAAGGCACCGAGAGTGCTTGCTCTTAACCAGAGCCTTCCTAGGGGGTTCTCCCGTGCCACGGGGTACCTCCGACACGAAAGGCATCGATGGCGTCGAGCGAATCGGCGCCGGCGTCGAGAGAACCGGCATCGGCGCCGAGGAAATCGGCGTCGACGTCAGATGCAGCGCCTCCAGCATCGGCGGCGTCGACACAGCCCTCGAGGCCGGAGCCCCGAGCGGGTCTCTCGACGACCTGAGCCTCGACGACTTCCTCAGAGCCGGAGCCTCGAGAAAGCCTGTCGACGCCCTCGACGCCTCAGACGTCGATGTCTTCCTCGAAGACCTCACAGGTGCACACGGTCTCGAACGTGTCGAGGACCGGGACCTGGAACGGGTACGGCGAGAACGAGTCTCCTTGTCCGAACAGGACCTCTCCCGTGACTCGTGCCGACCACTCTTGCGAGCGGTGTCTCTCGACCGACCCCACTCGGGGGCGCGGTCGGCTTAGTACCCTGCGACTCAAGAATCGCCAGCATTTTCTTCCCGAAGGAAGCCCATTCCTCCGGCGTCGCACGGCTGGTGGGGTAAGCGACGTGCCGGGCAGAGTCCTCCGAAGAGGACCTGGAAGACGACCGGTGTCGGCGCTTCCGAGAATGCCTCGAAGAGGCTGAGGAGTGGCGAGACCGACTCCTAGAAGGAGACCCACGAGACTTCCGACGATGACGCGGAGAGTCACCCCTCGAATTATCCGTCGAAAGCCCCGCAGACTTCGACTTCCTGGGCTTGGACACCCGACCTACCAACAACTTCTTCTTACGTTCGCGTAAGGCTTTGGACGTGAGCGACTGGCAGTCGATACAGTCATCCGTGTCGTGGGCCTCCCCGAGGCACCAGAGGCAGGCGTCGTGCGAGTCAGTCATCGACATCTTGGACCCACACTCCCCGCACTTCTTGAAACCCAGACGCGGGGTCGAAGACGAAGTAGAAGACATCTTCACACGAAGGAATCCAACAAAACGAACAGGTTCGAAGAACAGAACTCTAAAGAGTCGAGGCGTGAACCGAGAATCACGAAGCAACACGTTCACGGAAAAAAACGGAACTGAGGCTACGGGCGTCGTGCGTCCTACTTATCACATCGGATGACGTCGGAGGAGGCCCTCGACGACGGCGCATCGACGCAGGACGCAGGACGCAGAAAAAAGTTTCCGAAGTAGCACAGCTGTGGTGATTACAAGTCATAGATATGGAATACGTCGGAGGACCCAATCCCCTCGAAACAGCACGCTATGTGATGGTGTCAAGCAGGACTTTGGCTAGTGGACAGAGAATCCCAGCTTTGTTAGTAGCCGGATGGTCGCCCTGGTGTCTCCTTGTATGCCTTGTAGACTTAGATGGGCCACCACTGGTGCCAGGCACTTCGTGAACACTCTGGGGGCCGACTGCAAGACGAAAGGTAGGGCCTTGTACTGATAGTGCTGTGCCTGAACCACAAAGCAGAGATTTCTGGTGTTTCCTGTGAATGGGGACGTGGAAGTTGGCGTCCTCCAGGTCCAGCAACCTCAAGAAGTCTCCTTTATCCAGTTGTCCGAGCACGTGTTGCAACCCGACCATCGTAAATTTTTCAGACCTGACCCCGGTCTTCTTTCTGACCAGAAAGTATCTGGAATAGACACCGGAGACCCGGAGTCGCTAGGGAACTAGCTCTATCGCCCTTTTTCACAGCATGGCCAGTACCTCTTTCAGGAGCCGAGGGATGTGCTGTTCCTGACGGGCCACCGGAGGGATCCGTGGACACCTGTGCTGAAACTCCAGGGTATGTCCTTGAGCGAGAGCGTCCAGCATCCATCTGTGGGTGGTGATCTTTCTCCACTCGCTGACGAACCTCGTCAGGCGGCCTCCTACCGAGGTGCACGGGTAGCGGCCCCGATGTCCTTGTCGGTTCAGGCTTGCTTCAGCGCCAGCGTCAGCGTCCTGCCCTGCGGGCGACAGCAACGCTGTCCTCCGCTACCGGAGGCCTGGGAAAGGCCTCTGTAGGCTTCCCGAGTCATGGATCTGGAAGACTGACGGTACAAGGAGGAGAAACCTTTGGAAGACTTGCTCGACTTTCCGCTGGAGGAGCGAAAAGAAGAGCAGTGCTGCTGAATGGAGCCCAGGGAACTGGCTGTCTCCATATCCACCTTGATGGCCGGGAGGGACTCGTCAACGACCATCCCAAATAGGTCATCTCCGTCGAAGGGCATGTCCAGTACCTTCGCTTGGACCTCCTGGTGGAAATTTGTGGCCTTCATCTAGCCTTGGCGACAAAGGCAGACACTGCTCACCATTAGCCAGAATGCTGTGTCAGTGACCTCCAATGCCACTGTGATGGCGTGATAAGAGGCTACCTGTTACGCTCACCTGGTCTCCACGGGGGCGTTGCACAAAGCTGAGCGATGAATGGCTGCACGTGTCTTCTCGGTTGTAACTACTTCCTTCACGAGTGGGCGTTTGCCTAAAATGTTGTTACGAGATGTTAACCAGCCGTGAGGGGGCGGGCTAGACTCCCACCTCCCGTGACCTCCTGGCGCTCCCCTCTGCTTATGTCTCACCTTTGGTTTATTTATGGCAGACTCTCCATCCTGCGACTGTATGCAGGGGCGCGTTGATGTTTTTTTAGCCTCTCCAGTGGATCTAGTTGCGCCACTGATCCTGCGGGCTGTAGCGGAGTTCACAACAACTGTGGCTCTATAGGTAAGTCTCTATGCCAATAGATTCTTGGTATAGGTTTTGTTTAAAAGTTCTTTGTTGCCAAAGTTTCTCACTAATGTGCTAGTTTCTTTTTGCAGATGCGATTTTCGGTGTGCCAGGTGAACGAGTGACACCTCTCTGCGATGTGGAGCAGAATTCCTGCAGGTGAGTACTAGCGCAAAAGCGCGGCATTGAAATGTTTTCTTTTAAAGAAATTGTTATTTTCTCCTTGTGAAACTGATGTTTCTTTACTGTTCTGCAGATGCGGCGACTCCGGATCGGCGTTCGCGTGTGGACACTTTGATGGATCGCAGAGGAATGCAGCCTCCGGGTGGGTATTGTCTCTTTATGCTTGTGTTTCCTTTCTGCAGGTGCAGCAATTCCGAGAGAGGCTGAAAAGGAAGCCTTCCGGATGAAGCTTCTCAGGTAAAGACGAATCGCTATTCTTGTTCTCGTTCTCTCTTTTCTTCCCTTCTCCACAGATGCTGATGTTCGTGGTTCCCAGGACTGCGTGGCTGAAGACCGGGTAAACTGGAGCTAGCATACACGATGAGCGTTATGATGCAGGAGTGCAGAATAACGCTTAGGGTGTGGTTTATATAGCCTTGTACAAGTAGTCCCAAGTTAAGTAGTCCCTCCTGCCACACCCTGCACAAGTAGTTCCAGGTAAAGTAGTCCCTCCAGCCACACCCAAATAGACTGTATGGGTCAGTCCCTTCAGGCTGGACTGAATGGGTCTCCATGCCCCCTGCAACCTGCCTTACATGGTGGAATAATATGAGCCTGGTGCTAGCGGTGCCAGGACTGACTCCAGGAAGTCTTGAGGCAACCTTTTGGGGCCTTAAAGTTCCCCATCGGTGCCAGCGACTGGGGTAGGCTGATCTGCTCTTGATGCCTGGGGGCACGCACCATGACACTACCTCCACTTCCTGGAAGAGAGCGATTGCCTCCATCTTCTTATCGGGGAGCAACTCCAGAATCGGCCCCAGCTTGTACCACAGGTCTCTGTCATACCTGGATAGGATTGCCAGTGTGTTGGCCACCTTGATAGTGGATGTCACGGTGTAAACCACCTTCCTTCCTATGGCATCCACCCTCTTCCCCCCCTCACTGTCTGGAGAGACCGAAGACGACTGGTTCGGCCGACAGTTTCCTCGAGGCCGCAGATACCACTGACTCCAGCCATGGCTGCAACCTGGTTTGCAGAGTCCAGTAAACGATACTTCTTTTCCAGCGTATCTCTTTTGGCTGGAGCAGTGCAAGGTTTCTTCATGAGGGCCAGGCCCTCTTCCCAAACATCATCCAGAAGGGGTACCACCATGAACGTCTTTCTCTTGGCCTCGCGCCTCTGGTATAAGAAGCCCTCCTAAGTTTCTTCAACCACTAGATGGAATAGCTTGGAGGAGTATCTTTTCCTCGGACCCGCAGCCACCCAGTACAAGGCGAGGCGAGGCGAGGCACAGCTCAACACGCAGGTTGCACCACTCCGAAAGCGTGCCCATTGATGAAGTCAGCAACTTTAGCCTGACTCTTCTGCAATCCCTGGCTCACTCGCACTGCCTAGATCCAGGCACCCAGAGACCAGACCCTCGCATTTAGTGACTTCTGACTTTCCAGATCAAAAATAAGCTTCCTGTGGCCAAATCCTTCCACCACATGCATCTACTGAACACCCATACGTCACAGTCTTCCCTGTCCCGACGAAGGCCTCCATAAGAACATGGCTACATTTTTAGCTCCTACATGAGGCCGAAACACTAGTGTATACACTCACTTTTTAGTTACAGTGTTACAAAGTCCCACTGTCTAACTGTTTATTTCATGTACACATTGCATTCTTCCATGAAATACGACGCCTGTCGGGTTTTGACCTCGACAGTAGAATATATATTATGTTGACTATGAACTTTACCGCAAAGAATTGAACTTGCTGATGTATGTTTTGGCAATCTACATTGCTCCATGTGTATCAATTGGTGTTCTATGTTGTACCCACTAGTCAATATGTATATAAATATGTATAGATGCTCTAAATTCAAATGAAAACTTTCACAACAACTAAGGTGTGAGACCAGATGTTATTTACGTAACCTGTGTTCCTAAAATGAGCGATAAGGGAGCGTGCTTGTTCAACTGACCCTTTCAATTGTATCGGATGATAGTATAGCTTTCCTGGGCAGAACAGGGTCAATACCAGGAGCCCGTAGTTAAAGCATGAGAATACATGCCAGACCCCATGCTGAAGAAAGTAGGTAAAGACATGGACAGAAAGAGATAGCGAGTGGGCTAGAGATAGAAATGTGGAGAGTAGAACCAGAAGGGAGGGTTCGGGGAGAGAAGGAATGTAGGTAACTGTGTTTGGGAAAAGACGAGCAAGGAAGAAAGAACGATTGAGGGATTGGGGAGTAATGTGTGGAGAGAAGGAGAGAGGAAAAGAGACAAAGGAAGTCTGAGATGGAAGGAGCAAAGGTAAGCACAATTAAGCATTTGAGGGATGGAGAGAAGGAGGCAAAGAAGAGGGAGTAACAGATAGGAAAAGACAGAGGGTGAGTGGGCAGGGAGAACGTGAATGGAGGGATATTGGAAGGAGGTGTGAGATGGGAGGGGTTAAAGGAATTCAAGTGCAGAGGGGGGATGCAGGGATTGTGTAGATATGCAAAGTGGCCCTTCAAGATGCAGAACCTACGGTGCAGAACCTACGCCCCCAGGCACTTACACACAGACACAAATCCTGAGAAACAAAAAGGTACAAAAACAGAAGAATAATCTCTGCAGGGGACACAGGGTTCCAGAAAGGGATTTTCCACCTTCTAACCAGTGCAGCAGAACCATAGGCCCTCTTGAAGCACAAGGTCTCTTGCAGGCCGGCCCTCTTTCTAACAGAGGTGAGAAACTGCCAACCAATCACCATTAACAACCACAGATTCTTTGCAGCTTTTCAGGGACAGCTTCAGTGTATTTCAGTATTTTCAGTTGAAATGAGCCCAGCGTCTCAGGGGGTTGCCTGAGAAGCTGCTCCACGCTGGCAGTCTTATGACACAGCAATATGGTCCATTAATTTGGGAAATTGAATGTTTGCTTTGCAGCGCATACAGTACAGGCTTCCTTTGCTGGCGCTTCCAGGTCATCACTTCCCCCAGGCTTCTTGCAGTATCCAGCAAACTTTATATCACTTTGCTCCTTTTAAAAAAATAAATAAAAAATAACTCCGCCTTCCTCTACATTAGCACCCTAATGTCAAATTAGATTAATAGCTTTTCAGTGGACACTTTGTTTTTCAGCACCCCGCTGCCCGCCTGTCCATGATACTCTACAGTCATTCACTCCCCTCGCTGAATTCTCTTGACTTCACGTTAATGTATTAATTATCAGTGCTTTGGGCAGTTTTACAATTGCTTTTATTGTTTTGGTGTATATATTTGGCAATGTTGTCCAAGCTAGCAATTTGCTTTTTTACTTTAGATGCTACAGACAAGGATTATTTGTGGATTATTAGGTGTGGCTGCCTGTCTAATGATGTCAGGGCAGGGGCAGATGGGGCAAATTGCCTCGAGGAGTTAAACTGCCAGCCGCCACCCCTTCGGGACTCCGCCCTACTCCAAACACTACCCCCACCGCCGGCAGTTACGGGATTCCCCTGTAAATGTATCCACATTTCCAGTCTCGGGAGGATAGCTAAGGGCAATGTGCTCGCCTTGGAAGCAAGATGACTTGGAAGCAAGATGACACGGAGCAACACAGGTTCGATCCCTGGGTCAGCGCTTAGAAACCTCAGGTTACTTATAACGAGCTTAATACCCAATCATATATCACTGCATAGTAGTGTTACTTTGTTGAAAACCCTGCTTTTCTATGCTGGAGCTGCATGGTCCTCAACACCTGGAAAGTGAACCGGAAAGGATGTTATTTAAAGAATTGTGTTTGCAAGCTTAGAATATCATTATAATCAAGCTCCCAATGCCATTATGATGCAAAGTGAATACTATATTTAATCCTTTTACGTTGCACGAGGGTAAAGGAAGAAAAAAAAGATTATATAATGTCATATGCTGTGCTGATAACTGTTCCATTTCTTTGTTCTAGAGCACATTGAAAATTAACATCTTTGTGACATTCATGCTGTGTTTGGTTAGGGTTCTTGTTTAATATTGAAATTAATAACTTATTGCATGGGTGTGCCTGCGTGTATCTTCCACCTTTGGGACCACTGTTCATGATGTGATTTCTACGAGTGGAACATTAGTGAACTTTTATGTATATGCCATGAGGTATATATACAAGTGGTTAATTAGCCAGTAATCGTATTTCTAATGCGTGTATATGCTTAGATTCACATGCTGTGCATATAGTCCAACATCGAGTGGTAATTGCAGAGTACTGCCTCTTTTTTTCAAAGATCGAAAAGGGGCGTCGACACGGGTGTGACTAACACGTGATGTGTAGTGTATCCAAGATCCTTCACGGGTCCAGGTCGCTGCGGCTGTTTGTTCTGCCACGAGGGAGCCCGATAGAATGCGTGAGTGAGTACGTGAGTGAGTGAGTACAGCCGAAAAGAAGGCTGAAGAGGTCTATGTTCCTTCTACTCGAAGAGGGGAGTAAGGCTGGGCGCATGAGAATCTAGGCAGATACAAGCACCAGAAATACCAGTGAGCAATGTATGTCTTCTGATTCTTGTGATTCTGCTTAGAATCACAGGCTGTACATAGACTAGCGAGCAGTACCAGGAGATGGTGGTGGGATGTGTGAAGGAACAGTAGCAAGGAGATGTCTCAGCACCGCTTGACTCACCTGAGAATCAGTCTTAGAAAGTGTATCTAAGCAGTAATGTTGAGTGAAAGTGTGACCAGAACTCCAGGTAGCCGATTTGCAAATAGAATCAAGAGGAACATTTGCAGTAAAAGCTATAGTTGGTCCTTTGCCTATAGTAGAATGACCTCTAGGCGTAACGGGTAAATCTTTCTTAGCAAGAAAGTAACAGTTGGATGCATTTAACAGTCCTTCTAGAGATTGCAGACTTAGAGACAGGGTCCCCTTCTCTACCAGCGCCAACAGAGACAAAGAATTGGTCCATCGTCCTTAGTGGTTTTGTTTTATCACGTTAATACATCACTGCTCTCCTAACATCTAGAGTATGGAGGCTTCTTTAAGCCGAGTTAATGGGATGCTGAAAAAACGTTTGAAGTCCGATGGATTGGATCATGTGGAACTTAGAAGTGAATTTAGGCGCAAAGCAAGGGTGTTTGCGTAGCACTACTTGTCCTTGTGAGTGGTAACACATTGGTCTTGAACTGAAAGGCCTGCAGTTGACTAACTCTCCTAATAGAGGTAATAGACACCAGAAAACCAATCTTAAAAGGTGAGAGGTTTAAGACTAGCCCCATGCATTGGCTCAAAATTAGGTCCCATTAGTCTTGTAAGAACAACCTTCAAGTCCCATCTGGGAGTTGGGCTAGAAATGGGAGGGTTAAGTCTCTTTACCCCTTCCATGAATGCTTTAATCACTGGAATTTTCCACAAGGAAACCCTGCTCTGAAATGTGGTGTATGCAGAGAGAGCAGCAAGGTGTACTTTCAGTGAGTTGAAAACAAGTCCTGAACCTAAGAGGTGCGTTAAAGGACTATATGTTTAGTCAATAGGGTTGATGTTCTTAGTATTGCACCAAATGACAAAACGTTTCCATTTATTGGATTAACAATGTCGATTTTAGGTTTCCATGCCTCTCTAAGAATGTCCATGCAGCTATGAGGTAGTTGGAGGTGCCCAAACTGACTTCAGGGGCCAAGCTGCCAAGTTCAGCGTTTGAGGGAACGGGTGTAATGTTTTCACTTGGTCCTGTGCCAACATGTTGTATGGGCAAGGCAGTTTCCTACGTGGGTAGAGTGACATTCTCATGAGATGAGAGAAGCTGTCATGATGCCTGCCCCCGGGCATCTGGACCAAGCCCATCCGCCCCGGAAGCAGGCATCCAGACATTTAGTAAAACCTCAGAAGCCCCGGCTAAGGGCTATCTGGGTTCACCCTGGCGCCTTAGGCGCCAGGCTCATAGTAGGAATCAGTCCCGACGCCTAAGGCGCCAGGCTCATAGTCATCACTTACCTCAGGCAGACCATGCTGCACATGCATCCAGGCCAACGTGAGACCTGGAAGGGACTATTTTTCTGCAAGGACTTTTTTTTACTCGGGTGTGGTTCTAGGGACTTCTTACCTGGGACTACTTTTTAGGCTATTTAAACCACGCCCGATCTACAACACACGCTTCGCGTTATTCTGCAGCGTAACGCTCACCGAACCTGCATCCAGTCTTCTGCCACGCCCGCCTCGCATCCGGAGCTCCTAGAAGAAAGGGGAAAATAGGAGAAAAGGTTAGGTTACGGACATTAATCTAATTCCTCACCTGATTCAGGATCTTGCACCATTCCGAGCCTGAAGGGACATTACTACAACACGCGTCGCTTCACAGCTGCAGCGCCACTCCATTCTCACCAGTTTACAGCATCTTCGACTCGGCGCTGCCTCCATCATTTTCTTCTGCGATCTTCAACACTTGGGGAAAAAAGACAAAGAAATAGCGAGGTGAGCCTAGAGAGACTACACAGACAATCATTTTACCACAAGGCTTATCCGATTTACCACCGGAGGCATTACCCTTCAATAAGCCGCATCTTCTTATGCCGCATATATGAAGGGAGGAAAAAACAAGTTAAACTCGTGCAACTTTACCAGATAGTGTTGGGTAATACAGACTCTTACCTGAACGCCACCAGCAACGTCCAGACAGTATTTGTTGCCGCAAAATCACCAAGGGGTGCAAGAGTGAGCATTGGACATATTGAACTCTTTAAACTTGGTAAACTCCGGAGTCAATAATCTTCCAGAACTCCAATACCCCAAACCAGTGAAGTAACTGGTATCTACGCGCCCCTGCAAGCCACGCAGGATGGAGAGCTCGTCCATTAAAAACATAAGGTGAGGACACTAAGTGGGAATATCGGATGTGGCCAGCGGGAGTAGTGGGGAGGGGTCTGCACTCAAATCCACGGAACTAAATCCCTTTCTCCATCTACAGGAGAATATTCCTACGAGTCAAGCACACGAAACTATGCAGGTCTGTCCAGACAGCCATCTTTGCTCTACGCTTCACGTTGGTGGAGGCCGCTGCTGTCCGGGTTCGATCGACGCCCCTGTGGGAACCAGGTGAGCGTAACAGAAACATGGCTGTCGAGCCCACATTGGTGCCACAAGGATCAATAAGACTTGTTCCTGGTGCAACTTGTGAACTATCCGGTTGAGTAGGGGAACTGGGGGAAAAGCGTAGACAAATCTCCATGACAATGGAATCCCAAAACCGTTCCCTTTGGACTTTCTCTGTGGGTACCTGGAGGCGTAATCCTGGCGTTGCGAGTTCTCCAATGTTGCAAAAACATCGATGTCTGGATGACCCCATTCTGCAAAGACATTGTGTAAGATGTGTTCTTGCAAGTGCCACTCGTGTCCTACGGGTAGCTGCAAGTCTCTGCTGAGTACATCTGCCAGAAGATCATCTCTCCCTGGAACATGTTGAGATAATAGGAACATGTCGTGTTCGAGTGCCACTTTAACAAATGTTCTGACACAGTTTGGACAGCCCTGGAGAGCAAGTGCCCTCCTTTTTGTTCATGTAGTACATGGCCGTAGTACTGTCTCTAAGGACCAGAACCGTCTTTCCTTGTAGTTGTGTTTGAAAGGCTTTGAACTCAGCAAGTAGCTACAACAGAAGGGTAGGTTTGGTTGCTACTGATGGGACTACGTGCCGTGCGCCATCTGTTCTAGCAGGTGTGCTCCCCATCCTGACGGGGATGCGTCAGTCGTGAGAGTGGCGAGTGGCTTCTACTGCAGGGGTGGTGAAGGATGTCCCCTTCAGGAGTTTCTCCCTCGACCATCACCGCAGAGACTGTACGAGGGCTGTCGAGACAACCATTAGATCGTCCCACTGGCCGCTTGCTGACACCTTTGGCTCGAGAGCCACTCCTGCATAAGACATGTGCAGACGGGCGTGTGGAACTAGGAAGATGCAGGATGCCATCACCCTAAAGAGCTGCATGGCTTTCCGTACAGTTACATGACTGGCTACATATGGAAGGATCTGAAACAGCATGTTTGAACTCTCTGTAAAGGGAAGACAAGCCCGTCTTCGGTCTGAATTAGAGCCCCTGGGAATTGTTTGACCTGATTGGGGACCAGACTTGGCATTCTCTCATTGATTGAGAACCCCGGGTTGAAAAAGAAGATCTAGAGTCTTTTGGGTGTTCTCCAGACACGCTTGGTGCAAGTCTCCAGTTATGAGCCTGTCGTCGAGATAAGGGTACACTAGAATGAATTGCCTTTGCAGGTGAGCTGCCGCCACTGCTAGCACCTCGGTAAACACCCTTGGGGCTGAGGCAATGCCGAAGGGGAGTACTTTAAACAGTGATTGTTCTCCATCTTGAACCTGAGGTACTTTCTGTGCGCTGGCAACATTGAAATATGAAAGTATGCATCTTTCATATCCAAGGTGGCCATGTAATCCCCTTTCAGGACCCAAACCTCAACCAGAGGTTTTTCTGGTGTAGGGCATGTCCAAAAACTGAAACAACCCCATGAACCTCGTGTGGAAATCTCTTGCTGCAGATGACTGTTCCTCCTCCTGTTAGTCTCTCATGTCGGAGGGGAAATCCATAGGATGAGCAGGCTGTGATGGAGGGGACAGCCCTGGCAACAATGGGCGCTGTGTAAGCAGCAGGGGAAGCAACAGAGCAGGAGGCAGTGGCTCTGGAAGTACTGACCTGTTAAAGTCACAGGAAGGACACTCGTCACAGGTGTTGCAACCGAGGGGCCAGAGGAACCATCAGAGTTGCTGGCTGAGACGGCAACATCTCCCGGATGATATCCTGTAAGTAACCCTGCATAGCTGGAGACACGGTGAAAATCTGGAACTTAGCGAGAAATCTGTCCTCAGATGGCCAGTGAGGAGCCTGATTCAGCGTGGTCCAAGAGGAGTGGCAGGTCATGAGGAGCCTCTACTGCTCAACATCCACAGAACTTTAAACACCAAAAGGTGAAGATGAAGTCGGGAGGGCAACAGTCAGATCCTCATTGAGGCCAGCCACTGCAAAAGCAGTGCAAATGAATCAGAACTCGAAAAAGAAGGGGCCTCTATCTAAAGACCAAACAGGCCAGGCATTTGCCTGCATCACAGACACTTCAGTCATAGTAGCAACCATTTTGTGACCTTTCCGCCATCTTCTATGACTTGCTCATGCTTGTGGTGAACCTCGACTTTACAGGAACATTTGTCTGTCATGACCGCCATGGGGAGGAATGAATAACTTGCCACTTTAGCACAGATGCCCGCTACAACTCCCTTGCATAAGCCCAGTGGCTTGGTTTTAGACTCAGCCCGTTTGGGAGGAATCCTATGGCATCTGCCTGGACTTCACCATGCATTAGGGAACCTCGGGAAAGCATCCGGCAGGTTGCCGCTGATGTCCCTGGACCAAGCACTCCAGGCAGAGTGAATGAATATCTGCGGTGGGGACCTGCTTCTGGCAGTATGCAGAGGCATAATCATGGAAACCAGAAGCACCGCCTTGGGCCGGATGTATGCATCGTCAACTAAGATCAGTAAATTAAAAGGAGGGGAAAAAGAAGGAAACAAAAAACAGAGCGTAGATAAAGTAGGACATGAGCACCGTCCAGTGATGAGAAAAGTACTGGTGAGGCAAGGCGGGAGTCGGTACCTTTAAGGGCATGGCCATGTATGTGCATGTATACGTCAGCAATCAAATTTGAGGGAATTCTTTCCATGGACCAAACTGCTCCAGTCCCGTCCCAACTAGCAGGAACTCCTTCCATACTTCTTGTAGGAGGACGGGACGTAGGAGTAAAAGGCAATCTACAGTCAAATATTTAAGACAAAAGAAAGAAAGGGGAGATTTAGGATCACCTGAACTAAATTACTTAATGGGGAAAATTAGGTTAACTGAATGAGCAGAGGTCTGTGCAAAAATAAAAAATGAATTTATGTTAAAATGGATTTCTAAACACGGGCCTGGTGGACAGATGTTTAGGAGGTCACCCTTATTATTGTGAACAGGGAAAACCTCTGGGAGTTTAGCCAAACCAATCAAAGTAGCATGGAGTGAAGTCAAGGCTAAATGTCAGGAGAGGCAAGTGAGGTCAGGGGTCCACAACCATTTCACACAGTGAAACACCAAGGATTACACTTTGACAAGTAGTTATAAAAGTATCAAATTTATTATAGGCCCAGAAAATGCTCGAAAAATTACTTCTGGCAAGTAATATTGTCACGCAATACTAAAATACTATACAATATACATACAGTCACTGTAGTTGGTGCAGACCAAATGAACCCCCACCCCCGAATACCTTAAAGGTACGACAAATGGTTAGCGATGGCACCAACTGTCCCCAGGATTTACAATCCTAACTTTATAAATCCAACCCTAAGTTGTATGTTTTGTTGGGAAAAAGTTAGGAGAGAGTTCCAAAAGTTAGATAGGATAGCATTCTAGCAAATAAACCTGTGCTCAACTTTCGGAGTACTTGCGCGAACAAGCTATGGCAAAGCCAAACTAATGTAAACGTTTCTCTTGGGACTTGGCAGGTCTTCAGAAGTCACATTTCCTTCCATTTCTGCCCAGGAGTTGCATGTTTGAGTGAGTCTCCGGTCAGCCACAAATGCTAGTGCAACGTGTTCCAGTTGAAGATTGCATCTCACTATGGTGCAGTCGTCCTCTCAGCATAAGATAGGATGTGGGAAAGCAGTTTCTGGTGACAGTCACTGTTGCAGGGCAACAGCAGAGGTCACAGTCGAAGTCAGCCTCGTATCTTGGGCCCCCTGGATGTTGCAGCACCAATAATTGGCAGAGACAACTTCTGTAGGACAGGTTGGCAGACCCCAAAGTTCCATGCCAAAGCATGGAACCAAGATGTTCCTATTGTGATAGCTCAATTTTGCAGTTGGTAAACCCACTGGATGGCTCGGAGACACTAGCGAAGACTTAAATTGGCTTGGGCAGCAGGAGACGTCGGGGCAAATTGTTCCCACCGGTCCAGAGGGTTGAAGCACCAACAAGTTTCTTCTGGGATCAACAGCTCGACAGGGCCTCACAGGGACTTCAGCAAGAGTTGGTCGCCAGCTTCATTAGGGATCGGCCACAGGTATACCTTCCGTCTTCAAAGCTGCGCAGGATACTTGGCTCTTATCTCCTGGAATGGCTGCAGGATACCTCATCTTATCCCAAAGTCAGGTGAGTGATCAGACACAGCCCTCCAATGGCAAGATCTGTCCCACACATGCACACCATCAGTGGTCCAATCAGGTGCCACTGTGGGTCTCGTGGAATCACGCACACCAGATGTTCAGGCCCCACTATGTGGATTGGGACCATTTCCTGGGACCCCACACCCAATCCCTGCACCATCCAATGAAAAGCCATGCTTTTCCTGGGCAGTGCAGGACCATGAAAGGATTTTCCTGACCTGGCACGTCAGGGAGGCGGCTGAAAGGCAAGATGGCCAAGGAACAAAAAACCTTGTGGCACAGCCATGTTTGGACACTAGCCACTGTTGGTAAAAAAAACACGGCAAAACTAACAAAAAGTACACTAAACAAATAAGTTACAGTAACTGCTGCCACCAGTTTGTCCTTTAGCACATCTTTGGTAACCCGAAAATCCTTTTGAGTGTAGTGTAGGGTCACACAAAAGAAACCCCATTGCACTGCACTGTAAGATGCATTGTGCAGTGATAAAAGTTACCAAAAAGGAACAAAGTCAAAAGACTAAGAGAAACAGTTTCCCAGTACTGACGGCCTGAAGGATTAGTCAGTTTGCCCATAGCATGTGAGCAAAAAACCAGTGGCGTTCCCATCACTGTAAAAGGTCAGGTCAATGTGAAAAAAAAAAGCAACAGGTTTGGGGGGTCCATAGAATATGTTGCTGAGAGAGAAATCTTTCCTAACACTAGGTTAGATCAATGCATCTGAAACTCTGCAAACACGGTCAACTTTACTGTATTCCATCATTTTGAATGCATCTGCCATATCAAGGAAACAAAATAGAGGGTTTCTGTTTTGACAATCTGATGCCCCACAGAGTATAGATGGTGCTGTCGTTTTAGCTAAAGGCATGACTGGAAAAGATCAAGCAGATGTTTGTTTTCCGCAAGAAGTTGCAACTGAGTAGTTATTAGTTTCTCTGCAAGTTTGGTCGGGGGGGCAGAGGGGAGTACTCATTTCCTTGTTTGTAGGTCAGCTTGAGGCTATTGTGCAATGCTGTGAGACTATTAACGAGGGCTGGGGAAACAGACATCCCAATCCCTGTAAAGGGTGGTGAAATGATGGATCAGTGGACAGAGGTATGTGGCAACAGTTCTCAGCAAAGAGTATTGCAGGATCCTATGAGCTATGGGTGATGGGAAGAGAAACTACAAAAGGGTACACATCAAGGTCAAAAGTTGAAGGGTGACAATGGGTAGGGATACTTAATAGTGAGGGTGGGCAGGTGATTAGCGATGGGCCTTTTGTCACTAGGGAAAAGCACAACTGTAGCAGTGGATCTACAGTCTTGCATTGGGACAGTATACAGCGATCAAGTATACATTAAAATCATCTGTTTTAATGAAGGGGAAGGGGTAAAAGACTCCGGCATTGATTTTCAATACTAGTGAAGAAATTCCTGGGAATCGGGTTTACGAGTAGAACGCAGTTCGCAAATGACTTCTATTTATTTTAATGTGTTTTAGTTCTTACGATCATTTCGCATATTACTGTATCAGAGCATTACCGTTTTTACTGAATTGCATATTAAATATTATTACATTAATACATTATCATGTCAAAGATTGTACAAAATCGTTCATTTGGCTTATATAAAAAGGAGCTGGGAAAGGAAACTATTTCTTTGAGGCACTACAGTGACCAAGAGCCAACTGTCTGTAAGCTGCAAAAAAAGGGATTAAAATGTTTTGACAATGTACTCTGGACAAAAGGGACACATGTCTCCATACTTGTTGAAGATGCCTAAAGGCCTGAACAATTTTGCTTAGCTACTGAAACTTCTCTTTTGCATAAACTGGTTGATTTACAAAAGTTCAAGTGCACAAAGGTATTTCAGTTATTTATTTTAATTTATAAAGCGCACTAGCAGCCCAAAGGCACCGAGGCGCTGGTCCAGGAGAGAAATCATAGTTACACGATGCAGCTACTGGTTACATGAAGGCATAGCTTTGAGGCGAGTACATAGCAATAACAGTGCTAACAGTAAATACATTAATAAAAATGCAAGGGTTATGTGGTAAATGGTAGGTAGACAGAGGGGATCTGGGGAGGAGTAGAGTAGCAGGTTTATCTGAAGAGCAGAGTCTTAATTGCTTTGCGGATGTCTAGGTGTGAAGTTATCCCTTTGAAGTGTGGTGGTAGAGCATTCCATTGGGCAGACGCAATGAATGCAAAGCTAGAGCCTCTGGCGTGTGACTTAAGGACCTTTGGTACAATGATTTGGTTTGTGTAGGGGGTTCTGGTCGGTTTAGTAGAGAGTGGTCTGGAGATTCTTCTGGATAAGTAAAGGAGGGGGGGGGATTGTGTCGTGCAGGCATTTGTGGGTGATGGCGAGGGTTTTGAAGATTACCCTTTCTTTGATAGGGAGCCAGTGGACTTGTCTGGCAGTCGTTATATGGTCACGTTTGGGAATGCCAATGGCAGCTCCGAGCGCATTGTTTTGTACAACCTGGAGTTTCTCAATGTTTTTCATGGAGGTGCCAGCTAGGAGGGTGTTGCAGTAATCCAGACGGGATCCAATTATGGCTCTGGCTGTGGTTAAACAGTTTTCTTTGGAAAGGAAGGGTCTAGCCGCAGTGAGAAGTTTGATGTGGTAGGCAGCTGCAGACGTGATTCTATGACAAGGCAGGAGGCTCGCATTATGCTTTTCTTTCTTTAATACTGCCACAACAGCTTTTCAACTTCTACAAACATCTACATTTGTGCTTTTTTTTTTCTGACACAAAATAAAAAATAGCCAATCCGAAGTTTAAAAGTTTCTAACCAGAGTCTTACATCTGGAAAAAAACTCTCAAACTCCAACTCCCATGCACTTCCAGGAGTGCAGTAGTCATGACCCTATCCCATGCTCCAATGCGGTGATAGGTCATCCTATAAGAACCCTACTGTCCCAGGTCCTTTCCTCTTTCTTTTTGCTGCCATGAGATAAGTACATCATAATTCACTCTTGTTTAAGATAGTAACTATATCAGTGTAGTATAGAACTTTGCATGAGAAGCGCGTAAGCTGCGCGATTGTAAACCATTTATCAGACTGTAAATACAATACTTACGGTGAACTTTATCGAACGTGTGCTTCAGTGTGTTCGTTTTGTTTTCTCTCACGCGTTTGCTTCGGCCGCCGTGAGACATTTCTGTGAAGAGGAGGCGGGCCGGCGCCGCGAGCGAACACGCTCGCCTCAGGCTCCCGGCCCTGCTCCTCGGTTCCGTGCCGTTGAACACAACGTGCGGCAGGACCCAGGGGAGCGGGAGGAGCTGAATTCCCAGCATCCCCTAAAAGGTTTTCCGCCGGCAGCGCGAACATTTTTCATTGCGTTGCGTATCCCGAGTGAGGAGAAAAGCGGAGTGACACGGTCTTCAAAAAAATAAATAATAAAAATAAAAGTTATAATCAGATTTTCCACCGGAGCAAAAAGGGATTCATACTAGACTACCTCTTATATCTAAAGAGCCTGCAAGTTGAGGAGAGAAAGGCAGAATTGACAAAGGTGACTAACATTAATCCCTTGCTGACAGCACAGCAGTTAGCCTTGCTAACACTATGGCTCATTTAAAAGTCCCGGTGCCACTCCTACCTCACCAGAATGGTCAGAGGAGGAGTGGGAAGAAAGTCCTTACCAACAGGACACAGACCTGTCACAGAGCTTCAAGCAAGTACTAGGAGATTCCTTGACCAGAGCAGTTTCTCAAGGAGTGCAGCCTATTACCCAAAGGCTGGATATACTGGAAGCTGTTTCTAACGAACAGCAAGCTCTGCTTGCAAAAAAGAGAAAGGCAGAATGCCAAGATAAAGAGCCGTCAGCCAGACACCCCGAAGATGGGGTTGAACCCAGGGGGAAGAAAGCGCCTCGCAAGAGTAAACGCTCTACGACCCCCCCCCCCGAGCAATCTGGATAGGGAGGATTCCACTCCCCAAGAGAATAGCGACCCTATTGCCAAGCTTAAAAGAGCCTTCCTGGAGAAGAAAAGAAGCCAGGACAGACCCCCTACCCCAGGGGTGAGTAATCCAGGGGACAATGATGAAGGCTACATGCCTGATGAGGGTGATGAGGTAGAAGAGGATCACCTTTACGAAGAGGGGATAGATCCTCAAGAACCAGAGTTCAACAGATATGTTTGACGCGGAGGCTATCAGACACCCTAAGTCCTCAGAGTGGGTCCCATCGCCCAGAGTGGCAGCCTACATGGCTCAACGTATACGCAAGCCACTGGATAGAGAAATAAGATTGCGGATGCATTCAGAATGCCCTAGACCGGAGTTGCTAGGTAAACTGGCCGACACTCCTGAACTTGACCCCAAAATGGTCACCTTTGTTACAAAGACAGCGAAAGACATACGGAAGGGCGTAGACCGAGCCTGGCGAGGGTGCCAAGATAAGCTCCTCGACCTAGCGGCCCATTAGCAAAAATAATGGATCTCGCAGAGAAAGCGAAGGACACAGGTACCCCTGTAGATGCTTCCGTATTAGCCAGTTGGGCTCAGAGAGCTGTATGCATTTTGGGAAACGCGAATTGCGCACTGTCAGCCGAGAGAAGAAGAGGTGTTCTTCTTAAGATCGACAGTAAGCTAAGCGACTTGACGTCGTACGAGGCAGGTGAAGGAGCAAGAGGCCTACTATTCGGCGAGGCATTCGCTAAAGAAATGGCACAGTTCGTGGGAACTTATTCAGCTCTTGAACGAGCACAAAGCTCAATCAAAATGATTTTCCCCACTCGAGTTTTTTCCGGGACCGGACGTTACAGGGGTCGTACGTCTGGTCGGTTTAACTATCAACGCAGACCCCAGGGGCCGCTCGCCCAATATTGGGAAGGAAAACAACAAGACACATTCTTCCCGTCCAGGTCCAGATTTCCCAGATGACGAAGAGGGAAAAGTGCATACCGGCAACCAAATGCCTCAGGAGGTGAGTGCAGTGAGAGTACGAGTAGGAGAGAGAACCCTCCAGTTTCTAAGCGCATGGCAAGCATTATCGCGCGAATAATGGGTACTGCAGGCAGTAGCAGGACTACAGATAGAATTTATGGAGAACCCAGTTCAGAGATCAGAACCCCATTTTATTCAATTGCCTCGAGAAGAGGCGAGATTGTTAAACAGCGAAATTCTCCAATTAGCAGACAAAAATGCTATAGAAAAAGATACGCAAAGAGGGCCAGGTTTCCTCAGCAATTTGTTTCTTGTTCACAGGGGGGACAAAGTACACCCTGTCATAAATCTGAAGAGGCTGAACGAATGGGTTGTTTACAACCATTTCAAGATGGAGGGCATTCATCTACTTCGAGATCTCCTCCGGACGGGGGACTGGTTAGCGCGATTAGACCTCAAAGACGCTTATCTAACGATTCCAATAGCTCAAGAGTTTCGGAAATATATGAGATTTCGGTGAGAAGGGGAGACATGGCGCTTCACGTGTCTTCTGTTTGGACTAGCATCTTCGCCTTGGGCATTCACCAAGCTGATGAAACCTGTAGCAGCAGCCATAAGAGAGCGAGGCATTCGCATAATCATTTACCTAGACGACATTCTCGTCATGGGTACAGACAAAGTCACACTTTCCAAGAACGTGCAATGGATATTCACGCTCTTGACCTCTCTAGGATTCCTAGTAAATTTAGACAAAGCCCAGCTAGTGCCGGTGCAGAACATAGAATTCCTGGGTTTCAGTATAGACACAAACAAAGCAACCCTAGAGCTACCACATCACAAAGTGAAGGCGATAAAAAAAGAGCTCAGAACAGTTATAGCAAAGAAAGTCATATCTCTTCGAGCTCTCGCAAGGGTAGTTGGCCTGCTAGCGGCTTCAATCCAAGCGATTTTTCCGGGTCCGCTCCATTATCGAGCACTACAGAGGCTCAAGATAAGACACCTACAAGAGGGGCTAGGATATCACCAGCTAGTGACCCTAGACCCAGAAGCGATCTCGGAACTCCACGGTGGCTCGCCAACATGGAGGCCTGGAATGGCCGTGCGATTTTCAGAGACTCACCGGACATCGTCATAGAATCAGATGCAAGCAGGTCCGGATGGGGCGCCAGATGCAAGAACTTAGAGACAGGGGGGGGAAGTGGTCAGAACAGGAACTAGAAATGCACATAAACTGTCTCGAACTCTTTGCAGTGCAAGCATTTACGAAGGACAAAGTTTGATGTTGCGTTCTGCTCAAAATGGACAACATTTCAGCAGTGCGGTATATCAACAAGCTGGGAGGAACGAGATCGAAAATGCTAGCAGAACTAGCAAGAGACCTTTGGCACTACTGCCTTCAGAATAAAGTAGCAGTCACGGCAGGGACGCTCAACGAGACAGCGGACTGGAATTCACGATATGTTGTAGATTCAAGTGATTGGAAACTACACCCGAGCGTGTTCACCAGATTACAGAACCTCTGGGGTCCCGTTCATATAGATCTATTTTTTTTTTTCTTTTTTATATTGTGTTTAGTTGATCAAGTCAACTTTACAATATTTTCATTCTTAATATGCAATTCCATTTGAACATACAAGGGAAGAGAAAAGAAACAAACAATATAACAATTCAAAGCATCTGGATCAGGAAGAGAGACAGAAATTAGATATCATTGAGGATAATAGCATCACATACAAGAAATATAATAAAAAGTAGAGATTAAAAAGGCTGGTCTGTTCAGCGCTATTCGTAAGCAGAGTCAAGAATATTTTCAATGGCATATAGGTGAACTGATTTTGTAAGTTCAAGTTCAGTCTCCCATATAGTTTTTTAACTCAGGGATGCTACTCAGAAAACGAATAGTGCCAATTCTCAATGATACTAAAAGCCCCGACATAATCATAAGCCATAATGTTTCTTTCGATACATCACTATGTTCTTTCAATGGGGGTTTTAAATATAGCAGTCTCTTGTCTCGTAGAGCAGTGCATTCAATTAGTATATCCTTTAAGGTTTCGACTTCCAAGGTACTCTTACAAAATCTACAGAGAATGACTTGTGGAGAGACGATTTTCCGTTTGATTTGTACCTCTAGTGTTGACCAAAGGTTAAATCTTATTCTCAGGAAATTAGATCTATGATTCTTTGAAGGGGACTTTATCAAATAAGATTCGGGAAGGCTATATTTTTTGTGTGTAAAAACCCTTTCATCAAAGTCCTTGTATTTTAAGCAAGAAAGTCTGTTTCTGGCCCAGTCCCATTGGAACAGCTTAGTTTTTACTCGGGTAGGGTTTTGTAACAATAATTCAATTGAAGCATCAGCATAGGAAATTGCATTAATAACCTCTTGTCGCCATTTTTAGGGAAGGTATTGTCAGAATTAAGAAGATGATGTGCAAGAGTCCCCAATAACGTATATGAGTTATATGCTACAAGGCATTTATGAAACAGGCTTATTAGTTGCCACAAATAGCGGCTATACAAGGATGTCAAGCCAAGTTCGTTGCGGATGAAAGCAATCAGTATACAATTTGGTAAACATAGACAACGTCTCCAAAACTTTGCCTCAAATTTTTCCCAAACCATTTCTGACACAATCAGTAAAGTTTCTGCACCATATAAAAGAATTGGAGTAACCTTTTGTCTAAAGAATGTCAGAACCGGTATGATCGAAAACTTCCCGAATTTTCCTTGGATTATCGTGGATTGCGAGATCATTGTATTCAGCTTAGATCTCCATCTAGTCATTTGTGCTTTACCCATGTCAACAGAGATTTTTATACCCAGGTAAATATATTCATCAACTGTCAAGATTTTTATCATTTAATGACCATTTGTAATCTTGAAGATCTAGTAGAGTTGCACAACATTACTTTTGTTTTTTCAAGATTGATTTTTAACATGTTATTGTCGACATACTCAGATAGTGCATTCAAAAGATTTTGTAATCCACCTGGGGTCTTAGAAATTAGAATCAGGTCATCTGCGTACAGTAGGGCTGGTATTTTCCGTAATTCTAATTTTGGGCCATCAGATTCAATTGCTTCAAAGATTTTGTGCACGTCAGCTATAAAAAAAGTAAATAATGTGGCAGCTAGAGTACACCCTTGGCGTAATCCTCTATGGGTACTTATCTCATTTGACGGAAGCCCTTCTAGATTCAGCCTTACATAAAGAGTTGTTTTATTGTGCAAGGCATAAATAAGGGCAATGATGTATGCTGGACAATTATCTCTTGCAAGTTTTTTAATGAGAAGTTTTCGGGAAACCGAATCAAATGCAGCTGTCAAGTCCACGAACACCATATAAAGTAGTTGTTTCTGGTCCACATTGTGGTTTATAATGGCTGTTAATGTGGTCAAATTTATTGATGTACCCAAGCCAGGGATGAACCCTGTTTGACATGGGTCTCTTAGGGAAGACACGTTCAACCACTTGTTTAGATCTCTTAAAATAAAACGTGCAAAAATTTTCCCTGTGACATCTAAAAGGGCGATCGGTCTGTAATTTGCTGGATTAGACCTGTCGCCTTTTTTGAAGATTGGTATTATTACAGATCTGAGCCATGATGATGGAATGGTGTTAGTGGCAAGAACCTGCGAAAATATATTGTACAAAATTTTTGACCAAAGTAAAGGATGTTGTTTAAGAGTAAAGTTGCTCAGCCCATCTGGGCCAAGAGCTCTGGAATCATTTGATCGATTAATGAAGTATAGAATGTCTTCTTCTGAAACTTGCAGTTGATTTGTGTCCAGACTTAGTTTTTGAACATCATATTCTTCCAATAGAGTATTCGCGTAGAGGGTTGTAAAGTACCTTGTCCAATCTGCTTCAAGAACTCCATTTATTTGAGTTGGCTATTGTGTAATTTTATTCGCTATATTCAAAAGAGCCCAAGTTTGAGCAGAGTTTTTAGATCTGATTGTGTTTAGCATTGTTTCTCCATTTTGTTGGTAAAGCCAGATTTTATGGCCTTTTAACCAATTTCTGTATTTGTTGTTCAAGAATCGGAGACTTTCGTATTTTTGAGGACTTGGGAATTGTAAGGCAATTTTTTTGTCTTTGCGTAGTTGTGTCTTACGTTGCTGAATTTGTTAACGGTCTCGTGAATTCGTATTTTTTTCTGTTATAACATTAGTATTTGTCTTGTAGTGGTGCATAGTTGTAATATATGTTTTGTCTTCCCAGTTGGAGTTCCTTTTTATTTCGACAAGTTCTTTATGGAAGCTCTCTAATTTTTTGGTATTCCAACGGAATCTGGTTTTACTGTTATTAATAGAGAGTTTGCCATTATAGCGCATAGTATGTGGTCTGCCAATGTTTTTTTTCAATTGGCAGCATGCTCTAAGTATTTCATGATCGCTATACTTGGAGTGGATTACTTCAAATTGGGAGACTAAGTTGAAAGTTACTGGGTCAACGTAGATCTAATCGATAGATGAGTTTAGACCTCGTTTCCATGTACTCTGAGCCGGAATATCATTTTTTATTGAACCATTTAACATTAAGAGGTCACGACTCTGCATTATCTCTTCCCATTTTTTACATGAGTTATTTTTTTTGTCTGCTGAAGATGTTATACAGTGGAGGTTCAAATCACCTACAATGATAATGTTTGTGATTTCCACAGCTAATTTGATGGTATTTAGAAGTTTTTCTAGCTCTAAAAAGAAGCTCTCATCAGACAGACCCATGGGATTTCGGTATATGTTTAGAAGCGCAATTATATGGCCTTGTATAGTTATTTTCACTAGTTGTAAAAAGGGGTTAGGTTGTGCCCATGGAAAAATTCTAAGCCCTGCTTCGAATTGGACTGCAACCATTAGGCCATAGGTAGGTCTTCCTTTGGTACCCTTCGTAGCAGGTGCTAAGATCATTTCATACCCGTTCCAGTCTGGGACAGACGTGAACCATGTTTCTTGCAGTGTTATTATGTTGTATGCCATTAAGTGTGTATTGTCTTCTAACAGGTGGGGATGACCGCAAGTGTTCCAACTTACAATTACCAAGTCCACATCATTTTCTCTTAAGCTTAGTTATGAGTGGTAATCGCTGATGTTTGATGTGGGGTAACTTGCTTGAGGGAATCGGTCTGTAGCTTCATTGTGTGTTTTATTTTTACAGTTGTCAATAGGATCAATTGCCAAAATAAAACCATTTGCAAACAAGTCCATACGACCTTGCCACAGTACATTCCGTACCACATTTTAACTTAACCACAGCCTCACAATAGACAAAGATACATCACTTATAAATTCAACCTGGACAATATCGTTTGATGTAATATCACTCAAGGCAGGAATGTCCTCAAAAATGGCCAGCAGACTCGCTCAACACAAGTCATATGTGCCGAATGGTGCATCCCAGCATTTTAATATGAAGCGGTGGTTATCATTTTGATCGAGCATATGCCTAGACATACTGTTGGGGGCGATCACTTCATTTGGGTTTCCTGACTTTTTGCATTCAGAGGTTTTTTGTCTACAATTCCTCTTGTTCGTAAAGGGCTTCTGTCATACCTAGTTTCAATGTTATTTGATAGGGCATCTTCCATTTTTTTTAAATTAAACTTGAAGTAATCATCCATCGCCTGATATATTTCTGATCTAATATTCACACTAGGATTTTCTTTCTCTCTGCAATTTCTCTCATCTGTAATAACTGCTTGCTGAGGTAGGTTTGTTACCGCTGAGTCATGCGATGTAGCGTCTCGTGCCTGAAATATTTCTTCTTTGTTTTTAGTATCTTCTAAGGTATTTAAAGGCATATAGATCTATTTGCGTCCAGACTGAACGCGCAGACGCAGACTTATTTCAGTTGGAGATTAGACCCGGGGGCAGCAGGCACAGACGCCTTCCTCCAACCTTGGAACGGAACACTGAATTATGCCTTCCCTCCGTTTCTCATGATCTCGAGATCACTAGCGAAAGTGCGCAGGGAGCGAGCAGACCTATTAATAGTCCCCCCCCCTCTGGAGATCGCAGCCTTGCTTTCCAGTAGTACGGATTTTCCGAGGATAGTTCCACAGCAGCCGGACCTTCTACTAGACCCAATCGGGAGAATTCATCCCTTAGTATAGACAGGCACCCTCCGATTGATAGCTTGCAAGGTTTCAGGAGAAAGTGGGAATTGCCAGGCATTTCGCGACTCGCTGCAGACTGCATCAGAGAATCATGGGCGCCTTCCACCGTCAGGAGCTATAACATGGCATGGAAGAGTTGGGCTCGCTGGTGCACAGAGCATGGTTTGGATCCCGTTTCTGCCCCTGTAGTTCAATTATTGAACTTCCTAGCAATAAAGTTCCAAGAAGGTAGCGCCTTCAGGACGATAAGTGTACTGTGGTCCGCGATCTCTGCAGGTCATGACATGGTAGATGGTAAAGCTATAGGAGAACATCCATCAGTTTTGCGTCTTGAGAGGAATGAAATTAAGAAAGCCCCCAGAACCTAAGTATACAACATTGTGGGATGTCAGGGAAGTTTTTCAGCTGTTTCTGGCATGGCCAGACAATAAAGATTTATCTCTATCACAACTCTCTGGCAAGCTGGCAATGTTGTTGTGTCTCACAGCATGTCGAAGAGTTTCCGATGTGAAAGCGCTGGAGATAAACAGGAAAATATTATATTCAGCGCGGGTAGCATTTTCCGTAGCTAAAAGAACAAAAACAGACACTCGAGTGATTTCATACCCCTATTTTACAGAAAATAAAAAAGTGTGTAGCTCAATGTATTAAAGATTATGAATCAGCCACAGTACTGCTGAGACCGCGAGGCGTAACAGCTGTTAATAGCGCGTAGAAAACCTTTTCATGCAGTAGCACCAGCGACAATTGCGAGATGGGTGCGTGAAATAATGCAATGGGCAGGCATAGACTTGTCACAGTTTGGGGCGCATTCAGCTAGAGGGGTGATGGCATCTAGAGCATTTGCAGCGGGAGTGCCACTCCAAGATATAATGAAAGCGGCCGACTGGTCCTCCGAGTCTACCTTTAAGACTTTTTATTTCAAGCCAGTGTCAGATTTGGCAAATAGGGTGGTGGCTAGCTTTGAAGAAGCATAATGCGAGCCTCCTGTCTTGTCATAGAATAAAGATTGCCAATGCGGACAGCTCAGGAAGTCTTCATTCTATTAAAGACAAGGAGGCGAGCATTATATCCCACCCGGAAAGACTCGAAAGTTGATGTTATGATGTTGATATCACATGTACAACTTTGTCTTATCACCCACCCTTAAAAAGAATATGTTTCTGTTTTTTCTAGGACGTGATCAGAAAGCAGCATGATCTCAATCGCTGTACCGGCAAAGTACTCTGTCGTCTGAGAAGCAGGGCTGTTTGGTTCCAAGAACACTGTTTCAGTTATAAGTTGGACGTTGGTTGTTGACAGTTCATAACAGAGTTGGATTCGTTTCAGAGGATTTCCAATGCAAGAAAGAAAGAGGAAAGACCTAGGACACTAGGGTTCTTATGGGATGACCTATCACTGCATTGGAGCATGGGATAGGGTCAGGACTACTGCACTCCTGGAGGTGCATGGGAGTTGGAGTTTGAAAGTTTTTTCGAGATGTAAGACTCTGGTTTGAAACTTTTAAACTTTGGTTTGGCTATTTTTTATTTTGTGTCAGAAAAAAAAAAAAAGCACTAATGTAGATGTTTAAAAGTATAAGTTGAAAAGCTGTTGTGGCAGCATTAAAGAAAGAAAAGCATAATGCTCGCCTCCTTGTCTTTAATAGAATGAATGACTTCCTGAGCTGTCAGCGTTGGAAATCTTTATTGCGTTAACCTGTCTTGACATGGAAAGGTTGGAGTCAATGTACACTCCCAGTGTTTTGATGGTTTGGGAAATAGGGATTTGAACATAGTCAATGGTCAATGCGCTCTATTGGTCGTCAAGTTTCTTTAGGGTTTCTGGGGAACCGATTAGGAGAAGTTCTGTTTTGTCCCCATTTAGACAAAGCCAGTTTTCCGCCATCCATGATTGGATGGTGGCGTAGATTGAGTTAATGGTTATAGCGTCGGCTGCATGGTCACCAGAGAGTGGGATGAGTACCTGGGTATTATCCGCATAGTTTATGTAGGTGATGCCTAGGGCATAGAGGATGAGGAAGCGTGGCCTTGTGAATATATTGTACAGGGTAGGGGAAATGCAGGAGCCCTGCGTGACACATTTTAAGATGTTGGGGTGTGCACAGGTTTGGTCAGAGAAGACCTTCATTACTCTGTCTTTGAGGAATTATGTGATCCAGGCTATGGCACTGGGGGAGAAGTTGGCGGCAGAAGATAAGTGGTGACAGAGTATCGTGATCAACGAGGTCGAAGGCAGCCGACAAGTCTAAAAGGAGAAAGAGCTGGTTTGCCTTTGTCTCTAATGTCATCCATTTGATTTTAAAGGTCTAGCAGTGCTGTTTCGGTCCTGTGACCTGGCCGGAAACCGGACTGGCATAGACCAAGAAGTTTATTATCTTCTAGGAATTTTTGTACTTTTGTTATGCTGCTTTATCCAGGATCTTTAGTAGCAACAACACTGTGTTGATGGGTCTGTAGTTCCCAGGGTAAGCAGGGTTGAGCATAGGTTTCTTTAGTAAAGGGCGAACCCAGGCTTCCTTCAAGCAGGTTGGAAGATGCCCTGTGGCGAACAAGGCATTAATGAAGGCGGTAAAAAAGGGGGCAAGGGTGGAAGTGCATTCTTTCATAAGCTGTGCAGGGCAGATGTCCCCTTTACAGTTTGATCGAGTTCATAAGATCAATGACTTCCTTTTCAGTGCTGTCTTTGAAAGGGAAGAGGGGTAAATTTGGTTAAGAAGCTTAGAGGTTAGGTTGTTCAGATATTGTTGGTGGGCTTGGATTATGTTTTGGAGGGTGTCAAGTTTATTCAGCATGGCCAATTGGATGCTATTGCACAATGTTTCATCTTTGGTGAAGGATTGGGAGGAGCTGGAAGGGATTCCAATTTTCTAAATATGGCGAAGATCTCTTTAGAGTATGACTTAGCATTGGCTATTCTTGAGTTGAAGGAAGTAGCTTTGGCTTTGATGACCGTCAGTTTGTATTCTTTGGCTATTTCATTGAAATCTTTTTTCATGGAGACGGTGTGTTTGGCTTTCCATCTGGAAAGCGCTCACCTTTTCCTGTTGCGTGGCGTAAGGAGTTCAGGGGTGTACCAGGAGTTTGAGTGCTTGGTGCGCTTAGCTTTCCTAGAGGTGCGATTGAGTTTACAGCTTGGGTGAGAATACCATTGAATGTTTGTGCTAGCCACTCCGGGCTACTGGAGAATGGGGGTTTGAGAGCAGGCACCAAAAGGTGGGGAATGAGTCTTTCTTTGGTGAGCATGCAGGAGCTTTTTGTCAAAGCAGGTGGGAGGCGAGATTCTTGCTGGGTGGTGGCCTTGGTGGTGTCTAGGGTGAAGTGGATGATGTGGTGGTCCGACCACGGTAGGGGGGAATTAGAGTTGATGGTAAGGTCACAGTTGTGGTGGGCTATCCAATCGAGGGTAAGTCCTTTTGAATGAGTAGGACTTGTAATGGCTTGTTTGAAGCATAAGGTAGAAAGAGTAGGAAAAAAGAGGTTTGTTGCTCCCGGCTATCTTGCTTGGGGTTTGTGAAATAAATATTTGTAACACTCTGGTTAGTACGTATTCATTTGTTTATTGTTGGTGTTTTTCTTGGGTGATTTTTTCATAAATACTTGTGTTACTTTTATATTTAACCATATGGTAAACAAAAGGACTGCAAGTTTATTTGATGGATACAACGGGGGGAATTCAAATGGGTTCATAAATGTTAGCACTTTCAAAACAAAATCACATTTTCAGGTACCAAAAAGACAGTCAGCAGTAAATGACAAAAAATGACCATATTTTTCTTATTTTGGTTTATGCTGATTTTCTGTTTCTGCATTTTAGCAGCTACAAAATTGTTGACGTTTTTAGGTTGTTCAAGCCTTTGAAAATATGTTCTATCAGTCCCAAATCATAGTTGCTGCCCCTGTAAGTTAAATTGAGTCGTTCGCCCATTTTCCACAACATTACCTGATGTCTACGTGACACACAACTGTTCTCCTCGTCAGGCCTTCGCCAATAGAAAAACTGCTCAGCCTGTCATAGTTTTCTGTGATTCGGTGGGTTAAAAATCTCAAACGGTTGGGTAAGGGTGGAAACAGCAGCACTCTGAAAGAAAAAGGAAAGGAGATGAAAAACAGGTTATTGCTTGGACCATTCACTGTCACATGTATATTGAAAAAAAGATAGATTTTAACAACTTCTAGTTGGAGGGTTGGAATAAAGCGAGAAAAGCTAAAATCGCATGCCTTTAACTTTTGAGATGAAATTACTTCTAGTTTTAACTATTCATAGACAGTGGGGCTTAATCATACATTTTACAAAAAAAGGAACAAGTTACTTACCTGTAACTGTAGTTCTCCAGCATGGGTCTGGCATGGATTCACATGTCGTCAGGCTAGGAATCCTCGGTAAAGAAAAAAAAATCAGTTTTGTTTCTGAAATGTCTTTCTTTCTACTAATAACAAATCACTGGTCTCTGGGTCATACTGCTCCCAGCCAATGACTGCCCTCTACCTAAGACCCTTCTCTGGCCGCCATCTTCAGGTTTGGTAGCACGTAAAGTGGCAGTAGGACCAAGAGAAGAGCATCAGAAGGGTTGGAGGGAGGGTTCACATGTGAATCCATGCCAGACCCATGCTGGAGAACAACAGTTACAGGTAAGTAACCTGTTCATTCTCCCGCATGGGGTCTGGCATGGATTCACATGCTCATGAATACAAGAATACATAGCAGTACACACATGCACAACCACGGGAGGTGGCAAGGCTCAACATTAAGCATTTCAACAACTTAACATTAAGCATCTCTTACCTCCTCACCAGGCTCACCTTCAAGCTAAGAGGTTGCGCAGCACTGCTTGGCCGACTCTGGACTCCTCCCTGGAATCCCGGTCGACGAAGTAGAATCCCGTGAAGATGTGGGTTGACCTCCACGTAGCAGCCCTGCAGATGTCCAGCAGGGGCACACCAGACAGGTTTGCTGTAGTAGCAGCGATCGCTCTGGTTGAATGGGCTATCGGACGGCCGGGCAACGGTCGGTTTGCCAACCAGTGACAGTGCATGATGCAGCCGGAGAGCCATCTGGAAATGGAAGCCTTCGGGAGGGCCTTTGCTTGGTTCACAGGGCCAAAGTTCACAAACCGTTTTGATGTCTTCCGAAAACTCTTCGTGCGGCCCAAGTAGAACTTCAGCGCTCTAGCCACATCCAGCGAGTGCAAAGTCCTCTCAGCCGGCGACAAAGGCGACGGGAAGAAAACAGGTAACACCAAGGGCTCATTGAGATGGAAGCCCGACGGCACCTTGGGCATGAAGGAGGGGTGCATCATCAGCACTACCCTCGTCTCGTGGAATGTCAGATATCGAGGTTTACAGGAGAGGGCCTGGATCTCTCCCACTCGTCGTGCCGAGGGGATGGCCACAAGAAGCGCTGTCTTCCACGATAGGAACTTCAACAGTGTTGAATGCAGCGGCTCGAATGGCAGACCCATGAGCCTGGTCAGCACTACTTGAGCTCCCACGCCGGGGCTGGAGCCTTCACCAGCGGGAACAAGCGAAGCAGTCCTTTCATGAACTCCTTCACCAGGTGATGAGACCACAGCGACGACCGCCTCGGAGTTCTGGTGTAGCGGGAGATCGCCGCCAGATGGATTTTGATGGAGGCATGAGCCAGCCCTGCCTTGGCCAGCGACAGCAAGTACGGCAGCACTTGAGGGGCCGTAATCCGCAGAGGGTTGATCTTCTGTGTACGGCACCAGACAGACAACCTCTTCCATTTATGTACATAGCACTTAAGAGTTGAGGACGCCCGGGGTCGTGATGTAGGATGGCGCCTCCTTCCATGGCGAGAAGATCCACGTCCGTCGGCAGTTGGGTCCGGGAACCAAATCTGTCTCGGCCAGGCCAGTGCAACGTGGATCATCCTGCACCGGGAACATCTGAGTTGACTGATGAGTCGCAGCAGCAACAGCAATGGTGGGAACGCATACAGGAACAGGCCGTCCCAGGGGAATGAGAATGTATCGCCCATGTCCCCGGCTGGGGAAACCTGCTGGCGAACCTCCGGCACCTGGTGTTTGTCGCCGTCGCAAATAGATCGATCTGGGGATTGCCCCATCGTCGGAATAGGAGCTCCACCTGATCCACCTGATCCTGCCGAAGCTCCCACTCGTGGCAAGAACGCAGCTCCCTGCTAAGTGAGTCAGCAATGGTGTTCTTTATTCCTGGCAGATGGAAGGGTACCAGGAACTTCACTTGGGCAACGGCCCAGTGCCACAGATCATGCGCTTCCTTGTATAGGGCTGGGGATCTGGTGCCCCCCCTGCTTCCGGATGTAGAACACCGTGGTGGTGTTGTCGCTGAAGACCCTTACCACTTTGCCCTTGAGGGACGGAAGGAAAGACCTGAGGGCCCAGGACGTTGATGTGCAGGGACCTCTCCTCCGGGAGCCGAAGGCCTCTTGCGTGGAGATCTCCGGTGTGTGCTGCCCATCCCTCCAGGGAGGCGTCCGTCGTCACTGTTTCATGATACGCTGGGGTCAGGAAGGCCATGCCCGCCGTAAGATGCGTGCAGGTGCCCCATCACTGGATCGCTTGACAGAAAGTCTCAAAGCTGCCCACCGCTTGCATCCAACGGGCGTCAAGGAACTCCTGCAGTGGCTGCATCCGCAACCTGCACAGACGCACGAGGTAGATGCACGATGACATCATGCAGAGCAGGGACTTGATGGACCTCACCCTGGCCACTTCCATGGTCAACAGCCGTTGTACCTTGCCCAGGATGGCCTTCGTCCTCTCCTCCGACGGTGAAGCCAACCATGCCACTGTGTCGAGTCTGGCTCCCAGGAACAGGGAAGTTGATCGAGAATCCCATATCCGTGAGCAAGCGGGCGGTCTTTGCTGTGTGATCGACAGCGAGTTCTCTTGACTTTGCTCGGATGAACCAATCGTCCAGGTAGGGGTATACGTGGATCCCCTGCAGGCGCAGCCGCGCCGCCACTGGTGCCAGGCACTTGGTGAAGACCCTTGGCGCCAACTTCAACCCGAAGGGCAGGGCCTTGAAATGGTAGTGCCGCTCTTGGACCACGAATCGTAGGAACTTTCGATGCCCTTTGTGTATGGGGATGTGGAAGTAGGCAGTCTCCAAGTTCAGCGACGACAGAAAGTCGCCCTCCTCCAGTTGTCCCAGCACATGCTGAAGGGTGACCATCCGGAACTTCTGGGACTTGATGTATTTGTTGAGGCGGCAAAGGTCTAGGATGGGCCGCCAGCTGCCAGTCTTCTTTCAGACAAGGAAGTACCACGAGTATACTCCAGAGCCTCTTCGGGACGAGTTCTATCGTACCTCCAGAAGCAGCTGTGGCACGTGGTTTTCCTTCCTGGCCACAGGTGGTAAACGGGGACACTTTCTTTGGAACTCCAAGAGTGTGCCCGTGCGCCAGGGCATCTAGCACCCAACGGTCGGTGGAGATGGACTCCCACACGCTAACGAAATTCGCCAGCCGGCCTCCCACCGGGGAGCTCGGGTGGGGGCCCGACGTCACAGCCGTTTCAATCTTGTTTTGCCGAGGCCTTGCCACCTTGGCGACAACGATTGTGTCCTCTGGTCTTGTTGCGGCCTCTGTAGGCTTCCTGTGAGGAGGAGCGGGCCGCCTGGCGGTATGACAAGGAACTGCCGCCAAATCCTTTGGAGGCTACTTGAGACTTGCCTCCGGAGATTCCAAAAGGACGGTCGTCGTTGATGGAGAGAACCCAAGACCCGGGCTGTCTCGGTGTCCGCCTTGATGGCCTGCACGTCCTGACGGAAATCTGTGGCCCTGAGCCAACCGCGCTGGCGAAGGCAAACGCTGTTGCCCATCTGGCGAAAGCCGGTGTCGGCGATGTCCGTGGCCACCGTGATGGCATGATCCGAAGCCACCTCGCCTTCCTGCAGGATTTCAAGGGCTTCTGCCCTCTTGTCGTCTGGGAGGAAGTCCAGGAGGGGAGCGATCTTGAACCACAGCTCCCTGTCGTATGCTGCCACGATCGCGAGGGTGTTGGCCGCCTTGATGGTCGTCGCTGCCAACAAGATGACCCGTCGTCCCATGGCATCCAGCTTCTTCCCCTCGCCGTCAGGTGGGGAAGTGGAAGTTGATGCCATCACCCCTGCCGATTTCTTCTCGGCTGCCGCGGAGACCACCGAATCCAGGGACGGCTGTGCCCTGAGGCACATAGGACCGGAGCCTGCGACCCCAGACTACGTCCCAGAGGTCATCCAGTAACGGGACTGAGAGGACGGTCTTCCTCTTGGCCTCCCGTCATTGGTAGAGGAAACCTTCCTTCTTCTGCTCTTCGGGGCATAGCTGGAAAAGCTCTGATGCCCTGGCGATCATGGCGTGAAAGGAGCCAATTTCGTCGGTAGGGGAGGCCCGGGAAGGGGGTGATGGGAGATCCATCCCATTGTCACCACTGTGGCTGTCTGTCCCCGTCGTCGCCATCTCCGTTCCAGTCTCAACCCTCGGTGGAGGGGATGGAGGTGAAGGATGACAGGGAGGGGGGAGGATGGATTCGCCTCTGCTTGCTCGGTGGGCTCCCCGACGGTCCATGCGCCGTTGGATCGTCCGCTGGGGTAAGGGAAACCTTGTCCTTATCTCCGTACACAGGGTCTGCAAAGCCATCAAGATTGCTCCTGAATTGTCTTGTGGCGTAGGCATCGGTTACGACGGGAGCGACGGCTGGGGCGCGGGTTCCTCCACGGCCCGCGGCTCCTCGTCGGCTCCACCGTTGCTCTCTACATCCGCCTTATTGGGATCCCTCCCGTAGGCCTCGAACTTCTTGTCCAAGATAGCTTTGACGCCAGCCAGCTCATCCTCAAAAGGTGGCATCTGTGTCCGTTAGGGCTACCGTGTCCCCCCCCCTCTTTCTCGTCCTGGGGGTTTCACGGGGGTCGTCTCGATAGGCGGGAATGATTCCCTCTGGGGTGGCAGGGAAACTCCAGGCCCACAAGTCGTCTCCAGAGGCTTCGCCAGGGCTGCCACGACTCCTTCAATCGAGGCCTTCACCGGGTGAATCAGGGCCTTCACGACCTTGGGCGCGTCCGAGGCCTTCACCTTAGGGGGAGGGTTCACTGCCTCGCCCTCTTTGCTTTCTCTGTCGGAATCGACCGGGGCTTCTCACAAAGCTTACCCGGGTTCTCCGACTTCCTTTTCCCCCCGAGCCAGAGCGTTGGCTCATGGATGATGGCATTGGCGACATCGCGCCCTGTCTGAAACAACGGCGCTCCCGGTGCCCGCAGACTCGCAGTGCTTTGCCTTTTGTTGGGCCCCCGTCGCTGGAGCGCCCTCAAAAGGTCATAGAAGACCGCTCAGACTTCTTCTCACCTGCTGCTGGGCTCTTCGCCTCCAGCGAGTCGTTTACGATGGTCCATCATGGTCCATCCAGAACGCACAGTACTCCTCCACGTGCGACTTGTCGGCGTGTAGGCAGTAGAGGCACCGGGAGTGCTCGTCCTCAAAGACGCTCTGCAGTCCACATCCTGGGCAGTTCCTGAACAGTTTGGATCAAGCAGGCGTCGAATCTCCTTTGTCCTGGGCCATATCCGAATCAGGGTAGGCCTCAAAGGTCTTCCGGAATCCTCCAAGAAGTGTAATTCGAAATCTGCCCCTGAAGTGCGTAGAAAATTCCGAAACGGGTCCCCGTTGATCGGAAGAAGAATCAGTGGATCTTGAGACTCGAATTGACCGAAAAAATAAGAGTAAACTCCTTGAAAAACGCAATAGGCAGTAAAAGCTCGAGAGCTACAGCACAATGACTCCCAACACTTGAACGTGCAGTAACAATCTGAAGATGGCTGTCAGAGGAGGGACTTCGGTAAAGGGCAGTCATTGACTGGGCGCAGTATGACCCAGAGACCAGTAATTGGTTGTTAGTAGAAAGACAGTTCAGAAACTAAACTGATTTTTTCTTTACAGAGGATTCCCAGCCCGACGACGGGGAATATTCATGAGCATGTGAATCCATGCCAGACCCCATGCTGGAGAACTAGAGGTTACCTATTAACCCTAATTAGTGCAGTACACGTCTTTCTTTGTGGAAACTGTCCAGCTATATAACTATCCATTGTAACATACTAATCACATTATTACACAATATTGCTTTTTTTGTCTTAAAACAATGTGTACAAATCTTGATCTGGTAAATAGAAATCTATTCAGTAAAGTGCAATCCTTAGTGTTGTGGAACATGAGCAACACATTAAGGGATATCGCAGAGTCACCAAGTACTTTAACCTATAAAGGTGACAATGTGGGAGATGTGAGCTAAGTGGGTTCCACCTTGTTTGGATGGCCGATTTAACAGTATTGCAGTACATAGACAACATATGAGAAATTGAAAGCAGGAAAGCAGTTCTAGGAGCACATCACGATGAAAGGGGATTCATATTCAATGAATGGCTAAGTGGAGTTGTTCATCCTGATGGCGGCCAGATGTAGAAATTGATCAATTTAGACAAAGGATAGTTTTTGAGAGGATTTCAGGCCGAAATTTGTCGACAGCTGAGAGACGTTCATTTAGATGTTTGATGTCATCGAGACAAGGTGATAACCCCCACTGCAGAGGTTAAGTAGATGCTTAGACAGAGTTAATGATTGTGGAAGGCCCTTGATTGATTAGACACCTCTTTATGTGAAATAAAAGATGATTTGATATTATGTTTCACACATTTACTAACCCATTTGCACATTACTCAATATATTGTTTAAAAGATCGTGAGTTTACACTCTTGTCAGGGCTAATAGATAACCTCTAGTTTTGTGAACTTATGCATAAACACTACTGCCTATGAATTGATTTGGAGTATAGGCCATGGTGCGTTCGGGTGCTTGGATTCCGTGAATACCCGATGTTGTATTCAATTATTTATTTTTATTTATTTCATTTGTTACATGCCCAGATCCAGGGGTATCACGGCGTGGTTACAGACAGCTTAGGCATTGGTCACACATTTGTACAGCGTACATCAGTTATTTACAAAACAGAAGATTATACAATACACTCATGAACATTATTTACAAATTCAACAAGGAGGCATTATATTAATATTGGTTAAAATATCGTTCTAATATTGGTTAAATAACCAGATTTTTTGCCTTTTTATAAAGCCGGGGAGAGCGGTCTCTTTTTTATATGATGGGGGGGTGGGGGGGGAGTTCCGGTGTTTAGGAGCCAGGACATGGAAGCTGCTGCCCCCCGGATTGGTATTTTTGTAACGGGGAGACACTAACAGTAGGTTATCATTGGATCTCAGTGTTCTTATGGATTCTTTTTTCTGTAGGGCGTTGTTGAGGTAGATTGGGGCTTTTTTGGCAAGACATTTGTATGCGATGCAAAGTGTTTTTAAGATAATTCTAGCTTAGATGAGTAACCAATGGGCATCCTTCCTTATCTTAGAGATGTGATCAAACATTTTCTATCCCTAACATTGCTCTTAAGGCTTTGTTTTGAATCAGTTGCAATGTACTGAGGTTGGTGTTGGAGGTCCCTAGTAGTAACACATTGCAGTAGTCCAACTTGGATAGTACCAAGGCTCTGGCAGGGTGAAGCAATTGGTAGGAGTTGGAAATGGTCAATTTAGTGCGATAGGTTTGGATGTATAAGCCGTGGAAGAAGAGAGCATACTAATATGTTTCGTCATAGTGAGGTTGGCGTCTAGGTATACGCCTAATGTTTTTACTTGATTAAGTACTGGGATTAGAGTACCGGCGATACTGATCGAGGAGTAGTCTGAATGGAGGGCAGCTATTTTTGATGGGGATCCCACAATGAGAACTTCAGTCTGCTCATCGTTGAAGCAGAGACTATTCAGTGCCATCCAATTTTGGATGATGGCATACATTTTATTAACGGTCAAAGTGTCCTGGTCATAGTTTCCTGAGATCGCTATGAGGATCTGGGCGTCATCTGCAAAGTTGGTGTAGATGACACCCATATCGTCTAATGCCAAGAAGAGGAGCTTCGTATAGGCATTATAAAGTATAGGAGAGAGGCATGAACCTTGGGGTACTCCGATGGAGACTGGGATGGGATCAGCAGCTTCTTTGCCTATGGCAACTCTAGAGGTGCTTTCGGCAAGATCGGATTTAACCCACGTAGCTGCATTGTTCGAGAAGTTGAAATCATTGGCTCGTGAGGTGCATAGTTTGTCATGGTCCACGAGGTCAAAAGCAGTGGAAAGGTCTAACAGCAAGAGTATGCAGAGTTTCCCTGAATCTGAGGAGTTGGTTCTGTTCAAGATGTGCCTGGATTTGTGTGTATTCTATTGCATCTATGATCTTAACTAAAAATGTGACCGTTGTTATTGGATAATTGATGGGTACTGTGGGGTCCAGTGTTTCTTTTTTAGGTTTTTTTTTTTTTTTAGGAGTTGGGTAACCCAGGATTCTTTGATGCTGGCTGGGACTGTATTGATGTTGAAAGAGGAATTGAAAAAATTGGTTATAGTAGCGGTGAGGGTGGATGCACATGCTTTAACTAGTTTAGCAGGGACGTTATCCCCTTTACAATTTGGAGCCTTTTAATTTAGAGATAGTGTCAAACGCTAGTTCTTGAGTGACCGGGGTAAAATGGAATAGGGAGCGAGTATTATCGTCAGGGATGGGGAGGGGGTTAGAGCATTTTTATCTGCTATTAATAGTCTTTTGGTACTTATTTTATTTTGTAACAGAACAATTTTGGAAGCCAGTGCATCTTGTATAGTGGTGCACCATTCATTACTGGAATTGGCAGGGGTCATGATGAGGTGGGATTTTCCAATTCTCTAAGGATAGAAAAGAGTTCTTCAGAATCTGATGAGGCATTACCGATACACGTATTGTACGAATTAGCTTTATGGGTAATAATGGCTGTTTTATAGCTTTAGTTAGCGTCCTTGAAAGATTTGGCAGAGTCAAGGGTGGGGTGTTTGTTGTGGGCGTGTTCAAGGGAGCGTTTGGTCCTTCTTAGGGCCGCTAATTCGTCAAACCAGAAATGGGTCTTTGTCTGCATGTCGCCTTTTGGTTGTGATAGGTGCCACGTCGTCAATGGTAAGGGAGAGGCATTTATGGTAGCAATCGGCGATGGTACTTGGGTCGTTGCCAGTGACTACATATGGTGCTAGTGTTTTGTTGAGGATAGGGGCAAAGTTCTCAGCAGTGAGTTTTCGGGGTTTTCTAGCTTTGAAGGTGTCCATTACTATGGTCTTGGGAGGATAGGGTTCGTCTCTCATAAAGGTGAATTTGATCCAGAAGTGGTCCGACCAGCTAACGGGGGGTAATGATATCTATGGTTAATCTGGTATTAACTGAAAGGATCCAAGCAAGGGTTCTGCTCTTGATATGAGTGGGGGTTGAATGCTGAATGTAGGGCTGCAGCTTTGTGGTCATGGTCGTCATTGAAACCTAGATTCAGGTCCCCAAAGATAATGCATTTCGTGTTGAGTTTAATGAGAGGTGCAAGAAGTAGTGGGATGTCTATTTCAGGATGACTGTTTGAACTGGGTGTTCTATAAATCACCACAATATTGATTGTGGTTTTCTCATTCATAGTGAGTTTGCAGCAAGTCATACCCTGCAGTGTCTTCGATAAAACTCAATCTAATTTGCTAATTACTCTCAACTATGATGGCTACACCACCCCCTGTGGTATAGGTTCTGTCAGCTCTGAGGATGGTGTAGTCGGGTGGGATAGCCAGAGATAAGAGAAGGTCCCAAGGCTTGGTGAAGGCAGGATTCTGTAATTACTAGTAGGTCAATGTTTTGTTCGATGATTAGGTTATGTATTTCAATGGCATGTGCTCCAAGTGATCGGGCGTTGATGAGGGCACAATTGAAACTGGGGGGTGGCTTGGGTTCAACTACGGCTGCAATCTTGGGCATCTGAAAGTGAGAGAGGCATTGGGAGTTTTTTGAGGTCAAGGTAGTAGATGGCTTATACTTTTATTTTGCCAGAGGTCATTGGACTTAGGTGTTTTGGGAGTCACGAGGGTAATGGTGTGGCGACGATGGAGCAATTTAGTGCATGAATTTAGGAGAATAATCCTATCATTCCCGTTGAAGGGGTAGGTTTTGAATCCTACTGTGGTCTTCGGGATGAGCAGGTGGTCTGCTGCAAAATCCGTGGGAGAGAGCTCTCTACCAGGAATCTTAGTGGTAGGGCTAGGACTGTGGGCATAATCTAGACTGGTTGGAAATGGTTTGGTGGGTGGAAGGAAGGAAGGAAGGAAAGGCGTCAGGCAGGGTATAGGGTAATGTCTGGGGCATGCTAGTCTAGACATACCATTTCTAAGAACAAGGAAGTGGTTACCTGTGCACGGTGTGCTATCTTGGACAAGGAAGTATGGGAACATGATGATAATTACTCAGCCTAGCATAACTAAATTCAGTATGGGGTGGGTCTGGAAGGGAAGGTGTGCAGAGCTAGGTTTGGCAGGCATGAGGCTCAGTACAAAGTTGGTTAAACAGTGTGGCAGGACTAAATAAGCAGATCAATGCCAAAAAAACAGTACGGTAGGGTGGGCTAAATGCAGTATGCTACTATAAGCACGCTATGGCAAGATAATCTAAGTGCAGTATGCTGCAAGAAACACAGTACGGCAGGAAGAGCTTGATGCAATATGCTACCAGAAACACAAGATGGCATGATAGGTAAAATGCAAAATGCTACTAGGCACACAGTGTAGTATGGTAGGCTAAATGCGACAAGCTGCCGGAAGCACTATATGGCTAAATGCTAAAAGCAATATGCTACTAGGCACACAGGATAGTGTGGTAGGCTAAATGCGACATGCTGGCAGAGACACTATTTGGCTAAATAGTAAATGCCGTGCTGGTAGACAAACAGAATGGTATGGGGTACGTGAAGAGGTTAATTGGAGTGGAGGAATGCTAGATACAAAAACCTATTGGACCTTGCTTGTCGGCTTAGTTTGGTATAGCAGGACAGTCAAAAATGGTGTAGAATGCAAAGTGGTTACCAACATTTAGAATGTTTCATGTGGACGTGAGGTGCTGGTGCAAACAGCGTTGCACAGTGGCGGGCGCTTGTGCGCGAATAAGTCAGAGTTCTGCAGGTACAGAGCATCAAAACGCTCAGCTTTGCAAGCTGTAATATTCGCTAGGAGCGGTCGAGATAGAGGACAAGTGGAGTGGGATCACTATATGCTGGAGTACTTGCAGTGATGAGTGGAGGATCAGAGTGACTGCTCGACCGACCGAGAACCATCACGGACAGGCGCAGACAGGCCCTTTTGCTGGGCCCTTCTGCGGTTGGCGCTTCTCCCGCCCTCTGGCTTCCGCCTGATGGTGGGGGCTGGGTCGGATTGTTTGTTTGTTTAGTTTATTTGTAGAGCGCTCCGGACCCGTGGGTAGAAGGGCGCTTAAGGAATCGGTTACAGGCATAAGATAAGAATTTACAGTTACAGAGTACATCAAATTACAAGAAGCATTTACAGTTACAGAGTATCTCAAATTACAAGAAGAGTTTTACATAGTACAATAATTTACATATAATACAGGTATGGTTACGGCTGTTGGGGCTTAGAGAAGAGGGTCAAATGTTACTCTTTGTTCAGTAACCAGCCGATAACGAGTTTCCTAAAGATCGGGAAGGGCTCAGTGGTTTTAATTTTGAGTGGTAGGGTGTTCCAGAGTTGGGAGGCTAGCACAGTGAAGCTGGCGCCTCCTGCTCTTTTTAAGGCAAATCTGGGCACTAACAGGCATAGGGAGTTGGAAGATCTGGTGGTTCTGGATGTAGATTTTAAAGTGAATTTGTTAGAGAGGTACGGAGGGGCTAGGTCGTTTAAGGCCTTGTAGGTGAGACAGATAGTTTTGAGGTCAATTTTTTGCTGTATGGAGAGCCATTTACACATTTTCCTGGTAGTGGAGATGTGCTCACGCCTAGGGATGTTGAGTGCTGTGCGCAGAGCATTGTTCTGGAGAACCTGGAGTTTGTTAGTTACGGATAGGTTGGCTCCTAGGTACAGGCTGTTGCAATTGTCTAGTTTGGATTGAATGAGTGCTCTGGTGAGAGTGAGGCAGCTGTTGGGTGATAGGAAGGGTCTGCTAGCCCTGATTAGCTTACCCGTATAGGCAGTGGCCGAGGCGGTTGAGTTAATTTGTTTGGAGAGGTTGGTGTTGGATGCAGTGGCAATCGGCCAATCCCTGGCGAGAGAGGCTCGGCAGGCCTGCAAATGGCTTCAGAGGCCCGCAGAAAAGGCGGCAGGCATTAGCCTTGTTGTTGGTAATGGTAAATGGTTTTTCTATTCACGTAAGTGGCACTAGTTACTGGGAAGGGTGGTTAAACTATTTCTATGTAAATGTCATCATCCCCAAGATCTCAGAAAACACATTTCTAAGAGAATAAAAATATAAACAAAAAGCCTATCCGTACTGATGTAACATTTCACTCCAGCGCATTTACAAATCAGTAAAATAGGGAGAATGATGCAGATAGGCTGCCATGTGAGACCTAAAAATGCCACTTCATAGTACTGGCTGCTGCAGCCTCCCATCATGCAACTTACTGGCAGTTGCAACTCTGCTTATTTTTTCGCATTGGCTCTGTTAAATCTAACTTCCTTTCTTCTCACCCTTGTCCCCAAATTTGGTCCCTCGGGGGAGGAGCGCCGTGTGGTGAAGCAAAATGTTTTTCTCTAAATGTGAAAACCACAAGAGAAACGGTCTGAAAAAGCAGATTTAAAAAAAAAAAAAAGTGTTCCCAGGCCTTCATCAAAGGGTCGGAAAAAAGATTGGACGTCTAGCCAACATAAAGCATGACAGGAGTCAGAAATTGCTGGCTGCCTTAAAGTCTCAATGTCAACATTTTCTCACCAAAAGCTGCATGTATTCTTTTGAATGGGCAACCTACATAGGAATAACTCGTGTGATCATAAATGTATTCTACTGATGAAACTTAGAAAAACAAAATAGGGATGAGCCAAAATGACATTTTATTTTTAACTAGAAAAAAGTGCCCGTACTTCGCTGTAGACAGACATGAAAACAATCATCAATTGTTGAAAATGTATGATCCTGTAGGTTCCTGTCGGGTCGCTTCTGAAAATTCATGATCCTGTAGGTCCCTGTTCCGAGTCACTTCTCGTTTGATGTGCTTTGCACTCTGAAGTTAACTGCACTGAGAACTGGTGCATGTGTCTGGTTTACATAACCCAGAGAACATGTGGAGGGGAGAGAAGATTTGGTGTGCTGCAGCAAAATGGGGCCATCTGTGAGCTCTCCCCATCCTGCGTTGTGGTGCAGATATCTTGGAAATGGTGCATTTTATGGCCTAGAAACGTGGTTGTCAAGGTCCCATAGGGATCTTTGATTTTGTTCCTGGCGTGGAGATTCTTGAAAGGAGCATTGTCCAGTCCTTCTAAGACCACATTGATGTTTTGCCGATTCATGGTGCAACTATCTCTGAAACAGTGCGTCCTAGGGGCTTGAAACGTGGTCTTCTTGGTCCCACAGGGGTCTTTAGTACCTTGCGTCGAGACGCTTCAAATGAGCTTTTTCCAGGCCTTCCATGACCACATTGATGTTTCGCTGCTTACAGGCCACTGTCTCATCTATGAAGGGGCTAACATCCAGGGAAAAGTGTGAGGTGCCCAGATGTCATCTAGCCAGTAATGTCAGGAGGGTCCTAACAGGTGACTATGCAGAATTTGCTGCAGATTGGTTGAACAGTGTGGAATTGTATAAGGAACAAACATTTTCCGTTTTACATATTACATTATGAAATCTATTATTATTATTATTCAAGAAAGAGTTCTAACATTTGAAGAAGTGTCCCAAGATCCCGCACATAGGCAGAGATATTTAGTACTTACAAATTCACTGAACATTCAATGATGAAGTACTAGGATTACAAGCAACTATTCTTTGTCCTTCAAGTGATGTCATTATCATTCATAAACACTAAATAGAACAGCAAGCTTAACCCTAACCTTTAACAAGAGTGGTGTCCAGAGATCGGAATGAAGAAAAGAAACATACAGGGAAAGATCCAACAAGAGATACCTCAGTCCTCTAAAGGCAAACAGACTGCTTAAAGATGCCTGGCCCTCTTGGGTGTCAGTTATAGAGAAAATCCTGGAAACGGGCTGGAGATTTAAGACTGAGGCTTTAACTGATGGTCTTCAGATCCGATCTGCAAATGGAGATTACAAAGTTCTTCAAAATAAACATTGGATCTGTAAATTCTCCATCTACACTATGGGAGACATTCAAATGCTACATTAGGGGAGTTTATATTTCTACGGAATGTGGGATCGTAGCATCTCAGCTGATCTGAAGAAATGTGAAAATGAATTAAGTGAATTGGAAAAAAGATATTTCTTCAGGAGAGACCCTAAGATTCTGGCTGAAATACACAAAATTGCGATACACTGCACAAAGGACAGCTAAGTACCTCAACCGAGCGAGCAATGCAAGACCATATGAAGAAGGGCAAAAACCTGTCAAAATTCCGGCACGGCTCTCGAGGTTTGAGAGATTGCCAATCCTTATTCCAACTATTAGGAATGATAAAGGAAATATTCGTCAGAGACTCAAAAATCCTAAGTAAATTTGTGAAATTCTATTTCAAGTTATATGCCTCCACACTAAATAAAAGGAAAATAAAATCAGATGAGCAATTTCTTAAAGCAAGTCTTGCCCGATCGGACTGCTTTCCAGCTGAATTTTATAAAGCTTAAACATAAGGTCTAGTGCTACACCAATTAAAATGTATAACATGAGGCTATCCAAACTGTCACACTCCCAAATCCTATGCATGAAGCGATCAGTATTTGGCTGCTAAAACCCCCAAAAGATGCTACACATTTTTCCTCATATTGACAAACAAGACAATAAAATACTTGCCAAGTTATTGGCAAAGAGGCTCCTGCTGATTATGCATAAGTGTGTTCTTGACAAGCAGGTTTTATTCAGAGTAGATAAACGTCATATGGCCCGAGATGCTTGGTTGGCACTGTACAGGTTAAACAACCAGCGCTTTAGGGGGTTGAATGGCAGTTATTGCTAACAGTACTTAACAGTATGGGTGTGGGACAGACATTAACGTCAATGGTCATTTTACCATACAATTTGTCAGTTGCAAGGATGTGTGTGAATGGGCAACTATCATCAGGATTCTTAGAGCTTTGGCAAAAAACAGGGCTGCCCACTATCTCTGTTACTATGGAACCTCTAACTGCAGTGATAACATCACAGTGCAATTCTACAATGAACCTATAGATCTCTCATTATATGCAGATGACATGATGCTATATATTAAAAACCCTCAGGAAAACCTGACCTTAACATGCAAGACATGCACTAATTTGGAGAATATGCAGGGCTAAAAGTCAACACAAATACATATGTTTTGTTTCCTCCCCACCCCCAACTCTTTTAAAGATGGTATGGGTTTCAAGTGGCACTTGGATAATACTAGATATCTAGGTAAAGAAATAGCTAGAGACCCTAATAGATTGCTTAATCTGAACTGCAGTGCTGCCCTTGGGAGATTGGAAACCACGGTCTCTAAATGGAAGAACAGCATTTTTGCCATGTGGTACATTTTTCCTACGTGTCTATACCTTTTGCTGAATGTGCTGTTGAATTTACCTGGGGCATTCTTTAGGAAACTGAAAATCATCCCATTAGACTTTATATGGGCCGGGTGTTATATGCCAAATCACCTTCACATGCGAGAGCCCCCAGCACTTCTTGCTGGACTTGTGGATTCTTTTTCTATGTTCCTGAGCGAGTGGGAACCCCCTCTCACCTTGTTACTCTTTTTATGGGTATCCTTTTTCTGACTCTCCATAGATTATTTCTGAATCGATCCTTTCCTATAAGCTTTTGGGTATCTACATTGTATTATTACATTCTGTGCAGTGTTGCCCCTTTGGGCTTCCCCTTTTTATTTTCTCACGACTTACCTTGCAGAACACATGCTCAAGGGTAGAGAGGGATTTGTATCCCCTTTACATGTTATATTGTTAGACCAGCACACCCCAATTTATGTGGAGTGCTAGTGAAATGCATGGTATCCCCTTTCTCACTGCTCCTTTAACATCTGTTACAGTGACAAGCTTACTATTATGGCTGGTGGCAGTGAACATACTTTACTGACTTGTGTGATTTTAATTTTTACTCGCAGGCTGTCAAACCAGCCGTGGTTATGCACAGAAGGGTCACCATTCTGCTAGAATGGTGGAGTCTTTCATTTTTTTCACCATTTTTAGTGTGCTTGTCCTTTCTTGGTGCTTCTACCGTCCTGATTGGAGGGAGTCGGAGGGAGGGGATGTCCTAGTTGCACTTTTGTCTTTGGCAGGAACCCTTTTGTGCACCTCGCCGAGGCTCCAGAGTGCCTGAAAGCAGGAAGTGAGGGAGGAGTCCGAAACTCTACTCACCTTTGTATTCTTGTGTGCCTGAGTGAATCCAGTCCCCAGGGGGGTTGGCTGTCCTTACCAGCCACTTTCTGTAAACTGCAGGGAGAGTTTGCAAAGGTTGTGTGTGGGTTCCTATATATCTGGCCTGGGTCTTGGAGCTGAAGACAAGTAGACCCCTGGAACAGAAAGCAGATGAATAAGACTGCTGTAGCTACTTCCAGCGATCAGAGATACCTGCTGTGTAAACGCTTCCTGTGCTGACCCCTTCTTTGAAATGGCAGGGAAGTCCTGAAGATGGCGACTCCGACACAAAGACTGCTGTGACCCATCAGTCTTAAGAAGACCAGCATTTGGAGCCATCCCACGACGAGCTGCAACCTTCCTGGGCCGCAAACCGCCAATACCCTGGGACTTCGGCAGACGCTGCACTGCACTCAGGCTTGAAGAATGAATCCCGCTGAAATTTTGGTGGAATCCTTCTAGACCGCCAGAAGCAAGATGCCAACACCAGAGTGCTGGACCGAGATAGCAAGGCGAATCTGATCAGCGACGACCATCCTTCATCTGGTACATTGAAAAAGGTGCCAAATCCACACAGGCGCGAGAAGATCCGAAGAATCCTATATTGGGAACCTTTTCTGTCGACTGCTGCAGCAAGTTCCCATCCAGTGTGTCTTCGTCACCCCGACCAAGAATCCAGAGACTGGGTCCTGCACTGTTGCATCATGAAGGCTCCAAAGGCTTTTGAACTCCTTGGATTCTTACATGATGAGAAACGATCTGACCATCAACCCGGAGAAGTCCAAAATAGTGGTGTTCGGCGAAAGGGGGCCCCGAAGAGGTAGATTTCACAGGATGGTGGGAGGTCAACAAATCCCAGTAGTAGAGGAAATCATCTATTTTTTTTACTATTAACTTCAACTATGCCCGACCAATAAGCAATGTTTTTTGTTAAGGTTCCAGGCAATATTCACTTGTAGGCGTTTATGGTCACTTGTTCCCCCATCTCTTACTGAAAAATGTATAGCCTTTTCGAATAAATCTGACGATAGAAACATGTAGTCTAGGGTAGATTTTATTAGACCCCGACTCCATGTATTTGATGGGGGAACATCCCCCTCAATTGAGCCATTTACCATCCTCAGGTCCCAATCCATATAGAAGGATACCCACCTTCTTCCATTGGTAGTTACTGATTTTGTTTTACGTGGTAAACCCCCTGAGCGGGTTGCGACACACAGAGTTAAGATCTCCAGCTGCCAAAATAGCAGCTTTCCGGGTGCGACAATTTAATCTGGGTTAGAATGCCAGGTAGTGTGTCTAAAAAATCTGCGAGTTTCACACTTGCAGGGTTCCAATAAAGGTTTAGGACTATTATCTCCTTCCTGGCCTGGGCCGACTGGACTGCCAGATATACCACTGAGATCCCATCATACTTACAAGGGATCACGGCCACCTCCTTAAAAAGGAGGGACCTGCAGGCCGTCAGCAACCCCCGCCCTTTGGTAGACCCCTCCCCCATCACACTAGCTTGCTTCGTTATTATACTGAATCCCTCCAGGTCCAAGGAGTTCACTAGCCAGGTCTCCTGGAAGAGGATAAAGTCATTTCCACCAAAAATCTCCAATCTCATTTTTGAGTTTCTAAAAGAACTGGGGCCCCACATGTTCAAATTTACCCATCTTATTTGTTCTCGGCTAAAACAGGATTTGGCCCGCTCCTAGTTTCTGGCAGCCCTGCACTATGATCTCTGGTAGCATTGACCAAAGTGCAGTCTGACCTCCACTTGGGGCTTCCTCCTCTTTGTTTGCAAACACCTGAATTTGTTGATGCTTCGCCCCCCAGTGGCAACACCTTCTTCACCACCCCCCTTAACACCCCTTTCCTCACGAGAGGGCTCCAATTCAGAGACATCTATGCAATGTGCTTGTTAAGCTCCAGTTGCAGTGAGGACCGCCTGGGCCCCCACTTTAGAGGCAAACCCCACTTCCACCGAATTGTCAACATGTTGATCTGGGAACTTGACATACTCAATGTCTCTAGATGAAAAGAGAGACAAATCTGGTATCTTTTTAAAAAAAAAAAAAAAAAAAAAAAAAAAGAGTGTCATAGTGGCCCCTCTATTCAGGAATCTAGTATTCATTTGTATTTTTGATATGTGAGCCAGAGTCTCGGAACTGCAAAGGGAGCATGGTATTTTAAGATGTTATCACAGTCTTTATAGTTCAATTTGAGGCCGACTTCTTGTTGGCTGATCGCTTCCTGGGATCCTTGAATGTCCATCCTCTGCTTTCCTTGCTCTTCTAGTCCATGAGTGGTGTTTTGCTCTTTGTCTGACTCGGGTCGTAAAGAGGGGGGTCCGTTGGATAAGTCTTCAGAAACTATGGCACTTTCCACTGGGATCTGCAATTTTAGCTTTTTTGCTTTTACAGAATATTGGTGCTATTTTTAGGCAAACTTCTGGTTTAGGTGCCATATCCTTCTGCAGCTTTGCCCTTGGTAGAAAAATCAGAGCCCATTTCATCGGTTTTCTAATTGCTGCCTTATTGGTTTGTACCAACAAACCAACAGCGATATCCCCCTGGATGGAACCCTTAATGGTATCAGTCTGCATTCCTATTGTTGCCATTGTCACTTTTATGTCATCTGAATCAGAAGGATTGGGCAACTGGCGTTTCCTCATTTTTGAAGTCTACGGAATGCAGGGGCACCTTTCTTTGGCCTCCACTGGCAATGCCAGGGAGGTCCACCACAGCATTTTTGACCATTTTGGGGGAGTCAATCAAACCGTTTATGAAGCTACTAATGCCAGAGTTCTTTGCCCTTTTAGTTTACATATTTTTGGTTTTCTTTTCCCCGTCTAACTGGAGGGGGAATTACCAAGGCAGACTTATTTTATTTCTTCTTCTTTGCCCTTCTCCTCCGAGGTCTGCTGCAAACTCTCCTTCGTCCCCTTCATGTTATATTAGGCGTTTTGTCGACAAATGCACTATCCACGACATGTGCTAGACGACAAAACTCTACCATAACTGATTCAGAGAGAGGAGTATCATCAAAGGTAGAAGCATGATGGGCCACCTCTGCCGCTTCCTTCGCCTCAGGGTCTTGATTTATGGCGCCCTCTAGTTTTTGTGTAAGATTTGTTAGCCGGTCTCTTATCTCTTCTGTCTGCGCACAAGTCTCTGATGGTATCCTTAATTCCAGATATGCCCGCCCTCTGTAAGGCGAGTTAATCAGACAGGGTATTCAAGGAAGTTCCAGCCAGAGAACTGATGGCATTGCTCAGGACGACAAGGGAGTAGTTTCTTACCTGCAACTCCATTTCTCCAGCGTTGGTATCTTTCACGGATTCACATGCTGTGAATATTCCCAGTCAGGCTGGGAAACCTCGGTCACTTTAACTTAGCCTTTTCCTATGGAAGACTTCGACACATCAGTGTCCTATCAACGTCCTTTTTGGGTGCTTTAGGCCCAACTAAAAGGACGTATGGTATAAATAGCACCGCCCCCGCGGCTTCCCTTCATATTTTAACCTCCAAAGTAGAGGAAACCCGAACCAGGTTTGCCAGCAGGGGCGGCTGGCGGGGGCATGTGAATCCATGAAAAGTACCAACGCTGGAGAAATGGAGTTACAGATAAGAAATGGATCCTTCATTGATTCACATGCTGTGAATAGATTACACAGCATGATTCTGGGCTCTGACTCCAACCTCAAAAAACTTAACCCCAGCTACTCTGCCTTTAACACTGACGGTAATGTTATCAAAGTAGTAACTGAGGTAAAAACACTTGGTTTTTACCCCGATTCCACATTATCTCTCAAAAAACATAGTCAGCTCCATGGCCTCCTCTACAGCTTATAGCTGTAAATTGATTCAGGCATACAGACCGTCTTTATCCAAAACTAATTGCATTACGCTTGCCAATGCACTTATAATGTCCAAGCTTAATTACTGTAATGCCCTTTATGCAGGCGCTAACAAAAACATCTTAAATAAAATGCAAATACTGCAAAACAATGCCCTAAGAGCACCTCTCAACATACCCCGCAGAGAGCAGATCTCCAACATCAGGAAAGACAAGCACTGGCTAAAAATTAGTGACAGAATATTCCTTAAAACGATATCCCTTACATTCAAAGGACTTAACAATGCTGCGCCTTGAAACACTTGTGTATAGGCGCGTTACAAATGCCATATCATATATCTCCGCTAGACTTTCCAAAAGAACCTCAATGCACCACACCAGAGCCTCTAACGACCTATGCCTAGAAGTTCCTAGGTTCAAACTGTCCAAAGATAGAGGAGCCAGCTTCCCAGTGAAAGCTGCTATTGCCTGGAATGTACTACCCACTGCCATGAAAAAGGACGAGCCCTACTCTAGATTTAGACGTAACCTCCTGAACTGGCTCCGTACTAAGGACAGCTCATAAACCTCTACCTACCAATGAATGACACCCTGACCTCATGTTTATATGTCACCGTTATACTTTTCCTGGTTTCCTTGTATATATATATATATATATTTGTAATGTATGTATTGTAATAACCATCTGATGTAACTAAGTTCTAAATATTCTTGTAACTGTTGTGCCCTGCTACCTGAGGGTTTGGTGCGCATTATCAAATAAATAAACAAACAGCAGTACAACCAATGTGTGGCAGAGTGTAACAGGCAAACCAATAATGAAACCTTAATCACATAGATATGAGAACAACCCATCAAGTGAAAAAGTTCAAAATAAATACCTGAAGCTGCAGGGCTTACCTTATTGGAACAGGCACTGCAGGCCGCACGCCCCACCTGCACATCATCCACATGCTGCTGGCCCAGACAGTAATGCCGGGTGAAGGTATGCCGCACCGCCCAGGAGGCCGCCTGGCAAATTTTCACCAGCGGAATCCCAGACCATAACGCTGCCGACGATCTTATCGAGTGAGCCTTAGGAATCCTCCTCAAAGGCTTCCCAGCTTTCGAGTGGCACAACGAGATTGTAGAGGAAACCCAACGCAAATCCTTGTTTGGAGATAACCTGTCCCTTTTTGGATGGGCCATAAGCCACAAACAGCTGCTTCGACTTCCTGAAGGCCTGAGTGTGATGCAAATAAAACTTTAAAAGCCCTCTTAACGTCCAGAGAATGCAGGGCCCTTTCCACAGGCGTGGATGCAGAAGCAAAAAACGAGGGTAAAAAAATAGAAGAGAGTTTGTGAAATACCATCGCACTTTAGGGATAAAGTGCGGGTTAGTGGCCAGAATAACCCTGTCCTTCAGAAATCTCAAGTATGGAGGGTCGATGACCAGTGCCTGCAACACCGATATCCGCCTGGCTGAAGTAATGGCCACCAGACAAGCCACCTTCCATGATAGAAACTGTAAAAGGAGTCATCAACATAGGCTCAAAAGGCGGTTTCATCAAAAACGAAAGTACCACATTAAGGCTCCACACCGGTGCAAACTTCTTCATAGTAGTAAAAGTTAGAAACAACACTTTAAAAAAATGTTTCACTAACCGATCACTGAACAGAGGAGCAGCATGTTGCCTCCTAGTGAACCTGGAGATCGCCGCCGAATGTACCTTAATGGATGACAATGCCAAGCCCCCTTCCGCCAAATGCAATAGGCACGGGAGAACCGGTGCCTGAGAAATGTTCAAAGGATCAACTCCAGGGTGGGCCTTACACCATTCGCAAAACCTTTTCCATTTACATCCGTAGGAGACATTGGTAGACGGTGCCCTCGCTGCCTCCAAAATCCACCGACAGTCCCAGGAAATACCTAAATGTCCGAACTCCGATTGGTCAGGAGCCAAGCCGTTAAGCTGAGAGAGCCCAGATTGTGATGCCACACCTTGCCCTCGTCCTGAGACAGGTTGTCCGGAGCCACCCCCAACCGAATCAGCTCTTCCATCGACACATGAAGGAGATTGGAGAAACACGTCTGTCTGGGCCAGAACGGGGCCACCAGAATCACGCAGCATTGGTATCTCCGGATCCACTGGAGGGTCCGCTGAAGGAGCGGGAATGGGGGAAATGCATAAGCGAACCGGCCCGACCACGGGAACGAGAACGCACCCCCCAGAGACTCTGGCTGAGCCCCCCCTGCTGGCGAACTCCTGACACTGGTTGTTTTCTACTGTTGTGAAAAGATCCAACGGAGGATGCCCCCAACGCCGGAAGATCAGGCACACCTGCTGCGCGTTCAGCCTCCACTCGTGCAGCTGGCCAGCATCCCTGCTGTGTGCGTCTGCCTGAACATTAAAAACCCCTGGTAGACAATAGGCCACAATGCTGATCTCCTGAGCCAGAGCCCAATGCCAAACGTCCTGCGCCTCCTTTGACAGGACCCTGGAATGTGCCCCCCCCCCCCCGTTTGCTTAGATAAAACATTGTGGTGGTATTGTCCGTCAACACCCTCACCACTGATCCACGTATGCGCGGCAGAAACAACTTGAGGGCCCAGTGCACCCATCTCAACTCGAGCACATTGATGCGGAACAGAGACTCCTCCCGAGACCACAGGCCCCGCACCTGTGAACCATCGAGATGAGCCTCCCCATCCTGTCTGAGAGGCGCCTGCCACAATCGTAAACTGGAACTCTGGCTCCAGCAATGGCATGCCCCGCACCGGATTTGCTGTGCATGTCCACCAGCAGAGCGTCCACCAGACTTCTGTTGACCACCAACTTGTCCGACCATGGGCGCGACTCTGCGCCCATCGGTTCGCTAAGAACTCTTGCACCGGCCTCATGAAGAGACGACAATTTGGCAGAAGCGGGATATACGAAGCCATGGGCCCTTTCAGCGACATGAAACTTCAGACCGACACCACTGTGCCCTCCTTCCACTCGCCTGTTCTCCCCTGCAACTTCTTTACACGCTCACTGGAGGGCTTCACCAGATTGTGCTGGGTGAGAAAGTCTGCCCCCAGAAACACCAATTCCTTGGACGGCATCAAAAAAGATTTTTCGAAGTTGATGGTGAATCCCAGTCGTTGCAAAAGCTGCATGGTTGCCACGAGACGGTCTTGCGCCCTCCCCGGGGACAAACCCCTCACCAACCAATCGTCCAGGTAGGGGTATACATGATGACCTTCCCATCGGAGAACGGTGCCAAACACTTTGTGAACGTCCTGGGAGACCACTTCAAGCCAAACGGGAGGACCCAAAACTGGTAGTGTTCGTCGCAGACTACAAACCGCGGAAACTTGCGGTGTTGTCGCTGCATGGGAATGTGGAAATATACGTCCTGTAGAGCGAATGACGCCAAAAAACGCCCGGCTGCACCGACTGGATGAAGAGTGAGCATCTCGAACTTCAGGCCTTGCAGAGTTTTGTTCAACGCCGAAGATCTAGAATGGACCTCCACTTGCCATTGGGCTTCTTCACCACAAAGTATCAGGAATAAACCCCTTAGCCCCACTACGCCACCGGCTATATAGCCCCTTTCTCCAGCATGAGAACCACCTCCTGCCGCAGTACGTGAAGATGCGGCTGTAAGACATACACCAGTGGTATAGGAACCAGGGGACCCTTGAACTCCAATGAGTGGCCTAGACGCACCGTGTCCAACACCCAATGATCCGATGTTATTTTGCTCCACTCGTCCACGTGCCTCGCCACCCTGCCCCTCATCAGACTGCCCATAAGGCAGTCATTGTTGCGGTTATGCTGGCCTCCCTTTAGATGCAGAGGACTGTGAACCCCTTTTTCGCTGAGCCTGGAAGTCTCGATTTCTCTGCGCCGACTGGGCTGACCGTCAATACCCTTGCGAAGAGTAACTGGATCGACCGTATCCACAGTCCCTGGAGGAAGCAAACCGGGCATTACCTGAAGCACCCCGTAATGAGCGAAAAGAGCACCCCTTCTGCAAGGCTCCTAAGGACTTAGCCGTTTCCGTGTCCTCCTTCATCCCTTTCAGGGTTGCATAGATCTTTTCACCAAACAAGTGCTCCCCTTCACAGGGCATGTCTAAGAGTTTATACTGTACTTCCGGCTGAAAGTCAGTGCATTTTCCCCAGGCCTGGCGTCGCAGCGCCACCCCATTGTTAATTTGTTTAAATCCTGACTCCGCCAGGTCTGTAGCAATATTTATGCTGTGGTTGGAGGCCTCCTCACGCACCAACAGCATGGCGTCCTTGCGGTGCTGCTCCGGCAGATGGTCTAGAATAGGGGTAGCTGATGCCACATCCCAGGCAAGAGGGCTAGAGAGTCCTGGGGGTCTGGTGGCCTACCACCAGACCCCCAGGAATGGTCCGACCATCCGGCACTCGCACCCTTCGACTGCAGCTTGCTTGATGAAGACTTACTGCTCTGACGCACGCAAAGCAGGACGATGTTTCTTCGCCTGAGGCTCAGCCGACGCCGCACAACGATGTTCCGCAGACTGCACCACCCGCTCCGAAGACAGACTCCGGACCGACCCCACCTCTGAAGCCGGGTGCGCGCCCTCATTGAGCCAACATAGAAGCCACTGATTGCGGTCCTTCAGAGTCTATTGCCAGAACCCCCGACAAATCTCGCAGGTGTCTGCCGAGTGATGGGGGTAAAGGTAGTACAGGCAATCCATATGGCCGTCGACCTCGTACACCTTCAAGCCACAGGTAGCACAAGTCCGAAAAAGACTTCTTGTGAGTCAATGCCATCGTAGCTCTCGATACCAAAAAACGCATGTGTAAACACACAAAGAACACAAGGTGTTCCCAACAGTTTGGAGACGGTTGAAATCTGAAGGTAAGCCGCGGGGTGGGGCTATTTATAACGTACATCCTATTGGTGGGGCCTAAAGCACCCAAAAAGGATGTTGATAGGACACTGAAGTGTCGAAGTTTTCCACAGGAAAACGCCAAGTTAAAGTGACCGAGGTTTCCCAGCCGGACGATGGGAAATATTCACAGCATGTGAATCCATGAAAGATCCAAGTATTCCAGTGTGAATTTGTACATCACCTTTCAGTAATTCGAACACCCCAACAAGTCAATTTAGTACGAAGTTCAAGGCCACTAATGTAGTCTGCCTGGGGCCCATTTTCACATTGGCACCATTTGACAATGTTTGTAATGTATCCCTTTTTGTGCTTGGACTTGATGGAGTTTGTGCAATTTGCTCCTACCCGGTGTCTTCCATTGAATTTGACACATTTATAGGAAATAAATTAGGGCCTTGTGAGTAGGCAGTCCCAGGAGTTATGGAACCAATTGGTCTTAATTCCACAACATTTTTCGACTAGATGACTTGATGGGCCGGTGAACCAGTATACAGATTGCTTTTTCTCCTACAAAAGAACCGATTAATCGTTCCTTTGATATTGGTTGCTGTTCATGTGCGATCTTTGTCACTTTTTAACATTGAGTCCAGGGCAGTCAACCCATTTCCTATACCCCGCTGAGCCCTTCTGAGATCATTGCGTTGTGTACCGGTGCACATATAAATATGTCTTGTCCTGCAGGTATGCTCTGTTGTAGCGGCGGGCTTGGTCTATCATCCATTAGCTGAGGTCTGGAGACAAGGGAGCCCTCTCACTCTGGGGTCCCCAGGTCACCTCCGCTCCTCAAGTTGTACCGAGAGGTCATTGTGTGCTTTGGATCAACCACAGGGTGTTAACCTTTCCTCCCTTGCTTCTCGAACTGCTAGGAGGAGGAGCAATCACTTTGTCGCTAGCGACGTGGGCTTTAGGCTTGAATTGTGCTAACCGATTTAAACAGGTATGCAGGGTTGGTGCAGTTCCAATGAGATTAGCTTACTTCTCCAGGAGAAGGTCGACTTAAGCTTAGGCTAAGAGTTAGTTTAGCTAATATATTTGTTTAAATTCAATAGGCGAACAGTGGATAACATGGAGAAATCATGTGTAGAGCTCAGCGCTTTATTCTCAGGGATCCTTACTTGAATATCACTTGTCAGGTCCTCCGCATAGTTAATCCGTTGTTTCTTTGCCCCATGCCCCCATACTCTGAGCCTCATGGAATCTCAGTAAGACTCTTCGCTGACTCCGCCCTCACAGCCCGAACACCGGAACACTCAGCCTCACTCCGCCTGCAGAGAAGCTTTTATAGAAAGTCAGTGAAAAGACTCTGGTCTAATCACTTTGCAAAACACCAAGAGGGCAATGATTTCCAAAATGCTTCTCACTCTTAACACCCTTTTTACCCTTAGGCTCTGTCTACTGGAGAAAAAGGTCTTGGAAAGAAAGATACCAAGGAAATTGATTAATGTGGCAGTCTGATACAACTCTCAGTATGAAGCATAAAAGCATTCTTAGAGCATCTTTCTTAATGTGGAAAGTCATGTAAGGTAATGTACATAGACTGCATGTCCAGCCATTCTGCCAAAGATACAGCGCTTTTAGCACTACTGTTAAGATTCCAGCCCAAACGCTGGGAATCTTGCTCAGTGCTCTGCTGCTCTTGAGCTAGGTCCATGCTTAAAAATAAAAAAATAAAATTAAGGTAATAGAACTGCTTGGTGCATGAGCTCAAACGTGGACCCATCAATATAGCTAGCACTATATGCAGCTCCCGTGGAGGATAGCTGCTTCTCGATGGGGGGTGGAGGCATGTCCTTCTAAAAGAATGTTTTAATCCTACAACTTCAAGGAAGGGTCGTATTATAGGTTGTGATAGCTGCTAAATGGATGCACAGAGGTGAACTGCAATCCAGAATTTGGGAAATAAAAACAAGATAAAAAGGTTACGTCTTGATGTGTCAATGGATCACAGCCTCTGCCTAGGCACCAGAGGAATAACCTTTTCCATTTGGAACCATAAGAGGAGGTCGTGGAAGGACTTCTTTCCTACTTAAAATGTGCATGCACTCTGGAGAAGAGTAGTATGATGAAAAGACCTCCCAAAACGATTGGCCCGATCTTCCCTGTCCTAGAGTTTTGCAATACAGCACTGTATATATAACAAACAGTATACAAAACATTTACTATGCTTTAGATAATGGAAATAAGCCTCTTCTAGAGTTAATATTCTTTTTAACAAAATAGAAGAGACATGTGCTTATATATTTCTGGTTAACATGACATATGAACGAGTCCCCAAGCAAAGTGTTCAATAGGGTGACCATGTCGCTATGTGACCGGTCACAACTTTTCCTGTCATGAGCTTTTCTTTACAAATCATTCTTATGAAGTGCTTAAGACGAATGTGCTCACTGGTAATTAACAAAAAAAAACAAATGTCAGAATGCATTAGTTTGTCAAATTAAAAATAAGACTAAACAGGTGTCATCTGGTCACATTAGTTTTAGTTAATTTTAAGATTCTAATGGGGATGGCAAAAAGTGTATATTCAAGTAGAAGATCAGCATATGTCATGCAATAAGAAAATTGTGCGCCTGACACCCAAAAAGTGTTTTGCGCTGCAGCACCTTTTCAAACCAATATAAGTGTATACTTTGTGATTCGTGTATTTCTCAGTGAACAAGAACATAATACAAATCTGTTGGCCATGAGGTGTATTGATTTTGATTTAATGTGAATCACAATGCGGCCCAACAAATAGCTGACTAAGTTATCAGACCGGTATTTGTGCTAGGCCGGCTTACACAGCTTAAAAAAAGAAATGTTATTCTATGCATGAGCCACGAATTTCCTGCAAGAGGTACTTGGACAGACATATGGACCAGAAAGGAGACTGCGCGAAGTGGTGTTCTACAGCATAAAACTCTTCAGCCTAATAGATGCCAGTCCAAGTACCTCTTAAAGTATATGTACATACATAACTATGATAGTTGTATGGATTTGAAAAAGCACAGTGTAAAACACGTGTAACTATACGCTTTTGTTATCACATGGTATACGCTTATCTGCTAGATTTATATGACTTGATTTTGAGTCATTTATATAGCGCAATGGACGAATTCTATCGTAATTAGGCGCAGATGTAATCTTTAGAGTGAGAAAACGTGCCTCTATCAAGTACATTTATAATGGCTAGAAGTCAGTCAGCTCGGCAACGAGAATTCTAACAGAACAGTTAGGTCTTTACTGCCCTACGAAGTGCCGTCAGATTTGTGACCTCTCGGATTTCTCTGGGCAATTTATTCCATGCTCTTGGACCATAGACTCCAAATCTACGGTCCCCTTTACTCACGCACCTAGTCGGTTGTATCGGAAGCAGATTATTGTCTGCTGAGTGCAGTTGTCAGGTAGGAACATATTTTCTGACTTTATCCGCTAGATAACCTGGTCCTGTACCATTAACACATTTAAAGATCAGACACAGAACCTTAAACTCAATTCTCTGTGTTATAGGCAGCCAATGTAGGGCTCTCCTTAAATCAGAGATTGGGACTGATTTTCTTACCCTGTGCACCAGCCGGACTGCTGCATTTTGAGCCACTTGTAATCTGCGTAGCTGATAGACTGGTATACCTGACAATAGTGCATTTCCATAGTCAAGTTTGGAGTTGACCAACGTACCAATAACCACTGCTCGATCATCATCTGCAATGAAAGGCAGAATATGCTTCAGCAGGCGTAGTGAGTAAAAAGCTGCCTGAACCTTCGCACTAACCTGAGCTTCACTTCCCATATTGTCCTCCCAGATACATCCCAAGTTCTTCAATTTCTTACAGAACTCCAGCTGTGCCAGAAAACAACATAGCAGGGCTACAGGGTGTCGGCCCAGTGGAAAAATCATGTAAAGAGCTACTGTGCATTTTGGAAGCACAAAAAAGGGGCTTTTCCTGATCTGAAACGCAGAGAGAAAGCAAAACATGAAATAAAGCCTCAATGGCGATTCAGGCCCCCTTACTAAGCAATAGCTCCCTCATAACTTTTTCAGAACTATGCTTCAGTGGTAGGCTAGTATGAAAAAAAAAAGCTATTTGGTTGCATAGCTGCAGCTTTATAATTCGGTACTCACGTACGCGGGCCAGAGAAATCTGCTTACCTGCAGGTATAAGCAGCCCAACTGTAAGCTACATCGTTTTTACATCAAGCCCTAAAAAGTTCTCCCTGGTTCATGCTGTGGGCTACATTGACCCACTGAGCAGAATTTTTCCAAAAACAAGCTGCGCTTCAACAGAAACAGCTAAATGGTTGCACTGGTTCCAGTGAGCACCATGGCCTCAAAACAGCTTTGTGCAGCAACAAAGAGGGCTGCACCATCTTGCCAAGCACATATTGGGCAGGTTGGAACAAGGGGACACACTAAGGGAGCTTGCCAGTGTGTTCTTACATATACATGAACAAAGTGAAAACGCAACGTTGCTTTGCTGCAGCCCAAAATCCCCATTAAAAAGGAAGTTTTTTCCCCCTTTAAAAAATGCTGTTCTGACGCCATTTCCATCTGTTCTTCCTTAAACCACTGTGATTAATAAGGCCTCGACCATGCCCATTCATATCCCCATTGTGCCTCAGCATAACCAAGCATGACCCCTGAATGACAGGTTCTTTTAAGCCAAACCTGAAAAAAAGGCCCAAGAAACTTCACTTTCTGCAGTGCACAGGAAATGCTTTATTTTGTGCTACAAAGTATCAAAGATCAGTATTTCAAAGGAACCCCAGCTATCTGGGTCATGTCAATTTCAGTGCTTCTGTGCTTCAAACAAACTCTTGCCTACAAGAGAAAATATCTATGGCTGCAGAACAGTGTAGGAATCTGATGGAGATGAAAACCCGAATTTAAAAAGAAATGCCAGCTTTTCACCACACATGTAAAAAAATGGGCATTGCAGACAGAGGAGAAAAATTCCTGTTTTAAAGAAATACAACTGTTAAATGAAAGCCTGCCTTTATCTAGCAACGTGAAGGGGATTGTGATGTGAAAATACAATGAAGGAAATGGTTCTATTTAGCAGATTTGCGTACAATTCACAGCCAAAATAAATACATTTAATTCAAACTTCAGTGGCTGCTGGGGGATGTCAGCTAAAAAAAAAATATAGGTTTCTGCTGAGAGGATGACAGAAACAAAAGGGCCTCTCAGTAGATACGAACACCTACGCGATAATGATTAGGTTGGACAGAATCAAGTCTAGGCTGAACCCACTGACAATGAGATTTCCAGGACAAGAAAGTGTGAAGGGGGGTAGGGACAATAAACCTTCAATCCAGATGGGAACCCCCACCTTGCTCTGGAGGAAATGATAGTTAGTGGCAGCTAAAGAAAGAAAATGTTTTGCCAGTGACAAAAGACTGCCATTTGCTTCCAAAGACTATTTATGATTAAAAATGTAAAGACGTTTATCTCTGCAGCAAGACTTTGTAAAAATGTAAAAAAGTAGCAGTTTAAAAGTGATTTTTTTTTAGACATGGTAGAATTCACTGACCCTTTGGGAATGGAAATGGCAACGAATCGGGGATTACAAGGAAAGTATCCATGATGCCAATGCAAATTTTTATACTTGCATCCCTTATGTTAATCCACACATGTATATAAATTTGGAATTTTAAGCCAAAGCCTTCATACTCAAAATTACCAAAAAGTCATAGAAGGGCGAAACAATGTCTCACGGACTGCAGAGTGTTATGCTCTACACAAAATATGTAACCTATGTATATAATTTGTTAAGAGATTTCAAATGTATAAATGTACCGTTTGTGGCAAAATCGGATTTTGGCTAAAATAACCGTGGGAGGTTTTGGAACAATGAACAAAAGAAGGGGGCATGAGGCACTAACACATCAATAATTAAATAAACAATAACTAATTAAATGTCGACATAGGTACTCAATTTAGATAAACTTCAGGTGCAAAGGGGCAAATGCCACGAGGCTATTCGGGGCTGAATAGAGACTAAAGAAACGAAACCGTGTGTCACGACACGGTAGCCCCATATGCACTCCAAATGGGAAAATCTCCCTGGTAACACTCACAGGTCTATCTACTCTGCAGTCCCTAGGATGGAATGCAGACGTGAGTATAACCTTAAACTTTATAAAACTGTTTTACACGAGTAATGGCCTTGATAGAGGAAACGCTGGATGAAGCAGAAAAGAGGGAGGTTATATCTGAGAAAACAGAGGTTTTTGGAGAATAAGCACCCAATAACACTGGTCTTATATATACTCCCTAAAATTCACTAAAGGCTTGTGAAACCTCCAGGACGCCCAATAATTGCTGCAACAGAGAGCCTTTTGGAGCCACTTGCACAGTACTTGGACAGGATCCTACAACCCTTAATACAGAACACACCCACATATTTGAGGGACACCATGGCTTTTTTGAAAAAACTTCAAGGAGTACAGTTTGTTGAAGGGCGGGGCACACTATTTACAATGGATGTGATGTCACTGTACACGAATATAGCCCACGAATCGGGATTGGAAGCAGTGGAATGGCTGTTACTAAACTCAGAGGATTGCCAAGGAGACCGAGTTTTTGTATTGACCATACTTAAGCTTGTTCTGATGAACAACTTTTTTTTTTTTAAGTTCGATGAGAGATACTTTTTGCAAATTTCAGGAACTAGCATGGGGGCAGCAATGGCTCCTTGCTATGCAAATATATATATGTATTTTCTCGAGCACGAATACGTAATTACATCACCAAGATGGTCGAGGCACCTGACCATGTACACACGCTATATTGACGACATTTTCGGGATCTGGAGTGGACCGGAAGATGAACTACAAGACTTTTTCAATATGATGAACCAGATGCATCCGAGAATCCAAATTACAACCCTTACGAGTAAGTCTAGCATTCACTTCTTGGACATTGAGAGCTACGTGCAAGCACAGAAATTGGAGACCCGTATCTTTACGAAAGCGACTGACAGGAATAGTCTGCTTCTTGCGACTAGCTTTCACCCACAGAGAACATTGGACAGCGTTCCCTTGAGCCAATTTCTACGGTACAGGCGAAATATTTCAGAGCCATCTGAATATACACAGCAATCTGTATTGTTGGAGAAGAAATTCCAGCAAAGGGGCTATGAGCATAGACTCAGTGTTGAAGACAGAGTGAGCAAAATTCCGAGAGAGACGTTGCTTACACCTAAAGCTCAAAAGACCGGCGAAACACTTGGATATGTCACGTCACACTCTACGCAAAGTAAAAGAATTAAGAGAATAATACAGAAACATTGGGCAATGCTACAAATGGACCCAAAGCTACAACAACTCTTCCCACAAACACCCACATTTGCTTATAAGAACAATAAGGCACTACGTAGTAGCCTCATCAAGGCAGAACTACAAACCCGAGACCCGATATGGGTACATTCAGGGGTACGACCCCCCCCCTGTTTGAATTGCCAACATTGTGCTAATGTGATTAAGGGCAACAGTATCAGACATCCACACTCAGGCAAACCAATTTGGCTTAAACACTCATGCACATGTGATGCAGTGAATGTTATTTATGGCCTGAAATGTCCTTGTGGCTACTACTATGTGGGGATGACCACTAGGAAGGCTAAGATACGCTGGACAGAGCATAAATCTAACATCCGTACCAAGAGCCAGAAATCACCAGTAGCGGTACATTTTGCAGAAGCCAGGCACACAGTGGCACAATTAAAATGTGTCATACTTGAACAGGTTAAACTGGGGTCGAGGGGTGGTGACATTTCAAGGAAGCTCCAACAGAGAGAAATTCTATGGATAGAACTACTGGATTGTCTTAGCCCAAGGGGTATGAACCTTGAATTTGATTTGATATGCTTTGTCAAATACAATTAACATGTCCAGCTAAGTAACATACTGGCAGATGTCAATAAGATTGTGAACGGCTTGGGTGCTCGCCTGGGGGGTTCCAAGTACGGTAGACTGTTGTGATAGGCTTCTGACTCTACCTTAATCGTATGCTGCACCTTGGTTGTCTGTTCATGAAAGTGACAAATTAGGGAAATGTGGTCTATCCTGTAAAAGATTGGGCTGCTAAATGATTTTTAGAATGTGAACGGCTAGGACGCCGCGCTTGGGTGTTCCTAGCACGGCAGAATGGAGAGATAGAGGCTTGTCGTCGGAGGGTCATCATTTATACTGGAATTGACTGATGATGCAGTTGCTATGGAGCCTGCTATGGCTAGTTTCATGGTTGTTTGAATAGAACACACAACGTATGCTGCGATTCTGATATACATTAGTAGAAATGAACCTGGTGGTCATGGGGGCCCCAGCAGACCGTGATCTGCATTTCCCTGTGTCCACCTCCAAGAAATTGTGAGATTCTAGTACCATTGAACCGGGTGGCTATGGGAGCCCCAGCAGACCTTAATCTGCATTACTCATATGCCCCCCTCCAAGTAGCCTAATTAATATACTGCTGTTACAACCCGTGTGTCCACCATAAGTGCTGTTTACCCTATACACATTCCACATGCGATTGCCAACCCGGCATGCACGTGTTACTAAGGACCTAGCATCAGCTAGTTAGAAATACAGTACCTTGATGCTTCGGCAATCGAGGGATCCCTCCACATTAGTATATTCACTGTACTATGCATTGCTTGTAAGTGGGCTCACGATTGCCCACTTCAAGATGGAGGCCGGGAGCACACGCGCAAAGTCACCACGGCAACCGATAAACACAAGACACATACAGCCCAGCGCTTCTGCGTCGGACGGCTGACTGTCTCCAGACACAGCGAGGTGAGCGCTCACCAGCAGTTTCCTTGAATCGAACTGTCATTGTATAGGTGTCCCACATGTTTTGTATTGATACACATGCACGTAGGTTAGAAGACGTACGCTCCGCTTAAAAGCATTGATGAATAGTGCTGCAATGGGGAACCGTGTTACTGCACGCTAGTACCAATAGAATGTTACAACGTGCTCGTAGTTAATCCGGCTGTGACTGCATGTTTGGGGAGCTTGCCGTTTTTGGTTTGAAGCACCGTGATTTTTAAATCGGCCGAGTGACACTTTATGCCCCTTCACTTCCCTTACGGGTCAGTATATCTGGAACTGCTCACTGCGCTGAGCAGAGTAAGGTGTGCCACTTGTACATGAGATTGTTTGAGACTCCCCGAGAGGCCTTAGGGGCCTGATATTTGACAATGAGGTTTCCCTGTTTTTAATTCACATACCCCATCCTTCCATTCCCATAGGGTACCCGGTATCCTCACGTCCGACACCCTTTACGGTTGGACCCAGTAGTGCATTGAGGCCCTGAGAGTTTGACTCGATTACCTGACATCTACTATTGATGGACTACGAGGTTTGTGATCCCCTTAATACTATTAGTGATCTCTTGTGGTAGTAAAATGGTATACATTTAGTGATTATGTTCTCTGTTATTTTTATAGACTTGAATTGTAATATATTTGGAAGAATTGGAACAAATAGCAACTATATCCCTGAAGATGGATTCTGTAATAATCCGAAACGCGTTGGCAACTGTTTGAACTCAAGTGTGCTATTTGGAATAGTTCTAATGGACTTTGATGTTTTACTTAAAAACTGCTCTAGTGTGAATGTTGTAAACACTAGCCACTGTGAATTTCTTTGAGAAGCCCTCATCTTTTTTGAAAACTTGCAAGAAGCGATCGTCTTTGTTATTGTTTGAAGAAAAATTAGAAAGTGTTATACAGATGTTGATTAGTGCCGAGTAGCACTTGGACTCATTATTGTACTCCACTTGTGATACTCTTCTGCATCATTAAAAAATCTATCTGATGCATACGCATACCCTGATTTGAATTTGTATATACGTTAGAGCACTGGCTCTCTTACCACTTTCTTTAAAATTTAAAATTTACCATGTAAACACGCCTGCTCTCCTCTCGAGAGTCATACAGATTAAGTGCTGGTACAAGACATTGGTTTCTTAAAACAGTTTTATAAAGTTTAAGGCTATACTCCCGTCTGCATTCCATCCTAGGGACTGCAGGGTAGATAGACCTGTTAGTGTTACCAGGGAGATTTTCCCATTTGGAGTGCATATGGGGCTACCGTGTGGTGGCACACAGTTTCGTTTCTTTAGGTTTTGGAACATTGTAAACTCATATCATAAATCTGCCCTCCTGCTTAGAAATCCAACCAGTTGAGAGCGAGGCAGAGACTAGCACCCCTGACCAATCTCATTAGTTAGAGGTCTGTTTTGCTAAGCCTACCCAGCCATATACTTTGATGATGTCTCGATGCATTATAAATAAGAGTCCCTGACGCACACACTCTTCCTGATTTTCCTGCGCTGGCGTTCTGTTCCTGTTCTATTCATCCTGCCGAGTCCTGATTCCAACTACAAGGCCAAAGCATTACTGACCCTACTCCAGGGCCCACTGCAAAATCCAAGCAGTGCTGATCCTATTCCCAGCAAGGCCAATGATCCAGAATCAACCCACTAATCCCAAATAACCAAAGGGGAAAGCGGTTGTATTCTTTGGGAAGCATCCTGAACCAGCCTGGCTTGCTGCCCACTAACTGCCTGCCCACTAACTGCTTGCCCACTAACTGCATCCAGAGGTACCTGTGCCATCCAGTGACCAGAATTACCATCCGGTGACCAGACCTGCCCAGCTGTCCTTTGCCAGGCGTGCTGCCGTGTAGTGACCAGAACCATTGACGGTCCAAAAATCCCAAAACTAAAAGTGGACTGCAAATATAATCCCTAACCCATAGAAATCCATAGTCTGCTTTGTCTTGCATCTATCCTTATCCCAATCTCTAAGCAATCCTATCTTACCCCGATAACTTGTTGAAACTGTTAGAACTATCCTGACATCCTGTCCTTAATTTTTAAGTGCTAGCACCATCTCTTTTCAATTTTGTCTCGTGTAATCCTAAACCATTAGTCCTATTTCGAGTGATCGGACTGGTTTCCACCAGGGTTGGGCGCTGGGGTGACAGGGTTGAATTTGCGAATCAATCTTGGATCTTACCTTGTCCATCTTTAGTGGTCTAGTCTGAATACACTAGTGTAGAGTAAAACTGTGCTTGTCACAACTGATTTCCTTTCCTATTCCACAGCTTCATTTTGCTCAAAGCGCACCTTGTTATATCTTGCACAACCCATCCAGTTTCATAGCTAGAGACCTATTTTCAACTCTAGAATGTCTCTGTGATATATATCTATCCCCCAACCCAACAACCGCACTCCCAATCAGAGTATTTCTCCTGTTTTTATTCAAAACCGTTTGGGCAATTTATAGCGGGAATTGAAAAGAAATGCAACTTTTACACGTGTCATTTGGCTGCAATCTGTTCTAAAATTTCCACCAATTTTCGAATTGTATGCCTTTTTCTGATCCATTGCGTTGTGATTGCCAGTGATATAATCTACATGCTATTGTGATAAAATATATGTATATTATAATTTAACCACACATTAATTCATTATTTGTCCATTTCAGAGTGTCATTTCATAACATTGCAAGGGGTTTAAAAACCGTTTTCCACTCTTATTTTGTGAGGGAATGTTGGATTTTGATTCCGTTTTCTGCATCTTATTCCCGATTACCTGCTGTGTCTTTCTATCCATTCAGAATTCAATTATTTGTGGGTTGAGGGAACATTGCAAGGGGAAAACCTAACTTGGGTGCTATCCTTCCTAAATCAAAAAGTGCTCCCATTACCTGGTGTTTGTATATGTTCCACTAGAAGATAAACCAAGTGCATTGCTTACATCCTCATTGTAGTTATCACCCCATTAGTGATTGCTGCCCCATATTACAAATGTTATGATTTCTTTTGAATTTAAAAATAAATCAATATTACATTTTACCAACCAGCCTGGTTCATGGTCCATTGTAACCCGGGGTATTTGAAAAGGGGGTGTGATACGGGTTGTGTACCATCTCAAATTGAATCTGTATAAAATAAGGAGAAAAGCATCTCCGTTGTGCACTACATACAGGCCGAAGCCAAGGTGGGTGTCGCCAGATTGAAATCCTTAACAATGCACAAGGGGATGACAGTATCTGAAGGATTAAGACAAAAAGGTGACTACACGTATGCTCTACGCTCACCCTCATTCACAAGTTGCTGGGAGAGGTTACATAGAATATTAATATTGGTGAGGGGATGTCACATGCTACAGGCTTCAAGCAAGAAATGCATGCAAATGCACACACACAACTTCAAGAGTACCAACTGGAGGACAAATCAGCAAGACATGATTACAAAGAGCATGCTGGGCACTATACATCTTTGAAAAGCTTCTTACAAGCCACAGATGTTGCTTTAGATCTTCAAGGATGTGAATCAATGAAAGATCTACGCATCAGTAATACAGGACACTATTTCCCTGGCAATAGTAGCCATAACCACTTTATACATTCAATACTCGTAGTGGGGTTTGAGAGGGTTATGTAAAGCTACCACAGCTGGATGACTTATGGAGGCTTGAAAACGGGCATAAAGATGTTCTGACTGAAATGTGAACCAGGATTAAACTGCAGGCTTATGTTTTTACTAGGTTTTAAACTGGCTGGGATGGCGTGGGCAAAGTCTTCCTCTTCTGTGGACATTGGAGAAGCATCTGCTGTAGTGGTCATGATAAGAGATGCAAAGGTGGAACCTGTACTCAAAAGTCTTAATCGGTTAAAGACACATGCATCATTCAGAACAAAGGAATTCTTATAAATGGAAAACCAAGAACTGATGGATTGAAATTTGGACCAAACTCCTGTTCTCAACGAGTAGGTTCTTGTAAGTATGAAAGTCCTGATCTGCATGTCCCCTGAAATGTTTGTTTCCTCCACCCCTCAAAGTTAATAGAAAGTGGCCATCCAGGTCCTTACTGGTGATGCAACTCACTTTATATATCCCTGGGAAGTTCCCAAGTCTCTCAGGCCAGTGTGCTCAAAAAGGTATCCTGCAGTCTATTTATGGAGCAGGTCGCCCTGCTGCGGTCTGTTAACTCACAGACTGATGGCAGCTTTATAGATTAAGAAGGCTGTGACAGCATGCAGCCATTTTGTGGTCTGCGATTAAAGGGTAGTTCCTAGAGCTCCCCATTTAGACAGTGACTTGGGTTTAGACACCACAACTATACTTTACCGGCTATGCCTGGAAACAGGCATGTGCCACATATTGTCATAGCCTTCCTGGGACTCCAGGTTGGAAGCTCAAGCTCAGAGGAGCAATGACCAAATCTTGTTGGATATTAAATGTTGTCTGGGGCTCACTTCCAAATCCACATCCTGAGCCTTTGCCCTGGAATAATCCTGGGAACGTTTGAGATGTGTTGGGTGTCCTGACCCATGTTTGGACTATTATGCTGCAACATTTAGGGCTGTGAGCTCAGAAAATCCAAGATGGCCGAAAAAAAAGCCCACATTGCGCCAGAATCCAGGAAAACCACGCAGTTTTTGCGCACACCAAAATGGTCACCTGACCTACCACCCACCAGTGCGAGCGTGATGGGCCAGGAGTGCCATGAGTGGAATGTGTGCCAAAGGAAAAACAGCAGTGCCTGTTAGCTCGAAAAGCCTGATGTTACCACTTTGAAATCACCTTTGTTTCTCTGAATGCAAGCTGAAAATGCCCATTTTAAACATTGCAAGATATTCAAAAAATCTCACTGAACACCAGCAGACATTTGGCAGAATGTAGTCTTGTGTGCATACAAAATCTGGGAAAAGAGAGCCTAAAATAATGTTCATAATGAAACTGGCTGAGCTGTGGATGTTAGCAGCTTAAGTTAAATTGGACTGAAAGCCACTAAAATCTAAATGTTTAAAATAAATGAGTGACCTACAGTTGAGTGTCACATAGTTTGCAACTGTTAAATGTCAGTTTTTAACTAAGAATCAGCATTCTAGCTGCATGTGTAAAAATTGTAAGTTTGATTTGGATGAAGAAAAACTGGGAACAAAAGTGACATTTAGCTGAAGCCTGGCTTTAAGAGATTGAATTCTGCCTGACAACTACCCCCGACGTGAGTTGAAACTTGCTCAACAAATGTTCCCAGGCCTGGCCTGCATTCTCCTGCCCTCACCAAAGGGAGATGACGCCTCTCTGATTGGATTAGGGGAGGAGCAGCTGGGGACTGCAGGAAACTGAACAATGAGCCTTCCTTGGCTCAGGCAAATGTTAAATTGGGGGGGTCGTAAATGGCTTCCTCTTGAGAGAAACTGGGAGGGGCAGTGCCTTTGTGAGCAACTTGAGTTGGAGGAAGTGGACAAAACAGAAATTCCACCATGTGCTTTGGGAAACCACACCCCTCTGGGCCAGAGCATAATTTTAAAAAGATGGATAATTCATAGTACGGACTTGTCAAAATTATATAATTAATATCATTATTCTTGTGATTTTTCAGTGCACATTTTAAGAGAATTATGGAGATTGCAGACACGGGGTTCACGCTAGAAAAATGTAAATTTACTGGAATATGTGTAGAAAGGCGTTGTACATCTGTGTAATTTTTGGTAAAAAATCCAATATTGGTGAACCAACTAAAAAGGAAAATAAGTTGCCATTTTTGAACCCTGGCTCTTAGAAACATCAGAGTTGGAACAGAGACCTACCCGAAGTAATATATGATATGCACATGTAATGTCAACCACTTGTGTATTTGGGAAATATGTTTAGTTATGAAAATGATTTTCTAAGGTAAAAGCAAAGGGGAGTGTTCTTTCTTTGGAGCCATAAACATGACACCTGATGACATAGGATGACTCGCTGCTCCCTTCTCAAATCAGGTCAAAGAGAAATCCTTGACCTATCAAATCATGAGTCGGTTGGGTATAGAAAGTTAGCATCCACACCCATTTTCAAAAGACATAAAAAGAGCCACTGGAAGCCAGACAGGGACATTCATTTTCCAACCTTCAACTGAATTCCTGCGCAGCACGCTGACGGAGAACTCCAGAACCCAGAACTCCAGAGATCCAGACTAACTCCAGAACAAAAGCTCCAAAGAGCTGAACTCTTCAGCAGGCCTCAAAATCTTTTGCAAACTATTCAACCGCCGGGCTGTGCGGTTTGCTGCTTGCTAAAAGTCCTGTGTATCCAGAACAGAACCAGTACCCAGAAAGCAGGGTGGTATCCAGAATCCACTTGATCCAGACCAGCAGAACCAGAGAACAGACCAGACCGCTGTGAACAGAACCGGTGACTGATTGACCCGCCGAGCAGAGAGAACCGCAGCTAACCTTGTTAACCAGATCCGTGACAAGGCCATTCCTTTCAAATTTATAGTGCGAGTACTCAGCTAGAACTGTGCCAGAACCAATCTCTTAGCTTAAAATAATCTGATTCAAAACATTTGAACCTGTTTAGAAATGCATCATAAGAAATAGTGTGTTCCTCCTGTTGATTCAAACCTTTCAAAGCGCATCTGTCATTCCGAAACTGTAATTTAATTTCTGAAAAACTACCTTTACAAATTCGTCTGTATCTTTGGAACGTACATCCTAGAAACGAAATTTAACTTTTATTGTAAAGCTAAGATTCCCAGCTTTCCAACAAGCTCTAACTTGCTACTCCTTATAGCGCCTCCGTAATTGCGCTCGACGCACTTGAAAAAAGGTGCCACGATTTGACATTTTGCTTCATTTCAACCACGTGTAGAAAGATCTGTACTTTGCTTCCATTACTGAAATCTGTTTTCAACCTGATAATCCCTCATTAATCATTGTTAGTATGGACCTGAACAGATTTAAAGTATCTCTCACTCACCCTGAACCTCTAGAGGGAATTAAAATCAATTTTAGCATATTTCACTCCCTTGCAAATCACCTCAAAGTCTTTCGCCTGTGTTTCAAAATCATCCCTGGTGCTATAAGCTTGCTAGGGGGGAACTGAATTCGTATTGTACTGCAATTGTATTCCTGAAGACTCTTGTGTGTTACTTCCATCTCCTTACATTGCATAGAGGGTGGGGGGGAGTGAATTGTCAGAGAAAAAGTGATCATATTATCTTTTGCTGAAATCATATCAAGTTTATTTCTGTACTGCCTTTTATTCATCTTTGCATCTCCTTGAAACCATAAAGCATTCTCAGCTACCTTATCCTCTGTACTACTCCTAAGTCATTAAACCAGTGTGCTAGTATAACATCCATTGTTGATCACTGTCATATGTCTAAGTGTGATATCAAATATTAATTTATTATAAAAGCGTGATATATATCTATTGTTTAATTTTTCAAATAAACCTTTTTAATTTGCAAAACAAACCTACTTCTTGGCTCAGTGGGGTCAGGGGTATTCTAAGAGAGGGGCGTTATACAAGGGTTCATCATCCAGATTATAACTTGTCATAAAAATATATAAATAAGGGCTTCCCTTGAGCAATCCCAGACAAGGCACTGACTTAGTGGGAATGCTTCATTGGAGTCATTAACAGATTGGGGGCTTGTAGCCGGGGATTCTGGATTAGATCTACCGCTTGTGCAGCTTAATACAGTGTACTAACTGATAGGATACATAAATCCTGTTGGATCACCATTCTGTGCTACGCTGTGAAAACACCCCTCAAAAAGGAACGCTCTCAAGAAACGGTCTGTTTTGCAAAATAAAATACTAACTTCGGTAAGTCAGGAAGGAAATCAATTTCCAGAATGACGACACTGGTAGACATCAAAATAGCGAGAGAGCACCTATTACATAAACTGTTTGTGAGAGGTGAATGGTCTGAACAGGACCAAAATGTATGGTTGCAGGCGATCACACAACAGGTCACTATAACTGGGTCAGATATCTGGAGAGATCAGGGTCCCTTACATGTGGCCCTGAGCGAACTATATATGGCTCCTAAAGCTAAAGATGACCACGACAAGATTGTCAGGATAGCGGCATATTTGTTATCTATATATGGGAGCCATGCAGGACAAATGTGCTGAAGGCCAAGATCTGGCAAGTAGACAACTGTTGGCATTAGAGAAGGTCCAATCTGATCTGGACTCTTCTGAGCAGAGGCTGCATAGGAGCCAGGAGTCAGAAAATGATAGTAGACAGTACATCATTGAAATAAAGGAGGATATGGATATCCTGCAACAGGAAAAGGATGACCAGGATACCAGAATTCTGGCTTTGCAGAAGGAGCACCAAGACGGTTTGGACTCCTTACTGCAGTGCCAGAAAAAGCTTGAGCAACAGATCAATTTCAACAGGGCATGCACAGAGCAGGTAGCCACCCTGCAAATCCAACTAGATAGGCAGAAGGCAGAGAGCAACAAACTGATTCTGAAAGACTTGGACACCCAGACAGAATTTGAGGAGCAGCGCCAGAAAGCTGGTGCCTTTCAAAGGCAGAGGGACGACCTGGCGGCACAGATGCAGGCTCTTAGTCAAGAAAGAGACACCTTAGGCCAGGAAGTCCGTCACTTAAAAGAAAGAATTGAAGAAAATCACCTGACCCTCCAGGGACTGGGTGACCTCCAAAAAGAGCATCAGAACTTGTTAGAGCACACCCGGAGGGCGGAAGATGCTCTGGCAAGAAAGGAGCAGGCCAGTAGGGATGGGACTCAGGAGGTAAACCTCCTGCAGCAAAGACTGGCCCAGTATTCCAGGACAAACCAGGAAGCACAGAGGGAAAATGAGGCTCTCTGTCAACACAATGATAGGCTCCAGCAACAGGTAGCCATGCAGGAGAGACTGATAGAGTCTAGTAAATCCTTGGTTGAGGAACTGAAAGCCCAGGCTCTTGCATTGCAACAGGGAGCAGGGGCTGATAGAGATGAAGTTCGCTGGGAAAGGGAAACACCCGAGCATAACCTCAGGAGCCCTAGTACCAGAGGCCTTCATCTCTCCCAGTCCCTGGACTCTGCCACCCCCATGTCCCCTCGCGCACATGAGCACAGGGTGGCAGATTACTATCTAGCCAAAAGTATGGGGCTCATAGGCCAGTACCACCCAGGAATGGAGGTGCGGGCATCTGGGTATGGACACCCCAGCACAGTGCAATTTAGTGGGGAACCCCAGGAGAGTAGGCCCACTAAGGGCATCCTGAAAACCTCTGCCCAGTTAGGTCAGTGAGGGGGCGGTACCCATCAAATCCTGGCAGCAAGGAGGGATCTGATGGGTCCTCTGAGCGTCAGAGGACACAGGAGACCATGTCCCCACATCTGCCAGCCATTCCCAGGTACGCAGAATCCGGGAAAACCTGGAAGATTAGACGGGCACCTCTGGGAGCAGTGCTTCTGAGTCAGAGGATGAATGGACCAGGGTTACCCGAATCAAAAAGGCCAATAAGGCAAAAAGGGCCTTGCTTAAGGACCCCTTAAAACAGATTAAGACAATCAGGAGTGTCATCACGCCTTATCACAAGAACTCCAAGTATTCTGTTTGGGAACACTTGGAGCTCTTTGAGCAAATGGAGACTTTCCATTTGAAGGACAGCAGTAGCTGCATCCAGTACATCAAATGGACATTCTCCCCAGAATACTCCAATTTCTTCGCGGGGCTGGAGGACCAAAATCATTCAAGATGGTCCACCTATAGGGCAGCCATCTTGAAACATTTTTCTGTTCATAGAAATCCTCAAGAGACTCGCAAGGCAGCCTACAATTTGCAATGTGGGGAGGATCAGGCCCCACAAGAATTTGTGCAGGAGTTAAAGCGTGCTTTTGCGCAGACTACCAAAAGGGTGCGCACCGACAGTAAGGAATTTGTTAATACGTTTTTCCATGCCTTACTCAAATACATAATGACCCAGCTCATGAGAGATTTTCACGAGAAAAGATCTTTGGACTGGGTCATTGAGCAAGCCACACGCATCTATGAGGTGCAGAAACCGGCGGAAAATAAGAATCAGCCCAAAAAACCCAAAACTAACAGCACCCCTGCTGCTGCCAAGGTTGCCGAAGGTAAAGGTTGCCCCCGTTTTAGATTTGGAGATGGGGGGGCCCCCCCAAGAACCCGCCTGCACAAACTAATTCTAAGCCCAGAAGGCCTTCGGGCCAGTCACAGACAGGGAGTCAAGGAGGTAGTCCCACAAATGGGGTCCCTCACTCCCCCGATTATGTAAGTCCCCATTACAAGGGAACCCGACCCATCCTGGGTTATGTGTGGACTCCTCCAGCCCAAGGGGGGGGGATCCAGCCAAGCACCTGACCCAGGGAACTTCCCTCCCAACTTCCCACAGGAGGGCATAAATTCCCCAAACACTGGGCAGAACTTTTTTCCCCAGGTATCCACCCAATTTCCAACCCCAAAACCGTCCATCCTTCTTTCCCCAATTCCCTGAGCCCAGACAACCTAATCCGGGAGAGGGGAGGCCAAGGGTGGAGGGATACCCAAATCTTCCCAACCCGGGGTATTACCAGAGAAGGCATAGCTACCTTACCCGGGATCAGCCCAGGGGAGAAAATAGAACCCTGTATCAGCCTGAGCGGGTTTCACAACTTGAGCGCCAGGTTCAGAACATGGCACAGGATTTGGGCCACATGCTGAGAGCTCAACAGGACCCTCAGATGGGCATGCCAGCGCAGAATGCCCCAAACTCTAGACCTGGTGCTCCAGAACAACGACGGGGGCAGCACCCCGATAACCCACCTGTTCCCAGGGAGGAGGCACAAGGGGGAAGGGGGTGTAAAGCCTTGGAGGAAGCTTCCTTCCCCACTTGTAAACAGCCCCTGGAAACCCAGGAACCGGAAACAAAATCTCCTACCCCTGGAAGTCTGCCACCCAAGGAGCAGAGAGGAGGTAGGAGAAACAAAGGACCCAAACAGACCCATTTTGTGGAGGAGGTACAGGTCTTCCAATTTGAGGGAGAGGGATCCTCAGAGGATCCTGGGAAAAGGATCTTCTGCTTCAGAGATGGGGGAACTCCTCCCAAGGAAAAATGGGTCCCAATGGATTCCAACCCAGACTGGGTAGATGTGGGGATCGAGCTGTTGCCGCCCATCATCCTATCCCAGAACCAACAATACCAAAAACCTCTGGTTCAAACCCATCCTGTGACTGCCTCCAAAAAGGGGGGGGGGGGCGGCCCAGACCGGAACCAGGGGAACTTGAATATCCTCTTTCAATGTTGCCAACTTTTCCTTGCAGATTCCCATGACTCTCCACAGAATTCTGCCCAAATCTCTTCTCTCGCAATGTCCAAAACCAGGAAATTAGCCCACCAGTTGTCCAGAAATGTGCATTATCTGAGCCCCCTTGAGGAGAAGGAGGGAAGATACTATGCCCCGGTACAAGTACAGGGGCAGGGTACAATTTTGGCACTGGTGGACACTGGATCCCAAGCTACCCTTCTGTCCAAAAGGGCCTTTGATGAACTAAATGCAGGAAAGTGGGAGAATTACTGTATTCCTCTCACCTCTCTTCCTGGACAACTGCAGAACTTTGACGGGAAGGAAATTCCCGTCGAGGGGACTGCAGAATTGGACATTAAAATAGGTTGACACAAGGTGAAACACCCGGTCATAGTAGTGACTCCAGAGGGCACCCCTTGTTTACTGGGGAATGACCTCCTGAGAAGGTTGTCACCCCTAATAGATTGTGTAAAAAGGTCCTCTGGACCCAGACTAGCCGACCAATAAAATTAAAGCAGAGTGTCAACCATGTTAGTTTAAACGGCACATGCCACATGGTTGAACACAAATCTGACCAAGTAGAATTTCACTTCCAGAACAACCAAATTCCAGATGTGACAGTAATAGCAGTAGGACAACAGATTGGTGATGGGGGGTCCTCTCTATTTCTGAAAATCAACCTTCCTTCCAGTTTAAGTGGTATTCCACACTGGAAGGAAACACTCTGAAGTTCTTTACTAATCCACAATCAGACATTCCCACTCCGATGGTCCAGAAAGATGTGAAATCAGCTCCGAGCCTGGCTGATGTTCAGCAAATTGGAGAGCAGTTGTTCATCCCTGTTCAGTTAAATGAAGGGAAGGACTCTGTTCTCATCCGAGTGTGTGTGAACAACGGTAAGAGCTTCATCACCGAAGCCATGTTCCGCCAGCTCCCAAAATATCCAGCCATTCCCAGATTCAAACTGATAGACAAATGGGAAATGGATCTGGAAACGCCCAATTCGAAACATCTCCTGCCAAGCAGGTGTATGCTCAAAATCTCCATTGGCAACAAGAGCATAGTCCATAATTGTTGGGTCGTGCGAGACGTCACTGCCGCCTTTTACTTAGGCAGTGACATTCTCAATTGCTTTGCCATTAGTTTGGACCTAATAAACTTCAAAGCTTGTTCCCGATTAGCGGATAATCCCATGGGCTTTGATGATCCAGAAAAAGCATTTAGGTCAGCTCAATTGATACCTTATGCAGTTGAAATTCAGGTTAAAGAGGAAGTCACCATCCCAGAAAGGACCCGACAATTCTCCCTGGAAGTGAAAGTTAAGAGGACAAAAATTGAAAAACCCTGATGCTTACATTCATCTAAATGCTTCTCTCCAACAGCAAGGGTTAGGGGTAAACCGAACACCATTAGTCAACATAGAACATGACACCATTCCAATAGAGGTGGATAACAGCGACTTAAAGAGTATCACTCTAGCCGCAGGCACCATTATTGGAATGGCGGTTGATGACTGACATTTCTCCATTGATTTAGGAAATGAACTGTTAGGACCAATCCCCAAGGTATGTTTTGACAGTGACAGTGATGACAATACAACACCAGACAGGATCTTTACCCGGCATGGGGGGGAACTTCCTGGTGTACACTTCCTGCCCTTATGGTAAGGAAGACGTGACTTGTGACTTCAGAAGGGATGAGGTGATTTTCCAGGTCCATGAGGGCTGCCTTTCCCACCTGAAGCCTCCAGTCCAAATCAGCACTCTGACCAGGGACTTCTCCACCCAGCTGGAGGCGGCCGCTGAGAGAGCAAAACCAGAAGTCTTTCCAGGCTTCAGGCAGATGGTGGAAGAGAGAGTCAACCTAGCTGATGCCTGCGTGACTCTGGAACAGAAGCAAAAGTTGAAACAAGTTTTCTTGGATTTCCAAGATCTTTGCGGTAGACTCGTATGACTGATCGCACCGACATCCACACAACAACAATTCCCACGGACCCTGGCATGACTACAGTGTTTGTGAAGCAATATCGCTTGCCTCTCGCATCCATGGAGTCCCTTACTGAAATAATTAAGAACCTTGAGTCCCGGGGAATAATCCGTCCAGTACACAGCACCTTCAATAATCCGGTGCTGGGAATATTGAAGCCAAACGGCCAGTGGAGACTCTGCGCCGACCTTAGGGAGCTCAACAAACGGGTGCATACTTCCCGATGGCCTCTTCCCTACATTGACCAAGGGCTGGCCCAGATTCAGGGGTCACAGGTATTCACTGCAATAGACCTGACCAATGGATACTGGACTGTACCTGTCAGTAGGGTGGACCAATACAAACTAGGGGTGTCACGGTATTAGTTTTATGACGGTACAATAACCTTCTTGCCAAATGACGGTATATCATGGTTATCACGGTATAGCAGGTGGAGTTAACTAATCTTAACAAATATTTTCTAAAAGGTCATAAATTGTCAGATTATTCATCACAAGCAAAACCAGGCACTCAGAGCCAGAATTGGGCTTTTCAACATACTTTCCACTGAAATGCCACCCCTTGCTTCCACCATACACAAACACACGTGTGGAGAGGAGGAGGGGGGGGGGGGGACCCCTGCTGCAACTGGCAAAGCAAACTGAATAGCTTTTCTTAAGTGGTCTTTTAGGCTTTTAGCTCCCCCACTGGCTACTGGTGAAGATGAACATGTTGCCATCTTGATAACCTGCATGCCACAGATCAATGGAGTCTGATGGTAGTATACGCTTGTGCGCATGCACACACACACTCTTTACGTTACAGCCTTTAGTTTACTTCCGGGCCAAAAGGTGTTCAGTAATCACGGACACGTTACCCTTTAGTATGGCAGCAGGGAATACCCACAGAGATGATTAAATTTCGCAGTGTGACTTATTATATGTAAATTCAATGATAGAACCAGGGAAATCCCCCATTGTCATATGTTTAGAAAACACTATCCAATATATATATATATATATATATATATATATATATATATATATATATATATATATATATAAACCCCAAAGCCGCCAACCCAAAGTCCCGGGAGGATAGCTCGGCGGCAACGTGCGCACCTTGGAAACAAAACGAGATGAAGCAACACAGGTTCGATCCCCGGGTCCGCGCTTAGAAACCTCTGGGTGTTTAAGCGTGTTATAAATACGCAACTAAGACAAAAACAATTACACAACTAAATAAACAAAAACAATTTCTTTAACAGCGCCGCGATGCCTGCGGGCTGTGTGAGCGCTTTAAAAAAAATATTTTTAAAAAAAGCAAACCCTTTTCCTCCTTGGCACTATATTTATTCTTCCTATTGCTAACATATTGATTTTGTGTCAGGCACGTGTGGTTTATGGAATGGCATTAAAAATTGCTCAAACTGAAACTACTTGGCAGACGGCACATCCAACAGTGCAAGACCAAGACTGCGCAGCACTTGCTTACTGCAGCCTTTCCAAATCAGATTGAGAAGCACACTTAACGGTATGCCGGTATAAACAATGTGACGGTTATTATTGTTCAATTAATTGGTTCACGGTATCTTTAACGGTATACCGTAATACCGTTACATCCCTAATACAAACTGGCTTTTACCTTTGGGGGCCAGCAGTACACATGGACCCGGACTCCCTTCGGATACCTCAACTCCGGCAATGAATTCAACATTTTCCTACATAAGGCCATGCCCAACCTGGGTGCAAGGGGTAACCTGGCTTATGTAGATGATGTCCTCATCAAAAGTTCAACTGTGGAGGAACATATAGCGGAGATCCGTTATGTTCTGACCCAGTTGAGGGCCGCCGGAGCAAAACTTTCCTTTCAGAAAGCACAGTGGTGTAGAACCCGTGTTAACTTCTTGGGGCATGAGATTACTCCTCATGGTCTCTGTCCCCAGGAAAAGAAAAAGAAAGTGGAAGCACTCCAGAAACTGAAAGACCCCACAACTCTGCGGGAACTAAGGAGCCTCCTTGGACTGACTACATCAGAAAGTTCATTGAGGGCTACGCAGAGATCACCAGACCCCTGATTCATCTCTTGAAGGGGGGGGGGGTCAAGTGGGAATGGCGCCCAGAACAAGCCGAGGCAGTAAAACAGCTCAAAAGAAGCCTCTCACAAGCACCCTGCCTAGCTTACCCTGTCAGAAACAAGGAGTTTTTCCTGGAGACACAGTTCTCTAATACGTGCTTGACAGCAGTATTATACCAAAAGCATGACAAGGTCAATAAAGTAATCTCTTATGCAAGCAAAACTTTATCCTCTGTGGAGGAAAAATGTAACGATTGTGAGAAGGCACTCCTGGCAACGGTGTGGGCATTGAAGAATTACCGCCCGTTCATCCAGGGGGAACACATCATAGTGGAGACTCCACACCAGCCTCTGCAATACCTCCAAAGTGACAGAATCCGGGCCAGAAATGTGAGTAATTCCCGAATTACTACCTGGATTCTGTCAATGCAAGGATTTCCTGTGGAGGTCAGATATGGCCAAAACAAGAAGAGTCGCCTCGCGCAAGGTCTGGCTGACTTGCATGATTGTGCCAGAGAAAACTGTTTCGAGGACGAAAGTCTAAAAATCAAGCACAACATGGAGGCATACCTTAATTCCCCACACAAAGTCTTTGAAGAAGACAAGTGTGAGGGAATGCCCACTGTCTATGTGGATGGATGCTCTTACCATGTTGACCGCAATGGGGAGAAGGAACTGGTGGCCGGCGTAGGGAATGCATGGGTGAATGAGTCCCCAGAACCCTCCGCTGGGTACAAAATTGGTCCCCGAAGTAGTCAGGTGGCAGAATTGATGGCTGTGCATCAAGCCATCCTCACTGCTGTCCAACATCAACTCCACGAACTGGTCATAATCACAGATTCAGATTATGACGGAACGGGGTCGTGGAGCACCTGGTTAATTGGAAAACCGGAGGCATGTTATGTGCTAATAACAAACCCTTGAAACATGGGAAGTTAATTCAAAACATTGATAATCTGGTCACCTCGAACGGGATGACCATCTACTGGAAAAAGATCAAGGGTCATTCCAAAGTAGAGGGAGCAGACAAGACTGGAAATGACAAAACCGGGGCCATCCAAGGGGATCTAATAGAGATTGAGTCCGGGAACTCCAGGTCACTGCTATCACTAGGTCCCAGCCAAATGCTCACAATGATCCTTCAACTGCACAATGGAGTAAGGAGACCCCAGATGCTGATTTGATTACGGCTCAAAAAGGGGATCCAATAATTGGTAAGTTTTACCAACACATTGAGGACCCTGAAAACTTTCCCCTGACGGATACCGATTACATTAGGAAAGAGGACCTTAGAGTGTTGATTAAATGTCCAAAAATGTTCCGAATCCAAGACGGTTTGTTGGTAAGGAAATCCCAAGCTGGCCATGATCAGTGGGTGGTCCCTACCTCATTCCAAAGCCTGATGTTAAGTCACGCCCAAGATGCGGCCACCGCCGGTCATAGGGGGTTTCATAATACACTTGAAATCTTAAGAGAGGTTGCATATTGGCCACACATGGGGCAGGACCTCGACCAATACCTGAAGGGGTATCTTGTGTGTGCACAATTTCATCCGACATCCCTCACACACCGTGCGCCTCTCCAAAAGAGGGGGATGACACTGCCATGGTCAGATTTACAAATCGACTTCATAGGGCCCATGATTCGGTCCTCTTGGGGGAATAAGTACATGTTGACAGTGACATGCTTTTTTTTACTAAGTGGGTGGAATGTCTCCCAGCCCCAAATTGCAAGGCAGAAACTGCAGCTGCACTGATGATAAACCATATCTTATCCCGGTTTGGACTGCCCCAGCAGATCGAGTTGGACCGAGGTAGTCACTTCACTAGTGAAGTGATGACAAAGATGTGGGAGATACTGGGGGTCAAAAGGAAGCTACACATTGCTTACCGACCAGCTTCTTCTGGGGCAGTAGAACGCTATAACCGAACCATTGTGAACATCTTAAAAAAGTTTGTGGCAGATTCTGGGCCAAGTTGGGATATCCGATTACCTCTGGTCCTAATGGCCATCAGATCTACCCCTTCATCCGCAACCAAAATGTCACCATTTGAGCGGATGACTGGACGCGGATGGTGCTTCCCCCAGCATTTGCTCTACAGGACCCAAGAGCAGACGTTGATCAATGCCTCCACAACTCATGAGTATGTGGAGAATTTGAGGAAACACCTCCAACATGCTTTTGCCTATGCTCAGCGGAGTCTAGAAAGATCAGCCGAGAGTATGAAAATGCACTATGATTTGAAAACCACCAGGAAGGAATATAATGTGGGAGACCGGGTCTATGTATACAATTTCCAAAGGAACCAGGCCAAACAGCGAAAATGTTTGCCTACATGGAAGGGACCTTGTGAAATCGTGGACAAGATCGCCCCAGTCGCTTACAAGATCCGCTTCCCCAAAGGTAGTTTGGCAGAGGGGGAAGACAAGTGGGTCCATATTAATCAGCTAAAGTGTTGCCATCCCAAGCACGCCCTACAACACTGGAGGAGTCCTCTGCAATACCAGAGGGGGCCGCTCTAGAGTAATTCAGTTCCAACCTTAAAATATCCCACATATAGTCTATAAAATGTTATGATTCTTGAATGAAAATAATTCTTGATTATATCTTGTTTTTTAAACATAAGAATGTAAATGTCTATTGATTTATAAAATGTATATGCCGCCCCACTATATCAATAGTGGGGGAGAAATGTCTACGAATAGGTATTTCCGCTTTGCTTTGTCATCCTAGGAGAGATGAAACCATGGAGACTGACCAAGGAAGACGACCTGGGGACCAGGAGCAAAGATCCGAGGGGCCCGGGGTACCGCCCAATACTCCCATCAGGACCGGCGAGGAGAACCGATCGATCCACCCTGATGGAGGAAAAGATGCTGAACTTTGTCATCTGCGGAATCGGAAGATGAAGATGCGGACATCCCAACGCGTGGATCAAAACATCCTTTGCACCCGACTCCCCTCAACTCGAAATCAAAGCGCAGTCAGGCGGGGGGGGCTTGTTGGATGTCCTGACCCACGTTTGGACTATTATGCTGCAACATTTAGGGCTGTAGGCTCAGACAATCCAAGATGGCCGAAAAAGCCCACATTGCGCCAGAATCCAGGAAAACCGTGCAGTTTTTGCGCACACCAAAATGGTCGCCTGACCTACCACCCACCAGTGCGAGCGTGATGGGCCAGGAGTGCCATGAGTGGAATGTGTGCCAAAGGAAAAACAGCAGTGCCTGTTAGCTCAAAAAGCCTGATGTCACCGCTTTGTTTCTCTGAATGCAAGCTCAAAATGCCTATTTTAAACATTGCAAGATATTCAAAAATCTTACTGAACACCAGCAGACATTTGGCAGAATGTAGTCTTGTGTGCATACAAAATCTGGGAAAAGAAAGAGCCTAAAATAATGTTCATAATGTAACTGGCTGAGCTGTGGATGTCAGCAGCTTAAGTTAAATTGGACTGAAAGCCACTAAAAACTAAATGTTTAAACTAAATTAGTGACCTACTGTTGAGTGTCGCATAGTTTGCAACTGTTAAATGTCATAGTTTTGAACTAAGAATCAGCATTCTAGCTGCATGTGTAAAAATTGTAAGTTTGATTTGGATGAAGAAAAACTGGGAACAAAAGTGACATTTAGCTGAAGCCTGGCTTAAAGAGATTGAATTCTGCCTGACAACTACCCCCGACGGGAGTTGAAACTTACTCAACAAATATTCCCAGGCCTGGCCTGCATTCTCCTGCCCTCACTAAAGGGAGATGACACCTCTCTGATTGGATTAGGGGAGGAGCAGCTGGGGACTGCAGGAAACTGAACAATGAGCCTTCCTTGGCTCAGGCAAATGTTAAATTAGGGGGGGGGTCGTAAATGGCTTCCTCTTGAGAGAAACTGGGTGAGGCAGTGCCTTTGTGAGCAACTTGAGTTGGAGGAAGTGGACAAACCAGAAATTCCACCATGTGCTTTGGGAAACCACACCCCTCTGGGCCAGAGCATAATTTTAAAAAGATGGATAATTCATAGTAAGGACTTGTCAAAATTATATAATTAATATCATTATTCTTGTGATTTTTCTGTGCACATTTTAAGAGGTGTTAGGACTCTGTACCATGTTCTGAGGCAGAAGCCCATGAATTATGGAGATTGCAGACACGGGGTTCACGCTAGATGAAAATTTACTGGAATATGTGTAGAAAGGCGGTGTACATCTGTGTAATTTTTGGTAAAAATCCAATATTGGTAAACCAACTAAAAACGAAAATAACCCTGGCTCTTAGAAACATCAGAGTTGGAACAGAGACCTACCCGAAATAATATATGATATGTACATGTAATGTCAACCACTTGTGTATTTGGGAAATATGTTTAGTTATGAAAATGATTTTCTAAGGTAAAAGCAAAGGGGAGTGTTCTTTCTTTGGAGCCATAAACAGGACACCTGATGACATAGGATGACTCACTGCTCCCTTCTCAAATCAGGTCAAAGAGAAATCCCTTGACCTATCAAATCATGAGTGGGTTGGGCATAGAAAGTTTTTCAAAAGACATAAAAAGAGCCAGTGGAAGCCAGACAGGGACATTCATTTTCCAACCTTCAACTGAATTCCTGCGCAGCACGCTGACAGAGAACTCCAGAATCCAGAACTCCAGAGATCCAGACTAATTCCAGAACAAAAGCTCCAAAGAGCTGAACTCTTCAGCAGGCCTCAAAATCTTTTGCAAACTATTCAACCGCCGGGCTGTGCGGTTTGCTGCTTGCTAAGAGTCCTGTGTATCCAGAACAGAACCAGAACAGAACCAGTACCCAGAAAGCAGTGTGGTATCCAGAATCCACTTGATCCAGACCAGCAGAACCAGAGAACAGACCAGACCGCTGTGAACAGAACCGGTGCCTGATTGACCCGCCGAGCAGAGAGAACCGCAGCTAAACTTGTTGACCAGATCCGTGACGAGGCCATTCCTTTCAAATTTATAGTGTGAGTACTCAGCTAGAACTGTGCCAGAACCCATCTCTTAGCTTAAAATAATCTGAATCAAAACATTTGAACCTGTTTAGAACTGCATCATAAGAAATCGTGTGTTCCTCCTGTTGATTCAAACCTTTCAAAGCGCATCTGTCATTCCGAAACTGTAATTTCATTTCTGAAAAACGACCTTTACAAAATTGTCTGTATCTTTGGAACCGTACATCTTAGGAACGAAATTTAACTTTTGTTGTAAAGCTAAGATTCACAGCTTTCCAACAAGCTCTAACTTGCTACTCCTTATAGCGCCTCTGTAATTGCGCTCGACGCACTCGAAAAAAGGTGCCGCGATTTGACATTTTGCTTCATTTCAACCACGTGTAGAAAGATCTGTCCTTTGGTTCCATTACTGAAATCCGTTTTCAACCTGATAATCCCTCATTAATCATTGTTAGTGTGGACCTGAACTGATTTAAAGGATCTCTCACTCGCCCTAAAATTCGAGAGGGAATTAAAATCAATTTTAGCATATTTCACTCCCTTGCAAATCACCTGAAAGTCTTTTGCCTGTGTTTCAAAATCATCCCTGGTGCTATAAGCTTGCTAGGGGGGAACTGAATTCGTATTGTACTGTGATTGTATTCCTGAAGACTGTGTGTGTTACTTCCATCTCCTTACATTGCATGGGGGGGGGGGGGGAGTGAATTGTCAGAGAAAAAGTGATCATATTATCTTTTGCTGAAATCATATCAAGTTTATTTCTGTACTGCCTTTTATTCATCTTTGCATCTCCTTGAAAACATAAACCATTCTCAGCTACCTTATCCTCTATACTACTCCTAAGTCATTAAACCAGTGTGCTAGTATAACATCATCCATTGTTGATCACTGTCATATGTCTAAGTGTGATATCAAATATTAATTTATTATAAAAGCGTGATATATATCTATTGTTTAATTTTTCAAATAAACCTTTTTAATTTGCAAAACAAACCTACTTCTTGGCTCAGTGGGGTCAGGGGGATTCTAAGAGAGGGGCGTTATACGAGGGTTCATCATCCAGATTATAACTTGTCATAAAAATATATAAATAAGGGCTTCCCTTGAGCAATCCCAGACAAGGCACTGACTTAGTGGGAATGCTTGATTGGAGTCATTAACAGATGGCAACCGTGACCGAGTCGCCACCAAATGTTTGAATGCTGCAGTGCCCCAATTAGGGGCTGGATGTGCCCCAAACCCATAGAAGCTGTAGATAACAGGGGTATCTGCACCATACCTTTGTCTGGGCTCATACTAAAATAGCTGGAGGAAGACATTATCCAAGCAAGACAAAGGTTCTTCTCTTGAACTCCAGGATGAGTGGGAAACCACACCAGTGCTCCCTTCGCTTAGTTTGACAGGCATAGCAATGTTCCACTGAATAGAACACCATTGCCACTGAACCGGTTTACTTCTCCCAGAGTGTCCTGCAAAGGACCTGCAGTAGACCGAGCATTCGACCTGCTACTGACTTAAGAATCACAATCTCCTTCTCACTTTTTCCAATAAGATAGTAATCACTGCTAGCAGTGTAGCGGCACCAACACCCAGCATCAGTTTTTCCTTTTCTGCCTTCAGAAATGTCTTGCAAGGTCCTAGTACCTTCATCGCTAGTGCCACCTTGCATGTTCACAAATAGACCATGACTTTGGCAGCTCCTTTTCCCCTTGAAGCGAGGCTTTCCGCTTTTCTGTCACATTAAACAACTTTGCGCACCCATCAGGTACGATACCATTGTCCAAACTAAGCACCAACCAAACTTCTGCCGACACCACAACCAGTTCAACAGCTGCGCTTTACCACTGGTTTTTTTACCAATGAAAAACATTTATTGAATTTTTTCATTTCACAAATCCCCATCCCTTAACGTTGATTTAGAGACTTAACACTGAAACCTCAAACTTTCTCTGAATGACCATGGCTTAAAATCCACCTTTAAACAGAGGCCAGTCCTCCAACACATACATAATCATCGGGCGGACATTGGCATTTCACAAGGAACCCACCTTCTGACCAATTTAAATGACGTTAAAAACATTACCATTGCCAATTCGTCTGAGCTGGCTTTAAGAAATGTGGGGGCACAATTTTATTATCCAAGAAAAGAGTTGAGAATCCAACGTCCTTGCGATGGACTACTCGGGGTCATATATTGGGACTTTAATTAAACGAACCATCAGGTCTACACCCTGTTCTCAAAATATGGCCCAAATTAAAAGAGTTTTACATATGTTTCAGTGGAGGACATCATTCCCTGGGGTTTTGGGGGATTATGTGGACCACAAGGTCTTATGCAGCCACCTAGACTCAGCAACCCATTTCTCCAAAGAGGCCATAGTCTAGATCGAGTCTTTCTTGGGTGACAGGACCATGAGGGTCTTCTCCCCTTCAGCAGTGGCAGACCTCATCTCCATTACTTGTGAGGTGCCCCAGGTTTCCTGTGTCTCCCCCACATTGTACAACATTTTCACCAAGCCCTTTTTTGACGATCTGGACCTTCTTGGTATCACCTACACTAACTATGCAGATGATACTCAGATTCTCCTCCCACTTTCAGGGGATTATGTTAAGGATTTGGCCTTGTTGAACAGAGTACCTCATCATCCAGGCCTGGATGGCGACCCACGGTCTATGCCTGAATGATGATAAAACTGAGCTCATCATCATGGGTACCCCCACCAACATCAATAAACTAAGCCAGGATTACTCATCTTTCATAATCAATGGTAACTTTATTAAAGTTGGCAAGGAGGTAAAGACCCTCGGCTTCTATCTTGACTCCACTCTCTGCTTTACCAAACAAGTGAACTCCATGGCTTCGGCCACCACCTACACTTGTAAGCTTATTAGAACCGGCAAACCCTTTCTCTTCGACGACAGCTGCATTATCCTGGCCAGAGCCCTCATGCTCGCTAGGCTACACTATTGTAATGCTGTCTACATTGGAGATGATAAATTATCCAGCGGATCCAAATCCTCCAAAATAACGCCCTTAGGGCAGCCCTTGGTATGGCCAGAAGAGCCCATATATCTGAGATCAGGCGTCAAAACAACTGGCTCTCAACTGACAGAAAAATCCATCTTAAAACTGCGTCCCTTACTTACAAAGCCCTGAACAATGCTGCCCCTAGTTATCTCACGGACCGTTTCTGCAGAAGAAACTCCAGCAGACCCATGAGACAAGCTAACACCAATTGCCTCACCATCCCTAGATTGAAGCTTTCGAAGGTAGGTGGCTGTAGTTTCCCTGTCAAAGCGGCCCAACTTTGGAACTCCGTGCCACCTTCAATTAGAAAATATCAACCCTACCTGAACTTCAGACTTAACCATATCAACTGGCTCAAGTCCACTGATCATTAGACCCGCTACATTGCTATTCCGACTAGACATTCTACCTACGGCTAACATACAGCCTGCCAGTTTTTGCTTACTCTTCATTGTATTTACTGACTTATACTCGTTTACTGTACATATATATGTTCTCCAGTGTATTTATTGTCTTATATTTGTTTCCGTGCCTGTACTATTGCTGCTCATCATGTGCAACCTCTTTTAACGTAAGCTTCGCATATCCTTGTAATTTTTGCGACCCGATACCCCCGGGTCTGGCGCGCACTACAAATGAACAAACAAACACTTACTATTTGGATGGGATTTTAATTACGCACTTCAACAATTTGATTGAGCCAACCAAAATATTGTTTCCTAAGTATCAGGCCTTCTACATATGAATTACTTTCTATTTTCCTACTACCCGATTTGGATTATGACCTTTTCTGATATTACCACTAGGTCAGAGTCAACCACTTCCTGGTTTCAATCAACTTGCACAAAGGTGCAGTATTGGGAGAAACAATAGGCAAAGGTGCCAGAGTGAGTCACTGCTAAAAGACCCCAGCTATAACACACACACCTCATCTGAACACAACTTACTGTTCCTACAACACAGATGGTCGGTTGTGTACTTCTACCTTATGGGAGGCATACAAACAAATCATTAGGGGAAAAGTGATTAACATTGCTACATCCTACAAGAAGGCCAAGGTGATGCTTTGAAATATTCATATCTTAAATTGCACAGCTACAGTCCCAGCATAGAAATTCAGGGTCAGATTTTTAGGAAATTGAAAGCAGCCAGGGTGGAATAGACTTCTCTTTAAGATAATGCCAGAGCTCATTGATTGCTGAAAAGCACTAAGTAGGTTCTGGCAAACACCTAAAAGCGCTTTATTCACGTGACCTAAATCACAACCCTTGAAGACGAGACCGGGTACTAATATATATATATATATATATATATATATATATATATATATATATGATACATTACTCACCGTAATCGTATTTCTGATGCTTGTATCTGCTTAGATTCACATGCTGTGCATAGGCCGACATCTAGTGGAAGCTGCGGAGTATTACAGTTTGTTTTTCGAAACTCGAAAAATGGGCGTCGACACAGGCGTGCCAGTAATACTATCCCTAGTGTGACGTCCACTGTACCCAAGATCCCTCACGCGTCTAGGATCCTCAGATTGTATTTTTTCTGACATGAGGAAGCATGAGGAGTAGCGTGAGTACTGATAATCCAAGCAGATAGACAGAAAGGTAAGACTACCAGCAATCATGCGCCTTCTCTCGGAGGGGAGGAAGGGTGGGTCGCATGTGAATCTAAGCAGATACAAGCATCAGAAATACGATTACGGTGAGTAATGTATCCCTTCTGAGGCTTGTGGAATCTGCTTAGATCACATGCTGTGCATAGATTAGCGAGCAGTACCAGAAGAAGGAGGTGGGATGTGAGAAGAGTCATGAGCAAACAGGTGTCTCAGAACCGCTTGTCCCACTTGTGTATCTGCTTTGGAATGAGTGTCAATGCAGTAATGCTGAGTAAAAGTGTGAATAGAGCTCCAAGTAGCTGCTTTGCAAATGGTGTCGAGGGGAACATTTGCAATGAAAGCCAGAGTGGCCCCAATGCCTCTAGTAGAGTGGGCTCTTGGCGTAAAAGGCAGAGTTTTTTCAGAAAGAGAGTAACAGCTGTATACAGTTGATAATCCACTTCGAGCTAGCGCCTTTAGAGACGCGATCTCCCTCTCTGCCTGTAGCTACGGAGACAAACAGTTGATCTGTTTTCCTTAGCGGTCTGGTTTTGTTTACATAGTAGAGGACCGCCCTACGCACATCTAGGGTGTGTAGTTTCACCTCAGCCGAGCTTTGCGGGTTCTGGAAGAAAGCCGGAAGCTCGATGGACTGGTTTACATGGAATTTAGATATGAATTTAGGTGAGAACCTAGGGTGTGTGCGTAAAACCAGTTTGTCTTTGTGGATAGTAAAGAAAGGATCCTGCACTGACAGAGCCTGAATTTCGCTGACCCTTCTTATAGAGGTAGTGGCTACTAAGAAGGCAGTTTTATAAGTCAGGTGTTTGAGACTACTTTTATGCATGGGTTCGAAAGGGGTGCCCATGAGCTTAGCTAGCACCACATTGAGGTCCCATCCTGGCGGTGGGTTCGAAATAGGAGGGTGAAGTCTCTTTACTCCTTCCATGAAGGCTTTAACTACTGGTACTTTCCACCACGATACCTTGTTATGGGATGTGGTGTAAGCCGAGAGGGCTGACAGGTGTACTTTCAGAGAGTTAAAAACCAAACCTGCGTCCAGCAGGTGGAGCATGTATGTTACAACGTTGGAAGGAGTGCAATCAACTGGGTTGATTTGTTTATTCTGGCACCAAATAACGAATCTCTTCCACTTGTCAAAATAACAGTGCCTTGTGTTTGGTTTCCTGGATTCTTTTAGGATGTCCATACACCTCTGTGGTAAATTGAGATGCCCAAACTCTATGACCTCAGGAGCCATGCTGCCAGGTTCATTGAGTTGGGTTCCTGGTGCACTGTTAGACCTTGTTGCTGGGACAGTAGGTTGTACCAGGCTGGGAGTTTGATGGGCTCGCACACCGCCATCCTGCGTAGGTGTGGAAACCATGGTTGTCTCGCCCACATGGGAGCAACTAGGATGAGCGTCATCGATTCCTTGTTCATCTTGTACACCACCTTCCTGATGAGAGGAGTTGGTGGAAAAGCGTACGCAAACATCCCTGACCAGTTCATCCACAGGGCGTTCCCTTGGGAGTCTGGCTGGGGGAACCTGGATGCAAATCCTGGGCATTGTTTGTTTTCGCTTGTGGCGAATAGGTCTATAGTGGGGAAACCCCACTGAGAGAAGAGATCTTCTACGATATCTCTGTGAAGGACCCATTCGTGTTCTTCTGGGAGGGAGTCTCTGCTTAGGGCATCCGCTAGGGAATTGAGCTCCCCTGGAACATGTTGTGATGACAGGAAGATGTTCCGTCTGAGTGCCCATATCCAGATTTTCTGGGCAAGCTTGGACAGATTTGGCGAACGAGTCCCTCCTTGTTTGTTCAGATAGAACATGGCTGTCGTGCTGTCCGTCCGGATCTGCACCGACAAGTTTAGCAGATGGGGCTCGAACGCCCGAAGCGCTCGGAATACTGCCAGAAGCTCCAGCAGGTTGATGTGGTTTTTGGCTACTGAGTGAGACCAGAGACCCTGAGCTGTGTGGTGGAGATGGTGAGCTCCCCACCCAGTCAGGCATGCATCTGTAGTCACCACTGCCTGTACTTCGGGATCGTAAAAGGGTTTTCCCCTTGCGAGATTCTCTCTTGTCCACCAGTGTAAGCTCTGTACGAGTGTTGGCGAAACGACCACTAGATCGTCCCACTGACCACTTGCCTGAGACCACTGTTTCGCCAACCATTCCTGCATGGGACGCATGCGCAGACGCGCGTGGGGGACCAGGTAAATGCATGACGCCATCATGCCCAGTAACCGCATAGCTTTGCGTACCGTTATTTGTTGACCTGACTGATAATGTGGAATCTGCAGTAGTATATTCCGAATTCTCTCTTCCGAAGGGAAGGTCAGCCCTTTCTGAGTATCTAGGATTGCTCCTAGGAACTGTTTTGAGGTGCTTGGCACCAGACTTGATTTTTTCTCGTTGATAGAGAAGCCTAATTCGTGGAGGAGGTCGATAGTCCTCTGAATGTTTGACCTGCAAATTCCTGGGGTTTCCCCCGTTATGAGCCAGTCGTCCAGATAAGGGTACACTGGGATTGCCTCCCTGCGTAGGTGTGCAGCTGCCACCGCCAGTACCTTGGTGAATACCCTTGGTGCTGAAGTTATCCCGAAGGGCAGTACCTTGAATTGGTAGTGGCGACTGTCTACCTTGAAGCGCAAGTATTTTCTGTGGGCTGGGAGCATGGAAATATGAAAATAAGCATCTTTCATATCCAAGGTTGCCATGTACTCCCCCTTTTTTAGGAGGGGGATTACCTCTTGTAGCGTGGTCATACGGAATTTTTGGGGCTTGACATACTTGTTGGCAGGCCGTAAGTCCAATACTGGGCGCATTGTCAAATCTTTCTTTGGCACAAGGAAGTAAGTTGAATAGATACCCTTGTTTACCTGGTGTCCTGGGACGAGTTCTATCGCGTCCTTTTCTAGCAGAATGGCGATCTCCTCGAGAAGGATCTTCTGATGTTCTAAGGAGTGTAATTCTTTGTCGTGGAGGGTGGTTCCGGGGACGCTGCAGTAATTCTATACAATATCCTGTGGACACTGTTGACAGCACCCATCTGTCTGAGGTGATCCCTTCCCAAGCCTGGGTGAAGTTGGAAATGCGTCCCCCTACTGGGGTTGCGTGAGAAGGGACCCTGAACTGAGCGTCACTGCTTTGGTGGAGGCGTGCCCCCTCCCTTGTTGGGGCTGCCTCTTCCACGACCTCTCTTGTTACCCCTGCCGTAACTTTGGGTAGACTGCTGGTTGTTGTTCCATTGTGTACCCTGTCCTTGGGCATAGTTGCCTCTTTGTGAATTTTGGCCGCGTGGGCGACGAAAATTACTGTTCCCCCTCTGGTTAGGGGGTTTGTTGGTAAGCTGGCCAAGGGATTTGAGAGTCTCGTACTCGTCCTTGGCATTCTTAAGTGCGTCTTCGACCGCTGTCCCAAACAATAGATCGGGTTCCACTGGCTTGTCTATTAATGAAGCCTGGGTTTCTGTCTTGAACCCCGACTGCCGTAACCACGCATGTCTCTTGATAACAGTACCTTCTGCTATCAATCTTCCTGCGTGGTCCGCGGCGTCGAAAGTTGCTTTTAATATGCAACCAGACACGGCTCTCCCCTCTGCCGAGATCCGAGCCAACTGGCCCTTTAACGGTTCAGGAGCAGAGGCTACGAGCACCGCGACCTCTTCCCATTGATGGCAGTTGTAACTTGCCAACAGGGTGGTGGAGTTTGCGATCCTTGCTTGGTAGGCGGACGTTGAGGCTACCTTCCTGCCAAACCCGTACAGTCTTTTGCTCTCCTTGTCGGGAGGAGCTTCCGACGACGATAAGGGTGTCCCAGCCCTCTTCCGAGTGTTGGTAACCACTAGGGAGTCTGGTTTAAGATGTCCTCTTATATAAAGAGGGTCAGACTGGGCTGCCCGAAAAAGTTTTTCGACTCTGGGGTTGACGGCTCTGGTGAGGTTAGGATTCACCAGGGATGGATCTATTCTACGTTGGATGGATTTAAGGATAGGGATGGTCTGAGCGACCGGCCTCCTCTCTCCCACCAACTCTTCTGCGAAGTCCCTTTCTTCCTGTACACCGTGGGTGTCGATGTGAAAATGTTCTGCTGCGCGAGCGAGAACTTCATTAAGGAGGGGCTGGTTATCAACTGGCGAGTCGGTAACTGGGGCTTCGCTCTCTACCGGGGAATCTACTCTGTAAATTTCCTGCTCATCTTCTACCTCCTCCAGGTCCTCATCATCCGCATAGTATTCAGTCCCGGTTTGTTCCTCCATACTTGTAAACTCCTGGTCCCCTTCAGGGAAAGGCTGTCCTTGGTATCTGGGGTGTGGAGTAGAGTATGGAGTAGAGTATGGAGTAGAGTAAGGCTGCACCTCGAAGGGTTCAGGTCTTTCGAACCAGGCTTTTCTACTTAGGGGGATAGGATCAGAGGAGCCTGAGGGTGTGGCCCCTTGAGGGTCATACGAAAGGAAATGTTCTGGGTTTTTGTCATAAAAATCAGCTAAGGAAGACATCCTTGACATGACCCTGTCTATGTCTTCACTGGACCATTCTTTGGAACAGGGTATGACTTTAGTAGGCAACTTAGAGGACTTATCAAGGGTACCCTTGCTGGATGTTGATGTCCCAGTAGATTTATGTGTGTCTGTCTGCTTAGGGTGGAAGGATGGTCTTACAGGAGTGGAAGGCTGTGCTTTTCGCTGTTTCCCCCCCCCTCCCCGTGCGTGGAAAAATGTTTTCCCTGCCCCTTGGAGGCCCCAGAGACTTTCGACGCCTGGCGTCGAGGGTCGGGAGAGGTATCTTGTTTCGAGCGTGGGGCCTCGCTGGTGTTAACTGCGGCCTCGGTCTCCTGGAGCGCGGCCTGGGGGTGGAAGTCGTCTTCGTCTTCCGACGATCGAACTTCCGTTAATCTAGGGAGCGAGGCACTCTTGGCAAGAGTGGATGATTGCCTTGTGTCATGAGGCGATCTCGATCGAGAGCGCCCAGAGGACACCGAGTCGGACCGTTCTATCTGTGCCTCTTTCCGAGAAATCGACGTCGTCGAGGTTCGGTTGGGTTTAGTGTGTTTAGTGTGTGTAGGGTGTGTAGCGCTTGCGTCGCCGGGGGTCTTCCCCATAGCCGCCCTGCCGGACAACCTTCCGAGGTCGGGGACCTGCGCTCGGCAGTCTTTCGACGCCGTAATGCCCTCGCCGTCCGAAAGTACGGCGTCGCTGCCATCGCTGAAGGCGCCCTCCGCTGCCATGGCCGCCTGCCTGGCGTGGTGGGCCCAACGCTTTGTCGAACGGTCCTTAAGTGTCTTAGGCTTAAACCTACTACACGCTCTGCAGTTGGCTTCGGGGTGGTCCCTTGGCAAGCAGAGATTGCACGTGGCGTGCCTGTCGACCCAAGGGTATTTGCGGTTGCACTTGGGGCAGAATTGGAAAGGGGTACCCTCCATACGCACCTTGAGGCAGCAGGCTGGTAAGTGTAGGAAATATATAAGGTGTACCTATATACCAAGAGTGAAGAGTATGTACCACCCCCCACTCTCCCTACTTGCAGGGCCGAGGCCAGCGGCCTACTAGGCCCGGGCCGAGGCCAGCGGCCTTCCGAGGCCCAGATCCGTCGTGCAGCAGCCGACGGTCGATGTCTTCTCCAGCCGTCGTCGAGGGTCGACGTTGGGGTGGGGAAGGATGTCAATAATAATGTTAATCTTCAATAATTAGCAAAAGTATGGCTAAGGCCAGGGGACTCCGCAAGATGCTTCCGACCAGTATGGCGGAAAAAAACAATCTGAGGATCCTAGACGCGTGAGGGATCTTGGGTACAGTGGACGTCACACTAGGGATAGTATTACTGGCACGCCTGTGTCGACGCCCATTTTTCGAGTTTCGAAAAACTACTCCGCAGCTTCCACTAGATGTCGGCCTATGCACAGCATGTGATCTAAGCAGATTCCACAAGCCTCAGAAATATATATATGAACGAGAAAAGCTGAAAAAGAACAGCAGGTATTTTACCTTTTTTTGCTCAGCAGGTTTAGATCCTGGGAGTACATTTTCCTTTTTACAGGTCTTGACTCGTCTGATAGAGGGCAAGGACTCCCGTTCCTGTGAGGAACTCCCTAGACCATCCACCATTGTCGCATATATGAGACTTCCAAATATGAAGTTGAGCACACTGACAAGAGGGGAAGCAGAGAGAAAGAGAGAAAGAGAAAGAATGCAAGCAGGGGACAGCCCGACTGACGCCTGGAGGAGGCGGAGCCGAGGAGCCCGAGAAGCAGAGGAGAAGGAAATCTTAATCCCAGGGGTGGCGTGACCACAACGACTTCGTGGGTCATGCGCCATTTGAACAGTGCCAAAATCACCCATTCAGGGAGTCAACAAGACGCTCTGCTACCAGCACAGATAGTCAGTCGCAACAAGAGAGAGAGAGGACTGAGGGGGGAACAATGACAACATTTATAAGAACCAGATCCATAGCGGAGGAAGAGAACGCAAGCGAGCGTGGAACCTGATCGCGTTTCCCTGTGGATACAGAGGTAACAGAACAGGAGATCTGGGAGGCAGCCGGGGCATCGTTATGAAGCAGGAGAAACTCGTCCCAGTGAATTTGACAAGATACTGAATATAAAGCCATTTTACTAGAACTGTGTTAATGCGATAAAAATAACGAATAAGCCTGAAGGAGAATTCATTGAGAACTGGGCACAAATACCTTTGGGAATAGGGGAAGTAACCCATGGCTTGAGAAGTAAAGAGTGGAGAAAACCAGAGAGAGAATTCTACAAACATGAATGTGAACTGAAATGAAGTGACCCAAATTAGAGGAGAGATAATCCAACAGAGCAAGCCCAGGAGGGAGGGGTTGAGGGGGTTGGGGAGGGGGGGGGGGGACTGGTCAAGTAACAAGAAAGTATACCCAAGAGTGTTGAAAAACAGTCCCTAAATAAGGGATAAAACTTAAGTGTGTTGTCAAAGAGTTACATCAACTTATCCAGAAGGTGGCAAGAGACTATTTAAAGATACATGCTAAAGAGAACTTTGAAGTAAAGAAGAGACAATCATTGCATAAGAGACAACCAGGTCAGGGGGTAGCCTGCATATAAAACTAATTTTCTGCAAAATATCAAGCATATGACGACTCACCCTTTCCCCTAGAAGTTTCAAAAGCTGCGTGGGGAGAGCATTGGGGCGAGTGGTGTCCCCCGCCCCACACTCGACTACAGCTGAGAAATGCTGTGCTCCAGCTCCTGATGGCAGCTGCAAGCCAACAAACTCACACTTTCGTCTCCCTGCTTATATACTCTTCCTTTACTCATCCAACTTGAATACCTTGCAGCATCGAGTGCCAGTGTCCTCACCTTGTACTCAGCCCTTTGCAGCTCCCTATGCACCACCTCAGAGTTTCCCACCTTGGTTTCTGCAGCAACCTATTCCTGACTTTAGACCCTCGCCCTTCTTCCAATGTCCGTAATAGCTATTGCACTTATGACCGTTTGGAAGGCCTACCATAAAGTCACAGCACTGCCCACTGAACTCTCATTCTCCAAAAAATAGTTATTAGTGGCCTCACCCATGCCTGATTTTAACAACTGGTATGCATTCAAACGCCCCCCACCCCGCGGTTTGGCCTTGCTCATTCACCCGCCCCCCATTCCAATAACAGAGGGTGGTGATCAGAGACCCCCCTAGGTAAACAATCCACCCTTCTAACACTGCAAACGCTATCCCTGGTCGTAAATAAATAATTAATACGAGATAATGAGCCATACGCCCTTGAGTGAAACGAAAAACTTGTCAGGTGTCTTTCCCTCCAAACGTCAGTGAGGCACAGTCACTTAGCCCAGCCCTGCAGCTTCGTTGGGCGAATGCTCCCAGAAATGGCCCTGGACATTTAATCCTGATCAGTATTCATTTTGTCATTAAAGTCTTCCCTTATAAGGAACACATCTGATCCGGCGCCCAGCATCACCTCCCTCAATTCCCTCAGTAGATACTCCTTAACCAGAAGTGGACCAAGGTGACCAGTTCATGACCCATTCATAAGTAGCGACCCCTACCATCGACTAGAAGTCGTCTGGTAGCCCACCGGACCGTATTTCTTTTTTTTTTTAAATCAGAATTGCCACAGTCCTAGACCCTCTGGCAAAACCCACATAAAACACTCTTGAGCACCATTTCCTTCCCAGGAACTGACAATTAGTGCCCTGAAGATGATGTGTCTCCTGGAGCAGAACTACATCTGGGCAGTGGTGCTGTAGAAATTGAAACACTGCTCCCTTTTGATCTGGTCTTCCAGCCCATTTATGTTCCAGGACTTACACTTCAACGCCTCCTCCATTTTAGCCTCTTTATAGTATATTTTTACATGTACCCCCACCCAGATGACTTCTCGTTCTGGGAAAGTGACCACTCATTGCCCCTCCATACTCTTGGAATGCCGAAGGCCCGACAGTCCTCGTCCCTTTCCACAGGTCCTGCAAATACCTGTCCCCTATGGCCTGTCCCCTCCCCATACGTCCACTCCTAAAAAAGTGTGTATCGCTTATTCAAGAACCCTTATCTCCAACTAACTCTCGACCTGTAAAACCCTAAACCACACAATATTCCTAGATGCAGCCAGCCAGGCTGTCGAACCAAGCTCTTCCCATTCAACTACCCCCAGAACATTCCCCATTCGAAAAAAAGAAAATAACTCCCACTCCAACTCCTCTGATAACTACCCCCTTCAGTCTCCTTCTTGCTTCATTTTTAGATTTCTCTGCAGCCTAAAGAGGCGCTCCCTCCCCAAATAGTAAGACACCCCCCCCGCCAGGATGGGCTCCCCATTTTGCACCTCTAAATACAATTCAACCCCCGTCCATGTTGTAATGATACTCCTTGTGATCAGTTGTTTCTATTTGTGATTGGATCAAAAGTTCCAACCCCCATCGAGCCGGTCTCCATTCACATATATGTATCACTCTACAAAAGTAGCTATATACATTGCGCACATTTCATTGATCATCTCTCTTCATAGTTTAGTCGAGTCGATTGATACACAATTACATCTTTTACTGGACAATCCCTTAGCTTAGCATACCATTTTTTTAAAATCAATATTTTTTTATTATTAATATCTCAAATTGGAACAAAAATAGAAAAAACACACATTCTTAAATCTTTTCAAAAAGGGCATTCCGATTTAAGGAAGTGATCTTCCTTAGATACCTCAATCCAAAGAAAATGTACATTTTCTGGCAATCCCAATTCTATTCAAAATCTTTATCTTTAATTTCTGAAGTAATATTCAAAATCAACAAACTCATCCCTCTGTGTACATTGAATTTACAACACAAACATCTGGTACTTTGGATTCTTCTACCGTCTCTAAATCAATTACTTAATGTGCCAGTACACTATGGTGGATATGTTACACAAAGAACACCAAGGCAGGCTGTTTTCAGTGTTAGTTGTAGCTTCAGTATTTAAATAGAAGCCAAAATTGCACCGCAGGTATTCTACTGGATCACATACCCGGGACAGCCTACACACCACACAACACATCTACCCATATGTAGGTAAGTGGGACTCAACAGAACAATAAATAAAAGTTGGAAAAGCATAAGTTCAGTTGGACTGTTGAGCCCCTAATATTAGCACTGCTTTCTTAACAGGTGACTCGTCGTTTAAGGTTACTTTGAGTATATTGCATGCAAGTAGCAAGGAGGTTGAATTTAAATCATTAAGTACGCCTACAATTATATGGACTGTACAAGGGTACTATTTTTTAGATATCTATTTGAAATCTAAATTTGGCCATGATTATTTTAGCATTCACAGTGTTTACCGAATACAAATGTCATGGTACACCCACAGGTATTTAAAAATCTTTTTGAGTTCATTTGTAAATCAAAAGGAGTTTAGTTATAGTTGTCTAATGAGTTGGGGAAAACTTTGGTTAACACTCACTTAACAATTAATTTTGAATAGATAAGAATATTCACAGTAATAGATTGGAGATGAATTATAAAAATTACTATAGTTTAGAACTTACACAGCAATACATCAACTTGCTTAAGAATGATTGAATATGTGTATAAAGTAGGCTAACAATAGCCACATCAGTTAACGATTGATGTCACGTATTATAGTAATTTATATTGAAAATAATGTTGCTTCTTGCTTCCCCGTCTACATAGGTTGACATTTTGATCTTGGGGCCATTGACATATGTATGGTTGTTTGACGTGTTTGTTTTCTAACATATATCAACAGGATGGGAGCTTATTCTGTAAAATGAGAATCTAATGACGTAGCCATTGCCCTGATGAAGTTCACCGGAGGTTGTGAAGTGCAAGACCTTGCGAGTGAAACACTTGGTGGCACTTCAAGTAATTAATTTAGAGACGGTACAAGAGTCCAAAGTACCAGATGTTTACGTGTGTTATAAATTCAGTGTACACACAGGGATGAGTTTGTTGATTTTGAATAGGACTACAGAAATTAGTGTCAAGGATTTTGAATAGAGTTTGGTTTGCCAAGAAAATTGTCAGTTTCTTCGGGTTGAGGTATCTAAGTAAGATCACTTCCTTAGATTGGAATACAATTTTTGAAAAGATTTAAAGGATGTGTGTTTCTTTGTATATTTGTTCCAATTTGAAAAATTGTATGCTAAAACTAAGGGATTGTGCAATTATCAAAAAAGTCAACTAAATTTAGGCTATGAAGAGAGATGGTAAATTAAACATGCGCAAATTAGGGTTACTTTGAAGAGGAATACTGATTTTGTAATAGTGCACAAGTGGCAGTGCACTTAAGGAACCAAGTTCCTGCATATGTGTAGATACATATATAGATGATTTAAACATTTCGACCCATCAATAGTCAGCTCAGACAGGATTCTAGCTCCACTTTTTCTACTTTTCTATAATAGTAATCTATTCACATATATTCAAGTTACGCTCTCTGCATTCTTCAGCTGCAAAGTCACATCCTTCTCCGCCTTCAGACGCCTCCAAGGACCCCATTGCTCGTTCGACTTTCGCCTCCTGTGCCCCGGCCACCTGTTCCGCCATATCTCCCCCTCTCCAAGCTCATAAGGGTGTGTACGAGTGTTGGAGTACAGCCACTCACAGACACCACTAGGATTAACAAAAAAGACAGTACGTCCCTCGGCCAGAAAAGGGAGCGTATACCTTATGTCCATCTTGAACAGCTCCTGGTTCACCCCCTCAAAGGACTAGCACACCATCTGAATTTCTCTGGTAAAGTCCAGGAACAGCGAGACCCTGTTATTGCCGATAGTCACAGGGTCTACACACCTCACCTTCTGCAGAAAAGCATCCCTGTCTCCAAAATGAGGAAGGCACTCAATCACCACTCCAGTGAAAGCTCCGGATGGAAGTGGTCTGGCCGGCACTCTTTGTGCTCTTCCAATCGAAGAAGACGAGAGTCCAGTTTTCTCAAACATCGTGGCAAGCCACCAATAGCTCTACAGATTTAACCTCCATCCTCTAAGACAGACCCCTATACATATATTATTCCTCTTAGAGCTTCCCCCAGCATCCTCCACCTCCCTCTCCCTCCTAGACAACATACTTTGCAAGTGGGCTATTTGACTCCGTCATGTTGCCTTGAGGGTGGAAATCCTGGTCTCAGCCTCTTTTGTCTTCTCCAACACTTTCTGCAGGTCCACTCGAAACAACAAAATATCTGCTCCCACTGCCAATTTTTGCTTCCAGTGCCCCTGATCTCCTCCAGCATCAATGAAAGTGATAGTTCCCCATGTCTTTGCTGGGGGACCTGCACCTCTCAGGGAACCTGCCTTTCTGCCTTGTTCCCTTTGCAGAGGGTATAATGGTCTGTGGTGTTACCCTGATGGGTCTTCTTGTGGCTGGCCCCTATTTGCTTCTGCCTCCTCTCGTATAAGCAACCTAAACAAAGCGCTATCCAGAGAAAACCAAGCTGAAGTCACCCTCCTCTTGCCCCTCAGGCTTAAAAGGTAGTTACAACCGGTGTACCAATGACTACTGGGGCGGATAATCCCCCCAGCCATCAGTAACTGCAAGCTTTGAAGGGACTACCTCCAACGGTGCAGACCCCTGTGGGTCCTCCACTGGCCTCCTCGCTGCTCTGCTTCCTGTTCCCCTTTTCAATGCCTTAAATTAAATCACCCAGTCGCTGTGTAACTGTCGAGCACCTGCATTAATGGGGGCGGTGGGAGTGTTCCAAGTCAGGGGCCCACCACAGGCTGTCCTCCGCCCACAGAGTGATACCGCTGCGGAATCCAACTGTTCACCCCTGCTCCACCACCCCAGCTCACCTCCTGATCACACCTGCAAGCAACCTCTGGTCCACTCTGTCAGCAAACACTGCTGCCTGCACTCGCCAAGGGATGACCACCACGTCGTACTGCATGGAGCATTGCTGTCCTCGCACACCCTCCTCTTCCAGTTTGGGCATCAGCGCAAACCTCTGCATGAGCGGCCGCCATCTTGAGTCTTTTTGGCCCCCGGCTCAAAGGGACTTACCGTCTCGCTTCTACCGCCTCACCTGAGTGAGGCGGTAGGGATTCCAAAAGTAGAGAGGTCACGACAAGGGAATTACCTTTGTCAAATGCAGGAAAATATGGAGAGGGCAGTGCGCCAAATCTCAGGATTACGTCCGCTCCATGTGGCTGCTGGCCCCACCTCTCCCCTAGGTTTACATTTTAAATTAAGTATTTTATTTTCAAAGAAAAGGAAAGATGGCCCTTTTGTCTTTAAGGCATAATAATTCCTTGAATCCATGGTCTACAGACTTCTACAGACTTCGCCTCACCTCAAATATCAAAGAAGGAAAGCCAATTTAAAAAAGAAACTGCATCCTTATTTAAATAAAAATAAGAGCGTCTGTATTGATGGAAAGACAAATAAACAGTGATTCGAGCTACAAAACCATATTATGTTTACAAGTATATGGGGCAGCCAAAACACCACATCAAATAGTCTCTATTGGGCCAAAGTACAAAAGCTAAAGAGTTCTTCAATACTCTTGTGAGGGTGTATATAAAAGTAATCCTGCCTGCTGCTGAAAGGGAGGAGATTAAATTACTTTTTTGACGACCAAAAGGAACGAACCAAGGGCAACAATGGCTGCTTTTGTGTTGGTCAATATTACCACACGTACCCAAGACTGACCATGTGAAATGGATCATTTGATAAATGCCCAAAAACAATCTACTAAGCACATGACAGCTGTGGAGGTTTGCACGCTGGTAAAGAAGAATATCAAAATAGCTTAACAGGATGTTTGGGGAGAAAATGTATCGAAGTCTAAAAACATGTAGAAGTATGTTGGTTTCTTGGACAGCGCTTTCGTTCCCGCGTCAAGCCACTTCAATGTGTTGTTCGGAGAGAGTGAGGAGACATTGAACAGAACAACATTCGGAAGATGAAGGAAAACATAGCCCACTATCAGATGTCATTTCAAAATCATACCTAGTTGGTGAAAGTAGTTGCCCCTGTTTATCAGATCAAGCAAAATGTGTTTGGCTATCAGAAATACCTAATTAGGTTACATGGGAGTTTAACCCAGGAATTTGCCAGAAAGCGGGTCCACTGGGAATGAGAGTCTTACTTTTTCTGGTTCTTTTCAAATAGAAACTGTTCAAGCTCCTCAGTGACAGTGCTGTAAAATTCCTTCTCCGATCCATTGAGGTAAACATCATCACGATGGGACAGCGCCAGCGTGTCCGTGAACAAAGATAATCACTAGGCTGCAAAAGAAAAATGTTCACTGTTAGAACGATTTCCCAACAATGAGTGGGAGGAATATTGTTCACGAGAAATTAAGTTTATCATCACAATGTTATTTGACCCTCACCAATAAGAAAGGACAAAATAAAACAAAAACATTTGTTTGGCTTCTTGTTCAAATTACAGATCACAAACTTAACCTTGCGAAAAAAGAACTAACCTGTGGATTAAACACATTTTATAAAAGGCAACTCTTCAAACAGCTAAATCCTTTGATCCATCAGGTTTTACTGACAATCCAAGTCCAGGATTCAGGCAGAAAAAGCTACCCCCACAGGTTACGCACATCTTAAGTATTCAGACATTAAGGATTTGTCTCAGGTTACCAAGATCACTACGGTTATGTACTTACCAGCGCTTTCTATTTAATTACAGAAAATTGCAAGCTAGGTCACAAGCGCTTTCACTAAATTCATTGACATTAGTCTCAGGCAGACAAGCCATCCAACAGGTACTTCGACCTTAAAGGCTCACACAGCAGATGCACATTATGTCAAAACATAATTTTAAGACTAGTCCCTTAGATAGCTCATCTGTCCTATTGATCGACAGGTCATACTTGTATAAAACACCCAATTACCCAACCAGGACCTCGATGCAAAGACTGCGCAGATGTTACAGTCGAAGTCCTAAATGGCAAACCTATACTGTGGGATATGTGGAGTTAACAAGCTTACATAGTATAGGTTTTTCTGAAGATACCTGCCAAGATGTTACAGGATCTAAAGTGAAGGTGCCACTTGTCTGCTTTGCAGCAGGAAATGTGTATTATTGACTGGGTGGCTTCAGGTAGATTGTCTCTTTTGGTTGTGCAGTAACTAGCAGGTGATGTGATTTTGCTGTCCGTCATTATGCAGCAGTCTGCCTGTCCGCTGTTTGGATCCTATCTACACTAGAGCATAAAGCAGGAGAGATGTGTACCCACTGCTCTAGATAAGATTTGGAAGTGGAAGGATTTTACTCCCTATTTTTTAAAGTTAGGAGTAAAATGATTTTTTAGGGAGCAAAGACGTCTAATTTCCAATGGGATTTTTTTATAAGCGGGCACAAATATTTTTAAACTGGAAAACAGAAATGTTTGTGATAATTATTTCTTTGTACCTAGTTATTCACACACATAAAAAGATACTGGTTTATTTCTTCCCATCAGGCAGGAATAACAGTTGTTTCTTCCTGTTGTAATACATGAACTACTGGTCCAAACATATCCTTGGAGTTTCGTGAGTGAAAGCTATTTTTTACTTGGAGTACTTTCACTCCCCATTTTAATTTTTGGGAGTATTTGACAATTTGTAGAGAGTAAATGTGGCCGATACACCCCTTATTTGTAGGGCTGCATGTACCATATTTCAAGTGCCACAACACTCAATTGGAGGCCAACGCTCACTGACACTATACCTGCCAACTCCTAGTTTATCTGTAACAGAAACAAATTCATTTAAAAAAAAAAAAGAAAATCATTCTGTAAGTAGTGTCAAAAGGACACCCCACCTTTAAGTAAGCAAACAGTTTTTTTTTTTGTTAGCTTCCAAAACAACACAGGCCCCTTCTACCGCCAGTTCCCATACCCCTGAAGCACATTTTAATAGCAGTTATTCACATTGATTGCTGCTTCTTTTGGAACAATTTGTCGAATGGGAGTAGAATAAAAACATGCAACGATAAAAGTTCAAGAATGATCGAAAGAGTCGGACTTCTAGGAACGTTTGTGGCCAGGTTTCAAAAGCAAATCAATTACATTTTGCATAGATTTTGCATTTCTTAGGCCATGTTAGTAATAAAGTAACAACCTCATATTTTGAGAAGCAAGTTCTAGTATGCCTTGTGTGAGGAGATTTCCATGTAGTTTTTCGGTGTGTCCCCAGATAGATCTTGCTGTTATTTATTCATTTCATTTGTATAGCGCAGCACAAGCCCTCAGGCATCAGGGTGCTGCAGAGAACCAGTTACATGTAGCCCAGATATAAACATTCACATGGTTACAGACAGTAAAAGTAATTCTGGCCATTATGTAGTTTATCAGGGTAAGAATTTGAACAGCCAAGTTTTCAGGGCTTTGCGAAAAACCCAGTATGAATTCTCCGCTCTCAGTCCCGGAGGAAAGCATTCCATTGCTTGGCAGCTGTCCCCCCAGCTTTTACATATTTGAATTTCGGTTGAACAAGTCTGTCGGTGTACAGGGTTCCTGTGAGCCTGGCGTAGTGAGTCTTGGTGGATCTATGGAACAAAGGAAGACGGGGCAGATTTGGAAATGCAACTATGGGTGATGGTAAGTGTCTTGAAGGCAAGTCTTTCCCCGATAGGAAGCCAGTGTGCAGCTCTACGTGCAGTAGATGTGTTCAGACTTAGGGACGTTCAGAGCGGCTCGTAGGGCATGCATTGGATAGTTTGGAGTTTGTTTATGTTTTGGGCTACAGTTCTGGCACAGTGGTCCAGCCTGGCACCCACCACAGCACAGGCGATCGTAAGGCAGCTGACTGTCACAAGGAAAGGTCTGGCGGCATTTAAGAGGCTAGTTGTGTAGGCTGCTGAGTAGAATATAGCATTCACTTGATGAGTAAGGGATAGGGTGGCATGAAGGTAGGCTCCAAGAGTTTTAACAGCTGGTGAGACTGGAATATGGGTGCCATCAATGTCGAAGGAGGAGTACTTAGTGCTCCGTTTTATAACACAGCTGAGTGGCCAATGATGAGAAGTTCAGTTTTCTCGTCATTGAGACAGAGCCCATGAGTAGCCATCCAGGTTTGGATAGTGGCATAAGTAGAGCTTAAAGTGGCTGCACCTTCTATGTGTGAGCAAGTGACGGGGAGGAGAATTTGCGTGTCGTCTGCGTAGTTCCGAGGGAGTCCAGGAGCTCAAAAAGGGGCTTGGTAAATATGTTGTAGAGAGTTGGTAAGACCCAAGACCCTTAGGGTACTCCACAGGTGATGGGGCTAGGGGCCGCACATGCATTGTCTGAGAATACTTATAGTATTCTGCCTTCTAGGAAGGAGGCAATCAAAGAAGCAGCTTCCGGGGGAAATGAGGGTGAGGTGGTTGCATAGTATCTTGTGGTCAACTAGTTCGAAGGCTGCAGACAAATCTAGTAGGAGTAGTAAGGCAGGTTTACATTCATACCTAATCGCATCCACCTGGGTTTTTAAAACAAGGAGAACAGACTGTTCCATGTCCTGGGACGGAAGCCTGATTGACTCCCAAGATTAAACCATTGTTAATGGTTGAGGACGAAAAGATTATGAAAGCATATCTTATGAAGCTTTCAAAATCTATAGAAAGTTGCATATGGACCCGAGTATACATCAGCAGATATTATGATAGTTAGAAGTGAAATATTACAATAAAGTAATATGATATTGTGCAAATGAAGAAGTAAAATACACCATACACCTTTAAGCATACAAAGAAGAAAGAATTGGCATTCACAAAGAATTGTCACTATGATGGAGGAAGCATTAAACATGCGTTTTCCATATGCAGAATTCTGCATGTTAGCCTTGTCCACATTAGGGTAAAATTACTCCAGTAATATAGTAATGTATTTCAACTTTGTTCGGATATACAAAATGACATTAGAATGTGTGTCCACAAGTGCTTACATGTATTCTTTTTAATTTTGAGAAAGATTTTACAAAGGCTGTCCTAACAAGCAAAGACAAATCGCAGTATCAGGTTAAACACCTACACTACATTTCTAACCAATAAACAATCAAATAACAAATGAGGGTAAAGGATAGAGACATGTGCTGGCCCACTAGTATTCATTTCTAACAAAATAAAATGAGGCAGAGTAATTGAACGTGAAGTTCTTTGGAAGAGACAGTTGGTGCTAATTCTTTCTCGAGGACTAACACTAAGTTCTCTGTGATGCCAGAAGTGGCTATTTACGTAATTATTTCCAACAAGTGTTGTACAGTAAGTGTGGAAATTTACACCATATTCTTGGAATGCATAATTTAGCTATCATGAATGTAGAGATGTATTCGACACCAGCATTCAGTAAGATTACCCATGTCAAATAAATTGTGTAAAATAATTAATTTTCCAAGGACAATGCATTTTTTTGCTGATTTCATTACAATATGCCATCAGTTTAGAGAAACATCATACTATACAAACAATATTAGCACATGGATATTGCTATTGACCTTCCCTCTGCCCATCAGAAATGCATTGGCTAACACTGTTAAGACATACATCTGTTGATGCATACTGCCTAGCAAAATATTAAAAATCTGGAATTAATTATGATCCTACTTGTGATGGATAGTTATCTTTAGAACATATATTTGAACCGTCTACAAAAAGCAAGGACAAAACATTTGCAACTTACATTAAGAGCATTTTGTGAGCATACTACGAACTGGGATGTTTTCCTTGTTCTTCTCTCTGCGAAATTACATACCTAGGTCCCTAGGCCTTAGTAATATGCTCCGGAACATCATCACAAATTAATGCACAAATAATCAATAGACCGAACTTAAAACATAAGAGGTGCCCACCCTCTTTCCTCCAAGGTAAACGTGTGGCCTATTAGGTTTTTGTAAAAGTACAGTTTAGCATATGTTCCCATTTGGTTTGAAAAGTCTATCCTTTGAGAAACCAATCATCCAAGGGAGCGCTAAGATTCGGATTTTTGGTGGTTCTGAGCACACTTTCCACACTGCATTTAAGAAAGATCTACAGCTAAACAGGTTTTTCTCTTCAAGTGAAATTGCATCATGAGGAAGTCAAATGGTAATTGTATTTATTGTTTATTTGTTTATGGTTATAAACATAACCTTTACAAAAGATAAAACAGAATAAAACCAAATATAAATCATTAAATAGAATAAATAGATTGTACATAACTCACAAATCTAAACAAACGAGCAAAACAACCAATAAGCATTTTTTCCATTTCTAAGTTTACAATTTGCATATGCCTTCTAAGAACCTAACTACCGCAAGCCGTAGTGGTTTACATTTACCATGAAGCATTATCCACCACAATTGGACCAAATTAACAGCTCCAGTATTAATAACAAAGTTCCCTAAGTACTGAATTTGTGCGTTCCTAAGTTCAACTCAATCCACCATTAAATGTTCTAAATTTTCAATTACATCTGGGTTTTTACAAAATCTACAAGTTAGCGGGTACTCGTGCACAACATTACGCAGATGTAGAATTTCACAAGTTGGATGCACATTAAATTTGAAGTACATACATTTCTGTCGAGCAAACAGGATCAAGTAGGATTCAAGCGTGCCCAATTTTTTAAAGTGGCATACAAGAAGTTTGTATAGACGTGTTGCAGCAACATATTTAGTAGTGACACTCCAGTCCCACATTCAAGTCTTTTTTTCCACTTTTTGTGGGTTAAATATTAGATCATCTAGGGAAATATCCAAATGGTACAAAGTATGCTATGCAATCAGTTTTCATATTTATCAACTAGTCAGATGCGGTGGTATTGTAGCGAAAACCCAAGCCCAGAAGATCATACAGAGTTTCCATGGGAGAAATTATCAGTTTCCTAAGCAACATCATCTTTCTCCATATGATCACATTTGCAATAGAGGTAAGCCCGAGTTCATACCTGATAGCTTCCACCGGTACACACTTGGGTAAACGCTTGACGGATGCCCTTAATAAGCGAGCTTCAATTTTAGAAAATTCAACAAGCATCCATTTCGGAAACAGCTCGAGGACATAGCATAATTGTGGTAGAATCTTCACTTTATAGTAACGAAGTGTAGGCACATAAGAAAACGTACCAAATTTACTATCAATGTTTTTAAATTGTACAATCAAAGGCGCTACTTTCATCTCCAAGTAGTCCCTATAATGAGATTTCTGATAGCCCCCATAAATTGGATAGCCCAAATATCTCAAACACGGACGCACCACTAACTTTATGGGATTCAGAAACCACGAGAACTGTTTGGTTTAAGGTCCAGGATGCAACCGTATGGTTACTGTCTTATTTTCATTTATGGTGAGAAAATTGGCCACAGCATAGTCTCTGAATTTGCTCAGTAAACGCTGTAGGCCAATTGGGGTGTGGTCAAAGAGCAAAAAGTCGTCCGCATAGGCAGTCCAACATATTTTAACTCCTTCCACAGTTGGAGGAACAAATGCAGTTTCTTCCAGTTTATTTTTGGCATCGGAGACATGGAGGTTAGAGATAGTGGGTGCAAATACATATCCTTGTCGGAGGCCGTTCGAGGCATTGATCAAAGAGGATAAACAGCCGAGATTGTTCAACCTAACCTGGAGCTTTGACCCCTCATGTATGTGTATTAGTATAGAAAGGAGATCCAAAGGCATCCCAAGTCGATGTAACTTGCCCCAAAGCACTGACCTATCCACCTTATCGAACACCATCGATAAGTCGATGGAGGCGATGTAGATGGGTGCCGAGTCCTTCCTCCAAGCCATTGCCTGCATAACATTCAGAAGCAAACCACCAACATCCGTTCCCACACCTTTTCTAAAACCAAACTGAAATTGAGACAAAATAGCAAAAAGATTTAATCCATTCTTGAATGTACTTCAAAATAATACCCGAGAGTCTGCATCAAGAAGGGCGATTGGTCTATAGTTTTTAGGACAGGATCGATCGCCCTTTTTGTAAATGGGCACCGCAAACAAAATATGCCAAGAGTGAGGAATAGTGCGGATCCTAACAATATCATTAAAAAGTATATACAACATTTTAGCCCAAAGACTCTTCTTGAAGATGACGTTAAGGCCATTTGGTCCTGCCACCCTAGATGCTGATGCATTCTGGATCAGTTCTTCAACATCCTCCTGGTGGATCTTAATTAGCCACTTAGCGTCACGTACACCCACAGGGAGTAGCGCTTTACCCTGGGCAGGTTTATACAAACTCCCAAAGTGTCCAACCCATTGTGCTTCTGAAAAAGAGCTAGAAAGGGCCTCACTATTTCCGACCAGTTGGTTATTCGTTAAGGCCCAAAATGTTTTCGCAGTATTATCTTTCATAGAGACAATAATACTTTCCCCATCTGCCTGATATAAAGCTGCACAATGAGCCTTAATCTTGTGTTTCCATTTATTTTTAATATTTTTACTCAATTTCAGTTTTTTAGACAATGGAAAACTAGATTTTGCTAAGGTGCGCAACTCCCTGGCTCTATTGTTCTTAAAAGGTTCTGACCACCAGATTGTAAGTATGCAGCTGTTTTTTCCGAGTGCTAAATTTTGCAGTTCGATCCATAGAGAGCCTAATTACATTCCCCACATAATCGCTAAATGAATCATTGGTATACAGTACGTGTTTTTTCCCATAACTAAAGTTGTTAAAGTCAGACAGGAAAACAGCATTCAGTTTCACAACGTTGCCTTGATGCCAGATAAACCTTGTTTTTTAAACATTAGCCTGTAAATTAGTTTCACAAAAATGATCACACACCTTGTCCTTCTCCCCTACAAGTTTGAGCTGTAAAATCTTGTGGTCACTACAGGTGGTACTCCGCAGCTTATAGTCCACAGAAAAGTCTCCTGTTAGACCGAATCAGTAGTGCCAGGCACCAGTCAACAATCCTATACATCTTAATAATGCTGGGGCCAATATTCACATCTACAGCCGTAACCAGACCCCTCCTCCCTCCCCCCCCGCCACGGGCGTCCAATCAAGCCCCTCCGGGTCAAAGTTGAATGCACAATAAATCCATCTAACACATACTGCTCAGTAAACCAGGTTTCCAGTAAACAGACAAATGAGCAACCCTTCAATAAGGAGCATATCTCAGGACGTTTTTTAAGAAAAAAGTTGCCCCTGGAGTTCCAACTAACCAGGGTTGATACTTTCATGTTGTCAACTATTGGGCTTCAAGCCTTGAAGTTGTAAAATGGATTCACGCAGTGTAAGTGCCATCCATCACAGACTGGAATCTCCTTCAAGCCTCTCAACACTGGACTTATTATTCATACTTGGAGCATTTTTTGTTTGAGGGCCCAAAGTAGCTCCCAAATTGTCACCCCTCTCCACTGGTACTTTCTCCAAGTCATAGCCAAATTTGTGAAGAGCGTCTTGTTCTCTTAATATCATGTCCACTATTGTCTCCGAATAGAAAACCACTAACAAAATCATACCTTTGAAGATGAACAAAATCGACTAGCTTTATGTCTCCAGAGGTTATTAGAGATTTTCCCAAACATAGCCAAACTTTTAGGACGGTTTAAGGAAACCCGTCCATCATGAGCGAATAAGTACTGGATGATAATGTTGAGATTTTCCGGATAGCAAGGGGACCGTAGTCCAACAGCAGCACCCCCATTTATATGAGGAGAATTGGCATTACTCCCCCACAATTGATCCTCCATCCAAGATACCAGTTGCAAGGGATACCCCCCCTTACATGCATAGGGGAGGAGAGGTCCCCCGGCAAGAGGTTCCCAGAGTCCAACCAATCCTGCAGTATCAACAACATGAACTCCCCGGGGCACCATCGAATCCTTTAGGGGTTCTTTCACAGCAGCCCTTGGGGAGGAGCGGTCACTAGGGCAAGGACAGGATTCAGGTACAGATTGCACATCTCATGTTCATCTAGCATCAGCTTGATAATTTTTCTAATGACCTGTTCCATTACCATTTCTCCCCCGCCTCCCCCCCATTTTTTTCCTTCACGGCCTCTGGGGAAAACACCCACACTAGAGAGGCATTCCTTATTCTCTCTTCGCTCCCCCTAAACCCTCGGAGGTAGGGATATTCAAAATCATTTTACGGCCGGGACCGTTAAATTGCAGGGAATCACCTTTGCCCAAAGGACCGAAGGTTCTCTTCCCCTGGAGAAATCATCCCGGGAGGGGGGTTAGTGCTGTGTTCTGGTCCTCCCATCCCTATAGCTATTCCTATAGCCTGAGACGTCCCCCTCATCCCCCCATCTTTTAATTCAATGTTCGAGAAGGAAGATTGTGAGCGTTAGGTATGGTGGATTCCTTGTGCATCTGTCTCTAACCTGAGACAGCCTTAGCCAGAAAGGGGTCCCCAGTTGTAGATACTTTTTTATTAAGACTTTTAGGGAAAAAGTCAGCTAGGCTTCCCTTGGCCAAGTGGTCATGGGGCAGGGTACCAGCTGCTTATTTTTCAAATTGCGCTGGATAGTATCCGGGGCCAGCGAGCCCTCACCATCCCTACACAGAATAACGTCTTCCCCTTCCACCTCAATACACGAGTCCAAGGAGGGGGATACATCCTCTTCTCTCACCTGATTACGCCAGTTATTCTTGGCCGTTTTCCTATATTTACGCTTTTTCCCCACCAAGGGTGTTTTTTTCCACCCTGTGTTTTTTAAAAAAAATGTTTTTATCATCAATCAGTGTCAATTGGTGCTGGGGGAGGCCCACAGGTTCCCTTGAAGAGGCCATATCTTTCTCTGGGATGCTTGTGTTTTCAGAGTTCACTGTATCAAACTTATTACCTGCAGGCATAACAGCCTCCCGAGCAGCCGCCACACCCCCCCCGCCCCCCCAGCTGATTGGGCTCCCAAGATTGGCCTTCAAACAATTATTATTTTCCACTACACTAATAAGTTTCCTCAAAAGGATTGTGTGCAGAGAAAGCTCTTCGAGTATTTTTGTATTAAAATTATCATCTTGGGCGCTCTCCCCTAGAATTCCTGGTGGCAGTGGTTGAGCAGAGGACAGTTCCCAATCTGCTTCCTTACCCAATGGATATTGTGACAGAGCCAGAAGGGAATTATCTATATCTGTTTGGCATTCAGAATCCTCAAAAACCACTGGCTGCTGCAGATCTGGCATCGGCCCCTCACCCTCAACATTCTTGTCTCCCTCAGCAGATTCAATCAGTAGAATAGACTTGTCCCCCATTCCCTCTCCGTCATTCAAGTTCAGCATAGCAATATCCATTGATGACGGAGGGGAAGGAGGTAAGGGCATGGCCATAGCCATCCTCATGGTTCCTCTTACGGGAGTAAAAATCAGAGGTGCTGACAGTATGTCGTCAAATGGCCGTGCCTCGGCCATAGTCTATCGCCTAGTTAGGGGTACTGTCCTCTGGTAGGTGTATAAACCGCGCTTTCCCCTCTTCATTACACGTACCATTAACTCAAAAAAGAAGTTTAAGGATTAAAGGCCCCCACGCATTTCCAGCCAGACACACTAAGTGTCTTATAAAGTTTTGTAGCCTACAGATAAGTTTATAAGCACACAAAGCAAGAATACAGGTTTCCAGGGAATACGATCTATTCAACAGACTGTTGTAAATCAAGCGTTCAATAAATATTTCAATGAATTAGAACTTCACTTATTGGGAGAGTGCTGGTTACTGTCATACGATCACAGCAAACATAGGGTAGGTAATTCAAAGAAGCCAACTTAGACTTCTCAATAAAGCCCCAAGAAGCAAGTTGCAGTCTTGCCCGCACCACCCGAATAGCCAAACATCTACTTTGGGCTACTTCGGGGGTGCACCAGTATTTGTACTGGTTGTCTGGTAGGTTGGGGCGGGACTACAGAACACAGATGCCCAATCACAGCTCTAGATGGGCAAAAGAGAAAAAGAACGTTAAGACGCGTGTATCATAAGTGTGTGCCAAACGTGTAAACGGAGTTCACTGTCAAAATGTTGACAAAGTTAATAAAGTTCCACAGTGTCAGTATCCCTGTTCATTCCTCATAAAGCAATCCAGCTACCCTCAACATTATGGCAGGGAAAAATCACACGGCAGCTTCCTCTTGCCGACGATGACAGACAGCAAATGCAGCGTCCAGCCCAGCCAAACAGTCTACTTTGGGCTACTTCGGGTGCGCCATGGTAATGCTTCTTCGCCCCATGCAAATCCGCTTGTGAATCGCATATATCCAAATCCCATGTATCGCAAAAGAAGGGAGGGTCAGCAATGCACCATTACTTACTGTTCCAAAGAGGGGCTTTGAGATGGATGAATAGGGACAATTTTGTGCAAAGCATGCATTATTTTCAATCTGCAATTGGTGCATTTCAGGATCGGATGGGTGGTTTTACCGGTCTCAACAACAGATAACTCCCATCTGAAGATTCCAACTTTACACCTCCTGTTCTAGCTTCTTTGTTGCAGTCCTTACCTACATAATGTGTGCCTCGTGACATACACAGCCTTTCACCTTTTCCAACCTGGGATAGAAGACAGACTTCAGAGAGAGATATTTTCTGTAATACACCACGAGGTGTGCAGTAACTGCTCCCAGTCTGGTTATTACAGGGATCCTGCACGGTATATCACCACATATGCAAGGACAACAAAGGAAGCAGGATGTGAAGGTAATGCCCAGATTGCTTAGTGGCAATCTTCATTACTCATGGTCTAGGCTTCATCATCACAGTCCTCTTCTCCTTCCTCCCACTGCATTCCATTGGGACCTTGGATACAAACAGAAGTTGCTCTCAGAGGGGTGGGACCACAAAATGTTATAGGGGTTATAGAGGGACTAGCAGCTAGCCTCTGGAATCTTTCTTCTATGCCAGGTTGGAAAGGTAGTAAGTAGGGTCTGTCAGGAGGCAGACGCCTTATAGGACGTTCCCGAGGGCGTTCAACCTACCAGCGCCTTGAGATCATACCAATGGTACATAAGGCACTATATAAATGCAAAGTAACATAACATAACATTATAGAAATAAGGACTCTGTTGAGGTATGACTTGGAGTAATGAATATTACGGGTAAGTAAATCGGGTCATTTTCTTCCTTATAAAACCAGTTAGGTTTATAGAATTTTTAATGGAATGCTTTGTGCCCACTGATGAGGTGGAAGGCTAAAGAGAGTTCCATATTGGGAAGATTCAATACAGAGGAACCCATATATGATTAGTCCTTGGTTAGTCTAGATACGGTCTGTCCAAATTAATGATTTCATGTTTCTATTAATTATTAAGAGCCAATGATGTTTTATTTTCAATTGAAGCATACTAAAAACGTAATTGTTAATTTGACCACTTGGACTCCACCCCAGAGGGAGAGATGCAATGTGTTCCATCCAGATCTCCCTCTCTCCCCTTCTGGTGTGGTGTGGTGTGGTTTACAAGTGGGCAAATGACAGAGCCCAAAATTGAATTATATTTGCAGTATGCTTATATTGAAAATGCATCATAACTGACTGTTATTGATCAAGAGGGATTAAACCATTCATTTGGTGACATAGATTTTAGAATTATGCCATGCAAACCCTGATTAGGCCTATGTATTAGATGTCTTCAAACATCCAATGGAATGCATATGTATGTTTGGTTGTAACCCTTGAATTGGTGGGGGTGGGGGAGGGGGAGGTTTACAGTCTAACCAATATCAGATTTTAGAATTATGCCATGCAAACCCTGATTAGGCCTATGTATTAGATGTCTTCAAACATCCAATGGAATGCATATGTATGTTTGGTTGTAACCCTTGAATTGGTGGGGGTGGGGGAGGGGGAGGTTTACAGTCTAACCAATATATTTTGTATCCACAATAATGGAAAAAGTGATCTACAATTTTTCATCAATTGTTTTATATAAAAAATGAGTGATCTGTTAAATGAATAAAAATAACCCCTAATAAAAATAACTTCCTCACAGCATCCCAAATTTACAAAGAAGCTTGTCTTCAGGCTTAAAAAACAAAAATAAAAAACCATCGGATCATCAAAGCTAAATCTAGTACAAAAGAACTATTCAAAATACTGTAAGCGACTTCAATTCAACACTACAGCTAAATCAATGCTTAGTCTGGGATGCTGATGGAAGCCCTTATTGATGTATTTTTATGTCCAGTTCATTTACTCTGGATGACAACCCTTATATAACACCCCTCTCTCAGAATCCCCCCGACCCCACTGAGCCAAGAATGTTTTGCAAATTTAAAAGGTTTATTTGAAAATTAAACAATATATCACACTTTTATAATAAATTAATGTTTGATAGCACACTTGTGAAGATGATAGTGATCAACAATGGATAATGTTACAGTGGTACACTCTTTTTGATGGCTTAGAAGTGATATAGAGGTTCAGGGTGAGAGAGATACTTAAATTAATTCAGGATCACTTTAGCAATGCTCTATGAATGATTGTCAGGTTGCACACAAATTTCAGCAAGGAAAGCAAGGACAAATATTTTTACACGTGGCTGAATTTAAGCAAAATGTCAAATCGCGGCAAATTTAGTCACGTGCGTCGAGCGCAATTACGGAGGCACTATAAGGAGTAGGAAGTCGGTTCTTGGCTCGTTGGAAAGATTAGAATCTTAGCTTTAAGATGACTCGCTCCTAGCACAAACGGTTCCGGAGATACGGACGATTTAGTAAAGGTAGTTTTTCGAATTTGAAATTTTGAAGCTCAGAATGACAGATGACAGTTTTCAGTTTTAAAGATGACAGACACGATTTTAGGAGGCAGTTCTAATAGTTCAAAATAATCTAATCCAAACTATTTTAGCCTAAGAGATTGGTTTTGACACAGTGCTAGCTGGGTACTCGCACTAGATTTCGGACAGGAATGCGACTTCATCACCGATCGGGTCAGGATTGGCTGGACTTCTGCTAGCAGTTCTTCACAGCGATCTGGTCTCTGGTTCTCTCTGGTTCGGGATACAGCACTGCTTTCTGGATACTGCTACAGGTTCTTGCAAAAGTTCTTGGCAAAGAATTCAAACAGCTCGCCCGGCTGTTGAATAGTTTGGTTGGTTTTGAGGCCTGCTGAAGAGGATTCAGCTTGTGGATTCAGGCCTCTCTGCTACAAATTCTGGAGTTAATTTCTGGTCTCTGGAGATTGATGGATTTGAAGTCTGGATCTCTGGATGTAAAGTCTGAAGTCTCCCGGCAAAGCGTCCCGCAAGAAAGTGGAAAGTGAATGTCTACCTGGGTTTCAATGTTCCTTTTATGTGTTTTGAAAATGGGTGTGTGCCTGGGCCTAGCTAAGCCTGCCCCTCTCACTTATCATTGGGCAAGCTTTCCGCTCTCCCTTGATTGGGGGAAAGAAATGGTGTCAGAGTGATGCTGTAGGTTTTATGGTCAGAGGAACCTCCCCTTGTCAAATTGCACACAAATCTATTTCTGATCCAAATACATATTTATCTATGTACCATTTTTCTAATATTATAGGTCCAGTTAACATTTTCTGTAGCACCAAACCATCCGATCCCTGTCTTTGTACGATGTCACGTCCACTTATGACAGAATTCTCCCCTTTTCATCCAGATAACGACCTCTAAACCTTTCCAGATTTTACACAAATGTGCACCAGGGATATGGGTTTCAGATGATAAAGTGTCAGATTTTTAACATGCATACATTTGGAGTAACAACCTTTTTTCCGCTACTATCCCCAAGAACATCCCACAGGGTCCTAACACCTCTTAAAATGTGCACAGAAAAATCACAAGAATTATGATGTTATTTATATAATTTTGACAAGTCCGCACTGTGAATTATCCATCTTTTTAAAATCATGCTCTGGCCCCAAAGGGGTGTGGTTTTCCAAAGCACATGGTGGAATTTCTGGTTTATCCACTTCCCCCAAGCTCAGCTTGCTCTCAAAGGCACTGCCCCTCCCAGTTTCTCCCAAGAGGAAGCCATTTTACGACCCCCCCCCAATATAACATTTGCCTGAGTCCAGGACAGGGCTTTGTTTAACTTCCGGCAGTCCCCAGGTGCTCCTCCCCTAATCCAATCAGAGAGGTGTCATCTCCTTTTGGTAGGGGCAGCAGAATGCAGCCAGGCCTGGGAAGAGTTGTTGAGCCAGTTCAACTCCTGTCGGGGGTAGTTGTCAGGCAGAAATCAGCAAACTTTAGTTCCCAGTTTTCTACATTCAAATCCAACTTAGAATCAGCATTCTAGCTGCATGTGCAAAAATTGTAAGTTCAAAACTATGACATTTAAACAATTGCAACCTATGTGACACTCACAAGTAGGTCACTCATTTATTCTAAACATTTCGATTTTAGTGGCTTTAAACCCAAATTCACTTAAGCTGCCGACAACCCCAGCTATTTTTTATATATACATTAAATAATTACTTCCTTCAAGTCATTTCAGAATATAGTTTTACATTGTATCCACCTCTTAGCAAGTCTTTCCTTGGCCTGGTTTGGGTTCATTTGTTCAGTTTTACACAAAAGTCTGGTGGTTTTAAAACACCGGCTTTCCGATAGTGGTGAGCACCAGTATTGCATCCATTTTTGACATTAAGAAAATGAATTCCCCACAGTTCTGGGTTGCTTTTGGCAATCAGCATTGCCATTCCCAATGGTTTCAGGCTACTGTGTGTGTAGCCCAATGGTGGTTTTAGGCAGTGCCCTCCTGTGCTCACAACATAGGCAAAAATGGGTGGCAGCCTATTCTTCATGTTTTCCCTGTGCACTTTCTGGGGAGTTCTGGCCATCATGTTGTTTTCAATGCCAGTAATGCACAGTTTTATGGTAGGGCATGGGTAAAAACATCCCACAATACTAAGAGTTAGAATCCCCATCTTCCTCACCGGACACCTGTACCAAAGACACCACATGGTGTACCAACATTCAGAATGCCTTATTTATTAAATCACTTTGATGCAAGCTAAAATAGATTCCAAAAACTCTAGCCTGCACCTTAACGTACCTCAACCCCAACACCACAGCCTAACCCCCTTGAGTTGTTTAACTTCTCACCGCTTTCAATCAAACAAGTCGAGGACATTATCACTAAGTTGAAACCCTTAAGATGTCAGGGAGAGATCTGCCCTGCTCCCATCATTAAAGATATAGCAAAAGATCTGTCACCTTTCATTACCACTCTAATTAACACCTCCTTTGAGACAAGTACAGTCCCTACCAATTTGAAAGATGCGTGGGTCCTTCCGTTACTAAAGAAATCGACTCTAGACCCAAGCATCCCTACTAACTACAAACAGACCAATCACAACAGTACCATTTCTTCTTAAAATCATAGACAGAGCCGCATACCTGCAGAATCAGGATCACCTCGAAAAATACTATCTCCTAGGGCTCAGGCAATCATGCTTTAGACCAAAGCACGGAACTGAAACAGCCTTGACTGACCTTAAGACACAAATTGACTTACTAAAAGACAATGGCAAATTAGCCCTACTACTACTACTACCACCACTACTACTACTAGACCTCTCAGCTGCCTTCTACTTAGTAAACCATAAAGTCCTCTTGTGGCTCCTCTCTACAGCAGCACACTTCTCTGACAAGGCCAACTCTTGGATACAGTCATTTCTAAATAACAGTTCTTATGAGAGTCTTTGCACCTTCGTATTCCGCCAAGCCAGCACCAGCGACATGTGGAGTCCCTCAAGGCTCCTGTGTCTCTCCTACGCTATACGATGTATTCACGAAGCCTCTCTTCGACGACCTTGACAAGTTGGGTGTCGCCCACACAAACTATGCGGATGACACCCACATACTCCTCCCTATCACAGGCATCAAAGGCATACATCTAAGGGCAACCATTTCTTTTCCCTCTACATTCCTGCCTGAAAGGATGTCCCCCTATCCACAGTGGGACAGAACATGCTGCTATTTCATCCAGCTGCAGCAGACACCGGGAGGTTGAAAAGATGGCCCCCGTGTTTTGTGCATTTCTTCGACTTGCCTTTGTTGCCTGGCTGCCTGGAGGCACTCACCAAGACCGGCAGCCTGATTGGCTGATGCCTCTAGCAAATACTGAGGCCCGGCTGAGCCGTGAGGCGAAGCCCGGCCCGGCATCAAAGGCCTGCATCTAAGGGCAACCCTGTCTTTTCCCTGTCCTTGCCATTCGCCACCACTGGCCTGCTGTGATACCAACATCTCTCCTCGTCCCGATTGTGTCGAGGGCCGCCTTTGCGGTCTAAGGTAAGAGGCATGCACTTTTCTGCCAGGCACTACTTTCTGTTGTTGCCTGCCTCAGTGTCTTTGCTCCTCCTTTGCGAGAGATTTCCCTCCTTAGACCGCTAGCTCACTTTCGAGCTCATACCGCACCTGGTCTCCCGTGGACGAGACCTCACAATTGCTTGATTTATGGGCTCCATCTATGCGGTCGCCAGGAATACTCCTGCAACTAACCCAGACACTGTGACAATAACATTGGACGCTTCAGCGATCTGCTATTTACTTCCCCTTTACTGTCTTTGCACTGTTCACCTTGGTTCATTATCTGAGTCCATTACGATTGCCAATCTCTGCCCTTAATTTATATTAATCTTACTGTCATTACCGAAGGATCTTGAGCCTACGAACGTTCCTCCATTACACTGAGCCTACTATCGCACCGACCTTCATGTTCTCCGATTATATTATCGTGTGCTACTCACTAGCAATATGTAATTTACATAGATATGCCAGCCCCATTTCTCTGCTATATTGTGTATGACTGTTGCATTAGCACACCTTATTTGCTTCTGTAATATCTTAATTCATATGCGCACTGTGCTATACTATACCTGAATATTAACATTTCGCCACTGTTTTTATGCACTATCCACTCTATTAATGGTCTCCGAATTTCAAATTGCGCTCCTACATTTGCATTTCATCGCCTCAACGATATTTCCTGCCTGTACGCAAGCCCATCATATGTCTTCTCTCCTAGCTACCTGCAATAAGAGGATAGCTAGCTTACATATGCATCACATGTTATACACCTACTGTGTTCGCTACATAACTCAGTCGCACTTCCAGAATGCTAGAGTGATCTTTCCCCAATGTGTATGTCCTATCATATGTACACCTGTGCCTGCACTTCTTTGTGCCAAAATACATGAAAGGATGATTCCAAACAAGTCTCTGGTTTATTTGTTTTTATTTTGTTAAAGGTTTATCCCTTTGGGGATGACAAGTGTTTCGGCGTCTATACTTCGCCTTTTTCAAATCCAGGCTATTCATATTCATGCAAAAGAAAAAAACAAATACACAATACAAAAATAAGGTTCATGTATAACATACTCCTCTGTTATTCAGCACTTAATAAAGAATGTGACTTCCTTGTGTTTGAAACCTACACCATGACTCTATGAAAACAATTTTGCAAAAAGCATCACACCTCGTGCAACTTGTGTAACCCTTATTAAAAAAACATGTGTCAGTGTTTTCGAGCTGTGAGTGAGGGGGTGGGGGAAGAGATAAGGTTCTCTTGCCTTTTTTATAATCACGACCCATATATCTATTAAGTATGTTACGTAAATGACACCCTCAATGTGTAGCAAAATGATTGTGACCTTATTTTGTGCCTATTGTAATGGCATCTCTTACCCTTTGTAAGATTGCGAATCACCCACTGTATAGTCTGATTCTAGAAAGCCCTGGGTTCAATCCCACCTACACAGAAAAAACATACATGTTTGATTACAAGCATAGGTTAAATTAGGATTTAGTCTATTCATATTTATTCAAAAGTCAATTGAATTGGCTTGGTACCATGTCCATGTACTCAGAGTAAGCTGTTTATGTTAGTATTGCATAGCTGGCTGTTGTACATTCCCTAATATCACGGCAGGAGAGGAACAGGAGGATGTAGAAAATCCAGACGGCCTAGGCGCCTAACCAGAGCATCACGGGAAGCAGCAAAAAAACAGAAATGAACAACCTAGTGATGAACATATCGAACCAACCCTTAACAGAGGATGAAATAAGCTTACTTAACAAAGGCTTATCATTTGCCCCAACAACCTTCTTCGAACCTATTGACATTCATGTAGATCTTTTCAAATTTGTTCGGAAACTTAAAGTTGAAAAAGTTTTTTGCAACGCAAGTAGATAAGAGGAAACCAATATCAGAGAGCATGACTAAAAGTGATAGAACTATTGAAGGATCGAGCAATGTGCATTTAATAAGATCTCTACAAGAACCAGGAGACTACCCAATGCATCAAACAATACAGGAGCTAGAAATACAACCGGCTAGCCTAACCAGTAAAGAACTTAAACCAAAATTCACACCACAACTATCACCAGACAACATGGTGGATGCATTCTATAAAGCGGTCACACAAGATTTATATCAATTAAGAACTAACCCAAATCAAGAGGCAGAGGTCCTTCTAACAACCTTACTCAAAAAGAAATAATAGCTATACGGAACCTACAATTAAACAAAAACTTGGTCATAAAAGAAGCGGACAAAGGCGGTAACATCATAGTAATGAATCGAGAGGATTATATCATGATGGCCAAGAACCATCTAGAGACTCCGAATTGCTACAAAAAATTACCATCCAATCCAACAGTAAAAGTAGTACATGATTTAAAAAGCTCAATAGATGCCTGGTATCAGCAAGGATTAATCTCAGATGAAGAAAAATTACAACTTCGTGTAACTAAACCTGTAATTCCAACTATATACTTTCTTCCTAAAGTACATAAAACCTTTGATACCATCCCGGAAGGTAGGCCAATCATGAGTGGCATAGGATGGGCGACAGAACCATTGGCGGAATATATTGATAATGCGATAAAACCAGAGGTAACCAAAATTAAGGCGTACCTAAAAGATACAACTGCTGTCATCAAAATTTTGGAAGAAATCCATTGGCAAGATACTAACATATTAGCTACCTGGGATGTTAAAGCACTGTACACATCGATTGGACACCAATTGGCTCTGGATGCAATAGAGTATACATTCAAGGACAAGTCTGCCTCTCATTTCAATTATGTCTGCATGTTGAAAGAAATGCTTATGGCCACTTTGGAGAACAATATTTTCATTTTTGACAACCAATTCTTTTGCCAAGTCCGTGGGGTTGCTATGGGTGTGAAATACACCCCATCCCTAGCCAACTTAGTGATGGGAATGTTTGAGGACGTGTTTATTTACCAGCTGCAAGAATTTAAAGAGAAGGTAATACAATGGTCAAGATACATTGATGATGTGTTTATTGTTTGGAATGGAACATCGGAAGAATTAGACTCTCGACTACATCAAGCCAATCGAAACCAACATGGTTTAGAGTTCACTGGACAAAGCAGCCGGTCAGAAATACATTTTTCGGACCTAACCCTCTATGTATCCAACAACCAACTTTACACAAAAACGTACAGGAAAGAAACAGAAGTGAACTCCACACTTTTTGAAACTAGTTGCCACCACCAACCAGTTATTTTGAACATCCCTAAAGGAGAATTTATACGCGCAAGGAGGAATTGTACTGAATCATCAAATTTTGATAAAGAATGCAACTTGCTATCGGATCGCTTCACGGCTAGAGGGTACCCTCGAAAAGCAATTACAATTGCTCGGAGAAAAGCACAAAGTATGACAAGGGAATCAACATTACTTCAAAGGACTAGACAAGTACAATCAGAAATATGATTCATTTCATTACCACTTACTGTGCAAACAAGGAGATCAAGTTCTCAAACAAAATTGGTATTTACTGAAACTGGATCCACATGTAAGCAAACATATCAAGAATATCCGACGATAGTTTACAGAAAAGCAAAAACTTTCACTGCTGCCAGAAAAAGAAGAGATGAGACCACAGACATGGTTACAACAACCAATGACGGGTTTTAGGAAGTGTGGTTTCTGCACAATGTGCCATTATGCGGTACCAGTCACGTGTTTTCAAATCAAGATGGGGTGAAAACACGGATCAATGAACAAATAAACTGCAGATCGAAATACGTCATCTATGTGATAATGTGTTTGTAACTCAATATATATTGGAAGTACCATTCGAGAACTAAGAACAAGAATTAGGGAACATTTATCTATAATTGGAAGACAAGACAAAAACCTTCCATTGTCCCACCATTGGCAAAACCATCATCAATTACAGAATAAAAAAGACATCAAATTTGTGAGCCTGAAGAGAATAAAAATGGGCAAACGTGGAGGGGATCAAGAATTACGTTTGCGGCAGGAAGAAGCCAGACTCATTTGCCGCTTTAAAACTGTAGAACAAGGTTTGAACTCGGACAATTAAATGATTAATTTTCTTTGATTACATAATAAGTGTTAACATTTCTAAAATCGTACATGTATCAGGATAACAAATAGACAAATGGACAATGTGTACTATGGTATTGAGCTATGTTTTGCATTTCCAAAGTTATCTATCAGGATTGAGCTATGTCCTGTATTTCTAAACAAAAAGTGTTTTCTATCAGTGACACAGACATCTATACACACTATAATTAGTCCCAACTCTTACAAACACAATATAACGAAACTAAAGATTCGAATTTGTGAAATGGCCTTCAAATCAGGGGGATAATAGTTCTAAGGGTAGGGCCTGACCCATGTAGAGGTCGGTTTTTTTAATGATGTGCTAACCACTTTCATCACGACTGTAATGAAAATCAATACATCACTTTTTAGAGATGGAACTACATTACCCAGAATTCTTCTCAATGGACTCCACATTAGAATACATCTTCATACTAACACTTGTGATGCTAACCACTTGCATCACGACTAATGAAAATTAATACATCACCTTTTAAAGATGGAACTATATTACCCAGAATTCTTCTCAATGGACTTCACATTAGAATAGACCCTCATACGAAAAATACAAACTATGCGAGGGATTCTTATAAATATAATTACTGATAACTGTGACCAACATCATAATAACATTTGTCGGCAAGGATATATGTTTATTAAGTAAAATTACTTAATGTACAGAAATGCACAACGAGTGAATACAGGAAGAAAAGATAACCCGTTACTAAGTAAAACATGGGAAGGTATCCCAAAATATGGCCGCCACCTTTAGAGGTGAGGAAAGTGACGAGGGACTCAGGGAAAACGAGTGCCGATAACAATCAGGGACCTCGGGAGAGAAGGAACCCGACGCTTGGAGCACGAGCAATAGAATTTGCAGGTAAGACCTGGAATTAGGTGGGAAGCCCACCAGCGGCTACAGGCACGTTTAAAAATCGTGCCGCACGAACGATAAAGGGAAAATTAACAAGGACAGAAGAGAAATGCACGCAGATTTCTGATACGCGTGACATGAGAGGGGCGCTGTGTTTACAAGTTGGCAGTAATTAGCTTTCACAATGTTAAAACGCGTCCATAATAAATGATCCTGCTTTGAAATTTAAGGGAGGTACAATAAGGGCCAATGAGAAATGTATGTGTAATTTTTAGATGCCTAACACTAGGGGGACGTGATATTAGGGAATGCACAACAGCCAGCTATGCAATACTAACAAACAGCTTACTCTAAAGAGTACATGGACATGGTGCTAAGCCAATTCAATTGACTTGAATATGAATAGACTAAATCCTAATTTAACCTATGCTTGTACTCAAACATATATGTTTTTTCTGTGTAGGTGGGATTGAACCCAGGACTTTCTAGAATCAGACAATACAGTGGGTGAATCGCAATCTTACAAAGGGTAAGAGATGCCATTACAATGGGCACAAAATAAGGTGGTCACAATCATTTTGCTACACATTGAGGGTGTCATTTACGTAACATACTTAATAGATCTATGGGTCACGATTATAAAAAAGGCAAGAGAACCTTATCTCCTCCACCCCTCTCTCTCAGCTCCAAAACACGGACACATGTTTTTTTTTAACCCTTTAAGTGCCAATACGCAGAGCCAAGATCGAGATAGCTCGTCCTTTTTGGCACCTTGTTTTGAGCGATCCCTGCAAAGCCTTCAGTTTCACGGCGGCGTGCGTAAAGCACGTCGGCGTGAAAGTAATTTCTACTACAGCAGCTATTTCGGGCTGCTGCGGTGAAAACAGAAGGTGAGTGTTCACACCTTTCTCCGCCTCGATCTTCGGCTGTATTTCAAGCCGGAGATCGAGGCGGGTATCGTTGGAAAGGGGAGATTCTTGCCTTTACAACGATATCCATTGTGTGGCATTGCTGCCCGCGGATCGGGCGCAGGGCGCACTATCCGTGGTCAGCAATGTCACCGGATCAATACAGATCCGTTTGTGACACGGGGGGGGGCTGCTTACTAGGTAAGCGGCCCCCTTCCCCCCCCCCCCCCCCCCCCCCCAAGGATATAGGAAAAAGTGGTGTCCCTGGAAAGGGGAGGTTCTCCCCTTTCCAAGGACACCACTTGTATGACGCATTGCTGGTCACGGATCAGCGAAGAGCGCTCGATCCGTGACCAGCAACCACTGGACCACCATGGAAACGTTTGTGAAGTGGGGGCGGGGGGGTTGCTTCAAGTAAGCAGCTCTCTTCCCCCCCTGGCCCCCAAAGCATGGGGGCACATATGTGCACAACCCTGGGGGCAGATGGCTGATCATCTGCCCCCAGGGAAGGGGGGCAAAAAAAAAAAAATAATAAATAGAACGGGGGTGGGGTGTGGGGGTCCTGGGATTTATTTGCCCCCAAGAAATGGTGGTGGCCCTCCCCCTCCCACACCAAGTGGAAAGGGGAGGCCACCCCTTGTAGCCCTCCCTGGGAGCAGATTTATGGCCCCAGGCAGGAGTACGTGAGGTGGCCCCCATCCAATTGGGGGGTGTGGGGGGGGGCTACCAGGAATTAGTGTGCAGGCCCCCCAAAGGATGGGGCCTGCAGGTTAGGCCCCCTGCTGGGGGCAGATAGCCGATCATCTGCCCCAGGGAAGGGGGCAAAACCAACAAAAAATGAAAATTTCAAAAGGGAATTTTGGGTGGGATAGGGGGGGCACTAGCCACCAGGGATAGATTTTACAGAAATGGGGTGGCCCTCTCCCCCTCACCCCAAGGGGAAATGGGGGCACTCCTTGTAGCCCTCCCTGGGGGAAGATATCTGCTGCTAGGAAGGGGCATCTGACCCCAGGGAGGGCTGAATGATATGCCCCCCCTGCATTTGGTGTGGGGAGGGGGGTAGAGGATCACCCCCCATTACATTAGAAAATTACCTTGCGGTTTAGGGTGCCCCTCAACCCGCCCTAAAGTGTAGTGTACCATTTTCCATTTTTTTCTTTGTTTACGAAACTTGCCTTGGCGCAGAGGGTCAAATTGGTGTGCCAATCTGGCACTGGGGGGCCCAAATCTTACTGCCCCACCCACTGGGGGGCCTGTCCCACCATTTTTTGGGGGCCCTCTCCCCCCACCCCAAATGGAGGGGGGGTGTACCTCACGCAGACGTTTGTAGGAGGCCCATGGAGGCATGCATGAGGTGCCCCCGCCATCCATTTGGGGTGAGGGGGGAGAGGGCTACCCCAAAAATGGTGGGGCAGGCCCCCCAGTGGGTGGGGCAGTAAGGTTTGGGCACCCCGGCACCAGATGTGCCCCTCTGCGCCAAGGGGAGTTGGGTTACCAAAGGAAAATGGTGGAACGCTTTTTAGGGGGGGGGGTGGGGCACCCCAAAGGGTCGGGGAATTTTCTAATGGGATGGGGTGTTGACCCCCCCCTCACCAGCAATGGAGAGGGTGCTGTGCTATGTCATGCAGCCCTCCCTGCGACCAGATATCTGCTCCTAGGAACGGACGCCTGAACCCAGGGAGGAGTGCAGGACAGCCCCCCCTTATCTGCCCCTGGGGAGGGCTACATGAGATGGGCCGCCCCTCCAATTTGGCCCTGTGTGGATTTCCACGGGTGTCCTCTTTGGGAAATGCATGGGGTTCCCCGTTTTTCTTGCTGGCTTCGACACCCTAGGCCCAAATCTGTAGGTTGCCCACATGAACAAAATGGGATGTGTCGAAATGCTTGAGGTTACCAGTGGGTTACCCTTTTCCTTTTGTGCCCCCGGTAGGTGCACCCACACATGTGAGGTACCGTTTTCATCGGGACACGTGTGGGGATGCGGGAAGGTAGGCCATGTGTTGTTGGCGGTGTGTTTCGGTGGGTGGCCAGAGCGAAATGTCTTCGAATCGTCTTCATTTCCAGCCAATTTCAGAGACATTTCCCTGTGTCCACTCACCGAAACACGTCGCCAACAGATGTCATACCTTCACGCGTTCCCACAGGTGTCCCGACGAAAAAGGTACCTCAAGTGTGGATGCACCTACCGGGGGTGCAAAAGGAAAAGGGTAACCCGCTGGTAACCCCAAGCCTTTCGCCACAGCACAATTTGTTCATGTGGGCAACCTATAGATTTGGGCCTAGGGTGTCGAAGCCAGCAAGAAAAACAGGGAACCCCATGCATTTCCCAAAAGAGGACACCCGTGGGAATCCACAGAGGTCTGCCTTGCGCAAATTGCCCCAGTTTTTAATAGCCACAATCCCTGACAAATTGTGCTATTTGTTGGGGAACAAACACAATGTTCACTTTGTCTAGGGTTCTGGGTAATAAATCCTGTGCCGCTTCGCGCAAATCATACCTCTGCGGATTCCCACGGGTGCCCTATTTTCGGAAATGCATGGGGTTCCCGGTTTCCCTTGGTGGCTTGGACACCCGAGGCCCATATCTGTATGTCGCGCTTGTCTGGAGAAAGTGCCAAATTCAGGTGTGGAAACAGACTTGGGGTTACCTATGTTTTAGGCTTTCCCCTTGGCGCCCAGGTAGGTGCACCCACACATGTGAGGTACCGTTTTCATCGGGACACCTGTGGGAACGCGGGACAGTAGGCCATGTGTTGTTGGCGGCGTGTTTCGATGGGTGAGCCGAGGGAAATGTGCAGAAAATGCTTTTTTTCCCCCCCCACATTTCGGACTTTGCGGGGGTGTCTGGGTAATAAATTCTGGGCCGATTTGCACAAATCATACGTCTGCGGATTCCCACGGATGTCCTCTATTCGGAAATGCATGGGGTTCCCTGTTTTCCTTGGTGGCTTGGACACCCGAGGCCCATATCTTTATGTTGCGCTTGTCTGGAGAAATGGTTAAATTCAGGTGTCAAAACAGACTTGGGGTTACCTTTTTTTTTATCCTTTTCCATTGGCGTCCAGGTAGGTGCACCCACACATGTGAGGTACCGTTTTCATCGGCACACCTGTGGAAATGCGGGAAGGTATAACATTTGTTGTGTTTCTGTCGTTTTCATAACGTTTTGAGCCATTTGCTGGTGCCCTTTGTCACACAACCCTTTAATTTCCCAAATGTGACCTACATTTAGTAGCTGCTTTAGGCACCATACACTTTTGTAACCTGCACAAGTCACCTACCTTTGAAAAGGTCTGCCTGTGCTCTTTCAAAAATTGTGTGCTTGCCGTTCCTCACCACATTGGTTTTCCCGATTTACACATGCAAAGTGCATCTGTTCAGGCCGTGAGCGTAAAACTCCTGTGTACCATGGCTCAGTGTTTGGCTTGTGGTATTGCTTGTTTTGTAAAACACTACAAAAAATGTGTGCTTTCCTAACTGCAAGAGTCGGAGGAATGTAGCGGAGCATTGCTTTTCTCAAAATTCATAGAAGCCATTGCCGTACCAAGCCAACCATGTCCAACACATACCTTTTTTTTCTGTCATTTTCCTGCTTTTCCCCCAATCTATGGCATTTTCCCCTACCTAGTGTTTGCCTGACCTACGTAAATCACCCCTTCCGAAACTTGGAATTTTGTCTACTTTTCAGAAATATGTGCCTTTCTGTCCTCCGATTCGGCTTTCCTACCCTTTTCTCCCATTCCGTCCAAGCATGTCCAATTGGCAGAAATGGCCAAAATCGCCTACCTCTCACAAAATAGTTGATAACCACATCAAAATATTTTTTTTCCGTTTCCACTCAACCTGTTCTTGAAAGCAAGGAAATTGGGGAATTCAGCACAGCAAACCATTTGTTCCTAGCTCTTACAAGGAAAAAAACCACAGGTTTCCTTGTACATCATTTTATTGGCATTTTTTAAAAGAAAACCCACATTTTTGCCCTTTTTGCTCATTTTCTCTCAACCCCCTACAGCAACCTAGGATTCCTGGGTGGTATTACGACCGCCTACATGTGGGAAAAAAAGGATCCCAAATTTGGCGGAGATATCTCATGTAACAAAGGCCCTGGCACTGGGGGGAAATACCCATGGCACTTAAAGGGTTAATAAAGGTTACACAAGTTGCACGAGGTGTGATGCTTTTTGCAAGATTGTTTTCATAGAGTCACGGTGTAGGTTTCAAACACAAGGAAGTCACATTCTTTATTAAGTGCTGAATAACAGAGGAGTATGTTATACATGAACCTTATTTTTGTATTGTGTATTTGTTTCTTTCTCTTTTGCATGAATATGAATAGCCCGGATTTGAAAAAGGCGAAGTATAGACGCCGAAACACGTGTCATCCACAAAGGGCTAAACCTTTAAAAAAATAAAAATAAATAAACCAGAGACTTGTTTGGAATCATCCTTTCACGTATTTTGGCGCAAAGTGTTGGCCTACACTCATGCGACAAACATCAAAATAATAAAGAAATACATTAAGGGAAGAATCAAAAAGTACAAGGAGCATTTTCAAAATAGGTCGCGAAGGTACGAGTACATTATATCTGTACAAAAAAGTTCCTCAAAATCAAAAAATCCTATCATATGTACTCTGATGTACCTCCCCGCAACAAGAGGTGAGCTTTCCCCAAGTATATATCCTATGCACCTACTATGTCCTATCATATGTACTCCGATGTAGTTCCCCGCAACAGGAGGCAAGCTTTCCTAAATATGTATTCTTACTGTACTACGCAAGCCTAATGTACGCCTGCTCTGTAATTATTGTAACTGTTCTACTTCCAGCACTTACTGTAACCATAGTCTTAAGTTAAGTGCCTAGATGCCCTTGGGCTGTGTGCGCTATATAAATAAACAAACGAACAAGACTACAACCTTGACTCCAAAGTACTAAATGACATCTACCACACTATACAAACCTGGATGGCTAAGCATGGACTATGCCTCAATGACGACAAGACAGTGTTACTCCTCCTAGGGTCCCAAACAAGAATGAACAGACTTGATGGACAGTTCTCTTCTTTTAACATTGACGGTAATATCATTAAGGTATCCAAGGACGTGAAAACCTTAGGCATGTACCTAGACTCCTCTCTCTCACTGACACGACAAACCAATGCAAAAGCTTCCTGTTATGCCTACACGTTTAAGTTAATTAACACTTGCAGACCGTTCCCATCAACGACCAACTGCATCTCGATAACTAGAGCTTTAATGCTATCTAAATTAGATTATTGTAATGGGCTCTACTTAGGAACGAACCAGCGTAACCTAAAAAAGTTACAAATAATTCAAAACAATGCCCTTAGATCAGCGCTGAACTTGCCTAGGGCTCACCACATCTCTGAGATAAGACGCAATACCCACTGGCTCTCGGTCAACCAGAGAATCAAGCTTAAAACCCTCTCACTTACCCATAAGTGCCTTGCCAACCTTGCACCTAGCTACCTGTCTTTACAATTTTTCCTGCAGCAATTCTAACTGTCCTACCAGATATTCACAATTACACTGCCTAAAGGTCCCTAGGTTTAAACTCCAGAGGGCAGGAGGGAGCAGCTTCCCCGTGCTAGCAACTAAACGTTGGAACTCGCTGCCACTAACACTTGGATCTGAACCATCCTTCCAACTTTTCAGGAAAAAGGTAAAAATATGGCTCCTGTCACAAGAGACCTAGATTGCTCTCCTTTTCACCGTTTGCCTGTACATACTAATGCACTTTGGACGATGTAATTCACTTTCCTTGCCCGTCTATATCTAAATACTAATTTTGTGTAATTATGTAATGTACATATCCTCTTATTGCATCATTCTGCTTGTAATTGTGCAACACATGTTTTCCTTCTTGTAAGAAACGTGCCCAGATGCCTCAGGGCTTGGTGCACTATATAAATAAATATCTGCTTAGAACAAACCTTTTCTACCAGTAGTTGTACTCACCACACCTTTACTTTTAGTTGGGCAGGATAGCAGTCAATGATGGACCCAGGGTAAGCAGTAATAAAAAAGGTGATAATTAGTTCCTTTGCCAGGGTTCTCTTCCACTACAGAGAGTCAGAATTATGGTGACACAGACTTCTTTCGGACTCTTAGGCTCTCCAGTGGATTGCATTTCTTTGGGACGGTCCTTAATCCAAGTCTGGATGTTCAATAACCATGTTTATTTGAATACCTTGAAAACAGATCATCCACTTCTGCTCCTACATTCCAGAACTTGTGGCAGCTCACAAGCTTCTGCCTCCCAATCTCTTTTCTGCTAAAAAACCTGGCAGTGATGTTCGATGGCCTCCTGTCCTTTTTACTGCAGACATTACAAACAAATCCCATGTTCAACTGCACACACTTGTGCATTCTCGCTCTTCTGAACACGGCCCAGAGTACAGGTGACAACGGCTATGATGATCTCCCAATTGGATTACTGCAACCGTATCTCACAAAGTACGTTACCCTCCAACTTAAGACCATCCAGAATAATACGGTCAGACAGATCTTCGGTCTGAAACGTTGGTACCACATTCCTCCTCCTCGGTTAACCCTATATTAGTTCCAGCTGACCGCCCCCATCAACCATGGGGATGTTTTTACATAGAGCCTAATGTAAATCTAGGCCTGTTTGCCTTAAGGAAAAGATGAAGAATAACCACCCTGCTAGACCTCTTTCGTCAATTAGCTCCAAAGCAGCTGATTAGCAACCTTCAAGATGTACGGTGGTTAAATGCTGGATGCCTCCAATGCAGCTCTTTGGAATGAATGACTAAATGCTCTCAAATTCGAATTAAATCTTCCGAGAGAGAATAAGAATTTTAACATTTAAAAAAATTGTGTGATATTCATGATCCCCTGCCTTACTAATAATACGCGTTCTGCATTTCGGTAGAATCTTGAGATCTGCAGTCTTAACATGTTCTTCTGCCGTCCCCCTAGCACGTGCTCTTGCAATCTACTGTGATTTTGCACATATATTTAAACTGCACTTCATCTTAGCCTGTATCTTAATTGATCCAGAATGTATTCAATAATCTGCAAACAATCGCAATAAGTACATCTCCCCCTTTGCCTTCCCTTGGGCACTACAAAGTGACAGTGCTCGGAGTTGGCACCAATACATGCATAACTAAATGGCTATTGCAGAGAGTGCAAGCACCTCAGTCAAGCGCCAGCAAGTCCTGCCTACTGTCAGAGTATTGTAGGATAATCGCCATCGGGTTTTCGCAAGCACCGTTTCTGGAAAGTAACATGTTCATCAACTGGCTTATATCGACGAGTGTTAATCTTTTCAAATAGTATCTACCTTGTATCATCAGCACAGAAAACGACAAATGCATTTTGTGAGTGGACGCTTTTATTTTCACTTTTAAGGTTGCTGGAGTGAACTTTTATTCCGATTGTCGTGTTTGGAATTGGACCTTTTCGCCAGATGCACGTTCAAAGTTGATATTTCGAAAATATTAAAATAATGATGCAAATGTTTAAGTCTACACTCACCTACAGTCCAAATTAGTAGCAAGTCATCAACGTAGCACAGGTAATTTGATCTGGAAGGTTGCAATGTTGTGGTTTTCCAGTTGTACCATAAATGTGGTGGTGCAATTCCAGTTCCCATAGCTGTTCAAAACCCCCCACAAAATACCGAATTCGAAAATGTTACTGCGCACTGCAGGGCAATTGTATGTTGGGGGAGGGGGGAGTTTGGCCAATAAATAATTTGAGGAGAGTATGGAGAGTGTGCCGGAGGGCGGGGGTTGAGCCTGAATATAACTGTGCTGAAAAGTGCGAAAATACAATAAAGGTTTTTTTTATTAAAAAAAAAAATGGACAGTATTTTTTTTTTACGCAGTGATCGCATAGATCCGCTCAATACACTCATCGCTCGACAGTGTAAAAACGTGTCGCGTCACACCAACTTCAAGTACAGCAATCTATCAAACGTTGCATTTAAATCAATGATAAACTCAAAAAAGGATGCAAATGCCACACGCAGCACTGCTCTGCTTTACATAAGAATTGTAAAGTTGTACACAGTGGACATCAAGCAATGTAATGTGTTCAACATCCACAACACAGTGATATTTGTTTGTAACCCGGGAGTCTGCTTTAATGCATGGGAAACAAAAGCAGCTCGAGTTGCCAGTTTAGGGCCTAAGAAAAATCACAAAAGTAACTATTTATCAATAATAGCACAGAATGCTTGGAAGTGATTATCAAAATACAAGTAGCCCCGATTCAAGCCGACCCGATTTGGTGGTTGCAGCTTCCAAGCTCGGGCATCCAGAGAATGGAATGTACTTCTGCTCACAATAAAATCTGACAAGCTTTAAGAAAGGAGTAAAAACGCACCCGTTATGTCAAAATTGTTTAACTCACTGACATCCCTCTTGCTCTCTGAATGTATGTTTCTCGTCGGTCTGGTCTTTTTTTTGTGCGCCCTGAGGCCTATGAACCTGTGGCACATAAGAAATAAAATAAATAAGTGCTCTTAGCAGGTTAGACATAGGATTTTGCTTTCCCACTCACACGTACAAAGAAAGCCTATTAACCAATTACAACAAGGGGGACACAAGCAAGTTAGTAAACACAAGCATTAGTCATCAATTACCCCGCCTCTTCAGGGGATAGCTATAGCCACAAACAGGGCTACACATCAATATCAAAACCAGCACCAATCATCTGCGAGGAGAATCTTTGGCCATTCTTCACGCTGCAATAACTGACAAAAGACCCAGAGCAGAAGAGTGAATACGACAGCCAGGATCTTCACTGCTGCTGCACAGAATTGAACACCTGCTCCAAGTACAAGGTCCAGGCACTGGCCTTGAACTGCGCAGCCTCCCGTTGCAATCCAATCAGTATTTCCCTGTAGCATCCAAAGGCCACTCCCTAGCAAGTGGTCACCCATTCCGTGCAACTCAACCTTATCAATGCACGCTCAGTTGAAAACAAGTCGCGTTTTAAATATGATTGCAGATCAAAAACTAGAATTTGAATATCTTCCTACAAAAAAAACACCTTGACCAAAATGCCTCCATCTTCTCAGATGCGATTTACAGACCTCCCAAACAAAACCCTGCTTTCCTCTCAAAACGGATCTCCACACACAACAAAATCTCCAGTCACTGCAATTAAATCTAGATCCTTGGCAGCTTCAATATACACGCCAATGACCATGGGGACAGACTCGTAACTGTAGTACTTTGCTTATTCGAAAATATTAGCCAACACATCAGCTACCTCACACATACCAAGGACCACTCCCTCAACCTCATCTTCAATCTCAACATATAGAGTCATCACTTTACAGGGTTCGAATTTGAGATTTGATGAGCAGGAGCTTAAGCCAGCTCTTGGGCAGCAGCATCACCCTGTAGGCAGGAGCTATCGCAGGGGAAACAGAAGCTACCAGAGATGCTCCTTTAACTTTCTGTCCATTTGTATGAACCATTGTGTTTTAATGTGCATCAGTTGTGTTCTATTTGTTCTTTATTAACTTATTAACACTCAAATACTCAAAGTGAATGTGGCATTTACATGTTTGGAAGGCACCAATTGGCACTGGGGGCCAAACGTAGCTTCTGGAAGCCGCTGGTTTCACGCTAACCAGGCTCTACTATGCTAGAAGCAGGAGCTAAATAGCTCCCCAAAATTTCAAACCCCTGCTTTATTACTACATCCATTTATTTATTTTATTTATTTGTTTGTATAGCGCTAAAAGCCAGCGGGCATCAGAGCGCTGATAAAGAGACAAGACAACAGATAGTGGAAAAACAGGACAGAGTGTGAATGACCGATTTCCTCATGATCGAACGGGCCCGTTACCCCGGAGTTAGTTGAAAAGTACTGTTTTCAATTTCTTCCGAAAAAGAATGTAGTTGGATTCGAGCTTCAGTGAGGTGGGAAGTTCGTTCCATTTTGTTATGCTTAGTGTCGGGAAAGCCTTGCCAAGGCCATGCTGCTTTTTTTGTTATGGTGGTTTGCAATTGGCCTGTGTTAGAGGATCTGAGCCGCCTTGCTGGCTCATACCACTTGAATTGTTTGAGGTAGGCCGGTGCTTTGCCGTATAAGCAACGATGAACCATGGTGAGAGACTTAAAAGTAATTCTTTCTTTCATAGCCAACCAATGGAGGGCATTCCTTTCTCCAGTGATATGTTCCCTCCAGGTTCTTCCTGTGATGGTCCTGATGGCGTTATTTTGGATTGTTTGACATTTCTTCACACATTTGCTGTTTGCTCCTAAGAGTAGGGAATTTCCCTAATCTAGTCTAGATAGTATAGTGGCTCTAGCGATGGTCGTGCTGTTTTTTTGGTCTAGCAATGGTCTGATTTTTTTCAGTAGCATTTGGTGGTATTGTATTCTTGGTTCTTGAATTCTTTCAACCTCCATTATTGTCCTCGCCGCACCCCAGCTACGTATCACATCATGGCAATATATTAACCAGTATGCTCTCATGCAATAAGTCTATACCCATCGCGTCACCCCCTACAGATAACAGCATCAATGCAAATAGATTCCAACTACTTAGTCGTAGAACTACAGCTTTAGAGACCCTAGCACCCACAAAACCCAAGCTTGCAATACTCCCTAACTGCTAACTGAACAAATGGTTCACTGATTACACGGCACAAATTAAAGTAGTCCTTTTTCGTCTCATCTCCGACTGTAGGATGCGCAAGGGCTCAGCCACCCCTCCCCCCACTCTTTTCAATGCTTACAAGTGCGCTCTTGTTAATCCCCCAGCGTTTTGGCCTGATACCCTCCCGCCTTTCCCCCAAAATCAGCACAACTTCACAAGCCTCACTGATGACTGACACCATCTCCAATTGCCTGAAGGCCTTTCAGGGCTGGATCAACAACTAATATGAATGGTCTTGAATGGCGGCAAGTTTGAAATCCTCATCTTGGGCTCCCAAAACATTTAGTTACCTTCACCAGGCCCACCAAACTTGATTCTGCATGCAGGCCAACACCCGCCGTGCCAGAAACGAAGGCAATTTCGATGGCATGCTATCCCTAGCTAGCCAATGCATTGGTCAAAAACCACAACCATCACCTTAGACTTGCAAAACAAATTGCCCCATTCAGAAAAGGTTACTCACCGCATTGACGCTGTACTTGTACTCCTGAATCCCCTTACCTCCATACTTTTTGGAGATGCTGTGCTTTCAGGATGGGACAAAAGTATTCGAGCAATACAAACATTTGTACCTCTTGGTTCTGATGCAATGCCAGGCGCATATGTGGCCACGGCTCAGCCCTTCCCAGCCCTGTCCGAAGCTTCGCACATCTGATCATTTCCCATCCGTCTGGGACAGTGTATCCCTGATCGTTACGTTTTATGAGTTATGGTGGGTTGGGGATATGGAGGAAAGGGTACTTGGACTAGGACCGCAGCGGTCACTATGATGAGTAACGTTTTCTAACTCTTATGTCCCATCCACTTTCCTCCATACTTTCAGGAAGCACTCGCTTAAAAAAAAAAAAAAAGCTGAATCGGTTCTTGATGACCGACTGGCCAAATTGTCAATCTGTCCTAAAACTACCATTTAGTCACTAGTGCTTATAAATGGCTGAAGGGGTTGCACAAGTAACCACCTTTGGTAGAACGTGCCTTGACACATGGCACTGAAATGCCACAAGTTCGCTTGGCTCATACCATAAGAAACAATCCAGCTCGCTATTGAGGCTTCAGATATACCTAGCTGTGATACCCAAGGGTCTGGGCGAGTAACAAATGTAATAAATAAATAAATAACATAAATAAAGATGTTTATGTTGCCATTTCTCTCCTGAAGTGTCCAAAGGGCGAATACATGTAGGTCTCCTAGCATAGCTCCGCACCTGAGGGGGATCTGAAAATGGGACTGCCACCGGTTAGGTAAGAATTAGTGCAGTCCAACTGGTGAGGACTACACAAGACTCATTGTCTTGGTATTAGGTAGCCCACCTTTTAATATAGGCCTGTACTACACAAGCTGGTAGTGTGACTGAGAAGCCAGGCTGATCTTAAGAGGGGTAATGTGAGCTGTAGAGCTGTACAATTGAAATCGGTAAGTAAAAGTAGTCAAGTAACACTTAAAGATATAAATAATGCATTTATAATATACACAAGGTTTCAATAAGCGTTCTTTAAAAAGCGTCATCTACTAATAACATTCAAAGTTTGGATCCAGTTTAAAAAAAAGTTGGTAAAGACTTTTCTTATGCCAACACATGTTCCAGCACACGGAGTGACTTCAGTAAAAGGTCAGTATTGCACTTATTTCATGTTACCAATTCAGTTATTGAGTTGTTTAAGAAAGGAAAGGTTAGAATAAGATTTAGAACACACTTTCAACAGTTTGTAAAACAATTACAATCTCCTAAAGGGAGGCAGGTAAACTTTTATCCCAGCAATAATAGTGTCAACAATTATAACCTATGATGGAACAAGTACTGCCCACGCCGGAGCAATTAGGATCATCCGGGAACCGAACCTCCGTAACCTCCGCAGTACTTGCGGGATGACGGGGACTGGAGGAAACGCGAACAGCAGTGGGAATGACCACTCCAACACGAACGCGTCTCCCAAGGCTCCTTTTGGACGAAATTCCCGCGAGCAGAACCTCTCGCACTTCCGGTTGACACTGGAGGCGAAGAGATCCACTGAGGGGTCCCCCAAAGGGCGAAGATCTCCAGGAGAATCTCCTGAGCCAACTCCCACTCGTGAGAGATCGTGCTCTGCCTGCTCAGAGCGTCCGCTGTCTCGTTGTCGTCTCCAGCCAGATGAACAGCCGAGATCGAAACTTCCTGCTGGATGGCCCAGAACTCGAGCTGCATCGCCTCCTTGCACAGAGGAAGTGACCCTGCCCCCCCTTTTTGTTGAGATAGTGCATGGCCACCGTGTTGTCCGTTAGAATCAGGACACTCTTTCCTCGCACAGTCGGCAGAAAAGCCATCAGGGCTAGCCTGATGGCCCTCAGCTCCAACAGATTGATATGGAGTCTGGACTCCGACGTAGACCAACGACCGCTGACCATCAACTCGTTGGCATGAGCTCCCCATCCCGTGAGGGATGCATCCGTCACGATCGTCCCCTCCGGCCAGGGCATCCAAAATGGGGCCCCCTTCATCAGATTAAGGTCCTGGGCGACCTAGGGCGGCACCTGAACAGAATCCGACATCCTGCCGGAGGACTGAGACCACTGGAGCTTGAGTACCCATTGCAAAGATCTCATCCGCAACCTGACCTCTGGCACTAGAAGAATGCAGGATGCCATGAGGCCAAGCAGTCTCAAGAACTCGGACGCTGGGAGAGTCTGGACAAGTTGACACTTGTGCATCATCTGCTGAATGTGAAGAGCCCTCACCTGGGGAGGAAAACACAGACCCAGGGATGTGTCGAGCACTGCTCCGATGTACTGGAGCCACTGTGTTGGCATCAAATGGGACTTCTTTAAATTGAGGGTGAAGCCCAGCCTGTGAAGGGAGTGGCAGGTGACGGACAGATGATCCAGGACTTGCTCGGGAGAGCTCCCCCTGATCAGCCAATCGTCCAGGTAGGGGTAGACGTGAATCCCCCTTTCCTGAGATGCGCTGCCACCACCACCATGAGCTTGGTGAAAACCCTCGGGCGGAGGTCAATCCGAACGGCAGGACCCGAAATTGAAAGTGCGAGTCGCCAACCGCGAACCGCAGGTACTTCTTGTGCTTGGGATGGATCTTAAGTAAGCGTCCTTGAGGTTGAGAGACACCAACCAGTCCTGAAGTTGAAGGGCTTGGAGGACTTGAGAGTAACCATCTTGAACTTGTCCTTCCTGAGGAGTTTGTTCAAACCGCGCAAGTCCATGATGGGTCTCAATACCCCGTCTTTCTTCGAAATCAAAGAATAAGGGGAATACCATCCCTTGTTCCTCTCCGCTACAGGCACCAGTTATATGGTGCCTTTATCCAGCAAGGCTTGAATTTCCTGCGCAAGGAGCGGATCCGACTCTTCAAAGAGAGGTTCCCAGGTGGATTGTCGTGAGGCCTCTGCCGAAAGGGAAGACAGTAGCCGTGGGTTATGATCTCCAGAACCCACACATCTGAAGTAATGGCACGCCACTCTAAGATGCTGCGCCAGCCTTCCCCTAACCGGCGAACCATGTGACCTGGCCTCATGACTGAGTGGTATCGGCTGCGGCGTTGCCTCAGGGCAAAGAGGCAACTGCCCGAGCTGCCTTGGCACCTCGAGTACCCTGTTTTCCACCTCTGGCACTCTTACGGTGGCCTCTTTGACTGACAGCTCCTCTCGCTTTACTGAAGGACAAGTAATAGCGAAAGGAACCTCCCCTCCATTGTTGTCCCCTAGGACGAAAAGGCAGAGGTTGTCAAACTGCAGCGCCCAACGACTTTGCTGCAGCTTTGGAGGTCTGCAACCTCTCAAGGCTCTCGTCAGCCTTGCTGCCAAAAAGATGTTCACAATCAAAGGGCATGTTGAGGAGCCGGGACTGCACATCAGGAGCGAACCCAGACTTCCGCAACCACGCAAACCTGCGTATTACGGTGCTCACCGCACCGGCTGACACAATCTGCCATGTCCAAACCCGACTGAACAGCCTCACACATGGCATCCTTGCCATCCTGAACCATAGCAAGGAAACCATCCCGTTCGTCCCCTTCGGGAATATGTTCAGCCGCTAATGCAACACAGTTCCACAGAGTGTGTGTGAAACGAGACAAGGCACCTACGGAGTTGGCTGCCTGAAGCGCCATACCCCCAGAAGAAAACACTTTCTTTGCCCAGCCATCAAAACGTTTGTCGTCCCTATCCGGAGGGATGGTAGGGTACGACGCCTGCTTTGCCGGGGCCGTAGCCGCCTGCACCACCAAACTCTCCGGAGTGGGGTGCCTGGACAAGTAGCAGGGGTCACTACTGGCTGGACGGTATTTTCACGACAAAGACTTGCCCACTGCCAGGAGACTCTCCGAACCGTCCAAGCCGCCGCCGCCCTTCTCTGCAGAGCCATATGAAACGGCAGTACCGGGTCAGTGGGGGGGGACCAAGATCAAGGATGTCCGTGAGATCATCCTGAACAAACTCCCCTGGGGGAGCCGACCCTCCCAAGTACTCAGTGACCCGAGACATAAGGCGCCGGTACGAAGAACCGGCATGAGTGCCAGGCTCCGGCCTACAAAACTCCACCTCCGGGGAGGTGTCCAGTCCACTGGCATCATGCAAGGACTGCCTCAGGTCATCAAACTGGCTATGGCCCTAGAGAAGCTCATCTGGCACCGTAACCGGAACCAAGCCTTCATCACCCTCTGAAATGTACTTCAGGTGGTGAGAGGAAGACACCTGGGGACCAAAGCTATGCCTGACCTTAGCCAGAGCCTTTCTAGGGGCTAACCCCTTACCACGGGGCCCATCCGACACCACCAGAACGAGTCGGCGCTGAGAGAATTGGCGTTGACGTCAGCTGCAGCGCCGCCAGCATCGACGGCGTCGACACAGGCCTCGAAGCTGGAGCTCCGAGCGTGTCTCTCGACGACCTAGGCGCCGACAGCGTCGACGACCCCCTCGGAGGCGGTGCCTCGAGAGAGATCGTCGACTTCGGCGCCACAGGCGTTGACGTCTTCCTCGAAGATGGCACAGGATCACGCAATCTCGAGGGCGTCGAGGACCGGGACCTGGAACGGGCATGGCGAGAACGGCTATCCTTGTCAGAGCGGGACCTCTCCCGCGAGCCTTGCCGACCACCCAAGCCCGAAGGCGTACGGGCGGTGTCTCTAAACCGGTGCCGACCGACCCCACTCGGAGGCACGGATGGACCGGTGCCCTGCGATTCAAGAATCGCCAACATTTTCTTCCCGAAGGAAGCCCATTCCTCCGGTGTTGCTTGCATGGTGGGATAAGCGACCCGCCGACGGGCGGAGTCCTCGGAAGAGGACAGGGAAGGCGACCGATGCCAGCGCTTCCGGGAATGCCTCGAAGAGGCAGAGGAGTGGCGAGACCGACTCCTGGAAGGAGACCCACTGGACTTCCGAAGATGATGCTGAGAGTCGCCTCTCGAGTCATCCGTCAAAAGCCCCGTAGACCTCGACTTCCGGGGCTTCGACACCCGACCTACCGACAACTTCTTCTTGCGCTCCCGCAAGGCCTTGGCCGTGAGCGACTGGCAGTCGACAGTCGTCTGTATCGTGGGCCTCCCCGAGGCACCAGAGGCAGGCGTCGTGCAAGTCCGTGACCGACATCTTGGACCCACAGTCCCCGCATTTCTTGAAGCCCGGACGACGAGGTAGACATGTCACAAACAGGTTTTCACAAAAACCGAACAGGTTCAAAGGAACCGAGAAGAATACAACAAACTCCAAAGAGTCGAGGCGTACCCAGATTCACAAAGCGAACACGTTCGCGAAAAAAACGGAACTGAGGCTACGGGCGTTGTGCGTCCGACTTATAACATAGGGTAACGTCGGCCGTCGGAGGAGGTCCTCGGGGACGGCGCATCGACGCAGGAAATTTTCCGGAGCAGCACAGCTGTGGACATTACCTGTCATAGATATGGAATACGTCGGAGGACCCAATCCCCTCGAAATATTAGTTCTGTTTAATATTAAATTGTCTCTTGATTTTTTTAGTCTTTCAATTCTCAATTTGTTTTCCTCTCTTATTCTTCTGGGGTTGATAAATCATGGTTGTCTTATCTGCTCATTCCCATCTTTTTCCTTTTCGCAATATTTTCAATCACCAGCTTTCGCTTCCGCTTTTGATGTCTCAGTACTGGCCATTGTACATTCTGTGCTAATAGATATTCGACTGATCTGAATATTTTGAAAATTCTAAATCAGTTTCTGATATATCTTAAATCGATAAGGATTCACCTGCATTGTTCTTGGATATTTCTGTTTCATATTCGTCAACTACATACAATGTTTTGTTATTCTCCATCATACCATTAATAGATTGGTCATTGCTTCCACATTCTTGACTGTCATGTTCATATGTTGACAAATTGATCAGAAGTTCGACCATTTCATCATTTGTAAGCCAATTCTTTTCTGGTTCTTTACTTTTTTGAGGGATGTTCCAGGATTCCTGTCTTCAATTTTTTTTTCAGCTCTTTTGTTTTGGTTTGTTTTATACTTTGTGTTGGTAGAGATAGGTTCCTTAAGAACACTCTCAAACCTTTTTGTTTGCCTTTTAGGTTATTGTTATTCTTCCGGATTTTCTGATATTGAACTTTTTCATCTTTTTTCACTTTTTCTTTTCCATTTTTGAGTTCAAACAGGGAAGCTTTCCACTTGCTTGAAGTTTATAGGCTCAATATCTGGTTTCTCTCGTTTTTTCATCTTTTGGTTTCAGACCTTTTCTTTCCCCTTTTTGATCTTTTTGGATAGCGTCATGGCTTATGTCTTGAGTTAATAAAAATTGGCCATTTATTTCCGGTGCTACCTCAATTGGCTCATTTCTCTGCCGAGATCTCATTTTAGTTTGCAGCATGGTAAGAATGTTTTCTGTTTCCTTGTTCATTTATTTTCTCCTCAGCTTTTCCAATTTTCTGGATCTCATCAATTCATCTTTTCTTTCTCTAGATCAACAGTGGTTTTCACAGATTTAGTTTTCATAGCTAGATTTTCTTTGTGGGTGAGCAGCGTAATTTCTGTCATCCCTTTAGCTAATATAGCTTTCTCCATTCTATCCTTTGTGATCATTTCCTGTATTCTTTCTTGCCTTTTTTTTAGTGTTTTCAGCTTCTTTGCCTACTTTTTGATTCAAGAAAGATCTGTTTCGTATGAATCATATCTAACATCGTTGTTTGGTCTTTCATATTCTCAGCCAGAGTTTCATATATATATATATATATATATATATATATATATATATATATATATATATATATATATATATATATGGACATGGGTTGCGGGTGCCGTTAAGGTGTTCTGTGAATTCAACATGGTGGTTGGAATTGAAGGGTATTGTTAGCGCTGTTGTTCGGTATTTTGGTAATCAGTTTTTTCCTTTTCTAAGTTATTAACTTCTTGTTGATAATTTTTTGTCTGTGTTGCAGCTGTATTCATTTTTAAAGCTTCTCGACTTCCTTGTTTGAAGAATTTTTCTTGTTTCCATTACCTAATTCTGTAGGCCACACTTACCGCTTCCTTGTTTGTGTCGTATCTTGGTGTGGATGTCATTTCCCTCTGTATATGAGGAGTTTCGTTAATGTTTAAAGTGTTGAACAGAATCCCTTGTTTTTCTTGGTCCTGCGTGAGGATTCAATCTCTGTAATATCCAATGACAATCTTTTTATTTTCTGGCACACAGTCAGGTCTTGTTTGCCCTACCTTGCAACTTTTTGACTGTTCTTGACATTTCTTTTGCCATCTTTCCTTCGCCTCTACTGCTTTTTGTCGTTGGGACAATTTGATGTTCGATGTTTCTCCCAATTTCACTTGTTTTCCTTTTTGGCCACTTTGCTCAGTTTGATCTTTTTGTCTACGCAGATCTTGTGATTGATTTAGTTCGAGTGAGCTCAATGTCACCTCCTCTTCATCAGCGCCCTCTCCTTGTTGTATTTCATTAGACTCAACAAAAGTATATACATTTTTTAACATTTCCTGTACTAACTTGTCATCATTGATTTTTTTGTTCAGCACTTTGATCACATTGTTTTGCCTCTGTTATTACGTTTATTTTTAGGTCTTTGTTCTCATTACAGTTTTTCATTTTTAGTTGTTTCTTCTTTTTCGCATGCATTCACGTACAATTCAGCCGTATTCTTTGCATCTACTTTCTCTATATTTGGTTTCCCTTTCTCTTTCATTTTAGGGGATTTTGTTCTTTCCCTTATTTCACTTATCCTTTTGTTGCATTTAACCAAACCCAAGCATGCAGGTCGTTGTTGGTCCCTTGGGTATATGCTTTTAGGGGGGGCAAAAGGTATGTTTCTCTTTCTCCGCTGTTGTCTGTCTTTACTTTGTCTGGATGTACTATCTCGGAAGGATAGTCTGTGTCACCACCTTCGGACCACTGAGCCAATTGATCCAGAGGACCATCAAGAAAAATTGGCACCTGGTCAAACATCCTGGCACACTAAACAGTGTGCCGTGTTTTGCCTCCAAAAAACAGGAATCTCAAGGACACATTGGTACACACATTCATAGTACCACCACCGCAGGCACCAAACACACTCTGGGATCTAACTCCGTTAGTTGGACACCACAAATGTGGACACTGTGTGGCCTGCCCTCTGACCTTACAAAAAAGATCGCTTGAACAAGATAAAGTGAAATGGAAAATGCAAGATTTTACCAACTGCAACACGAAGGATGTTATATATCATACAATGCCCCTGCTGCCTCCTTTATGTAGGGAAAACAATACGTGCCATAAAATTGCGTATTTCAGAACATCGCTCCTGAATTAGGAATTAGGTAGCGACAAGCTCTTAGTTGAACATTTCATTCACAAGAACCATAAGGACACTGATTTGAGATGGTTCGTCCTTCAAAAGGTCAAACCAGCAAAACGTGGTGGGGATCTGAACAAAACACTAACACAACTAGAACAACCCTGGGTTCACAAACTCAACACTGTACAGGCTGGGCTCAACGTCTCAGTTGAGTGGAAATCGTTTCTATGAAATCCAACATTAATACCTATGGCCTGGTGATATAACAGAATTGTGATCCTATACAAATGAGTATAGTAAACCCGGACTGTCCGTCGACAGAAGTCTAGACCCCCACGAAAGTATGTATATTGTGGCAAATATGACCAAGAGTCACATGATGTACCATCACTGTTTTCTTAAACAACCTGTCTTAATATGTTTTGACAATGCAACTGTACAAAATGCTATCAAAGAGGCTGCAAAATGTAAATTGCACACTCGTGTATTTTTGTATTAGACAATGCATGGAACCCATTTGCACGGTTAAGTGTTTTTGCTGAGATGTTGTTTTAAGGACATCACGTGCACTGGTCAGGCATGCTTTTCCAGCATATTTAAACCTAGTTAAAAGGTCCCGCCCCCAGTGCCAAAGGGTAGGGTCAGAATCACTCTCTCTGGGCACTCACGATCGGTTGCCATAGCAACCATGTACTAACATAGGGTCTAAATTACCCATTTGGAACCCTTGAGACATGGGGACCCATGTATTTACTTTCTTTTTGCAATCCGAGCGATTAATGCAATATTATCACTTGTTTTGCTATCGGCGGCAACTTAACCCCATCTAAGATGGCCGCCGCATAAAAGATCACGGAGACCTAGCAACAGCGTTACTAACGCCTCAGCCAGGTCTCCGTGAACCATGCAATGACTCAGCGTTTCGAACACTCCAGCGGCAGACTGCGAGCAGATCCTGCACACTGACAGGGAACGCTGCTTTTCGCACACTCGGCAGGCATTTAGAACTATTTAGGTGCCCAACGTGCTAAAAATAGTAATCAGCTGCCCTCGCTCCACACAGGTTTTCTCCTGCGGGGCCACTTGAGAAAAAAGAAACTAGGCAAATTTAAAAGTGAAATTTCACCTCCGGCTGAGAGGTAAGAGTTCATTTTATGAAAATAGTGCCCGCCTTGGCTAAGTTGCTTTTAATTCTTTATAAGGTGACTTTCACACTAATAAGAAACCCCATTTTGTCTGTTTTTCAAAAGAGGATCATACAGAAACTAGCCCTTGTGGCTTATATATCTAAATAACAGAACCTGTGGAATTTATACCCATAGGTAAGCTGTGTGTGTTTTCAATACTACACAGTGCATGATTCATTCTTTTCTAAATAACTGGTGTTTGAATACTCCCCTGACAACAGTTTCCCTTTCCCCTGCAGCACAGAGATCATACAGTACAGACCCCCATCCTGATGAAGGCCGTACACCATATGTTACATACTAAGCCCACCTAGAAACGGCTGAAACACTGTGGTGTAGACGCACTATCCCCAACTGCAGTGTATTCATGCTGCTTTACACACAGAAAAGGACTTGTATTTTTGAAATGTTATAGATGTCCAAATGTCTATGCGTTTGCTACTCTCATGTGAACTCTATGACAAATGATACTTAAAGTTGATTTTGTCTTGCACACACAAAGTGGTTGTTTTACCAAGAAACTTTTGGTTCCGTGTGTTGTAAATATTTTCTGTACTTTTGGTATAAAAAAAACAACCTTTTTTTGATGTTAACTCTGGAGCGTCCATTTTATGTTGAACTGTATAGCCTTAGATAAAGAATAACATTGATTTTGCACAGAGCTTGAATCAGTTATTCTTTCTTTATGCAGAGGTTGACAACAAGCAGGAGTATTCTAAGAGCACTTATTTTTCTTGGACCGATTCAATTGTAATTATTGTTCCCTATCTTTCAACACAAATTGGTTGTTACTTTCATGCATAGTGCTCCTCAGATTTTAACTTTGTCATTGCAAGGCTAGTCTGTTAATACCTTACGTTGCTGCTTGGAATTATCAGTTCAAACAAGTACATTGACTTGTCACTATTTTCAAGCTTAATGGTTTATCTTACGTAAAGTGAATGATGTTCCAAGATCTAATTCTTCTAGCTTATCACATAACACAATTTGCCGGCTTGTAATGCTAGATTTCATTCATAGTTCTCAGCCGGTCCCAGTTACACAGAGTATCGGGCTTTCAATACTTACCTGGATTTCTCTCCTTTCCAGCAAACAGCATACCAGCGTATACAGCGGGAAACAGCAAGTTCTCTCAGCCCTTTTCTCCACTCAGGGCGTCTCCTAGCATGCCTATATTGGAGGTCCTATTTTGTTATGATAGTGATGGTATATGCAAAACGTTTAAAGACATGAGCACTATCTTTGGTGGAGCAGTGATCAGACTTGTATGCCTTCCACCTTGCCAGGGTGCGATTGTGAAACTGGGCATGTTGAAACAATGCCCAAGAAAACAATAAGGACAAGGTCCATCTACTTACTGTCCTAGGCCATGACAGACCACAAACTGCCATATTCTATAGACAGGAACGCCAGATATATCTATGAGCATTTCTAGTGGAGGGTGGGTTTTGAACCCTGGCGATTCTGAGAGCAAAACACTGGACTGAGCTTTGTAGAAGTCTTTGGGGCCTTTTAGTAAATTTATGGGAATGGTTGCAGTCAGCCCTTCAAGTAAGGGGTGTATCAACCACTTTTACTCCCTACAAATAGACAAATAATCACAAAAAATAAAAATAGTGGGTACAAATACTCGCAACAAAAATAGCAGACAGGCAAATGGAGCCTGTCCCCCCTGCTTTCATATACACACAGCTCCATGGATATGTTTGGACTTGTAGTACACAGTGCCACTGTAAGAAGCTCAACTATTATTGCTGCCTTACCTCAAGAGGTAAACAAAAGTACCTTTTAATGTGCATGAATAACATGGTGTATATAAATATGTATTAACATTTCTGCTTTACAGTTACAACCTTTGTTTTTTGCTTATTGAATACTCCCATTGAACTTTTTTACCCTAAAAAATCATTTTTCCTGCCAACTTTAAATAAAATATTCTCACTTGAAAAATCTTATCTGGAGCATTGGTTCTAGTGCTCTGAGGGAGGACTCGTTTTAGGCAGAGACCGGGCACATCTGGAAGTTAATCTGCATAATTCAACCTTCTCGAACTGCGCTGCAATGAACTTGGCCTGTTACTAGGGGACAGCCTTATCTTCCGTCCAAACGGGTGTGGATGCTGGTTACTAGATAACTTTTTTAAGTTTACTTCGGGAGTGATGGGCCTATTCACAAACTGAGTACCACACAAACAAGGGTGCCACTTAAAAGCAGAAGCAAAAGAAGTGTAAATCAAAAAGCGTGTTTCAAGTTAACATGCCCAAAACACAAAGATCCTAACAGACAAACGTTGTACAAAATAAGACCATGTAGGATGCCACAATCTAACAGAATAGCATTTGGAAAGCAGAGCCATAATAAACTAGTTAATAACCCTGAAGAACAGCACTGAAAAGTAAGCATGTTATGTTACTCTGCCTTTGTAGTGTACCAAACTAAGACTTTAGTCCGCTGGGAAATATAGCATGAGCAAATTAGTGTTCCCTCCACCCTACCTCTCTACCCCACACAAACACATGCAATAACATTTGAGAGGGGATTGTATGTCAGGAATCCTAATTTGGCATGTTCACAACTCCCTGCAAATAATATTTAACTTCTTTACTCTTGATATCCTTGTATGTTATGTTACAAGGAAAGTGTAAATCAAAAGCACAGATACAAGTAAAGATACCTTTAAGTTTGGGAACAAAACAGAGATCCTAAGAGAAAAAGAGTGCATTAAAACAGCATAACATTCTTAAAAAATTTGAAAGCAGAGCGGAGCAATAGCAAACAAATAATAATAATGTAACCCCGCAAATGAGGTGGAGACATGCAGGGGAGGGGGTTTGGGGGAGGGGGAGAAAGGGGGCGTTATGTGTGTAGGCCCAACCAGAGAGAGACATACTTGCATGGCCACATACTGAGGGACGGTACAGAAGGATGGATTAGTGCAATATATTGTTCAAGAGTGTAGTTGATGCACAGCCCCCGAGTCCATGGGGCTGTGTAAATAAGGCTATACTCAAAGTGGGATGTCCAAGTCAGACATCATTATTTATCACTTTGCATGTAGAATAAAATAACGTTGTTCATCGGTCATCCTTGTGCTCTGCCTGTAGAACGCCGTCATAGGAAAGTTTTAGTTTTGGACGTTTATCCTCAATGGTCACCAAAGAGACAGGCAACACATCTCGGTGATCTATGGCATGAATGGTGTTTCAATACAGCACTTACCTTCTCATCCCAGGAATGACAGATGAATAGTGCCGTTTTAATCTACATCAAGAATGACACAGAAGTAATGTCGTAATCTACATGGGTATTACATTAACTGTTGGGAAACGAACGTCCTGATAAAGCTGCAATATAAAAGGAGCAATGCATCAGTTAGCCCCTGGAGGGCTAAAACAAGGCGTGTCAACGCTTCATGGTGGAAAACTACTGTTTACCTTTAAACACAAATAATGTGTGATTTGTAATCTTTGCAAAACCACAACACAAAATGAATTGCGGCATTACTTTGATGTGGATAGAACTGCGTTCGCCCAGTGTATAGCTTGATTATCCAGATGTAACAATGAGGATTGTTAAAGAAAATCTTTCTATATGAATGAACTTTGAAAGAAAATTGGGATTGTGTATGCACCTAGTTGATTTCATTGATGTATGTTGTAGACTTTGCTCATTTAATGGCCAATTTGGTCCTTTTGTGACTAGTATAGTACTTGTTTCCCAGCCTTTGACATTGTTCCGTATTGAAGTCTATAGCCCCTGCAAAGTTAAGGCCGAGAACCAGGTCCACCATTTGTGAGTAATTGTTGTAATTTTTGTAAGTGCCCAATAGATCAACAAAACGTGCCATCAAGATGTTGGCAATTACTACTAAGTCAGTAAATTGCCAATTTCCTCCCTTCATCAGGGCCCTCACTGATACGGTTAAGGATCTGTTCCCAAAAGGATTCTTGCTTCTGTGATGTGTGTACTGGATTCCGTTTATGTCCATCTAATGATTTTTTTTCCCAATGTTGGTCCATTTAATCTTTATCAGTATGCTTCTTGAAGACATAGGGGTCCATTACGAGCATGCCGGTTAAACGCAGGGAATTCCATTGTGCAGGTATTATCGTCTCCGGCAGGGTGACTGTCAGAAATATAAATATGGGCGCCTCACAAGTCCTTGGGCACACGCCAAACCCCTGCTGGAAATAGTATCAGCTGGTATTACCGGCAGAAATGTGCCCATAATACCGAAACCAGCGACTGAACGGGAAGCTCGATGGTGGCCATCTTTAAAAACTCAATCCACTTTGAAAGCCCCACATCCAACTGGCATCCACTGCTGCGAGAGGCGTCAAACATTTTGTCTGGAAGCAAGAGCCGAGTTACGAACATCAGAGTTTGAAAAACAAAATTCTCTGAGGCTGAGCTGACTGCATGGACAGACACTGTGGTGCAGCACTCGGACACTGTTTGCGGCACATTGAGGGATTTGGGATGGCAGAGGTAGGGAACCAAGGCGAAGCTGATATCGAACCCCATCTAAAGGCAAATATGTCCAAATACATGCATTCCCGAGCACTGAACCACCTAATGTGCCAGTGAACTGGCCAAACAAGTCAGTCACAGCAAGACGCAACACACACACACACACACACACACACACACACACACACACACACACACACACACACACACCCCCCACCCCCCCCCGCACCCCCCCAGGGAGGCAGGTAGATGTAGCCATGCAGAAGCATTGTAGCAAAAATGTACAGACCCACACATGGGTACATAAATGAAGTGCCCATGAGTGGCAAGGAAGTTCATGACAATAACCATTGTCCCACCGCGCACACCACAAAAAAGTTGCACTGGCATGCCAAGAGGAAATCTGCACTCCTACCACCTGCATGCATGAGCACACATTAGGCCCAAAACGCCAAAGAGCCTACATAAATAGAGCAGGACACAGAATGTTGCACGAGTGTAATGCAAGCCCACAGACAGAGCTCCCAGACAACTAGCAGCATGCTCATCTCTACCCAACAGGCACACAGTCCACAGACAGCGACAGAGCTGGACCGTCGACATCAGCCAGACCAGCAAAAGCCACCGTCCGCCAGCCGGCCCACCATAAGCTGCAAGTGGCATATCTGCCGTGCCTGTGTTTGCAGCCACCACCACACCAGTGGTCAGTGACCCCACCACCGGTCAGCAGGGAGACACACCAGCCCTAAGAGCCACCTCTGGCAGGCCTTAGGTGAGGGACAAAGGAAAACAACTGAGGCTGCAGGTCACCAATGTACTCAAAGGGCTGCACTGGAAGGCCACTAGGCCTTAAAAAGCCAGTTTTACAGTAGCTATACGTAGGTGACCATGAAGGCACTTCCATGTTAGAGTTCTCTTCAGTATGTAGGCTCCCTGCTGAAAACACAGCCCTGAGGCTTCTGGGAAGAGAGGAAGTGGAGGTACAAGGGGTCAGCCCTAGTATTTTTTCAGTGCCTTTTGAAGAGGAACCATTGGACTGCATTGTGGAGCCAGACACTACTTAACCTCATTTGCTGCGTGAAGAGCAAGTGGAGGTACAAGTGGTCAGCCCTGGTATTTTTTCAGAGCCTTTTGAAGAGGAACCATTGGACTGCATTGTGGAGCCAGACACTACTTAACCTCATTTGCTGCGTGAAGAGCAAGTGGAGGTACAAGTGGTCAGCCCTGGTATTTTTTCAGCGCCTTTTGAAGAGGAGAAGCCATCAGACTGCTTTTTGGTGCCAGAGACTACTTAACCTCATTTGCTGCGCGGATCAAGTGGAGGTACAAGTGGTCAGTCGTGGTCAGCCAGAGTATTTTTTCAGCGCCTTTTGAAGAGGAGGAGCGATCGGACTGCATTGTGGTGCCAGAGACTACTTAACCTCATTTGCTGCACGGAGGTACAAGTGGTCAGTCGTGGTCCGTCGGTAGGCGGAGACGGAAGGCTGCAGGGGATCCTCAACTGAACTGAAAATTATTAATTAAAGGGAGATTCTACACCCCGACACAGAAGAAAATCGGGTAAGAGACTGAAAGCGGCGGTTGTGGTACGAAGCGGGAGACTGCGGAGGCAAGTCCTCTTTGATCCCGCTGGTAACCTTTTTGTTATCTCAGCCGCACGTATCTCTGAGCCCGCAAGCAAGGATTTCCCCATCAAGAGGCGCAATTATTGTTCGCAAAGACCCATTTGTACAGAACCGTTATTATTAGCGGGAGTCTGTCGGGGGCCGTGCCCTTTTTGATTCTGCTCGTAAATTAGCATAAAGATTGTTCGAATGCGTAAGGACTGGTGTCGGGAGTCCTAGTGTGCTCTCCGCCACAGGGGAACGAGTGGGGTCAACGAGCTGGGTTAGAGTGGGCGTGTTCGCCTCAGTGAAAGACACCTTCACTAAAACCCGAGCGGACCTCTATAAGAGTCAGGAGGGATTACAGCAAAGGACTATTGCACATAAATTCATACTGCTCCCAAGCCAGACACTCTTAAGGAAAATATAAGGAGCAAAGCCCTCAGATTTAGAGGAAATGAAACTTCAGAGTACCCCATTACAGGATGTTAGATCCCTGGAATGGGAGGTGCCATCCATAACAACTGGAGCAGCCGGCACTGAAGGCCAACTGGGCGCATTAGACACTTCTGGTGTTGAAAATAACCAAAGCTCATACGGCAGCCAAGTTATTCAGGCACAAGTACATTAACAATTAATGCAAATGCCTCAGACTCCGGAAGTAAGATCAGGACTGGAACAGGGTCAACAATCCATTACACATTCATGGAAGCGCAGCCTTGAGTATACAATCACAACAAAAAAGATCCAAAGGAAAATAAATAGTCACTTTGGAAAAAAGAGAAGCAGGAGTGAAAGTGACGAAGAGTCCTGCCTCGCCTTCCATGATCTCACGGCACAGTCGAGGGAGGGAGGTAGAGCTGGAGAGGAGCAACTAGAGCCCTTCCACCCTAATGAAATCCCACCAGAGGGGGCTGTTTTGGGCACTGGGGCGGGTCTGCAAAATGGCACCAAAAAAGTTCCAGTGGTTGAAGATAAAGCTAGAGAAGCTCAAGAGGACATTTGTCTAGAGCCTGAAGCTCCATCAGGCCAGGAAAGCGCACAAATAAATGAAAATACCCCGTCAGCTCTTAATTTTGTTTTAACTCCTTGGTGTCCATTTTTGAACTTCTGAGGGCGGAAGTTCAGTCACATGCATGGGTCCTTTTAGAGCTCACAAAAGAAGTTTCCAATTTGGACTCAACCTTGGTGAGCTCTAACAATGCAATAAGTGTCAGAATGACACCAATTTTGAAGGATCTGCAATTGGAGGTTACAAAACAAGGGCTGGACCTGTCAGCCATTCAACCCTCACTTAATACAAAAACAGTGGAAGAAGCTGGCACTATTGTTCTTCAAGAACTTCTAGAACTATTCTACAAGATCTCCAGACAAAACTAAACCTAATATCGCAGGGGCAGATGGTAGAGAGAGAGAGAGAGAGGAAGATGGGGTAGAGGGTTCTATCTCTCCCTTCAACGACACCCCCCTATTGGAATTCATCCTCGAGGAGTTTAGAAGACTGGCAAATGCGGCAGACGTAACTGTGGCGGAGGAGCTTCCCCAGCAAAACTGGGAAGGGGAGCAGTCCTCTCATGACCGTGATTCAGCAGGGCCCATAGGTTCAGAGACTGGACAGTGCCTTTCCAAAAATAGAAGGAGAGTAAGGAAGAGGGAGGCACGAAGAAGGAGCAATACTAAAGAAAGGGAAAAAGAATATATCAATAAAACTAACATTTGCAAAAATTAGAAAAAAAGAAACAAACTTGTTTCTGAAATCTCTTTTGAAGCCAATTGAAATGTCATCTCCGAGAGGGGAGGACATTCTGAACTCCACAACGGTCACTGGGAAAGAATTAAGAGCAGGTACCTCAAAAGATGGACGCTTAGAAATAAAAAAACAAAATTAGAAAGTGAATAAGATGCAGCTGGAAGCCACAAAGCTTGAAGAAATCAAGATCATAAACGTAAGTGTGGGTCTGCAGATGGACTGGAAGGAGGCAGAGGGGGAGAAGCGTGTAAAAGATTCTGTTGAAATCCAGGAAGAAGGGAGAAAGCCCCTTGGACCAATGTTCTGCCGAGCTACTGAAAACCAAAAAATATCAGTGGCACCAATCTTCTTGATAAATATACGTTGCTCAGAGCCTGGAGGGGCCCGCCCAAAGGGAATAGCGCTGACAACAGAGGAAGTGAAGAGGAAAATTGCCCCAATTTTTTGAACTTTTCATCAAAAACCTCAGGGAAAATATTCAAGTTGGAAGAAGTGAGACTGGGTCAAGGGAAACAGTGTATGTTGGACACGAACTGTAATGGAGCAGGGAAATCAATGGAAGTAGGAGGGGGTATAGGCCCTCTAGCCGAGACTCAGAAGGATATGGAACAACAGTTTGAACTAGAGAAGCTGAAAGTGGAAGATAAGTCAATATTTGGAATGCCAAAGATATGGTTAACTTTAACTTCAAATCAAAATAATGTCAGATCACGCTATAGAAGTGTAATCTTGTTGTATTTGAAAAAAGTCCCAAATCTCTACTTGATAAGCTCACAGGATATTGAATATCGGTTTCCAGACACTCAGAATTCAAATTTGGCAGAGTTTGGGCTAAGAGCACAATAAGGAAAAGGGGCAATAATGGGGGCATCGAGAGATCTAGAAGAGCTTGGGGTTCGGGTCTCTAGTGTAGGCGCCCAGTGGAAACCCTAAAATCAAATAAATCAACATCAAAATGGGTGTCTAGTTCCAGGGAGAGTTCCAAGAGCCCTGCAGAAGCAGAGTCTCGGAAATTCTGTGGGGAGAACTCCAACAATAGGACTATCTCCCTCCTGCCAGAAATATTACCACAGATCCTCTTAAAACTGGGAGTGGGCTCACAGCCTCCATAGTCAGATGGGGATAGGATTGATATGCTGGACCATGCGGGGACCAAATACGTTCACCTCGAGAAAATTAAAAGCGCACCTATTCTGTACTGGCAACATATTGATGTTACAAGAAACATGGCTGGTTAACCCGATTGAAATTGAAGGATACACAGTTTAAACCCAGCCTGCACTCCAAAAAGCCAAAGGCAGGCCATCAGGTGGCATGCTGCTGGCTTTTAAAAACACCTTAATTGGAGATACCCCTTTGATTCTCAAAAATGAAATGAGTATTCAAATATGTAAGGTGTGCTTAAAATATCAGAGACCGCTTTTAGAGGTGATAATTGGGAACGTATATTGGAAGCCCGCGCGCACGAGCTTGCAGGACTTCCTGAGAGAATTAGCTACATCACTGGAAGAAATTAAGCTGCTTTATGCGGGTACACAATTCTAGGTGGCGATCTAAATTCCCACTGCATACGATCTACAAAAGAGAAACCCATATTGAGGCCTCAGACTTACCGAGAAGGGTAGAGCCTGGCTGGAGTTCCTGGCCAGGTGGGGCTTGAAAATGACAAATGGGATACTCCCGGGGGACATTCCAGCCAATCCTACCAGACATCAGGGCACATCCACCTCTATTATTGACTATATTTTCATGCCAGCAGACCTCTTCACTTATAATGTATCATTGAATGTTGAGATAGAAGGAGGAAGTGATCATTCCCAGTTGGAGCTGACCTTCCCCGATATCTCCTGTGCTCAAGACAGACGGAGGCAATCCCTTGAGAGTAGGAAGGGCAGAGTGTGCCTGCCCAAATATAAATTGGAGGGGGGGGGCCTTGAACAGCCACCTCATGGAAAAACCGGAGTGCACTGTACGGGAAAATTGCCAGCCGGATAATTTCATTAAATTTATCTGATCGCCCTACCCTCAGAGTGTGGGAAGGGGGGGGGGGGGGGCAGGTCCATTGCCACTCCTTCGATGAGGAAACTATGCAGCGGAAAAAGCTGTTAAATCACAAGCTGAAGTTAGTGAAAAAATTGAATCTACACAAGGGAGACCTTAAAAAAAAACTCAAAGGCCCTACAGCAGAATTATAGGTCAGTGGGAAGGAAGTTTCTTCGTCTTCAGCAGGATGGTGAACATATGCTGAAGCTTGTGGAAAATAAGGGATCCAGCAATTCCTGATCGGTTATTCACCAACTTGAGGAAAATTCAAAAACAGGTTATGTCATTTGGTACCAGAAAAGGACTGGGTTGACTATCTTTCCAAAGCCTTTAGGATACCCTCAGTGCCCTCGCACTTTGAAACAAAAGAAGCAGATTGGCACCTCCCAATAGATTAACAGATCTTAGTAGATTTAATTAGGAGCAGCTCAACCTCCAAAGCAGCCGGCCCAAATGGGCTAACTTACCAGGTCTTGAACAATAATCCTCCGCTCTGGGCGAAACTGTTAAATTGGCTATTTAATGAGATTTTGGCGAGCCAAATGTTACCCCCATCTTGGAAATCGGCCATAGTCATCCCGTTGTTTAAAGGGGATAGGTGGGGGAGGGGGGGTTGAATCAGTCAGTTCCAATAAACTACCGACCGATCGCCCTCAGACATTGACAGCAAGTTATTCATGAGAATTCTATTGGTAGAATTGGAAAACTGGGTGAAAGAGGCAAAAACCCTTTCCAAGCACCAAACTGGATTCAGAAGGGGACTCTTGACCGCCCTAAAAGGAGTAGCTCTAAACATCATGAGTGAAAAGACGATAAAAAGGGGAGAACAACTACTTTTGGAAAGAGGGGTCTGGGGGCTCCCCTTTCCTTCAATTTGTATTTGGTGGACAAAACTTGGGGTATAAAATCTATGCCTCACCAGCAAGAGGGATGTGCAAAATAAGATCATGCAACTCATCCCGCAAATGAAAAAAAATATTAGCCAAGTACTGTAGAGTTTCAATTCTACCATTGACCAAATACTACAAAGCTAAGGTCATGCCAGTAATTATGGATGGGCTGGAAGCAAAGCCCCACCTGTGGCATACATACTGGCAGAGATTGGAGGGTCTGGTATGGAAGAAAGTTCTCAATCTCCCAATGAGCCTGTCCATGCGGTCGCTTAGGTTTGAACTAGGCCTGCGTTCTCCAAAGGCCCACAAAGGTTGGAAACTGATCTCTTTGTACAGACAGATTACCACAGCCCAGGAGTCGTCATTGTATGCTGACATCAAAGCCCAGCTAGAGAATAGATCTAAAATGTTGAGTAATCTTGGTGGCTGGGTTACAGAGGAGTTAGTGAAAGCCAACACAGATCTCAAAACACTAATCCAAAACCCATGTAAGGTAAAAAAGGCATTGGACGAAATGGATTGGATTAGGGGTGTAACGGTATACAGATATAGATACAGTGAACAGCTTAATTGAACTATAATAACTGTCGCGTTGTTTATACCGGTATACCGTTTTAGGGCCTGCAGCCATTAAGTGAGCTTTTCAATCTGATTCGGAAAGGCTGCAGTAAACAAGTGCTGCGCATTCTGGATCTTGCACTGTGGGATGTGGCGTTTGGTAGACAAGGGCATAGGGAAAGTGAGGACACATTAGTAAATGCAGCTTTGATGCTGTGACCACTCTTTTTCTTATCAGTAGAGTTGTGTTAAAGATCAGCCGATTTGTAATTTTCCCACCAATTTGAAAGATGGGGGAACTACACATACCAGAATTCAAAGGGGGGAATGAACTGGGTGCCCTTCTGATGCATGTCCACAAAAAACGTTAGCTCTGTAGACTGTATGAACACTGGGCCTATCAGTGCTTTCGGCTAGTATATAAACTGTCCTCGTGTAGATTTAAACATTGTCACTAGAGTTGTTGCTTTGCTTGATCCTTCACCTGGCTTCTGCATATGGCACTGGACTCAAGCAGGCAGGACAGATTCTATATTCAATTTGAAGTATCGAGAGCAATGGGGGCGAGATATTGCTCAGGTCTATCCTCGATTTGTGGCACCAACCATGAAAGCATTCCTCCGTCTCAACTCACGTGACAAGGGTCCTAATGCGCTCAAAACTGGGGAAAATGGTAATGATGGGGCTGTGGTGGTCTAGGCCATATTTGTTGCCGATATATGTATTTTAACTTTGTCATTTTCATAACATTTTTGTGCCACTATCTTTAAGAAGTTAAATGAACATGTATTGCAAGAATCAAGAAAGAAATCAACAGCGCCCACTGAACTCTGTCCTGTTAGGATTATATGGTCAGTGGTGACTCCAACATCAGACCTTTATAATACACCAGGCAGATGGTAAACAAGCTATAGTGATTTGATCAATATGCAACCTTTCAGTGAGTGTGTGTTGGCTACAACATTTTGACAAAAGAAACACAATGACATGGGCTTTCAGACCTCACATGAGTGATTTTTCTCCCTTTAATGGGATAAAGCGTTATCAAAACACATTTTTATGACTGATTGCAGCAAGGAGTCATGATGCCCATGCCATGTGGTTCCAAAATAATGCAGGTCGAGGCCGATTTTCAAAGCAATGACCTGTGATTGAGCAGCAAGCTCATTGCTCAAAATGTGCTTTTAACACTTCCACTAGTCACAAGGCGATCAACGAGCGAGCGCCATAAAAGACCAAATCTGCAGCAGCCTTATATTCCCTGGAGGATCAGCTAAAAATGTACAGAGACAAGTTTCAAAATGCTGACAATGTATGACCTTTAAGAAAATATTTGTTAAGATTAGTTAAGATTAGTTAACTCCACCTGCTATACCGCAATAACCAGGCTATACCGTCATTTGGCAAGAAGGTTATCATACTGCCATTAAACCAATACTGTGCACCCCTAGATTGGATCAGCACAAAAGATACAACACGCTCTACAGGTGGAGCAAACCAATTTATGGTGGTGGCGAAAAAGCAAGGCTATATTCCAAGGTATTCAGTGAAATTCCCAGATTAGAAGATCAGGAACAACTTCCTCAGAATATGGTTAACTGTAGCCAGAACAGGGGAGGTCCTCTCACAAAGGGGAGTGGGAGAATTGGTGATAAGCTTATATAATGGGTGTAAAAACCCAGAGGACCAAATTCTTAAAAATCTGCTATTGGACTGTCAGGGAACTCTGCCTGTAAGATCACTATTCTTTGCTAGATTTGGATTTGGCATGGAGAACTTTCTTCCAGAGATGTTTTGGGACCGGCTAATTTCAGGCCACGAGCAGGCTCTTACAATCGCAGTTGTACAGGTGCTGAAAAGTTGTAACATCGTATATTAATTTGCTATATGCAAAAGGAACTCTAGGAGCTCTAGTGAGGTGCATTGTGAATAACATGTGAAATTCCACCTAATGATTGAATGTGTTGATGAATAATTGGGAATATGAAATACTGTACTGTTTAACTGCTGTGTAGACACGTCTTTATCCCTCTTACTAACTTCGTTCTTGATATGCTCTTTGTGGCCAGAGGAGAGAAAACGTTTAATTTCGTTTGAGTCATGTGTGAAAGATTTCATTTTACTTTTATAGATTAAGTATTTCTTTTCCATTGAAATTTTTGACTGATCTTGTAAACAGATGTGAAATGTTATTTATCTATTTTGTAATGTGAAGGTTCAATTTTAACCAAATACAATAAAAGAAATATATATATATTTTAAACAAAGACATTGGGGCCTGCCAGCAAAACGAAGGCAGGCCTCAACATTACGGGGAGCTATTTAGCTTCCAGTTGTAGCCTAGGAGAGCCTGGTTGGCTTGAACATCAACAATCACTAGGAGCTACATTTTATTCCTCAGGCTAACTTGGTGCCATACACACATGCCTATGCAATGTCAACTCTGTATTTAGGACATGTTTACAAATGAGCACTAGAATAAATCTAGAAGAGATTTTAAGCATAAAAAGGTCATATCTAATGGACAGAAAATAATAGTTTGCATCATGTCAGAGCATTTGTGGCATGTTATATATTTATTTTTATTTTATTGGATAGTTGTAAGACACCTATCCAACAAATGGTGTTTCAAGGCGCCACAAGACAAAAAAAAGGAGGGAGGGACTAAGGGAGAAAGATAACAATAACGGTCCTACTAAGCATTGTGACACTCAGATTGTGCAAGTGCAGTAAGAAGAAGTGCAAGGGGGGTGAGGTAAGTGCCAGACTGAGTGAAAGCTAAGTACTAGGGTGGGAACGGAAGTCAAGGGTAAAGAGGGGAGAGTGCAAGTGAAAGGGGGTGTAGGGCAACAGGGGCTAGGCAATGCAAAAGGCTGGCTAGGAGGGCAAGCATCTGGGAATTACATGGGGTGCAGGTGGTGAGGGTCAGCATGCTAAGTGTGAGGAGAGGGGTGGACTGGCGGGGAGTGGCCTGGTGCCCTGTTGAGGGAACCAGGCAGCCAGTCACTGCAGCAGACGGGGGTGTTAGCAGGGGAGGAGTGAGAGGGGAAGGAAGAAGAGAAAAGGAAGGTCTTAAGGAGCTTCCGTAACTTAAGGATATCAAGAGGGGCAGGGAGACCATTCCAGAGGGACCCTCCTGCAGAGGCGAGAGATCTACCGTCCCTTCCACCAAACTCTCTGCTTAGAGAAGCATCTGATCTGCACAGAGTTGGAGGTAGAAGACGGAAGGGCTCTAGCAGGGAAGTATTTAGGGAGAGAGGGAGAGAGTTTGGTGTAGGAGGGTTCCAGGCCCCAGAAAGCCTTGTGGATGATGCACAGGATCTTGAATTTGATCATAGCAGCAACTAAGAGCGAGTTGAGAGATTTTAGGGCTGGAGAGATGCAGTCCCTGGGCTTGAGGCCAAGGACAATTCTCGAAGTCCTATTCTGGATTAGTTGAAGGGGGGCAAAGGGAGGATAAAGGAAGAATGAGGAAGAGGCTGTTGCAGTAGTCCAGCCTAGAGAGGACCAGAGCTCTGGAGACAATGAGCTTCTGGGGGAAGGTGAGGAAAGGGAGAATGCCTCTGAGGAGGTGCAGCTGATAGTGGGTCTTCTTAGGTTCTTTGCCTCACAAGAGGAGGGGGGGCCTATAGAGGGCGTCCAGAGGGTAGGAGCGAGCAGGGGTCCCAATGAGAAGGATCTCTTACTGGCATTAAGGCAGAGATCATTGGCAGCACACCATGCCTGAATAGCAGTCAGACAATCCGGGATCAGAGAGGAGGCAGTAGAGGGAAGCTTGAAGGAGAGCTGCGTGCCATCTGCATAACCCTGGAATGGAGGAGAGAAAGAGGAGATCCAGTGGGCCAAAGGGGCGAAGTAGATGTTGAAAAGCTAAGGCGAAAGGATAGAGCCTTGAGGGACATCGCACATGGAGAGTGTGATGGGGGAGAGAAAAGGGCCCAGTTGAACCTGGGAAGGACGGTCGGAGAGGAATGAGGTCAAACAGTCAAGAGGCAGGTCTGTGATGCCAAGGGTGTCACAGAGCCAAATGGTCAGGGTGGCATGATTGACTGTCACATGCAGAGGAAAGCTCCAGAAAGATAAGAAAGGATGGAGAGTTGGAATTTAGATTTGAGAGAAAGTCTTTTACGGGTGTTCAGTAGAGCTGTTTCCATGACTCTGGCTGCTCTGAAGCAAGACAGGTGGTCGTGGAGACAACCAACAGATCCAGTGTGTTGGGATCAGTGGGGAGATTACCAACTTCTCCAGGAGTTTACCCAGGAAGGGGGTAATGGAGGGCGGTAATAAGTAGGACAGGAGGGGTCAGCAGAGGGCTTTTTTGAAGAGACGATGCAGAAGGGAGTGCTTAAGGGGTAACAGGAAGGAGCCAGTGGCAAAGAATGATAACACAAATCGGCCAGGGCTGGCGCAAGGGAAGCAATGTTCTCCTTAATGGTTCTGGAGGAGCAGGGGAGCACCTGTTCAGAGGAGACTTTCATGGAGAGGACTTGGAGACCTCATCCAATGCTATGGGTGAGAAGAAGGAGAGTATGAGGGAAGGAAGGAGTGATTGTAACGCTCACCTGATTCCCGTAGAGGCGCCGGTCTTGACTGGGCGTATACCGTATCTTCAAAGGTGATGTGTACCACACGGCTGGCTCTTTGGGCTGGACCTCTGTGCACTGTATGTCTGACTCGAAGGGTAAGATGTCTGCAGATAGAAAATATGGGATTAATGAACTGGGTTATTAAATGTCTCTCTCTTCTCCTGTAGAACCCCGAAGGTTAACGCTCTCACCTTAGGTAAGTGAACGCCGTGCTCTCCATCTGCCTCGGGGCAGGGTGCTGTAACCAGTTTCTTCACTGGATAAGGGGAGCAAGCCTCTTGACTTCAGAGGACTGCTGTCCGTCGTTTACTGCACGAACGGTAAGTTTCGAGTACTTCTAATGTCTTTAAAAGTCTTTAGTAATGATGTCTCTTGTTTTGCAGGGTTCCGGCGATGGCGGATGACGGGCTGAAGTGAGTTGAAGATGGAGCCCGTGTGATGAATAGAAGCGCCTGGAAGCACGTAAGTAAGCGCTTGTTGCCTGCTTCACGATGCGCTCTGTCTTTTTATTTTGCAGGTACAAGTTCGGAGCGGCTGCAGGGTGCCGGAATACCCACTGGGTTAGATGTGGAAAAGAGTAATGGCACGTGAGTATTAAAGTTCCCCAATGTCTTTAAACGCACCTTGTTTTGTCTTTCAGATGCGGGATGCAGCGCCGAAGGCCTCCGGAGCGTGCGAAGAGTTGGTAAGCTTTTGTCTTTCAGATGCCGGAATGCAGTGTGAAGACCTCCGGAGCGCACGAAGAGTAGGTAAGCCTTTGTCTTGCAGATGTCGGAATGCAGCGCGAGGCGTTGGTGACAGCCGATGGACCAGGTTAGTGAAGAGCTGTCACTGAAGACCGTGATGCTAACCTGTTCTTTCTTGTCTCTTTAGGTGTTGCTGAAGACTGGATTCAGGATGGTAAGCCTTTTTCCTTAGGCCCAAGATCAGATGCAGAAGACACGATGAGCGTTCTGCTGCAGAGGATGCAGAATAACGCAAAGCAAGATTCATCCATCGGGTGTGGTTTAAATAGCCTCCTGTAGTGCTTAGGTGTCTCCTTCCACAGCCACGCCTAGGTAAGAAAAGAGTTCCTGCTTTCCAGAAGAGTTCCAGTGTTCTGAACCTAGGGAGTGGCTCCTGCCCCACCCAACAGGAAAAGTAGTTCCAAACAGAAGAGGATCAGAGGCTCAACTGGCAGGCAAGTAAGCAGCATGGTCTGCTGCAGGTAAGTCCACCCAAGCATTATGAGCCCGGCGCTTCCAGCGCTGGGACTGGGCATATTTATGAGCCTGGTGCCACTGGCGCCAGGACTGGGTCCAAAAGGTCCCAATTGGGACTGGTTGGCACTCAGAACCTGGGTTATGGATCTGCTTCCAAGGGAGTTGGGAAAACCCTGACCTTTTGGAAGCAGAGATCATGACAGTGATGGGAGGAGAGTGAGGACAGGATGTCCTGAGTTTTGGTTAAATGGGGGGCCAATGAAGTACAGAGTGTCAGGGATGGCCGGGGAGAAGTGGTGACTGCAGTAGGATTGGCAGTTTCCCTGTGTTGTTAGTGGTCCCAGATATTATCTCCTGTGCTCAAGACAGACAGAGGCAATTAGTGGTCCCAGAAATGCTGTCTTGGATACAGGACCTCTTCTTCGAGCAGAGAGTCTTTATTGCCATTGGAGGAGGCGGCAGGCCAGTCTGTCAGAGGATGTGCCTGATGCAACTTCCACTCAGAAACTCTGCACTTGCATTTCAGAGAGGCTAGGTCATACCAGGTGTTGCACTTGGAGGCAGGCTTTGTGTGGATCCTCATGACGGGGGCAAAGATGTCCAGGGTGTTGGTGATAGATGAAAATGAGCAAGGGCAGAGTATGGGTGTCTGTGCTAGGAGTGGGAGGGGAAATGAAAGTGGCGACAAAAGCAGCAATCACTTCATTGGTCGAATGACAGAGAAGGAAACTGGCAGCACAGGCTTAGCCAAAGGACCCAAGAGATCCAAGTGAGTGGACAGGAAAGCATGGTCAGACCAGGAGAGAGGTGTAGTGAGTGGATTGGAGATGGGGGATGTCTGCTGGGATAGGAGCATCCAAGGTATGTCCGGCTGAGCTGTCAGACTTGAGAGATGAACAGTGAGGGAAAGAAAAAGTCAGAGGCTGTGGAAGAGGCCAGTGGCCGAATCTGGAGAGTCTACGAGGAGAGGTTTGAAGGTGGGTGCAAGAAGAGAAGTGGAGAGTTCAGACCACAGGAGAGGGAGAGGGAGAGGGAGAGGGAGAGAGAGACTGGACCAGCAGTCCTGTAGATGGTGGCGAGAATCAATGAGAGGGTTGGAGAAACGCCACACCTGCAGACAAAGCATTCTAAGGAGGAGTAAGCCTGAGAAGGAACGATAGTAGCAGGGACCCATTCAGGGAAGATCAAGGCCACGCCGCCTCCAGACTGGTTAGGCCTGGCCTTGGAGAGGAACTTGTAGCCCTCAGGGAGGAGTGTGTCAAAATCAGTGACGGAACTGGCAGTGAACCACATCTCAGTAAGAGTGAGAACATCAAGGTCAAAGTCTCCAAGAAGGTGACATATCAGAGGAGCGTTTAACAGCAGAGCGAGAGTTGAGGGTAGCTAGTGAAGCTGGTTGCCACCTTTGAAGGTCTTCCGAGGTGGAATAAATGGTTGTGGTATGGGGGAGTGGGGGAGGGGCAAGAGGGGGGCAGACGGAGGAGTGACAGGAGAAGGGAGGAAGTTGATGAGAGACAGAAGACACCTATCAAGGAGGAGGTTGGGCTGAGAGCCCTGGGCCATTACAGTGTCATTCTGATAGACAGTAATGATGCACACAGAGGAAGAGAATCATGCCAAGAGTACTTCCCATCCGGTGCCACCATTAATGGGGGACAAAGAGAAAGTGGAGAGGACAGAGGCCATGTGGGGAGTCCATAGGGGTATGCAGTGAGTTCACTGAATTTAAAACAAAATGTTTACTGAAGAAAAACACCGATTCATATATACATATATAAAAACAAACAGACGAGAGAGAGAGAGAACGAGAACTGCACAAAGCACAACTAACTCACCAGGCGGCCTAGCAGCAAGACAGGCGCAAACGAGTCAGATGCACGACCTCACAGGTCGCCGAGCAGGGTATTGCGCTGCTCAAGCAATAGAGGATGAAGGCGACAGATGGGGGAACAAGTGGCTTAGCAGCAAGGCAGGAGCAGACGAGTCAGGCACACGAGGGATGCTTTCTGATCCCGACCAATAGAGGTGGTGTTCTGCCGGAGGATCACATGGGGAGGAACTCCCACTCTGGGGCTAAGGTCCATCACCTGGGGAACAGTCTGTTGAATGTTACTCCCAGACATTCCCTAGCCCTCCCTTATGTTCAGAACCACTACATTGAAAGCAATCCTAGGTACTGTTGAAGCATAAAGCCAATATACTATCTCCTGGTTCCTCAATGGAAACTCCTGATCTGTATCCCTGCTTTAGTGATTGTAGGGTGTTATGTAGAATGGACATCTGTGACGATTTACAAGGTGGGTGGGCAGACCTCTCCTCCTCCCTCCTGGCCTCTACCACTCAACTCCTCCTCCTCGGTGACCTAAATATACATTTAGACTCTCCTTGCTCCTCCTCTGTACTCTTCCGTGACCTCTGCGACTCCCACTCACTGTCCATCCTCCCCTCTGGCCCGACTCCCTCTGCAGGGCACACACTATGTCTTGATCTACTCTGACCTCCCCCTCTCCATCCCTCTGACCACTCTCTCCTGGAGCGATCACTCCCTCCTCTCATCTCATCTCTCCCTCTCTTCCCCTCAAGCCAAGCCTACCCCAACACTGCCACCTACCTTCTCGGACATCCGGCCCATGAAGCGTGTGTCAGTTGAGGCTTTTGCCGCCACTTTCTCTCTCCCCCCTTCACCTTTGGCTGTTTCACATACTGACACACCCCTGTCTCCGCTCTACTCTTCAATTTCTGATGCTCTTGCCCCTGTCATGAGGATCCGTTTGAAGTCCAAAGCCAAGTGCAATTCCTGGTATAACTCTGACCTAGCTACACTTAAAGTGTAGGGCAGCTGAGAGGAAATGGAGGACTTCCTGTTCATCCTCTGACAAACTGGCCTGTCTCCTGCTACAAAGGCAATACCGACTCTGTCCTCACCAAGAAGAGAGTCCACATTCAAGCGTGTGTCTCTGCAGCATCTACCAACTCGGCCGAACTCTTTAAAATCTGCAAGGAGCTGGCCAACCCTGCTGCAGTCTCTACCCCACCCGTTTCCTCCCAGGCACTATTTCAGAAACCCAGGACATCCTGTCCACCCACACCCCTCCTCTCCCCTCTCCATCTGTGCTTGCTGACCCTCCTTTAGCCACCCTCCCACCATCCTTCTCGTCCTTTCCTCTTTTCACCCCTGACTAGGTCGCCAGACAAGTCCGATCTATGAAAGCCTTGTCAAAACAGGTTCATCCCCGTTTCTCTAAAACCAGCAAGGACCACATTGACACCCTTGCTCCGGCCCTTGCCGATTTTATCAACCACTCCTTTGCCTCGGGATCCTTCCCCTCCCCTCGGAAGCACTCCTTTGTGCATCCTCTTCTCAAGAAACCCACAGCTGATCCTTCTTGTCCAGCTAACTATCGCCCAATTTCCATTACTCCCTTTCTTGGCAAACGCCTGGAAAAGTTGGCCATCTCTCAGCTTAACCTTCATTCCTATTCTGTTGGCTGTCTCCATGACCACCAGTCTGGCTTCAGAGCTGCCAGAAGCACGGAAACTGCTCTCCTGAACATCCGTGAAGATCTGCTCTCCAACTGTGACTCTAACATTCCCTCTGTCCTCATCCTCCTCAATCTCTCTTCTGCCTTCGACACAGTCAACCATACCATCCTGCTCAACCGTCTCCGTGAAAACCTGGGTATCACTGATCAGGCCCTGGCCTGGCTGACCTCTTCTCTCAGATCGACCCTCCCAGGTCCAACTTGGGTCCTTCCTTTCATCTATCTTCCTCTCTACCTGTGGTGTTCCCCAGGGTCTAAACTCTCGCCCTGGCTTTTCAACCAATACCTGGCAACTCTCGTCCACTGCATTGCCACTTTCTGCAAAAATGTCCAGTGCTGCCCTCTGTCACCTCCTCTCCCTCTCTCATCTTTGATTGCCTAACTACCATTCAAGATTGGTGTTCCGCCAATGATCTTTGTCTGAATGCCAGCAAGACAGAGATCCTCCTCATCGGCACACCTTCACCATCCTTTCCCCTCACTCTCTGGCCGGCCTCCCTTGGCCCTCCTCCTACCCCCACCTGCGAGGCTAAGAACCTCAGGGTCATCTTTGACTCCACTCTTTCCTTCTCCGCCCACATCTCTGAGGTCTCTAAAAAAGTCAAATTTCCGACTGCACCTCCTCAGAGGTACTCTGCCTTTCCTCTCCTTCCCCCAGAAGCTCATGGTATCCCAAGCTCTGGTTCTTTCTAGCTTGGACTATTGTAACAGCCTCTTTCTAAATCTACCTGCCTCTACTCTCCGCGCTCTGCAACTAATCCAGAACAGGACTGCAAGACTTGTCCTTAGCCTCAAACCCTGGGATCGTATCTCTCCAGCTCTGAAATCTCTCCACTTGCTCCCAGTGGATGCAAGAATTACATTCAAAACCCTCTGCATTGTCCACAAGGCTTTCTGGGGCCTGGGGCCAAAATACCTTCAGCTATCCCTCCGCAAATACCCCACCTCTCGAGCTCTTCGCTCCTCTACCTCCAACTCCCTCAGGGTCAGTCGTTTTTCAAAGAAACGAGCTGGGGATAGATCTCGGTCTTCGGCTGGGGCCTCCCTCTGGAATAGCCTCCCTGCCACTCTAAAACTTGAGGAGAACCATCTCCGTTTCCGGAAGCACCTCAAGACCTTCCTCTTTTCTTCTGCCTTCGGTCCCCCTTCGCTCTCCCTCTCCCCTGCTGATCTGTTCTCTCTTGGCACTGTGCACCTGGCCACCCTCGGTTCTTCGGGCCCAAGTACCTGCTCACCCTACCACCCTCCCGCACTGGCTCCGGGCCACCCCTTGCACTGGGGTATGCATCTGTACCCATACAGCCCCCCCTTTTTCTTCCTGCACTTATCAGACCTACCCAGTCAGCTGCCTTAAACCTAGCACTTGCAAATTGCTGGCTGCATTACCACCGTCTGTGCCTTTATTATTTATAGTTATTTATCCGTTTCTCCTCTGCTTCGCACTTTCCACTTCTCCCTCCTTCCATGCACTTTTCCCCTCCCATGCACTTGCGCGTTCTCAATGTCACTGGGCCTAGTAAGATCGCGGTTTTGTTCTCCCCCGTTCCCCTCCCTTGCCTTCTCGCGCAAAATAAAATATCAATCAAAAGTCATTAGCAGAGTCAAAGGACTTGCGCAATATGCATGGGAGGAACTGGATACAATGTATAAAAAGAAACAAAGGACTATCGGATGCATCAAGTCCATCCGCGGATCTGAACGCAGCCGCCAGAGGAAGCAGGTGTAGCAGATCTCCAACACGGGAGATTCAAATCCTGCTGGCGGACCATTGGGAAGAAGACCGATAGCAGGCAAGCAGCTTTGGGAGTTCTCTGTTGGGTTTGGCAGTGCAGACCCAACCACACAACCAAGAAAGGGAAGCAAGCCCGGCTGTGTGCGGAGATGCATCGCTGCAGGTCCTGACGAGAAGAGTAGCCTGACGAGCTGACGTAGTCGATCGCCATCACAGGAAACATGGTTATGTACCAGAGCCCATGGGAAGGTAAGGGGAGGTACGGGAGAGCCGGAGAGGACACTACAGCAGGCGGGAGAGATGCTCAAACAGTTTTCCCTCACCTCAGTGGGAGTGAATAAACTATTGGACCTAGACTGCGTCAGTCGTGCCTCCAGCATCATCATCATCCTCGGTGCAGTGGTAACGAGGAAACCACTGGCCACCAGAGTAGGGTCTGGGACCCCAACACGTTTTGAAACATTGCTAACAGATGAGAGTGGAAAAGGGTACGGCAAGCTGAAAGCAGTTAGATGGATCTGTGCCAAGCAATAGCAGGAGAAGGGAGTCATTCTCCTGGTATAGACCCAGTAGTTGTGTTAAAGACGCCAGGGAGTCATTTCCCCGGACCTTATTGGAAACTGTGCCAATTCCAAGAGAACTGAGGTATTCTCTTGGTCCTGAGCTGAGAGTTTTGCTGGAGACACCGGGAGAAGGGAGTCATTCTCCTGGACGTGAAATTGCATAAAGACTGGGTTAAACGTGCAAAGCAGGGGAAGCGAGTCATTCCCCCTGGTATTTCTGTTGCAAGAGAACATTCTTTTGCACACTGTTTAAGAAGCAAGAAAAGGAAGCCATTCTACTGAAGAAGGAACTTCGTTAGTTTATCTTTTAGTTATGATGTAAGGGATGGAAGTAGGTTGTGACAGGATGGAGATTAATTTGATGGACATTCTGACAACCCTTTTACAATTATTTTTGAGACAGTGAACCCCTTCTTAGAAGATGGGAATAGTGAGGATGTTTTTTACAAAAATAAACCACTTTTGTGTCAACTGCCATCTTTCGACATCCTTACACATCTTAGGGAGCTGTTGGGCTCCTGTGTTAATGATCTGCATATATAGGAACCCTTTTCAAGCACTTCAAAACTGCAGTTGCATAGTTAAACAGGTGGCAGAAAGGTGAACACAGAACCTTTTGGGAAACAGCCAAGATTGCGAGACAACCTGCTCTTTGTACAGCGCCGAACTGGAACAACAAAACGCCACAAGGGTAAGAGAGGAGATAAGGAATAGTACAGGGATCCCAAAATCCACATACTAAATTGAATTGGCCAATGCCCGAGGATAGGCTGATCCCTGGGGGAGGATTTGGTATTTTGCACTGCATCACTTGAAAAGATATAGTTCTGTGTTTGGCTGGCTTATCAAGCAGACTGAAATGGGCGAGATACACAAACGCCTCCAGGCACAGAGTGGGGGAAATGGGACTGAAACACAAATGATACTATTCCGAAAAGGTTTCAGAGGCAAGAGAAATGGCGACTGGCAGGATTACATTAAAAACATCTCAAAACACAAATTAATTTGCTCCAAAAAAGAGACACCCAGGCTTTGCCAGCAGCAGGAAGAATTGGGATTTGGGCAATAGATAGTCTTGGAAATCCACTCAAGTCACATTGCATTTATATCTGTGGAAATACAAATTAATTAATTTGCTCCGAAACATACTCCTATATTAGGATCCTTTCCAGCAGGAGCAGAAATGGGGCTTTGAACGGAAGATACACTTACAAATCTGAATTGCAAAAAAACATTTAAAGACTTGTTCACAAATGACACACCTTCCATAGCAGGAGAGAGGTTATGTGACATTTGTAAAATGCTTGAATGTCACTACTTTGGCCTCGAAGTGCTGAGGCAGTATGGACCGACTTTACAACACACAAACCAGTGACTTGAATAATGGACAACATATACAATTATTGTATCACAGCCATTGTGCGTGTTAATGAAATCCTTGTTTGTTATATTCGTTTGCAGCCCTACAGAATTACCAACCACTTTTCCAATTTAAAGACAGGTAAATACAACAAACAGGTAGTACAAATTGCCTAAAAATACCCTATAAGGTAATAGGGAACTAATGACAACATGTGTGCCTGTCGATTCACAAATGTAGAAATAGGTTCAGACCAGTGCTATGGAAGGGATATTAGTATTGCCTGATTTGAAGAGGAACTTCAGTGTAAAAATGTATCTTAATTTGCGCTAATTACAAGGTGCAAATTACTAAGAATTACAAAAGGATATCAAGTGGACATTTTCGAACCCATTTGTGATATTGAAATAAAAATAATTAACAAAATACATTTAAAATTAAAATATATGTTTTACACACCCCAGAAATATCCACATGAGGAATGGGAATTACATTTGGACTACCTGAATTATATTTTTGCTCCCAAAAAAAAAAACAAAAAATAAATATAAAAAAATACTAAAAAAAGAGTGTTAAGATACTCCCACATGAAAATCTTACTTGAAGCCAAGTACACAGGTTTAAGTGTTTTTCTGACATAGTAACGAGGTGGAAGTGCATGCACTCTGCTCATTTCGGATCCCTGTCGGGCCAAACATGACAGGAGGAGCAAACAAGTGCTTATATCTTCTATTAATCTTCTATTATTTCAACACAGAAACTTGGTTAACTGATGACTAAGCGGAAAGCGCCCAAGCATCAAGGCGCTGTTGAGGAAACCGGTTACACATATACATCTTATCAAATGATAAGAGAGCAGGTGGACAGTGTCGGGCAGGGTATTTCATGCTCAGTCCGTGGCATTTCACAGCCTATGAGTCAAGTCCTTGTGTGAATAGTCAGGTCTTTTAATGATAATGATGTGTTATTTATATAGCGCCTTAATCCAAAGCGCTTTACAGAGCACATATTTACATACAATATCACCCAACCGAAATTGGTACTCATTTATCGACCACGGAAGGATGAAAGGCTGAGTTGGCCTTGCCGGGATTCGAACCTGCGACCTGCAGATGGTGCTCAGATCGCAGCAGCAAGCGCTCAACCCGCTGAGCTATCTTACCGGCTCTGTGGAATGGCCAGTATGAGTTCTCTGCTCTTAGGGAGGGAGGTAGAGCATTCCAGTGTTCGACTCCCACTGCAGGGACGCTTGATCCCCCTGCCCTGGATTTTTTGAAGGTTGGAGGAAAGAGGCAGTGGGCGTGGATCGTCCTTACTGGTCTGGTGGATAGTGTTTTTCCCGGGCAGTATTTGATATGCATTTATGCGTAATGAGTGTCTTGAAGATTATTCTTTCTCTGATAGGAAGCCAGTGCGCCTCCTGTCCAGCTACTGAAATGTGATCTTTTCCGGTATATTGAGTGCTGCTTGCAGGGCATTGTTCTGGATTATTTGCATTGTGTTAATGTTTTGTTTTGATGTCCCTGTAAATGGGACATTTCAGTAGTCAAATGGTGCTCCTGTGATTGCTCTGGCGAAGGGGAGGCAGCTAGTCGGAGTGAGGAATTGCCTGGCTCTGTTTATGAGTTTTGCTGTGTACGCCGCTGAGGAGGCGATAGCATTCTCCTGCCTGGAGAGGGATAGAGGGATAGTGAGGCATCCAGTCTATTGCAAGAATGGCTGGAGACCCTACTAACAGTATCACTGTCTTATCATCGTTGAGGCATAGGTGGTTCGTGGCCATCCAGGCTGGATGGTGGAATAGATTATTTTGGTCCTGAGGGAGTCTGTCGTAGATGCCTCTAAGTGGGAGGACTATTGGAGTGTCATCAGCATAATGTAGGTTAGGCCAATGGAGTACAGGAGGTTGAAGAGGGGTTTAGTAAATATGTTGTAGCTGGTGGGTTTCAGGATTTCCCCTACTGTGAAGCCGGGATCTTCCTTGAATAACATCCACCGACCTGGAGGTCAATAGATGATGTAGACAGTTATAGAGCCTGTGGGGGAGGTTGTGAAGAGATCATGGTTCCCATCCCTCGAGTTGTGGGCCCGTCTGATGTTGAGTGAGTCTCTATGGACGAGTGCTACACCTCCTTCTCGTGAGTCCTTTCTATCATTTCCGAGCATGGTGTAGTCGGTGGGGAGTTCAAGTGAAAGCGCTGGGCCTGCCACTTTGTGGAGCCAGGTTTTAGTTATGGCTAATAGGTCGAGGTCTTGCGTGGGGACCAGGTCATGCAAGTCCAGGTAGCAATCTTGCGTTGATGAGTGCTCCCTTAAGTAGGGGTGGGCTAGAGTGTAGGTGAGGAAGGCTGGAAGATTGTGTGGAGGATAGGGGCAAGGTCTTTCTGGTGTGGCAATTGAGATTGGGGTTGATTATGTAGGGTGCTTCTTGCGTGACCAGGTTATGTCCGTTGAGTATGGTGGGTGTCTCGTTGGATTGGCTTGGTGGGTGCGTTTCTATCAGAGGTGCACCTTGTGGACTGATGTTGTGGGGATCTAGGCTTGTGTGGGATGCTAAATCGGGCACCAGGGGGCTTAGTTAGGAGTCTGTGCTTCAAACGAGTTCTTGGGCATTTCTAAATTGGATAGTGGCAGGTTGCGCGTGTGGTCTTGAGACTGGGAGTCTCCACCTTAGTCTTGTGTTCCTCGTGGAGACTGAGGTTGGCCTCTGGTAGGGAGCAGTGGAGCGTTACTTTGCAGGGCTAGCAGAGCTGAATTGTCCAGTGAGTGGGATGATGTTGCTTGTATCCGGTCAACAATTTCTCACGTACGTGCAGGGGTCATTAATTGCTGCCGTCGCTCTATACTGTGGTGGTGAGTTGAGTTGGTCAGAGGGAGGGGTGTAACTTGTATGTCCCCAATTAGAGGAAGAAGTGCATGTTGGTCTCATTCTAGCCGTAGAGATATAATTCCAGTGTCTGTTGGGAGGCGTGCAAGGAGAGTGAATTCTGCCGGTTGGAAAAGCTACATAGCTTGTGGCTGGCAAAGGCGGCGCACAGGTTTTCTTGCAGTGGTGTTGCAATTGCAGGGTGTGGGGGTCCTCGTCACTGAGGGTGCTAGCAGACTTTTGCTGCGGTGTGGCTGCATCTAAGTGCTGATAGGTCCCGCCTTGGTATGGACCAGGAGCTTGCATACTCAGTGGCGGCATGCTAACTTATATTAGGAGTTTAGGATGTCATTTGGAGCGGCTGAGTAGCAATGGCACGTGGGTCTGATAGCAGGCAGTGTTGATCAGTATGTGCACGCCAGGGTAGTGCGGCTGGTAGGAAGGGAATAGGAGGTATGCAGGGATTGTATTAGAGTGCAGGATAACGAAGCACTGCGGGCCGGAGCCAGCAGTATATGCATATACACAAGGCTTACCTTCCAGGTGCATCGACTGATGTATAGGGCATCATCCATATTAGTAAGCAGCAGAGAACTGCAGAGGGTTCTGTGGGCAGCCTTATGTCTCTGCCTTTGGACGAGGCTGGCTGCACCATCCGGCTTCAGACGAGGGGCTCATTTGCTGCATTGGCTGGCCAATGAGCACCTTGATGTGCTTCTGCTGCAGTGCGGTGCACGCTTCTGTGTCGCCATCTTTGGTGAGCAATACACTAGGCCGTTCTCTCGGCTTACACGATTAAACTCAGCAACTGTACCGGCAAGGGAGGAGGTAGTGTTGCATCCATACACAAAGACTCAATTGAGGCCCTAACTCTGCTACACACTCCAAGACTGCTCATCGGTCCCACTACACTGTACTAACTCACACACAGTCATTCTCAACTTTCTCCTAGACCAAACCTATTAAAATCAATTGTCATAGATGCAGTAGGTTACCCTGTGTGTGTCAGCTAACAAATGACAATACGGGAGATTCCAACGTTTGGCTGGAAAAGGAAAAAATGACACTGCTTCCAACCAAACCCTGATCAGAGAACTTGGATGCCCTCCACCTTAAGCAGTTAGTAAGACGACTCACAGATGCAGCCAGACACATTCAACCTTGATTAGGCAATTTAAAGACAGCAAGACAGACATGATTTTCACAAAACTGGAATTACATGTCTCTGTCTATGTCTGTGGGCTTGTAATGCGCCGTAAGCCTGCAGGCATCAGGGCGCAGAGAAACCGATGGTGCAACATTCACGAATGTAAAGACTTTGAGTTCTTAGTGTCCTGGAGAACCTGAGAGAGATCAAGAATACTTTAAACTATTGGAATAAAAAAGAGTTTTCAGTGCTTTCCTGAAACTAGGATAGTTTCCTTCCTGTCTCAGGGCAGCGGGTAACCTGTTCCAATAGTTCACGGCCTTGAGCGAAAAGATCTGCTACATCCGGATGCCCGTTTAGCATCAGATATATTTAGGAGACATACGTCTGCTGATCTTAGACATCTCTGAGGCGCATACATTGAGAATTGTTTTTTTAAATAACTCAGCGCCTCTCCAAAGAGGCATCTATGCTCTATCGTCATGGCTTTAAACTTGACTCTGTCCTCTATTCTGAGCCAGTGCAATTCCTTTCTTTCTGCTGTTATGTGGTCTCTGTATTTCATTTTCTTAATGAACATAAACCCTTCTTTCCCAAACCAGACCGAACATTAAAAGAAATGCTTCAACTTCTCTACGAATAGATCTAACAAACCCTTGATGTCCAGGTTCCAAAGAAGCCCTTCAAATGACCCAAAAGAAGCAAGCCTCTAGATTGCTCACCTTCAAACGCCACCATCTCAAAAAAAAAATCAGGGAGCAAATGCACATCGAGAAAAACATCAAACAAAACAGTATACCACCAACAGCACTGGCATAAATGATTATGGCCAAAAAAGCCCTTTTACACTCAGAGTCTGCACAACAAACTCAGAAGGAAATGTTAAAAATGAACACAGAATTCAAAAGTCCTTTTGGGATGAACGTCCAATGTTCCACATGTGAGAGATAATACAAACTGAGAAAGCCCATAAAACACAAATATGAAGCCACACCAAAGCCCAGAAGTCCAGCCATGCATTCCCAATACATGGACACTTCTGCCATCTGCCTGTGATGTGAGAAACAGTAGACAGCAAGACACATGCATATACACTTAAAAGTTCAGCTTTGTAGAAAGATGACAGATACAACTAGCCAGTAAGCACGCATTAGGAATCAAGGCAGCACAAACCCACACATGTGCAAGTGAGAAGGCCCCAGGCGATAGGGGGCATTTTAGGCAATACAATGAACATTTATTAGATACAGCAAGAGGTAGCAGACACAGAACACAACATATGCATAACTAATACCCTTTAACTATGAACACAAAGTATGCCTCAATGGGAGCTTTCTCCTTTTAAATGCAGGAATTCCTGCCTATAGCCAATACCAGCAAACCAGCAGGATCACTAAGACCTGTGCCACCACAAACAACTGAAAAGCCAAAACCCAACATCTCTGGCATGCCTACATGTTCTAAACACCCATCAACTGAACAAGCCATTGTCCTGATAGTCATCCAAACGGTTTACGTTCAGGAGAAAATATGTCCACGTTGTTAGAAGTTACTAGTCCAGGTATCTAAAGAAAAAAAAAACGTGTCCCATTTATTCTCCAAATGGGACACTTTTTCCTCGCCAACAGTCAACTATCACTCACCATTGGCTGGTGGCAAGTGCATTTGGAGGGCTATATTATACCTTTACTTAAGCATAACTAACATTAAAGATCAGGCAAGCTACAACTCCATTTCCAAGACACCATCCACTGCAGAAATCCTGAAAAAATGTAATCCAGGACCAAATGAAAATCAACAATATTAAGCACGAATCCAAACATAGATTCAGGGCTACAAGGAGAACAGTACCCACACTCATATATTGAGATATACCAACACATTTACAATGCTGATGCAGACATATCAAGTGTTTTTTTTTCTCCAAGTGCACATGCAAGAAACATTGTCCTCCTTTTACACAAAAAAATTACAATTAATAAAATTGTCATTTAAAAATCATATAATTAAAAAACTGTTCTTAAGTCCAATTATTAAAATTCTAAAAAGGCAAACTTACCTTACAATTAATTAGTTCCATAAAATACTCCTTTGAACCAAGTTAAAAACGTTATAATATTCCATAAATCAAACAAGCAGAACCAAACTTCCTGGTTTTCATTCATACGCAATCCAACCCAAACTCTTAAATTTGGATAGGATTATTCAGTTTTTCCAAGGCCTTAATCCAGATATGATGAGCAGCCGCGCCTATAACAAGTGAATTTGCTGCCAAAAGCATAGACCAAAATTGATCAGGACCCACCAGTCCAGGTTTTTGATACATACCCCTTTGCGTATTCCTTTTGTAAATATACACAATTAGTAAGACTATGCCTTTGGGTCTCCACCTGCAAAGAACATAATCTACAAATGCACTTTTCCCAAGGGATCCCCAAACATGATCCTGTATTTTTAAAAACTGGAAAAAAATGTAAGCGCATGGCAAGAATGAATCGCCGAAGCTTTGATAGATGGTCAATTGCTTGAATCACGACCAGCTGTTTTGTTTTATGCACCATCTTTAAAAGGTAAAGGACCTGCCATGAACTTGGAGGTATATCAACTTCAAGTTCTCTAAAATATAGCAGGACCAATTCATTATACCAACTGCTTTTTGAACGATGCTCAGCATGTAAAATCGTCGGGTTCAACAGGGTCACTTCCTGTGTTCCGCCAAACTTAATCTTGGCCCATAGTTCACATGCTGCCATCCTCCAAATAGACATCAAGGAGGGAAGCCCAAGTTCTAGACGGATCGCCTCAACCGGGGCCATTATCGCCAGACACACCACAGAGCGTAAGATTTTCCCCTCTAATTTAGGAAGTCAATTAATTAACCTCAGAGGACATACCTCCAGTGCGTACAAAATGCATGGCACGATCAATGCATGGCACGATCACAGTCCTATACACTCAAATTCTTGCCTCCAATGAACAACCTCCATGTGCGTCAATGATTTTCTTAAGTGTCGTCCATTTTTTTACCAGGCTTTATTGCCAATTGTTTAACTTAAGTGAGCCGAGGTCATTTTGGGTCTAATTCCCAGTCGTAGATATTTGTACGCTGCAACCCGTTCTAGGGTATTCCTCCCACGCCCCATTTTCCACCTGAGGGATGGCGCTCCATTGGCCCCCTGCCCACAATCATCACCTTAGGTTTTGAGGCATTGGGGGACAACCCCAACTTTGCTGCATATGTATGTAATGCTTGTAAGGATCTCTGGAGACCTATAGCAGTACGGTCCAGTAAGACCGTATCATCTGCATAGGTAATGCAGGGCAGCCCTTCATTTGCGTAACACAGGGGAACATTTTGCAACGCCCCGATTATCAAATGTAATTCTGCCGTATACAGATTGTAAAGCAGTGGGTCCAAATGGCACCCCAGCTTAAGACCTCCATTTGTGACAAAAGGCTTAGTAAGTGCTCCATCCTGAGAGGTCCGCACCCTCACCTCAGTATCAGAGTGGACTGCTTTGATGAAATATAGCAAAGTCGGATCTACACCCCATCTCTCCAGTTTCTCCCACAGCCTTGACCTGATAACACGAAGACTGCGAAGTAACCCACGAAGGCGAGGTAAACAGCTGTACCTGGATAAGAGTAGGTGTCAGAAATATAATACGATAGGTTGTTTATAACGCGCTTAATACCCAGATGTGTCCAAGCACGGACCTGGGGATCGAACCTTTGTTGCTCCGTGTCGTCTTGCTTCCAAGGCAAGCACGTTGCCGCTGCGCTATCCTCCCAGGACAAATAAGGGCGAGCAGACCCCACAACGGTTCTGCTCCCCTTTCTAAAACCCGTCTGATGATAGGGCAGTAATCCTTCTATTTTTACCCAATCCGACAAGAATGAGAGGAGGATGGATGCAAAGAGCTTCACACTGCCATCTAACATTGCAAGTAGTCTAAATTTCCCAGCAAGTTATGAGTAACTTTCTTGTGGGCTGGAATGAGAATAGAACTTTTCCAAGTACTTGGGATCCTTCCCTTATCACAAATTTGTAAAAATACGTGGCGTAGCATAGTACCTCACAAGATAGGATCACTCTTTATGACTGTATTGGATAAGCCACCTGGCCCCACGGCCCTAGAAGCCTTCATCTCAAGTATCATGCCCACCAAATCTGTATCCCTGATGGTATCAACGGCCAATGAGGACCGCATCGAAAGGATTTACCCCTCTCCCCTTTTTTCAGTGTCTAACCAATAAGTCTCTTCAACATGTGTGCCCCATTGATCCTCAGACACACCACATTTTTGTTTTTGTTTGTTTTTTGTTATTTATATAGCGCTACGAACCCTCAGGCATCTGAGCGCTGGTTATTTCCCACGGTGTGTGGTGCTCATTTATCGACCTCAGAAGGATGAAAGGCTGAGTTTGGCACTGCCGGGAATCGAACCTGCGTCCGCAGGCTCTGCGCTGATGTCAAAGCGAGCGATCTACTCGCTGTGCTATCTGACCGGCTATTTCTGTGTCTGAACCCCCCCCCACATCATTAGATCGAATCAGATACCAAAGTTCCTGGGAATTATTTGTCCTGATCAAGAAGTTAAACTTCCAGGCAGCAGACTTTACCCTGCGTCTATAACTCTGGAGCCAGGTTTTATAATTTGCGTGTGCCTTAGACAAGATCTTTATCTTGTCCTCCATTGGGATAACAATATTTCTTTAGTTTTTCGCATCAATATTGTTAATTCTTTCTTTTTCTTGGCAATGCCAATGTCAAACCATCTGCCTGCATCCAGGACTAGAACACAAACCATGCAACCATCCTCTCCAGATCGCAATCATGTCTGCTGAGGATTTCTGCCCCTCCCCCGCCCCACTCAACTGCTAACCCAAAACTAGCAATCTGATCATTCATCCAACAAGGCCTATTCCCTTGTGCATTTAATGACAGGTTTTCCCCACCTATAATGGATGGCTTTTTTTTATATACAGCCGGAAGCTCATATTAAGCAGATCATGAACACTACTAGCTAAGGGTATAATTTCAAGTTGAGGTTGGTAGTTCCTAAGTATCTGGTTTACAAAAATATAATCAATGTGGCTACTATAGGTGACATTCGACAATGTGGTTTGATTTGCCATCAGTGGGCAAAGGTCAAACTCATCCAAAGCCTCACGCTATTGCTTTGCTCGCAAAGCCAGCGCCCCCTTCCTCCCACTGCCTTTGGAGCCCAAACTAGAGTAGACACAATCTATGTTAAAAATCGCTGGTCAGTATAATGGTTCCTTTAGGGAACGTGGTTATCCAGTCCCAAAGGGCATCTATAAACCCTTCTTTCAAAGCATCAGTATTGTCCCCACTTGGAGTGGAGGGTCATAAAGGGTTACTACCAGGGTGGCCCCTATTCCCACTCTCAAATTAGTAATATGTCCACAAATTTAGTTCTGATGACATCTTGAGGGCTGAAATTCTACAAGATTCAGGCTTATCCTAGCTCCAATACAAAGACCACCTTCTTGGGCGGCTTGAAAGACTGAACAAGGTGGTAAACCAGTCAAGCGCAAAATGAGAGTTTAGCCATGTTTCTTGTAAGCAGAACATTTTTGGAGGTCTTTAAAACATCCAAGGATGGTTGATAATTCAGGGAGGATCTATAGCCCCTCGAGTTCCACGATAATACCTGTAGGTAGCACACTTCCTTCGCACTTGTTGGTCAAATTGAGGACTGAATAACCGGAGACCAGTAACCCATCAATCTAGGATGGCCTAGTCCAGCGCCGAAATCAGCTGGCTCTTTCTGACTTTACTTTTGTGGGTAGGCAGTTATTTCATGGGCCAAAGGGTGAAAAACCATTATCGCAAAACTTAGCTCTTTCAATGCGCCTGCATTTTTGCAGACACTTTCCAATACAAATGAAGATTCAAAGTTAACCACCACCCAGTTGGTAGTGCTGTAATATGCAGGTAGTTCCCGCCTGTTAAAGTCCTTTTAAGTAACAGCTTCAGGGATAAGGTGCAGCAACTCCAACAACCAAGAGCAATTTAGGAAGGGACTTGACTCCATAGGATTAAGTTCCATCAATTTAACATGGTACAAACCTTTAAAAGGAGGTCACTTTAGTTTGTGTGGGCATCAGAACCTGGAGTGGCGGACAGAGTTCTTCCACTTTTTTCAACCATTCTCCAGACATTGGGCCAAGGGGCGTGGGTCCTTCAGTCAGTGGACAATCCCTTCCCATTACAGCCCTCACTCCAAGCATAGCCGACAGCTCTATGGAGACATTATCTCCCCTTACTACATTGGTGGTTGGGTTTGCGGATTTGAACTTGGGGCTTCATTGGTAATTGGTTTCACAAGCAGGCTTACATCTGCTCTTCTCAGATGCCACCCATTTATCCAAAGTGCCCTGTAACTGGACCCTTCTTATCATACCATCACCCATTACTCTAGTAATGATTTTCTTCCTTGTTGGTTTTTGCAGAGTGGATTCACCATTTTGATTTCTTATTTATTTATTCAGATTTGTAGAGCGCACGTCAGCCTGGGGGCATCGTGGCGCTTGTTACAGACATACCTTGGTTACAAAAAATACAATACAAATAAAGCAATATTAACAAGGAGTACATTATTTACAGTGAGAAATGGTATTTGTACAGTAGCAAAGCAGTATATTTACATGGATTCGCAGGGGTCACATTATTGTGCAAGGAAAGAGGTCTTCAGTTTCCTACAAAAGATCGGGAGGGATTTTTCCGCTCTAATGTCTGCAGGGAGAGCGTTCCAGGTCTTGGCGGCAATGTAGTGGAAGCTTAGGCCACCAGCTTTGGCTTTTTTGATGCGTGGAATGCAGAGTAGGTTGGTGTATTGCGTCCTGGTCGGACGGGTGGAGGAGGGTTTGGAGATGGTCTCTGATAGATAGGACGGGGCGGAGAGGGAGAGGCATTTGTGGGTGAGGATTTTGAGTGTGATCCGTTCTTTAACCGGGAGCCATTGGGCTGAATGTCTAGCATGGGAGATATGCTCTCTTCTTGGGATGCTGAGAGCGGCCCTGAGCGCATTATTCTGTGTGACTTGGAGTCTGTAAGTTTTTTGCTGATGTGCCCGCTAGGAGGGCATTGCAATAGTCCAGTTTGGCTCCAATGGTTGCTCTGGCTATAGAGAGGCAGTTGGGTTTGGAGAGGTAAGGCTTGATGGCGTTTATGAGTTTAGTGGTATGGGCGGATGAGGGGGTGATAGCGCTGACTTGTCTGTTCATAGATAGAGAGGAGTCTATGTATACTCCCAGAGTTTTTACCGCTGTTGAGACGGGGATGATGGAGTTGTCAATGGAGAAGTTAGCGTACAGTATGTCCAGTTTGTCTAGGGTGCTCTGTTGACCCAATATCATGATTTCCGTCTTGTCTCCATTTAGGCAGAGGCCGTTTACTGCCATCCAAGCCTGGATGATGGCGTAGATCGAGTGGAGTGCCTTTGCGTCGTCGTGGTATGAACCTGAGAGGGGTAGAAGTACTTGTGCGTCGTCCGCGTAGTTCGTGTATGTAATGCCGTAGGAGTTGAGTTTGTCAAAAAGTGGTTTAGTGTAACGCTCACCTGGTTCCCACGGGGGCGCTGGTCTAGTCTGGATTGCTGTGGCCTCTTCTAGCGTGATGCGCAGGACCCGGAACACCGATTGGACAGGACCTCCAAATCGTGCTTGCCTGGCCCGTAGGAAAACCCTTCTGCAGATGAGAAAGGGGATTAACAGTCTGCAGAATAGTGTGCTAGATCCCCCCCTTCTCCCCCTTCCCCCTTCGTTCCTCTCTAACTTCCTCCAAACCCCGGTTTAAGCTCACCTTATGGTTTGGAAGGATGAACTCTCCATCCTGCTCTGGTGCAGAGTGCGTGTTCGTCCAGTTACTTCACTGGTTTTCAGAATGGCGCTGGCAAAATCCACTTGACTTTCCTGAGCGATGCGCCATAAGTATGAAAGTTCAAAGTTCAAGTGAGGCCCCCTTTATGTTGTCTTTCTAACCTGTGATCTGTCCTTTATTTCAGGTGCAGAATGAAGGCGATGCGTCGAGGGGTTAAACTGCCGAGGTGAGTAGTGATGAGGGCGATCCCTCTAAATGTCCTGATCATTCCCCAGAAATGTCTCTTGTCCTTTCCCCATAGGGGCCGGGGTACGGTACCTGCCAACGGGGCGGCGCCGACCCGAAATGTGGAAGAAAAGCCGGTAAGTGTTATGGCTGTTAATCAGGCTTTCCTTCTGTGTTCCTTCTGCTCACCTTTTGTTGCTTCCTCTCTCCCCTAGGTGCAGAGATATGGCGTCCGATGCTGACAGCCGCGATGGAGCCGGGAGATGTCTCGAGGACAGGTGAGTGAAGCGTGGCGCTGCAGCGAGCAACGCAATGCTTTTAAATGGAAGTCTTTCTTCAGGGATGCTGGCGAGAAGAATCCGGATGCAGGTAAGAAGTTTGAAATAGTCCTGGGCTTTCACCTTTCTCTTCTCTTCCTTCCTTGCAGGTCTTCCAGGTTCGAGGCGGGCGTGGCTGGAGTCCAGGAGCAGGAGCAGACACGGTGAGCGTTAAGCTGCAGGAAGCAGAACAACGCGAAGCATGATCTGCTGTCTGGGTGTGGCTTAAATAGCCTCCAAAGAATTCCCAGGTATGTATCCTTCCCCAACTAGGTATGTATCCTTCCCTGGCCACGCCCTGTGAAAAAATAGTCCCTTTCAGGTCTCAGGGAGGCCTGAAGCGTGCAGCATGGTCTGCATCAGGTAAGTGCACAAAAGACCTCCCTTTATGAGCCTGGCGCCTAAGGCGCCAGGACTGAGTCCAAAGAGCCTCTATAAGGGGCCGCTGGGCTTTTACCCGAGGGCATGATGCCTACTTCCGGGGGTGCTGGGCCTGGCCTGGTGCTCCGGGGGTAGGCATCATGACATTTAGTGAACAGGTTGTAAAGTGTGGGAGCCGGGCAGGACCCTTGAGGGACTCCGCAGTGGATTGTCGTCGGAGTGGCGTTGGCGATGTCCGAGAAGACTTTCATGGCTCTACCCTCTAGGAAGGAGGTGACCCATAGAGCTGATTCTTTAGAGAAGTAGAGTAGAGTGTGAGGTGTGAAGTGAGGGTCTTGTGATCGACTAGATCAAAGGCGGCCGAGAGGTCTAGGAGGAGCAAGAGAGCTGGCTTGCCCTTGTCTACGATTTGGGTGATCTGATTTTTTAAGTCCACCAGGGCTGTTTCTGTGCCATGTCCTTTCCGGAAGCCCGATTGCCTAGTTCCAGGGATGGAGTGGGTTTCCAGAAAGTGCTGGATTTGGCAATGTGCGGCTTTGTCCAGTAATTTCAGGAGGAATGGCACTGTGGTTATTGGTCTGTAGTTGTTGGGTTGTAGGGGGTCGAGGGTAGTTTTTTTTTTTTTTTTTTTTAGGAGGGGCCGGACCCAAGCCTCTGAGGCTAGCAGGGATAATGCCTGTTTTAAAAGACACATTGATGAAAGCCGTAAAGAGCGGTGCAAAGCAATCTGCGCAGTCTTTGACGAGTTTTGGTGGGCAGATATCGCCTTTGCAGGGGGAGGGTTTGAGATTGTTTAGTAGATTGATAACTTCTGTTTCAGTGACGTCCCTGAAGGAGAAGTCAGATATGGTGGGCTTGGGCGGGGAGGGTGAGGCGTTAGAAGGCTTGGTACTTGTCTGTTTAGGTAGTGCTTTGCAATGGTCTTTGATTTTCTTTTGGAGAAGGTCAATTTTGTGTAGCATGGCCGTTTGAATGCTGGCACACCACGCTTCATCTTTGATTATCTCATCTGGGGTATTGGGGGGGGGGGGGATGAGCTTGTTGAAGATGGTGAAGATCTCTTTAGTGTGCGATTTGGCATTAGAGATTTGTGCGTTCAATGCGTTGTCTTTAGCAGCAGTGATGGCTATTTTGTATTGCTTGGAGATTAAGTTGAACTCATTTTTGGTGCTGTTGCAAGGGTTGGATTGCCAGCTTTTTAGAGCTGCTCTTTTGTGGGATCGCATTGAGTGCAGTTCTTCAGTGAACCAGGAGTTGGTGTGTAGTGATTTCTTTTCTTTTTTCCATTCGAGTGGTGCCATTTCATTGATAGCTTTAGTGACGACATCTTTGTAGATGTCTGCCAGAATATTGGGGTCATTTGCGAAGGGGGGTGCTAGTTTGGGGGTGTTGAGGTATGGGAGCAGGTTGTCCTCTTTGAGTTGTTTAGAGCTTCTGACTTGTGCAGCGATAGCAGGGGTCAGAGTTTTGTGATTTTTGGTGATAGGGATCGAGAATTCGATGCAGTTGTGGTCGGTCCATGGCAATGATGAGATCGAGGTGATACTGGAGAGACAATTATGGTCTGCGACCCAGTCTAGAATACGGCCTTTGGCGTGAGTGGGGGTTTCTACTTTTTGAGTGAAGCCTAGGTCGTTAAGTTGTTTGGAGAGGGCGACTGCAGATTTGTCTTTAGCATCATTAAATCCCAGGTTGAGGTCTCCTAGGAGAAGGGTTTTGGTGGAGCTTTTGATATTATTGCTGAAGATGCTTTCCTGAGAGTCAGGGGTGGTGCCTGGGGGGCGATATAGTAGGTGAATGTTGATGGTGCTGTTGGGTGACAGTGTGAGTTTGGTCGATAAGAGGTCAGAGTTGTTGGTCGAGGAGTGGCTAACAAGTCAGAGCTGAAGATTCTCCTTGTAGATGAAGGCTACTCCGCCTCCTATTCTTTCAGGTCTGTCTTGTCTGAGTATGGTGAAGCCAGGTGGTAGTGCAAGAGTGACGGCTGGGCCTGATGCTTCATGTAACCATGTTTCTGTGATGGCTAGTAGGTCAATGTTGTTATTAGTTATGAGGTCATGAATATTAGATGCGTGAGCTGGGAGGGATCGAACATTGAGGAGCGCACATTTGATGTGAGGTATGATTGTGGAGGTGAGGGTGGTAGATGTGACTGATGTGTTATGTGTGGTTATAATGTAGGGTGTGGTTAGGTTAGTGTGTGGTTGTTTGTGGGTGAGAGGGTGTTCAATGTGAGGGATGTGTTTGGAGAGTTCAATGGGTGGGGGTTATGTGCTGAATACGAGTCTATCCAGTCTGTACATTCTAGCGGTGCAGGGGGTGTGTTAATGCGATGTGAATGAGTTTGTGAGGTATCCGGGGCAGCGGGTTGTATTGGATTGGGGGGTGGGCTGTGTGGCATGAGTGCGAATTGAGGGCGGATTGATGTGTACGGTTGGTAAGCAGTGAGTGTAGCAAGGAGAGTGAGCAGTATGGCGGTGGTGGCGGCGAGCTTGCAGATGGCTATGGGCATGATTGTGTGCTAGGTGGGGCGCAGGAAGATAGCATGTGGTCAATAAGCAACCATAAGACAACTAGATTGCAGGGTGGTCAATAAGCGACCATAAGGCACAACAAAAATGCAGGGTGGTCAATAAGCGACCATAAGGCACATTCCTTGTATGCACCGGCAGCTTCTTTGTAGGGGTACAAAGCTGGAATCTTTTCTAAAGGGGGTGGGGGTTTGGATTTATTTCAGGAAGTCTAAGGTGAAGGTGAGAAAGAAGCATTAAGTAGCAAGTTTTCTGCCAAGAGTACCTCCAATACAGAGCATTCAGATTCTGCCACTAACTTCTTGGCAATGGTTTCCTCTGTTCTATGTGGATAGGTGGAACAGAAATCTATGCTTCCTGTGGTGTTAGTCTCTTTCTTGATTTGACTTCCCTACTCACCTATGGAATTTCGCGATGAAGCAACTTTACCAGGGACACCACCAAAACCTTAAGGCCCTGCCGGTCCTTTGCAATTTTAGGACATAGCGAGAAGAGTGCTTAGATGTTTGCCTCCAGCACCCCCACCAGGTCTATTCCAGGCTGCTGTAATTCATAAAGCTCTCCGCAGGAGGTTATGGTCAACTGATCGTCCTCATCCTCAGATTCGCTTTCACTAGAGGAAGATTCCTGAGTTGCGAGTAATTTTTCCAAGTCCTGAGTCAGACACATTGGTTACCACATTTTTATCAAATATGAAGTCCCGGGGGTACACAGAGTTTCTCTAAATTACCTTGCACAGCTTCAGTAGAGACCCATTGTTGTCTAGTGATATATTCTCTGGAGGATTCAATCTCAGGGCTTCTTTGCGTTTCTTGTTTAGGTTGTGTACTCTGGTCCTTCTGCAGTAGCTTTTCCTAAGGCACAGAAGTCAACGTGGTATATTTCCGAAAAAAGCATCTATACTGGACTGGCAGTGTCTGGTATGTTCCCCCGTTCTCGTTTTTTTCCTTTCTCACAATGCAAGGAGTTTAAATTTGTCCTCTTACGTGATGGACTAGAGACAGTCTTTCCAGTCTGCTGTACATCACTTCAAAGTGTGACCCCTTGACATTTTTTGTTGCTTAGTTTTTTTCATAATGGAAGTCCCACAATGACCAAAAGGACTAGGTTCCATTTTTGGTTTAGCAGATTGTTAGTCTTGGCAAGTCCTAAAACTTATGAGCCACACAAAACCTTCTCCTGGAGGAAGACACAGTGTCATGGGGAGAATGTCACTTCATGAAGTAAAAGCCTGCAGCCCAAGTGCATTTATCCTTCTAGCCATTTCTGCTGGCTTCCACACCATCAGCCTTGAAATCCTCCTGAAGCAACTCCACTCTATGTAGGATTAGAAGGAGCAGAGATGCGTTTGAACATCTGTCCCTCTCAAGACAGCAAGTAGGTCACGTACGTGCCCTAATTCAGATTACACCCTTGCAACATCACCTCTAAGTACCCAAGGATCTAACCCAACTCCAGTACTTTTAAACATGTACATGACCCACCCAACCTCTTGGAAATCATCAGCAACTCAGGTTTCACATGATTGAACTATGTGGAAGACACTGAAATGATCTACAAACTCACTCACGCTTAACCACATACAAATTCGACCCCAACACCCGCCTCCCACTAAAACTAAACCCAACCTAATTTGAACATATGACACCACAAAAACCAATCTCTCATTGATTAATGGACCAGAGGAAATTAGATCTTTCACCACAGCTGACGGATCGGAAACCTGACACTTCATGGACAGCGCTCTCAAAATCAGACCCAAAGTTAAAGCCATTGTGGGATGCTGCTTCTTAAAGCATTGAACCATCCAGCGCATCACATCATGCCATATCCAACATTACCACACCGTACTGCGGCATTCATCACCCTAATACTTCCCAGTCTGGACTGAACCAACAGCCTCTACCTGGTCCATTAGGAAGATTTGTTAAAATGCCTACAGCGCATCATATACAGATTAGTTAGGCTCCTCTTAACACTAAATAAATGGGAACATCACCCTGGGTCTTGTAGCATTCCACTCTCTCACAATCAAACAGAGGGTACAATTTAAAACCTTCTGTATTACCCATCGCACAGCAGAGGCCCTGAATCCATCAAGAAGAAATTCATCTACTACACAACTGTTCAAACACTTCACCCCAGCAACAAAGCCTTACCAGCAGTCACCCAAACTAGTAGCAGTGAATCAAACTCTGCAACTTAATATCATGCATCACACCACAGAATAACTTCTTGTAACAACTAACAGATCTAATGGAGTCGAAAGATAGAATCTGCTGTTATCTAGGAACAAGGCTGGAACAAACAAACCTATAGGGCACCATCATAAAATTGGACCAATCAAAATCTTTCACCTTGCCATCCCAGGCTGTAACTAAAACGCACCAGAACTACTCCAACAAACCAGTGCGGACATGCAACCCCCATGTCTGAACCTCGTGGACTTTAACAACATAATAACAATGTGTTTTTTGTCCCTGGAATACGTCTAACTTTTTTACCCCATATAAACTGGCTCACCACTTGTTAACAATTGTGCTATTATACAGGCACCGATTGTGGGAATGCCTCTGCCATCTGTAAATATTGTATTGCAAGTAATTTTTGTTCGAAATTGACATCCCTGTTCTTCAAATAAATAAAAATACAAATGAACTTGGACCCAAAGTCCAACCTTACAAACAAGAATGAAATAGAGACTGGACCCATTTGGGACAGCCCACCAACATTACCAATAAACGGTGCATCAAGCTTAATCACCTTTCTTTCTAAGCGAAGTAGGTGAGCGATTGTGCTTCGAGACCCTCGTTGGCCTTTTGCCTTGCTGATTATTTTTTTCTGAGCCCCGTTGCGTGCCCTCTCCTCTCTGCCCGCATTCAGTTCCCTGTTGTCCTCACCTCCCGCCTCCTAGCCTGCCCACCCTCCCAGATTGGTGTGCTTGATGGTCATAACTGACCTTCCCACCTCAGTCCTCTGCCTGTGCAGCCCCTGCGGCTAGGGCCCCAAGGCAAAGGCAGCCCCAGATCGTGTCTGCAGGTGTCAGCAGGGAAAACCAGTGGCCAGCCATCATCCAGCAGCTACTACCAAGGTGGGTGTGTGGGTGTGGACTGAGTGGGGAGTAGAGCAATCACTCTACTCCGATGCCCGGCCACTCTACCTACCCTCTGAATAGGCCAGCGCCACAACATTGAAGTAATTTTAGTACTCCCTTGATTCACATCTAGAATGTCCCCACTGAGTTAGCACTGATTTATTTACCTGTGCCGCACACTTAGGAATTGTTCTAGCCACATTAATTCACATCTAGAAAGTGCCCACTGAGAAAGTAGTGAGTTACTTGGCTGTGCCACACACTTAGATTTGTTCTTGTTACATTGATTGATTGAGGGCTTTACACCAAGGCGCTGTACAGTGGAACAACATAATAAATAACAAAATAACAGTGGAAGCAAAATTACATCATGAATCATTCGATAAAACAGTGCAAAGAGCAATTAACTGAAGCGGAGGGGGTGAAGGGGAGTGGGATGAGGTGGGGGGTGGTGATGAGTTGGACGAGGGAAATGGAAGGGAGAGAGAGGAGGAGCAGGAGAGGGGAGAGAGAAAATCAAAGGGAAGCAAGAGGGGGGGTTTCAAGGAGGAGAATGGAGGAGGAGGGATTTAAGGGAAGTGCAAAATGAGGTGAAGGTCCTGGTAGAGAGGATTGTGAGAGGGAGTGAGTTCCAGTGCAGAGGTGCAAGGAGTGGAAACGGGAGGAAGCACAGGGGGATGGAGGTACAGTGAGAAGGAAATGGTCAGCGGAACAAAGGGAACGGGAGGGGGAGTAGAAGGAGAGAAGGGAGGAGAGATAAGGAGGAGCAAGACCATAGAGGGATTTGAAGACAAGGCAGAGAAAGTAAAACTTTAGCTGTAAGTGAAATGGTAGCTAGCCAAGGTAAGAGAGCGAGGTAGAGATGGAGTCACGGGAGGTAAGGAGACAAAGGGTACGAACAGCAGAGTAGAGGATGGATTTAAGAGGGGCAAGATGAGATGCAGGAAGTCCAAAGAGTAGAGAAGAGCAGTAAAAGAGGCAGAAAAAGATGAGAGAGGAGATTCACATCTTGAAAGTTACATTGATTCACATCTTGAAAGTGCCCACTGAGATAGCAAAGTAATTTATTTGCCTGTGCCGCACACTTAGTAATCGTTAATGGTACACTGACTCGCACCTAGAAAATCCCACCTTGTGATAGTACTGCGAATACCGGCCGGCGTCCTCCTCTAAGTGAACTGTGTTCTTTAGACCTGCGTCGCATACCTAGAAAATCTGTTTATTCTGCATTGTCTGTAGACTGCCACTTTAGATTCCCCTTTTCTCCCTCTACCCAGGTGTCCCAGGTCTAGCCGCCGCTACTGCATCTAGACTTCCATTCTACTGTTGCCCCCCTTTGGCCCTCTCCCACTGTCCTGGTCTCTAGAATCTAGACGCAGTTTCTACATCTAAGGCCACTGCATCTACTGTTACAAGTACATCAATCTTTAAGTGCTGCCCTTTACCTTCCCCCGGGATGGAGATCCCAGTTCCGCAAAGACCTCCTCTCCAACCCATCCTGATCCGTGGCCTCCCTGCACCATAACCCCCCCCATAACTCATCCCTCACGACGCTTAACCCACACTCTAGCACCACTTCACGACACCACCCCCAACTATCCCTCACCCGTGCCACAATGCACCTGGACGCTGCCCACCCACTCTACTACCATCATCCCTCCTCCAACTCTAAGATCAGAGGAGCACTCTGGCGCGCCAAACACACGTCTCCTCAAACACTCTCCCTCGACCCTCCACACCTCGCCACTTCTACCTCAGTCCAAACTCCCAGCCTCTCCCTCCCCTACCCTGAGACACTCCCCTCTCCCCGTTTACAACCCCTTGACTTAAACCCCCAGCGGCCTCCAGTCTCAATCCAATAATAACCCACCTTAACCCTCTCACCTCAACTGATCCATTCACCACCCTCCCAACCCCACCTGACCCACCCCTCCCACACCTACCTCCGCCCGCCTACTCTTCCTGCACCATCAACGTAAACCGCTCACCCGACACTCAAAGTAAACAGGCATCCAGCCCCCCCCTCCCCAACCCCACGTCAAATGGTCTCAACCACCCTGAAAGATTCTACCACATTCACCACTCCATCGGGCTCCCAGGTCCGCCGAACCCTCTCCACACCCCTTGTGATGAGCAGCACGATAAATACTGCCCCTCGCAACATCACATGCATCCTTTTTAATGCCCGTTCCGTAACAAGAAACGGGCACAGTATCTTTGACCTCCTATCCTCTGACAATCCCAACTAATTTTTAATCACCAAAACTTGGTTCTCCAACGACTTTACCCCAGTAGCGCACCATGCCCCCCCTCCAGCCTCCCCAACTACTTGCTTATTGCCCACAATAGACCCTCCATCAGGTGGCAGAGCGGCAATCCTCTTCAAACCCCATTTCTCCGTCTCACTCGACAAATCCCAGATATGCAATGCTTCCTGTGAATCCCTTCTGGTAAAACTCTCGCTACCATTGACTTTCACCCGCAACTTCCTACTCATCTACAGACCCCCTGGATACGACAGACATTTCGCCAACGTTCTCTGTGACTCAATATCTACCATCCAGGTAAATCACCCTTCTCTTACACTTCAATACCTGGTTTGACATGTCTAACAATGCCATGACTCATCCGCTGGTTAACTGTCTTGATGCTCTCAACCTCTCCCAACATACCACTGGTCCAACCCACTCTGGTGGGCACACCCTTGATGCAATTTCCAGCTCCCATGACCTCGTTTATATATTCTGTCCCAAACCGCTCATCTGGACCAACCACTTTGCCATCCCCTTCTCTATTTACATACCTGCCCCTCTTCCTACCGCTCCCCCAGGCCCCACCCCTGATATGAAATGCTGGAACAAAGTCAAGATCCTCCCTGACCTAGCTGAAGCTCTCCTTCACCATCCCCCTGCAACACTACCCCGTGACAGACCCTTAACCCTCGAGTCCTTCGAATCCTGGCTTAATGAATCACTAATCCCCCCTCATCCCCTCGCGCCCCGCATCCTCACGCAAAGGACCGTCCCACAAATGGTTCACACCCCACCTGAGGAATGCCAAAAAAACAAAATAACTCTTGAATGCAAATGGCGTGCATCTAAAACCGACGTCAACAGATCCATGTTCACCCTGCACCACCGTTATTACAAATCCGAAAGGCCAAAAAAGCCTATTACAATAAACAAATTCTCAACTGTGGCAACAGCAGCAAAAAACTCCACAAGATCATATAGGAATTCGTGAAACACACGTGCACCTCTGCCCAATTCTCCCCCACACGATCACTCTGCGACTCCCTCTCGCTACATTTCTACAACACCGCACTTCACGACCCCTCCGATCCCATGGCCCGAAGCCCACTTTAGCTACTTTCGACTCCTTCAAACCCATCTCCAGAGACAAGTTCCTTAACCTACTATCAGCCAGCAAACCCTCCGGGTCGCCCCTCGACCCCTGCCCCGCCTCTGTCCTAAAAGAAATATTCTCCTCTACTTGCGCAGGAGAACATGCAAAAGCCATACTAAATGACTTCCTCAACTCTGGCATCTTCCCTGAAGCCTTCAAAATAGCACATATCAAGCCTCTTCTAAAAAAAAAAGGTTTCCTTGACCTCAAGAATTACAGGCCAATCTTCAACACCAGATTTCTCGTGAAAGTCACTGACCGGACTGCATACTCCCAGCACAACTCCTTTGTATAATCCAATCTCCTCGACCCCTCCCAATCAAGCTTCAGACCGTGACATGGAACAGAAACCACTCTGATCTCTATTTGGGATGATCTCAAGGTCCCTGCAGATTGAGGGCTGCGCAGCACTGATTCTCCTCATCTCTCTGCAGCCTTTGACACAGTTAACCATTGAATCCTCCTTGACCGCCTCCACTCCCTAGCAATCCGTGGCATTGCTCTCAAATGGATTGCCCCCTTCCTCAGAAACAGGAAACAAATAACCTTCCTCTCCCCTTTGGCATCAACTGCTTGCTCGGTGAACACAGGAGTACCCCAAGGCACAAGCCTATCTACTCTACTGTTCAACCTCTATCTGACCACTCTACCAGGAATCATCCGCTCGCACAACCTCTCCTGTTAGAACTAAGCTGATGATACCCAAATTATCCTTAGAATCCCCAAGAGAAGCACCAACCCCTGTCCTGACCTTGAAGCTCGTCTCCGTGATACTGACCGATGGAAGACAAAAAAAAAAAAAAACACCTCCTTTTGAACCCTAACAAAACTGAAATCATGGTGTGCAGCAATACCGCCCTTCTCCCACATCCGCTCCCATGGCTCCCCTTCCTTGTCGACCCCCTCCCACCCCTCCTCTGATAAAAATCAAAAAACCTAGACTGCACTCAGACTTAGGCTTAGCCCTCCCCAGTCAGATCAACAACATGTCAAAATGCTCTCACTACTAGCTCACACTTCTCAGATGTATTTTTCACTACCTCTCCTACCCCAACAGACTTGCCGCAGTTATGTCTATTGTGATGTCGAGACTGGACTATGCCAACTCCCTATACCTGGAAACACTGGCATACCAACTCAAACTGCAAAGAGCCCAAAACGCTGCCGCAAAACTGCTCCTCGCCCTGGGACACAGAGACCATATCACACCCGCTCTCCGAACCCTCCACTGGTTCCCAGTCGGACGAAGAGCCACCTTCAAGACCCTATACATCACTCACCGAGCAGTGCACAAGACCGGACTAACATACCTACAAGAGAAGATAAAACCCTACCTCGCAACCTAAAATCAAACACTTCCCTCTTTCTAGTGATTCCATCCTCTGTCAGGATCGGAGGATCCGCCTTCTCAACCTTGGCCCCTACTCTGTGGAACTCACTCCCCCAAGACTATATGACCTTCCGCAAAACTCTAAAAAATGTGGATATTGCCGTAATGTCAACTATGACCATGTGAGGCGACTAAGAACTTGCATCCCGTTGACAAATGCTCAATGAGATCACGAGCAATGACCCCACTGAATACGCTTATTAAGTTTCTATTAGGCAATCGCATGCTTGAAATCCGGAATAGCAAGCTCATTAGATCATAACTCCACACAAACACTCACCTCCCATATCACTATGCTTACTTTTTTTTTTTATTATTATTTGCATTTGGTTAGATGAAACCTTTTACAAAACTTTCTAATACAAAATTCCATTTAAAACAATTAAATGATGAAGCAAAGAAAAAAAAAAAGAACTTTTTTTTTCTTTTCCCAAGAAACAAACCTCCTTTTCCAAGCACTAGGCATAGCTATCCGACACCATGCCTAACCAACAAGATTAAAATGGGCTCTTCACAGTTTATATTTTGTTCTGAAATTGCATTAAAATAAAATCATATATAAAAAAAATGTTTTAAAACAAGCCTTTTTGGTATAATGACTAATACGAATACCAATATATTGGTCTCTCATGATTTAATTATTTACATTTGTTAAGCGCACAGCAGCCCGTGGGCATTGTGGCGCTGGTTACAGTAGATGTTCATAGCTTAGTTACAGTCACGTACAACATACAAAAGGAAGTGGCATTGTGGCGCTTGTTACCATAGGTGCAGATAGCATAGCTGTATGCGCTGCATAGACATTGAGCTAGCAGCTAATTGAAGAGGGCGATTTTTAGGTTTTTGCGGAAGGCATGGAGAGAGGTTTCAGCTCGGAGGGCTGTGGGGAGCGCGTTCCATAGCTTAGGTGCCAGATAAAGGAATCCTAATCCCCCTGCCTTGGCCCTAGTGATTCGCGGCACTGTAAGTTGATTGGTGTACCCTAGTCTGTAAGGCCTTGTAGATTGTGTTCTAGCTAGAGTGTCAGATAGGTAAGAGGGTGCGGTAAAGTGGATGCATTTGTGTGTGGTGGAGAGAATCTTGAGAGCGATTCGGTCTTTTACTGTTAGCCAGTGTACATTTTTTCTTGCTTGAGAGATGTGTTCTCTTTTAGGAATGTTGAGAGCTGCTCTAAGAGTTGTTTTGGGTGGTTTGGAGTCTGGCTAGTTTTTATTTGATGTACTAGCTAGGAGGGAATTGCAATAGTCCAATTTGGCTCCTATGGTGGCTCTGGCAATGGAGAGGCAGTTGTCTTTTGTTAGGAATGGCTTTATGGCATTGATAAGTTTGGTACTCAGAGCAGAGGCCGATACAATGGCGCTAACTTGTTTATCCATGGATAGTGTAGCATCAATGTGGACTCTGAGCGTTTTAACTGAGGACAGGACTGGGATGACACAGTTGTCAATGCAGAAGTTTAGATAGGTCGGACCCAGTTTGGCTAGAGTGGATTTTTGACCAAGAATGAGGATTTCAGTTGTATCCCCGATGTTGGTCCGCTATCAGCGATTCTCTTAGGGGTACCAATTTTCCTAAGAAGCCTTTATAATCTTTTTCTTGACAATGTCAAATTTCTCGAGGACTTTCACTACTGCTATTGTTAGAGAGCTTGAATCTCCAGCAATTAGTCTAATCCAGAACAGGTCTGCAATGTGGTCCTCCCCACCAACTCCAAATTTAGCAAAGAATAAAAGTCTTGCGGGCCAGGTCCCTTCACAGTCCAATAATAAATGTTTCAATGACTGGTTGGAAGGTGTTTTGCAGATATTACATAAAGCGATTGCCTCTTCCCCTTTTTCCCCGATTGAGAGAATCTCTCCTGTATGTGCTATATTAAGCCTTATTCTAAGGAAGTTCGTTCTGATCCTCCAATCTGGGAATTTTAGAAAATATTGGGCCAGAGTTCCCTGGTTTTTTTCTGCTTTTAGGAACAGATTTTCTGGGGTGTGGGATCGCATCTTATCAATTGTCAATATCCAGTCTGGTTCTTCTAAAAGCTTTTTTGCCTTTGAAGGGTTGGATATAAGCATCTCTAAATCAGTTCCTGCTTTTTCCAAGCCATACAGGGTTCTTTCTTCCAAGTTTGAGAGAGTTATCACTATGCTTACTCTCTACTCTACAACAACACACAATTAGAGAGTAGCTACACCCCTCGATCAATTTCGGCCTAGCCGCTCACATGCAAAAACTACTCCATGAACACCTCATCATTCTAATAAAACGCAGCTTTACCGCACGGACACCAGCCTAGCTGCACACATAAGCATCCTACACAGGCCTAACGCAGCCAGAACCCAGTCTTGTTGTCCATCCTCCAGACTGCACACATTCAACTAATATCAAATACCACCACACCTAATGCTAGGCTGCAGCTACCATCCGGCAATTGCATCGGCTGCGCACATAATTGTGCACCCAAGCACCCGATGGCACCTTACTCGCTCAACTGACCTGGACTACTGTCCCTGATGGCATTCAACCGATCAGTGCTTTGGAGGTCATACCAATGATATATAGAGCGCTATATAAATGACCAATAACATAACATTAACACCTTGGTAATCAGACAGTCTCTCAAACCTTTTTCTCAGACATATGACACAGACACGAACCCAGAATAACATAAAAAACGGATACTGACAGGTAACACAACATGGCCTCTGCTTTCTACTAGACAACAGAAAGAACTTTATCACTTTCACTTCAGCCTCCCTTTAAAATCTAATGGCAGGACTCCCTAAACTACCTCTCCTACCCCCAACTAACCAACTTGGCACCTTTAAACTACATAAACAGACCCCCACACAGATGGCCAGCCCTACATATAAGAGGTATATCAGCTACATTTACTCCCTAAAAATAGGCAAATGCTCGCACAAAATAAAAATAGGGAGTAATACTACTCCCAACACACATTTAGGAAAGTGACACCTAGGACCTTGTGCCCCTGCTTTTCCCCCACAGAGCTCTATGTATATGTAGGGTCCAGTAATATACATAGTGCCACAGGGAGAAAGTTCTATTACTACTGGTTGATCCGAAGAGGTAAACATGTATCTTTTAATGTGCATGAATTAGCTAGATGGCGAAAAATAATTATTACAAGCACATTACCGTCATCCAGTTACGACAATTCTACTCAATTATAAAATACTCCCATTAGAAATTGGATTTACTTTTTTACTCCATAAAAAATCATTTTACTCCCACCTTCAAAAAAATAGGGAGTAAAATACTCCCACTTCAAAGTCTTATCTGGAGCACTGCACATTGTAACTGTAAGCCTCCTAGCACCAACCCCACTACATTAATATTGGTGCAGTTGCTCAGAACTCACTGCATGGCCCAATACAAATGTAGCACTATGAAATAACTGCTCACCCACAGACCTGCGGTTCTTCCAGTGTTGCAATGCTTTTGACTAATAGATCTTGCAGGGTTCGAAATTGCAAGGAACTGGAAGCTATTTAGCTCCTACCACTAGCCCATAAGAGCCCGGTTAGCTTGACACCAACAGCTACCAGAAGCTAATTTTGGCTCCGGAGGCAAACTGGTGCCATGAAAACATAACTATGTGGCATTAACATTATGTACGTGGGAACATGCATAAAGAACTATTAGACCTCTAGAAGACATTTAAAGCATAATCAGTTGTATATAATAGACAAAATGTTAAATGTTGCATCTCACATAAAAGCTAGAATTCCGACATGCTATGTATGCGTTTGCTCCTGCCTATTAGGTGATGGCTGATATCCAGAATGTAATTCAGGAGACTGGCTCCTAGATATCACAACTTGTTCTCGCTGCATACAGCTTTTTTCCTAGCAACCCAAACAGGATGCTGCCCACAGTGGAATGGCTACTCTTAACTCCCTGTGGCAACTTTGCACTGTTGCATGCTGCCTATCTGGTTTCATCGGCCATAGTTTATGAGTGGACATTTCAAGGCATAAATTAGTTTTCCAAAATTGATTAGCAGAGTTTGCTAATAAACATTTTTTTGTTTAGCAATCAGACCCATTTGATTAGCAATCTTGTACTAATATTGTTAATGTCATCAGATGTTATTAGTACCCAAGACATGAATTGAACAACAATACAGAAGTTTTGCATACCGCTGAAATAAGACATTAGCTAGAGGAGTCAGGCCTTGCAGATTCTTTCAAATTCAGCTAGACCTGCACGTTGGCTAACTTAGTTTCCCCATTTAACCTAATAGAAATGCACTCGACCCATAGCAATGGAGGACAACAAATTTAAATGTAATTAGTGTACAATGGTGCATGTCACTACAAACCGGCTTTGTTTGGCACACCAATGCAACCCAGAGGCCAGCCATGCACAGTGAAACTTTTGTTTGACATTTACTGCAAACAAAGTAAATGTTACATAAAAGTGTCAAACAATTCTTGCAAATGCTACTGGCCCGTCATAAAATGTGCTAGATAATGCGAGTGAGGGCGAAAACACTTTGTGGCCCACAGCTGAGTGTCTATAAAATGTTAAAGGTTAGCTGCATGAATGGACACAAATACACAGATATGATAAGAAAGGCTCTGAAAACAGTTGGACAGCTGTCTCCTGCAAGTGATGATATATAATACAGTCATAATCATAAAGCAAAGCAAGCTCTGGAGGCCAACTATAGTGTTTGGTATTGCAATAGATCTGTAGATGTACAGATTGGATGGAACTATTGATCACTACATAGCGTAAGCATTTAGTTAGCTTTGTTTATTCAATATGTACAAGGAAAAAGACTTAGAGTGGATTGCATAGCAGGCTGAGAACTGGGCAAACTAGATGGAATATTGTAGTTTGTGTTCATCTCAATTTCAGGGTACCTGGTATAAAGGGGTGATAATATAGAATGTCAAGGAGTACTTAAAGGAGTATGAGTGCACGCATGGGTTGATCACCAGTTGCAAGATGTATGCAACCTGCAGGTTACAGAACTAGGTTTGCCCTCAAAAGCATTTGATCATGTACATTTTCAAAAGTGTTCACTTGTCAATATGTTGCTCCTTCGCCAACAAAATGAAATGTAGTTGACAATTACATTTAGATACACTAACCTAAACTTTACTGCAAAGCATGGAGATGATCAGTGTTTTACGGTATCAATACTCTAATCACATGCATTATGTAACAACCTACATTTTAGGAATGGAATTGCAGGACTGTCCTTTAAAAAAATATATAAAGTTGACACATACTGGTCTTTGCCAGACAGCATATAGAAAGCTTAATAAAAGTAGCATCCCGAATATTTCTGGTTTGCAATTATTTGATAAATAGATTCTTGCCTAGCACTCCCACACATGTCTTTGCCACTTAAGACTGGAGGAGATGATTACTGCTGCACTTACTCTCCATTATGACTTGAAGAGAGCAGAGAAAAGAGGGGGGAGCGAGCACAGTGGGCAAGAGAGTAATGGGGGCGTGTGCTGTGCTTTCATTGAAGAAGGCAACTTAAATAGCTATCTTTGCTACACAAGCGTCCATTTGATTAGCAAACTGACAGATTTGCATAGTAAATTGCTATGCGACACCGCTTATTTTATGCCTTGCATTTAGTTCAACCTGTTTTGGTAGTTTGACATTTTATTTTTGAACGGGGTCCCCACATACCTTCCTATAGTGCACACTGCCCATCCCGTCTGACGTATACCAGACACATACATACATTTTTGGTCAATCTACCCAACCAGGTCAAACTAAATGTCCACTTACTAACTGTGGTCGACAAAACCACTTTATTCTGCTCTCTGGGCGTACCACTCCTCCCAATGTTTACTCACTGGAATAAAAAGGCCCAGTTGCTGAAGGCTGTCCAATGCTTGAGATAAACGGCCTACACCAGAGTGCCTCGGGATATCTCCTCAACAAGTACCCTACCCAATGGGGACACCTACCAAGATGTAACCAGGGCCACATCGGATAGATGCTCCAAGTTGCCCACTAGGCCCTTCTCTAATCTCCATGCATTAACCTTCTCAAACTCCACAAGCACACCCACTAAACACACCGTTGAATAGCTCGCCCAACAGACATCAAACAACAGAACGTTACACCTCTACAATAAATGTACAGATCACAGTACCAGCCAATACATCCTAGCACCACAGGCATGCAAGGTTCCCCACTGGAGCCAAAAGCCTCTATGCTCTTGGCACAGGACACCTACAAACCGATCCACTTGCCAAGAGCTCAGAGTACTTTGGGTATCCAAGCAGCAAAAGAACAGCAAAGTTGTATTGCATTGCCCCCTCTCTTCATTAACCTAATCCACTCTCCTTTCAGCTCCACCAGAGCGTGTGAAGACCATGTAAATGACAGTGCACAGTATACATCACACCGACAACATAAAAACAAATTAGATTATATTGATATGGCAGTTAGATTTTGCCATTACAATCAGTCTCAATAGATGCACCTATCACATATAAACATGAACAGCTGCGTCTGTGCATTAAGAGGAAAGTTGCAACTGTACATTAACGTATGGTCCTATAGTAAACATATTATGGTTTGTGCGGATGTGAGAGATTTTGTGGGATGGGTTTCTAGGTATATCTATTTAATTATTGGGACAAAAATAAAATGTAGTGCTCCTCTTTTACCTTTAATTGCCCTTCCTTTCGGTGTCTCGTGCGACAGACCTGAAATGATGTCGTCTATCAAAAGCAATAATAGAGAGCAAGAAAATCGATATTGTGGCCAGGTCAGCCAAAATGGCAAACGTGGCTGTGTCTTTGAACAAATACCCTTCAATTTGTGACTAGAAATAATTTAACAAGATCTAACAATACTTTTTGGAAATTTGGGACCATTCATAGCTCTGGGACTGGCGTTGTGGAGAGAATGTTGTATGATTAACGATCACACTTTTTATTTTTTGTTATAATCTTTATTTCCTTGATGTTTTATGCGATTGAAAATGTGTTAGGTTTCATACAATTGTTAAAGGATGATTACCAAATGTGCAGTACAACGTATATATCGCACGTGTCAAATTATTGTACAATAAAGGTTTTGAGGTTGTGTGTCGCAAAATTCACTAACATATGTCCTTAAAGCACCCCCCTCCCCCCAGCCCCCCAATCACTCCCACGTTTTAGCTGGGGTCGCTCCCCTGAGTATACATACACCTCCCCATCCGAGAAGGTGAAAGAAAAGCGCCCGCACAAGAATTCTACATGGAAGGGGCGAGTGGTGACGAGGGAGGGAGCTAGATTTCAAGATCAGGAATAAGACACCACGAAGGCTCCCTCCCCACAGACGTACACGGTGAATGAAGGGTCGAACCTTGGTTCTGAGGACACTGTCCAGCTTTTCACAACCGCTATCTTCCACCACCACAGATGCTCAACCACCGGTTAACCGTCAAGCCTAACACGTCTTATTAACCATTGAAATAGAAGAAGGGCTGCGAGCCAAACTAGCGATGTAATTGTGACATGAGTTTACCTTAAATGTGGCGACCATTTTAAAATGTGGTTCATTATTGTTTTACAATGTGTGAAACAGCATTCCAAGGATACATTTAGTTCGCCTTTCTTGCGGAGATATAATTGCTTTCAGTAATGTTTTGCTGTTGGCTCCAACGCATGGTCAGCCTCATGAAGTGATATTTAAATTGTAAAATTCAATTTACATAGCTTCGGAAGCAAATACTGGAATTGTGTGGTGTTTTATTGTAAAATTCTAGCGTTTTCCGCTTTCAAACGCACGGTGCTGTCTTTGGTATCCTTCGGTGTGTATTATATTGTAGAAAATTATATCATTCAAAGATGGCCACTCTGTTGCAATCAAACAGATCTTCGCTTTGTCCTCCTTCAAGGTTTGTTATCAAAATACTAACGTTGGCGTGATGTACCAAAGCTCGATGTACATTACCAGTTGTCATGTTTAATTTCTGTTGTAATGCTTGCACCTATTATATAAAGGTTACCAAGGCAAATATCAATTATTGAATGCTATCTAGTACGCGTTTTGACGTTTTTAATTGTAGTGAAATTTGAAATCATTTATTTCCTACTGTAAGGTGACTGCCTGAATACATGCCAACATTCTGAAGCACCTGTGAGGGAGATTTTGTCACGAAAGCATTATCAAAGTTATCAAAACTTGCGTTGGGATTATAATTATTTTAGGCGGAAGAAAGGAAAAAATTGTAATATTTGTAATTGAAAAATATAGAGTTTCCCGCCGAAATTGGGAGGGTTGGCGTACATAGATATCAACCTTTTGTTTCAGCAAAGCGGGTGAAAAGACCTGATTCTGGCTTTGGCGGATGAGAGCCCATTGAAGTAAATGGGTGTGCCATAGCGCTCAACGTTTTGCCATCCTCAGAGCTCTCAACCATTTGTGTTGCAAAGGCGGGTGAAATCACCCGATTTTGTTTTTGGCGGGTGAGACGCCCATTGAAATGAATGGGAGTGCTGGAGGCTTGGCGGGTGAGTCAGCCTTTTACAAGGCGGGTGACACCCGCCAAAAGCGTGTGAGTTGAGAGCTATGCATCCCATGGCGGGTGAAAAACACCTGATTTTGCCTTTAGCGGGTGAAAGCCCATTCATTTATATGGAAGGGTAGAGAAATTGGCAGGGGAGAGAGCTGCTTTCAGGGCGGTGACACCCACCAAAAGTGTGTGAGTTGAGAGGTGTGGTATGCAGGAGGCTTGTCGGGTGAGGCAGCTGTTTACAAGGCGGGTAAGACTCACCAAAAGCATGTGGGTCAGGGGTGTTGCATAAACGCCAATATTCAGACGCACATGGGAGGAAAATTTCAAAAGGGAAATCGGGAGACATACATTTCCCCATATGCATTGGGGCTACAGTTATTTTAGACATGAGACTGAAAAATGGCAATATTTTTCACCGGAAAATTGAGTCTCCAGCCTAAATCGGGAGGGTTGGCATGTATGGTGTTGCTAGGTCTGGAAAAGATCTGGGACTTCGCTAATGCCAGGACTGTCGGGACTCGGACTAGCTAGGACTTTGGTTGTAGCCCCTGAGCTTCTATCCAGGGCTACAACCAAAAGACCCAAAGCTATACTCCACAAAACCCCCCCTAGTAACTCCTCTGATGTAGATTGAGAGCTATGCATGCTGCCTGGCTCGGGTAAATTATGAACTAGCAGTGCATGGACACAAATTCGGACCAAAGTGTAATATTTACTTATTTATTTATTTGCATTTGTAAAGCGCACAACTGCCCTCTTGCATCGCGGCGCTGTTACGAAGGCTTACTTTAGTTACATAAGTGCTTGTGAGGAAACCGACATGCATACATGTTGCCTAGACCCATAGTTCAGGGCAGCGGCAAGTAATGCATAGAGTCAAGCCCGGTGGCATAAACATGATGGCCAGCCCCATCTTGAAGGGTGGCGGATACATATGCCTGACCATGAGCACAAGCCATAAATACAACTGTCCAGTGCGCGTCTCGCGAGACGGGTTCTACCTGCTCTGGCAAGAGGAGACTAATGAGGGTGCAGCATGTGAGGCGCCAAAGGGGAAATTAATTACGAGCAGAACAAGCAGCAGTGCGGACTGCCAACTTGATGCTCCAGGTCATTGATATGTATACATATATATTTACCTGCAATTTATGTAAATAAATATCAGTGCATTGCATCATCTTTGTCTAGTGCTTTATTGACGGCATCTCACTGTAATGTAATTGGCTACAAGGATGGGATCGTGTACACAACGGCAACCACTATTCTATAACAGAAGTATGACTGCACAAAATGCAAAGAGCAACACCACCACCACACATTCTACGAACCCCAGGTAGGCCAGAAATAACATGGCCGCAGTGGGAGCCACTATTTATGACATATGTAAAGGCGCTGGGTCGAGCAAGATATTCCCCAGAAAGAAAGAACGCAATGGCTCAAGTAGAAGGTTACAGAAGGGCAAAGAATATTTGCAGGACTAAACCCTGAACCTACAGGAGGAGCAGAGGATAATGATGACGTATATAAAGAAGCAGTCAGGAGAGTAGTGAAAAGGTTTTCCAATAAAGTGAATATTGTGCTACACGGTCTAGGATTGTACATGAGAGAGCAAGACAGCTTGAAACCAATAGATAACTTTGGGATTAGAATGCACAAAATGGCGGCTTTGTGGGAATTTGGGAATAATGCAGAGAATATGATCAGAAACATGCTAACAGAAAATACAAACAATATGAAAGTACAAGATAAATTCATCCTTCAGAAGGAATTCACTCTGGCCAAGCTATTCCTATCGCAATGGCAGCAGAAGAGGCAGTAAAACAAGCATTGGCAATGCCAACAGTTTGGGCTTTTGTATAGGCATGGGAAAGGCGCTTGCCAGGCACGGCCATAGTGGTATTAATCCATTGTCGGTAGCAGGTGCAAATGGTGCGAGTACCTGGGCATCTGATAGCAGTGCCTTGCAAAAGCTGAAAACGTACGCACAAGCCAAAGCTTGCTTTAAAAAGGACTTCAGAGGCTTTGCCAATGCTTGTTTTTAACAGGACTTCAGTGAAGTAAATACATAGTACTTATAAATACAGTGGCTAAAGGCCTTCCAGATAAGACATTTTTATGACACCAGTGGCGTGTTTACAAATCTAATTAAGTCATTATCTCTCAGAAGACTGCTTTGAACAAACACTGGCAGGGAATTTCAATACAAAGCCTGATGGTAAGGCTTGATTACAGCAAGCTCAAAGAGTTCCCAGTAGGAGATGTTTTGGGCAACCAGAGGCAGGAATGGGTGGGAACGGTATTCTCATGGCCAATGGCAGGCAGTGGGTGGGCATATAGGTTCTAATAACCAAACAACACCTACACGCTATGTGTCCCTACCCATATGGCATTCCTATGTTTTCCTTCGCATCGGTCCCATTCCCCCCTATCTGTACTCCAATGCAATAGTTTCGGCTTATAAGTGTCGCAAGCGTCACCAAATATCCCACACAAACAATGGCAGGGTGCTCTCAAGGGAGGTGAGAATGTGAGCATTTTAGTTGCTTACATTCTCACACATTTTGTCCGTGAAAATACACAATGTGCATGAACGCTTCTGTCCATTTCTACTTTTGGCTATTAGGTTGAAGCACCACCTATAAACCACAACTATTGCATTGGAGTACAGCTAGGAGGGAAATGTTATATGAGGAAGGGCGCCAAGCTTGTAGGTGTCATTTGGTTATCTACCCACCCATTGACTGCCCAAGGCCATGCTAATCCCTATGGCCATTCCAACCCACTTCCTGCCTCTCTTTGCCCAAACACATCCTCTTGGGATCTCGCTCAAGCAGTAACTTCAAACTTTGGGGTCGAAAGGCCTGCCAGTTTCATTTCAAAGCAGACTTCTGAATGGAAATTGGCTTAAATGGAGCTGTAAACACGCTACTAGTTCAATGCACATTTCTTAAGCAAGTGTGACTTCAACCACTTGATTTATAATCAGTATGAGTGTTTTCGCTTTCGTCCTGTTAAAAACCAGCTGTAAGAGGATTCAATTCAACACTACAGCTAAGTCAATGCCTAGTCTGGGATACTGAATGGAAACCCTTATTGATATATCTTTATGTCCAGTTCATGCGTTCTGGATGACTACCCCTATATAACACCCCTCGCTTTGAATCCCCCTGACCCCACTGAGCCAAGAAGTAGTTCTGTTTTGCAAGTTAAAAGGTTTATTTGATAATTTAAACAATAGATATATATATCACACTTTATAATAATTTAATAATTGAATATCACACTGAATCTGAGCAGTAATCAATAATGGATAGTCTGGCACTAGCACACTTCTTTATAATCAATGATGAGTGGTTATAGGATGGATAAGATAGCAACAAGACTTTATGGTTTCAAATGGATGCAAGGTGGAATGAAAATGCAGTACAGAAAATACTCAATATGCATTCAACAAAACAATGTAATCACTTTTCTCTGGCAATCCCCTCCCCCCTTTATGCAATGCAAGGAAATGGAAGGAAAGCACACAGTTCTCAGAAATGCAATCGACTGTAATTCAGTTCACCCCAGCAAGCTTAGACTACAGAAGTTGGAAACACAGGCCCAAATGCTTTTATATGTGCTGGCAATGATGTGAAAAATATGCTAAAATGCTTTTAATTCCCTCTAGAGGTTCAGGGTGAGTGGTATCAAGTTAATATTAGTCCAGGCTCACTTTAGCAAGGATCTAGGAGTAACTAGCAGGTTAAACGAATTTTTGGCAACTGAAAGCAAGAAAACTGCTGTTTTCACACGTTGAGAAATTTGCAAATCGCGGCAAATTCGCGATTGCGGCAAAACTATAGGGAATCGGAATGCGGTTCTAGGTTCGTTGAAAAGCTGAGATTCTAAGCCTTTAGAGGAAAGTTACTGCAAGTCTCTAGGACAAACGGTCACAGAGATATGAGCGATTTTGTGAAGGTCGTTTTTCAGATTTGAAATTTTAAAATTCAAAAAGACAAGTGACAGCTAGCAACTAGAAAATGACAGGTGACAGTTAGGAGGCAGTTCTACTTAGAATAAATAGATTGAATTATATTATTTTAACTAAGAGATTGGTTCTGCACAGTTCTACTAGGTACTCACACTATATTCTTGAATTAAATGGGCCTCGCCACGGATCTGGTCAGGTTTTAGACTGGACTCTGGTCTGGTCTCTGCACTTCACAGTGATCTGGGTCAGCTCTCTCTGGTTCTGCTAACAGCGGTCTGGTCTGGGTCTGCTTTTATCTGTTTTTAAAATGGGTGTGTGTGCAGCATCACTAGACCCTACCCCTCTACACTTGCCATTGGCCCAATTCTCCCCTCTCCCATGATTGGGGAAGGAACTGTGAGTCAGAGTGATGCTGTAGGTTTTATGGGTCAGAGGATCCTCCCCTGTCAAATTGCACACAATCTATAATTGATAAAAAAAAAACATATTTGCACAGGTACACATTCGTTTAAAATTACACGCACCCATCACATATCACAGGAGGTATACCCTGTCCAAATCTGCTCTTCCTGGGGGCTTGCATTCAGAAATGGCAACATTTGCACTTTTTAACTGATTTTGCAATTTCGGACATTAACCCAAATTTACACACATGTGCGCAAGGAGTATGGACATTAGTTGATGAAGTGTCAGATTTTTCACATGCACACATTTTGAGTAATATCCTCTTTTCCGCTAAAACCCCCCTGAACATACCACCGGGTCCTAACACGTCTTCAAATGTGCACCGAAAAATCACAAGAATTATGGCATCATTTAAATAATTTTCACAAGTCCGCTCTATGAATGATCCATCTTTTTCTTAAACCATATTCTGGCTGGCAGGGGTGGGTCTTTTCAGGTCACATGGTACAGAAACCAGTCTTTCCAGTTTCTGCCAAGCTCAGAGACCCTGCCCCTCCCAGCTTCTGCCAAGAGGAAGCTGTTTTACGACATCTGCAATAAACCATCTGCCTGGGTGAAGGGGGTTGCATTGTTCAGAGCTCCTGTATTCTGTGGGGGCTCCCCTTAATTCAATTATCAGAGAGATGGCATATCTTTAGTGTGGCCAGCAGGAAACAGCCAGGCCTGGGAAGTTACTTGTGAATCAAGTTTCACTCCTGATGGGGGTAGTTGCCAGGCAAAATTGGAATCTCTTTAAGCCAGTTTTTAGCCACATGGCGTTTCTGTTCCCCAGTTTTCTGCATTCAAATAACTAACAATTTTTTTACACATGCAGCTAGAATGCTGATTCTAAGTTTAGAACTATGACATTTAAACAATTGCAGCCTATGTGACACTCAAAAGTAGGTCACTCATTTCTTTTAAACATTTAGATTTTTAGTGTCTTTCAGTCCAAATTTACTTAAACTGCTGAAATCCACAGCTCAGCCAGTCTTGTGATGAACATTGTTTTAGGCTCATCCTCTTTCCAGATTTTGTATGCCCACAAGACTTTATTCTGCCAGATGTCCGCTGGTGTTCAGTGAGATTTTTGGATGTGTTGCAAATAGGCATTTTGAGCTGGCATTCAGAGAAACAAAAGGTGATTTTAAAGTGCGGTTTTTCCTTTGGCACACATTTCACTCATGGCACCCCGGCCCATCCTGCTCGCACTGGTGGGTGGCAAGTTAGGCAACCATTTTAGTGTGCACAACTGCGCGGTTTTCATAGATTCTGGTGCACATGTGGGCTTTTTCGGCCATCTTGGATTTCCTAAGCCCACAGCACCAAATGTTGTAGCCTAATAGTCCAAACGTGGGTCAGAACACCCAACAAATCCCCCCACGTGACTGCCCTTTGAATTTGAGTCGATGGGGAGTCGGGTGCACAAGGGTTTTGACCCACGCACTGGTCTGTCCGCATAATCTTCTTCCAATTCTGCAAATGGCACAGTTCAGCATCTTTTCCTCCATCCGGTCGGATCGATCGGTTCTCCTCGCCGGTCCTGATGGGAATATTGGGCGGTACCCTGGGCCCCCTTGCGTCATCCTCCCAGTCTCCGGATCATCCTCCTTGGCCGGTCTCCAGGTTTTCTTTCTCCTAGGACGACAAAGGAAGAGCGGCAATACCTATTCATAGACATTTTACCACCACTGTTGAGATAGTGGGGCAGCATATGCATTTCATCATAACGAAACATTACATTCTTATTTTGAAAAAAAAAACAGTATAACTAAGAGACAGTTTCATGCAAATCACAATATTTTAGAGACTAGATGTGGTATGTTTTATGGTTGGAACTGAATTAGTCTGAGACAGTACCCGCTAGGATTCCAGAGGATTCCTCCAGTTGTTGCAGAGTGTGCCTGGGATGGCAACATTTCAACTGGTTTATGTGGACCCACTTGTCTTCCCCCGCTGCCAAAGGACCTTTGGGGATGTGGATTTTGTAGGCCACAGGGGAGATCTTGTCGATGATCTCAAAGGGTCCCTTCCATGTAGGCAAGAATTTCCGCTGTTTTGCCTGGTTTCTTTGGAAGTTGTATAGATAGACCCGGTCCCCCACCTGATATTCCTTCCTGGAAGTTTTCAGGTCATAATGGGTCTTCATGCTATCAGCCGATCTTTCTAGATTCCACTGAGCGTAAGCAAAAGCATGTTGGAGGTGTTTCCTTAAATTCTCCACATACCCATGAGTAGTGGAGGCATTTATCAGTGTCTGCTCTTGGGTCCTATAGAGCAAATGCTGAGGAAGCACCATCTTGCGCCCAGTCATCAACTCAAATGGTGACATTTTGGTTGCAGATGAAGGGGTAGATCTGATGGCCATTAGGACCAGAGGTAATCGGATATCCCAACTTGGCCCAGAATCTGCCACAAACTTCTTTAATATGCTCACAATTGTCCGGTTGTAGCGTTCCACTGCTCCAGAAGAAGCTGGCCTGTAAGCAATATGCAACTTCCTTTTGACCCCCAGTATCTCCCACATCTTTGTCATTACTTCACTGGTGAAGTGGCTACCCCTGTCTGACTCAATCCTTTGAGGTAGACCGAAACGGGAAAAGATGTGGTTAATCATCAAGGCAGCTGCGGTTTCTGCCTGGCAATTTGGGGCTGGGAGACATTCCACCCACTTGGTAAACAAGCATGTCACAGTCAACATGTACTTATTCCCCCTAGCAGAGCGAATCACGGGGCCTACAAAGTCGATTTGTAAATCTGACCATGGCAGTGTCATCCCCCTCTTTTGGAGAGGCGCACGGTGCGTGAGGGATGATGGCTGAAATTGTGCACACACAAGACACCCCTTCAAGTATTGGTCAAGGTCCTGCCCCATGTGTGGCCAATATGCAACCTCTCTTAAGATTTCCAATGTTGTGTGAAACCCCCTATGACCGGCGGTGGCCGCATCATGGGCGTGACTTAACATCAGGCTTCGGAATGAGGTAGGAACCACCCACTGATCGTGGCCAGCTTTGGATTTCCTTACCAACAAACCGTCTTGGATCCGGAACATTTTTGGACATTTCATCAACACTCTTAGGTCCTCTTTCCCAATGTAATCGGTATCCGTCAGGGGAAAGTTCTCAGGGTCCTCAAGGTGCTGGTAAAATTTACCAATTATTGGATCCCCCTTCTGAGCGGTAATCAAATCAGCATCAGGGGTCTCCTTGCTCCATTGTGCAATTGAAAGGTCATTGTGAGCATTTGTCTGGGACCTAGTGATAGCAGTGACCTGGATTTCCCCCAACAGGGACTCAATCTCAATTAGATCCCCTTGGATGGCCCCGGTTTTGGCCAGCTGATCAGCTAAGTCATTTCCAGTTTTGTCTGGTCCCTCTACTTTGGAATGACCCTTGATCTTTTTCCAATAGATGGTCATCTCATTCGAGGTGACCAGATCATCAATGTTTTGGATCAACTTCCCATGTTTCAAGGGTTTGTTGTTAGCACATAACATGCCTCTGGTTTTCCAATTAAACAGGTGTTCCACGAACCCGTTCCGTACATAATCCGAATCTGTGATTATGACCAGTTTGTGGAGTTGATGCTGGACAGCAGTGAGGATGGCCTGATGCACAGCCATCAATTCTGCCACCTGACTACTTCGGGGACCAATTTTGAATCCAGCGGAGGGTTCTGGGGACTCATTCACCCATGCATTCCCTACGCCGGCCACCAGTTCTTTCTCCCCGTTGTTGTCAACATGGTAAGAGCATCCATCCACATAGACAGTGGGCATTCCCTCACACTTGTCTTCTTCAAAGACTTTGTGGGGGGAATTAAGGTATGCCTCCATGTTGTCCTTTATTTTTAGACTTTCGTCCTCGAGACAGTTTTCCCTGGCACAATCATGCAAGTCAGCCAGACCTTGCGCGAGGGGACTCTTCTTGTTTTGGCCATATCGGACCTCCACAGGAAAGCCTTGCATTGACAGAATCCAGGAAGTAATTCGGGAATTACTCACATTTCCGGCCCGGATTCTATCACTTTGGAGATATTGCAGAGGCTGGTGTGGAGTCTCCACTATGATGTGTTCCCCCTGGATAAACGGGCGGTAATTCTTCAATGCCCACACCGTGGCCAGGAGTGCCTTCTCACAATCGTTGAAGTTTTCCTCCACAGAGGATAAAGTTTTGCTCGCATAGGAGATTACTTTATTGACCTTGTCATGCTTTTGGTATAATACTGCCATCAAGCACGTATTAGAGAGCCCCGTCTCCAGGAAGAACTCCTTGTTTCTGACAGGGTAAGCTAGGCAAGGCGCTTGTGAGAGGCTTCTTTTGAGTTGTCTTACTGCCTCGGATTGTTCTGGACCCCATTCCCACTTGACCCCCCCCTTCAGGAGATGAATCAGGGGTCTGGTGATCTCTGCGTAGCCCTCAATGAACTTTCTGCTGTAATTAGTCAGTCCAAGGAGGCTCCTTAGTTCCCGCAGAGTTGTGGGGTCTTTCAGTTTCTGAAGTGCTTCCACTTTCTTTTCCTGGGGACAGAGACCCTGAGGAGTAATCTCATGCCCCAAGAAATTAACACGGGTTCTGCACCACTGTGCTTTTTGAAAGGAAAGTTTTGCTCCGGCGGCCCTCAACTGCGTCAGAACATAACGGATCTCCGCTATGTGTTCCTCCACAGATGAACTTTTGATGAGGACATCATCTACATAAGCCAGGTTACCCCTCGCACCCAGGTCGGGCATGGCCTTATGTAGGAAAATATTGAACTCATTACCGGAGTTAAGGTATCCGAAGGGAGTCCGGGTCCATGTGTATTGCTGGCCCCCAAAGGTAAAAGCCAGCTTGTATTGGTCCTCCCTACTGACAGGCACAGTCCAGTATCCATTGGTCAGGTCTATTGCAGTGAATACCTGTGACCCCTGAATCTGGGCCAGCCCTTGGTCAATGTAGGGAAGAGGCCATCGGGAAGTATGGACCCGTTTGTTGAGCTTCCTGAGGTCGGCGCAGAGTCTCCACTGGCCGTTTGGCTTCAATATTCCCAGCACCGGATTGTTGAAGGTGCTGTGAACTGGACGGATTATTCCCCGGGACTCAAGGTTCTTAATTATTTCAGTAAGGGACTCCATTGATGCGAGAGGCAAGCGATATTGCTTCACAAACACAGGAGTCATGCCAGGGTCCGTGGGGATTGTTGTTGTGTGGATGTCAGTGCGACCACAGTCATATGAGTCTACCGCAAAGAGATCTTGGAAATCCAAGAAAACTTGTTTCAACTTTTGCTTTTGTTCCAGAGTCACACAGGCATCAGCTAAGTTGACTCTCTCTTCCACCATCTGCCTGAAGCCTGGAAAGACTTCTGGTTTGGCTATTTCAGCGGCCTCCTCCAGCTGGGTGGAGAAGTCCCTGGTCAGAGTGCTGATTTGGACTGGAGGCTTCAGGTGGGAAAGGCAGCCCTCATGGACCTGGAAAATCACCTCATCCCTCCTGAAGTCACAAGTCACATCTTCCTTACCATAGGGGCAGGAAGTGTACACCAGGAAGTTCCCCCCATGCCGGGTAAAAATCCTGTCTGGTGTTGTATTGTCATCACTGTCACTGTCAAAGCAGTCCTTGGGGATTGGCCCTAACAGTTCATTACCTAAATCTATGGAAAAATGTCGGTCATCAACCGCCATTCCAATAATGGTGCCTGCGGCTAGAGTAATACTCTTTAAGTCGCTGTTATCCACCTCTATTGGAATGGTGTCATGTTCTATGTTGACTAATGGAGTTGGGTTTACCCCTAACCCTTGCAGTTGGAGAGAAGCATTTAGATGTATGTAAGCATCAGGGTTTTTCAAATGTTGTCCTCTTTTAGCTTTCACTTCCAGGGAGAATTGTCGGGTCCTTTCTGGGATGGTGACTTCCTCTTTGATCTGAATTTCAACTGCATAAGGTAGCAATTGAGCTGACCTAAATGCTTTTTCTGGATCATCAAAGCCCATGGGATTATCCGCTAATCGGGACCAAGCTTTGAGGTTTATTAGGTCCAAACTAATGGCAAAGCGATTGAGAATGTCACTGCCTAAGTAAAAGGCGGCAGGGACGTCTCGCACGACCCAACAATTGTGGACTATGCTCTTGTTGCCAATGGAGATTTTGAGCATACACCTGCTTGGCAGGAGATGTTTGGAATTAGGTGCTTCCAGGTCCATTCCCCATTTGTCTATCAGTTTGAATGTGGGAATGGCTGGATCTTTTGGGAGTTGGCGGAACATGGCTTCGCTGATGAAGCTCTTACCGTTGTTCACACACACTCGAGCGAGAACAGAGTCCTTCCCATCATTTAATTGGACAGGGATGAACAACTGCTCTCCAATTTGCTGAATATCAGCCAGGCTCTGAGCTGATTTCACATCTTTCTGGACTATTGGAGTGGGAGTTTCTGATTGTGGATTAGTATAGAATCTCAGAGTGTTTCCTTCCAGCGTGGAGTACCACTTTAGACTGGAAGGAAGGTTGATTTTCAGAAATAGAGAGAACCCTCCATCACCAGTCTGTTGTCCTACTGCTATTACTGTCACGTCTGGAATTTGGCTATTCTGGAAGTGAAATTCTACTTGGTCAGATTTTTGTTCAACCATGTGGCAGGTGCCGTTTAAACTAACATGGTTGACACTCTGTTTTAATTTTATTGGTTGGCTAGTCTGGGTCCAGAGGACCTTGTTTACGCAATCTATTAAGGGTGACAACCTCCTCAGGAGGTCATTCCCCAGTAAACAAGGGGTGCCCTCTGGAGTCACAACTATGACCGGGTGTTTCAACTTGTATCGCCCAATTTTAATGTCCAAATCTGCCGTCCCCTCGACGGGAATTTCCTTCCCGTCAAAGTTATGGGGTTGTCCAGGAAGTGAGGTGAGAGGAATTTGGTAATTCCCTCCCCTTCCTGCATTCAGTTCATCAAAGGCCCTTCTGGACAGAAGGGTAGCTTGAGATCCCGTGTCCACCAGTGCCAAAATTGTACCCTGCCCCTGTACTTGTACCGGGGCATAGTATCTTCCCTCCTTCTCCTCAAGGGGGCACAGATAATGCACATTTTTGGACAACTGGTGGGCTAACTTTCTGGTTTTGGACATCGCTAGCGAAGAGATTTGGGCAGAATTCTGTGGAGCGCCTTGGGAGTCTGAAAGAAAAGTTGGCAACTGGAGATCAGAGCCATTGTGGGTTCCCCTGGCTCCGGTTCCGGGCCGCCCCCCCCCTTTTTGGAGGCAGTCACCAGGATGGGTTTGAACCAGGGGATTTTCTTGCTGTTGGTTCTGGGATGAGATGGTGGGCGGCGGTAGCTCAGTCTCCACATCTCCCCAGTCTGGATTTGCATCCCTAGGTACCCATTTTTCTTTGGGAGGAGTTCCCCCCTCTCTGAAGGAGAAGATCCTTTTCCCAGGATCCTCTGAGGATCCCTCTCCCTCAAATTGGAAGATCTGTACCTCCTCCTCAAACTGAGTCTGTTTGGGTCTTTTGTTTCTCCTACCCCCCCTCTGCTCCTTAGGAGGCAGGCTTTCAGGGGCAAGAGATTTTGTTTTCGGTTCCTGGGTTTCCAGGGGCTGTTTACAAGCGAGGAAGGAAGCTTCCTCCAAGGCTTTACACCCCCCTTCCCTTTGTGCCTCCTCCCTGGGAACCGGTGTGTTATCGGGGTGCTGCCCCCGTCATTGTTCTGGAGCACCAGGTCCAGAGTTGGGTGCGTTCTGCGCCGGCATGCCGATCTGAGGGTTCTGCTGAGCCCTCAGTATGTGACCCAGATCCCGCGCCATGTTTTGCACCTGGCGCTCTAACTGGGAAACCCGCTCAGGCTGATACGGGGCCCTGTTTTCTCCCCTGGGCTGATCCCGGGAAGGGTAGCTATCCCTTCTCTGGTAGTACCCCTGGTTGGGAAGATTTGGACACCCCTCCGCCCTTGGCCTCCCCTCTCCCGGTTTCGGTTGTCTGGGCTCAGGGAATTGGGGAAAGAAGGGTGGAGGATTTTGGGGCTGGAAATTGGGTGGATACCTGGGGAAAAAGTTCTGCCCAGGATTTGGAGAATTTCTGCCCTCCTGTGGGAAGTTGGGAGGGAAGTTCCCTGGGTTAGGTGCTTGGCTGGATCCCCCCCCCTTGGGCTGGAGGAGTCCACACATAACCCAGGATGGGTCGATTTCCCTTGTAACGGGGACTTACATAGTCAGGAGAGCGAGGGACCCCATTTGTGGGGCTGCCTCCCTGGCTACCTGTCTGTGACTGGCCCGAGGACCTTCTGGGCCTAGCATTATTAGGTGCAGGTAGGTTTTTAGGCCCCCCTATCTCCAAATCCAAAACGGGGGTGACCTTTACCTCTGCCACCTTGGCAGCAGCAGGGGTGCTGTTGGTTTTGGGATTTTTCTGGGTATTGCTTTTATTTTCTATGGGCTTCTGCACCTCATAGATCCGGGTAGCCTGTTCAATGACCCAGTCTAAAGATCTTTTCTCATGAAAATCTCTCACGAACTGGGTCATTATATATTTGGGCAAGGCATGGAAAAATGTATTGACGAATTCTCTGCTGTCTGTGCGCACCCTTCTGGTGGTCTGCGCAAAGGCACGTTTCAGTTCTTGCACAAACTCTTGTGGGGCCTGATCCTCCCCACACTGCAAGTTGTAGGCTGCCTTGCGAGCCTCTTGGGGATTTCTGTGAACAGAAAAATGTTTTAATATGGCCGCCCTATAGGTGGACCACCTGGAATGATTTTGGTCCTCCAGCCCTGCAAAGAAACTGGAGTACTCTGGGGAGAATGTCCACTTTACATATTGGATACAGCTTTGGCTGTCCTTCAAATGGAAAGTCTCCATCATTTGCTCAAACAACTCTTAGTGCTCCCAAACAGAATACTTCGCATTCTTATGATACGGCGTGATGACGCTCCTGATTGCCTTAATCTGCTTTAAGGGGTCCTTAAGCAAGGCCCTTTTTGTCTTATTGGCCCTTTTGGTCCGGGTAACCCTGGTCCATTCATCTTCTGACTCAGAGGCACTGCTCCCAGAGGTTCCTGTCTGCTCTTCCAGGTTTTCCCGGATTCTGCGAGCCTGGGAATGGCTGGCAGAATGTGGGGACCTGGTCACCTGTGTCCTGTACCGTTCAGAGGAGTCTTCAGATTCCTCTTTGCTGCCAGGATTTGATGGGTACCCCCCCACTGACCTAACTGGGCAGAGGTTTTCAGGATGCCCTTAATGGGCCTACTCTCCTGGGGTTCCCCACTAAATTGCACTGTGCTTGGGTGCCCATACCCGGATGCCCGCCCCTCCATTCCTGGGTGGTACTGGCCTATGAGCCCCATGCTTCTGGCTGGATAGTAATCTGCCATCCCTGTGGCCCTGTGCTCATGTGCGCCAGGGGACATGGGGGTGGCAGAGTCCAGGGACTGAGAGAAATAAAGGCCTCTGGTACTAGGGCTCCTGGGGTTATGCTCAGGAATTTCTCTTTCCCAGCGAACCTCATCTCTATCCGCCCCTGCTCCCTGTTGCAATGCAAGAGCCTGCGCCTTCAGTTCCTCAGTTAAGGCCTTACTAGACTCTATCAGTCTCTCCTGCATCGCTACCTGTTGTTGGAGCCTATCATTGTGCTGGCAGAGAGCCTCATTCTCTCTCTGTGTTTCCTGATTGGCCCTGGAGCACTGGGCCAGTCTTTGCTGCAGGAGGGTTACATCCTGAGCTGTGTCCCTATTGGCCTGCTCCTGTCTTGCCAGAGCCTCCTCCACCCTCCTGGTGTGCTCTAGCAAGTCCTGGTGTTCTTTTTGGAGGTCACCCAGTCCCTGGTGGGCCAGGTGATTTTCTTCTGTTTTTCTTTTTAAATGGCAGACTTCCTGGCCTAAGGCGTCTCTTTCCTGGCTAAGAGCCTGCATTTGTGCCGCCAGGTCGTCCCTCTGCCTTTGAAAGGCACCAGCTTTCTGGCGTTCTTCATCAAACTCTGCCTGGGTATCCAGGTCTTTCAAAATCAGCTTGTTGCTCTCTGCCTTCACTCTATCTAGATGACTTTGCAGGGTGGCTACCTGCTCCCTGCATGCCCTGTTAAAGTCTAATTGTTGCTCCAGCTTTTTCTGGCTCTGCAGTAGGGAGTCCAAACCTTCTTGGTACTCCTTCTGCAAGGCCAGAAATCTGGTATCCTGGTCAGCCTTTTCCTGTTGCAGGATGTCCATATCCCTCTTTATTTTAATGATGTGCTGTCTACTCTCATTTTCTGACTCCTGGCTCCCCTGCAGCCTCTGCTCAGAAGAGACCAGGTCAGATTGGACCTTCTCTAACGCCATCTGTCGCTTATTCGCCAGATCTTGGCTTTCAGTACATTTATCCTGCATGTCTCCCATATATAGGTACAGGTATGCGGCTATCCTAACCATCTTGTCTTGTTCATCCTTAGCTTTAGGAGCCATGTATAGTTCACTCAGGGCCACATGTAGGGGACCCTGATCTCCCCATATATCTGACCCTGTTTCAGTGACCTGTTGCGTGATGGCCTGCAACCAGACCATGCGGTCCTGGTGAGTCCACTCACCTCTCACAAATAACTTATGTAAGAAGTGCTCTCTGGCTATTTTCATGTCTACTAAGGTCGTCATTCTAGAGATTGGTCTCTGTCCTGACTTACAGAAATTAGTATTTTATTTTTGCAAAACAGACCTTTTTCTTAGAGCGTTCCTTTGAGGAGTGCTTTACAGCGTAACACAGCGTGTGCTCCGACCGGATATGTGTATCTGGTCAGCTGGCACGCTGTATTAATCTGCACAAGTGATAGGTCTAACCTTGAATCCCAGACGAGCCCCCAATTTGTAAGAGGATTCAATTCAACACTACAGCTAAGTCAATGCCTAGTCTAGGATACTGAATGGAAACCCTTATTGATATATCTTTATGTCCAGTTCATGCGTTCTGGATGACTACCCCTATATAACACCCCTCTCTTTGAATCCCCCTGACCCCACTGAGCCAAGAAGTAGTTCTGTTTTGCAAGTTAAAAGGTTTATTTGATAATTTAAACAATAGATATATATATCACACTTTATAATAATTTAATAATTGAATATCACACTGAATCTGAGCAGTAGTCAATAATGGATAGTCTGGCACTAGCACACTTCTTTATAATCAATGATGCGTGGTTATAGGATGGATAAGATAGCAACAAGACTTTATGGTTTCAAATGGATGCAAGGTGGAATGAAAATGCAGTACAGAAAATACTCAATATGCATTCAACAAAACAATGTAATCACTTTTCTCTGGCAATCCCCTCCCCCCTTTATGCAATGCAAGGAAATGGAAGGAAAGCACACAGTTCTCAGAAATGCAATCAACTGTAATTCAGTTCACCCCAGCAAGCTTAGACTACAGAAGTTGGAAACACAGGCCCAAATGCTTTTATATGTGCTGGCAATGAAGTGAAAAATATGCTAAAATGCTTTTAATTCCCTCTAGAGGTTCAGGGTGAGTGGTATCAAGTTAATATTAGTCCAGGCTCACTTTAGCAAGGATCTAGAAGTAACTAGCAGGTTAAACGAATTTTTGGCAACTGAAAGCAAGAAAACTGCTGTTTTCACACGTTGAGAAATTTGCAAATCGCGGCAAATTCGCGAGTGCGTTTTTCGCGATTGCGACAAAACTATAGGGAATCGGAATGCGGTTCTAGGTTCGTTGAAAAGCTGAGATTCTAAGCCTTCAGAGGAAAGTTACTGCAAGTCTCTAGGACAAACGGTCACGGAGATATGAGCGATTTTGTGAAGGTCGTTTTTCAGATTTGAAATTTTAAAATTCAAAAAGACAAGTGACAGCTAGCAACTAGAAAATGACAGGTGACAGTTAGGAGGCAGTTCTACTTAGAATAAATAGATTGAATTATATTATTTTAACTAAGAGATTGGTTCTGCACAGTTCTACTAGGTACTCACACTATATTCTCGAATTAAATGGGCCTCGCCACGGATCTGGTCAGGTTTTAGACTGGACTCTGGTCTGGTCTCTGCACTTCACAGTGATCTGGGTCAGCTCTCTCTGGTTCTGCTAACAGCGGTCTGGTCTGGGTCTGCTTTTATCTGTTTTTAAAATGGGTGTGTGTGCAGCATCACTAGACCCTACCCCTCTACACTTTCCATTGGCCCAATTCTCCCCTCTCCCATGATTGGGGAAGGAACTGTGAGTCAGAGTGATGCTGTAGGTTTTATGGGTCAGAGGATCCTCCCCTGTCAAATTGCACACAATCTATATTTGATTAAAAAAAACATATTTGCACAGGTACACATTCGTTTAAAATTACACGCACCCATCACATATCACAGGAGGTATACCCTGTCCAAATCTGCTCTTCCTGGGGGCTTGCATTTAGAAATGGCAACATTTGCACTTTTTAACTGATTTTGCAATTTCGGACATTAACCCAAATTTACACACATGTGCGCAAGGAGTATGGACATTAGTTGATGAAGTGTCAGATTTTTCACATGCACACATTTTGAGTAATATCCTCTTTTCCGCTAAAACCCCCCTGAACATACCATCGGGTCCTAACACGTCTTCAAATGTGCACCGAAAAATCACAAGAATTATGGCATCATTTAAATAATTTTCACAAGTCCGCTCTATGAATGATCCATCTTTTTCTAAAACCATATTCTGGCTGGCAGGGGTGGGTCTTTTCAGGTCACATGGTACAGAAACCAGTCTTTCCAGTTTCTGCCAAGCTCAGAGACCCTGCCCCTCCCAGCTTCTGCAAAGAGGAAGCTGTTTTACGACATCTGCAATAAACCATCTGCCTGGGTGAAGGGGGTTGCATTGTTCAGAGCTCCTGTATTCTGTGGGGGCTCCCCTTAATTCAATTATCAGAGAGATGGCATATCCTTAGTGTGGCCAGCAGGAAACAGCCAGGCCTGGGAAGTTACTTGTGAATCAAGTTTCACTTCTGATGGGGGTAGTTGCCAGGCAAAATTGGAATCTCTTTAAGCCAGTTTTTAGCCACATGGCGTTTCTGTTCCCCAGTTTTCTGCATTCAAATAACTAACAATTTTTTTACATATGCAGCTAGAATGCTGATTCTAAGTTTAAAACTATGACATTTAAACAATTGCAGCCTATGTGACACTCAAAAGTAGGTCACTCATTTCTTTTAAACATTTAGATTTTTAGTGTCTTTCAGTCCAAATTTACTTAAACTGCTGAAATCCACAGCTCAGCCTGTCTTGTGATGAACATTGTTTTAGGCTCATCCTCTTTCCAGATTTTGTATGCCCACAAGACTTTATTCTGCCAGATGTCCGCTGGTGTTCAGTGAGATTTTTGGATGTGTTGCAAATAGGCATTTTGAGCTGGCATTCAGAGAAACAAAAGGTGATTTTAAAGTGCGGTTTTTCCTTTGGCACACATTTCACTCATGGCACCCCGGCCCATCCTGCTCGCACTGGTGGGTGGCAAGTTAGGCAACCATTTTAGTGTGCACAACTGCGCGGTTTTCATAGATTCTGGCGCACATGTGGGCTTTTTCAGCCATCTTGGATTTCCTAAGCCCACAGCACCAAATGTTGTAGCCTAATAGTCCAAACGTGGGTCAGAACACCCAACACAGCATTGGCAAAGCTAAGTGTTTTGTCTTGCGTTTAGGTTTTAAATAGGTACAGACACTGCTATTATATGCACAGGTACTCACACCATTTTGCAGCTGCTACAATGAATGGCCAGTTAGTACTATAAGGGCACTGCCTGACTAATGCCTATTACTTACCTACAGGAAAGCCAAAACTGTTGGCACTGCCATTGCTTGTTTGTCAATGTGACTGCAGCGATGCCCATTAAACAGAGATGAAATGCATGTCTTCACTTTTAACCAGTACACCGAGGGGTTCTACCCCAGAAACACTGTGTACCGGCATGATTTAACCACCCTAGTAGCCTTTAGATTATCATAAATGTGGACTACTAAGGATACCAAGTGGAGTAATTAACATTATTTCCTAATGGCTCCAAGCCTGAGCTTATATCACACACAGGCTTATTGCCCATGCAGTTTTTTCCAAAACTGAATTTTCGGTTCCATTATTTTCATATGTTCATGTGTTATGTGAGTTTCCCCTGATTTTCACATTTTGTGGTCAATCCCGAATGATGCTGTGAGATGTTCTTAAGCACTGGTGCCTTAACGTCTCTGGAAAGTGGTGGACAAATTGAAATTGCTAGGAGCATAGTAGCACCATGATTGATCACTTACATCACACTGTTTTTCCACGTGCATGTTATGTTAGTATAACGTTAATGTTAATGTTAAAGGTATTTATATAGGGCACTGTCACCAACGGAGTTGGTCTCCAGGCGCTGAGGCGGATCTGTAAAGAAATGTGGGGGGTTAGTGGAGGAAAAGGGTGTAGAAAAGTGAGAGATGGTGTACTGTTGGCAGTTTCAGTTCGGTTTTCACTGTGTGCTGAGCTTGGGTGTGCAAATAGGATCGAAAGCAGGACCTTGTGTGCTGTTGTCGCGATCTATGTGTTGGTAGTTTGTTGTTGCGGTGTGGTGAAGTCTGTGCAGTTTGCTGTGAGAAAAGGTGCTTGTGCTGGTTTTGTGTGAATTAAGTAAGCAAAAATTAGAGGTTTTGGTTAGTGGGTTGTATGCCTCATAAATCCTGATTAGTCAAAGTGGTTGGCATATTCTCTCTCTAGGTATAATGATTGTCTAGTGTCTGTGGTAATACTGTGGCTATTTCAGCAGATAAATTGGCATAGTACCCCAGGTTCGGTGAGCATAGTCCCTAAAACGACAGTGGGGTTTTATTATCATACCAACCTTCTTTCTATCTATTTACTGTCGGTAGACCATGGGTGGTATAACACTTCTCTTCCCTTTCCTGACTGTGTAGTTTCAGGGCCGGGGAAGAGGTTGGCCCGCAGCTAAGCTGTTGCGCTTGGTACACCCAGGGTGCGGGCATAAGTCCTGCTTAGTTGGTGGAGTTATATTATCTCTCCCCGTTCTTTCCTATGCATTGCTGTCTATGTGCTATGTGCCCCCAATATGCTGGGTGCCATTGTTGGTGATACCTTGCTCTTCCTTCCATTTGAAATGGTTGGTGTTCTAGTTATAATTGGTGAGGATTGTTATTAATTGAAAAGTAGATATGTTACATGTCCATATATCCTTATTGATAAGGGTAGATTTAGGGAGTCAGGGTAGGCTTTCCTCTCGTCCTAGTTCCTCAGTGTATGTTCTTATGGGCATTCTTTCTGGTTATGGGTGAAGAGCCATGATTTGAGGAGTTTCCTGAATTGTAGGTGATCTCTTGTGTTTCTTATGTTCATTGGTAGTTTGTTCCAGGTTTTTGGGGCGAGGTGAGAAAAGGAGGGTCCTCCAAATTTTCTCTTGTTGTATGATGTGGGTTCCAAACGGATGTCGCTGCTGGATCTGAGTGGCCTTGCAGTGTGATGTACGTTTAGTTTTCTTTTAATGAACTCTGCACCTTGGTTGTGGATTGCTCTCTGGATTATGCACATTGATTTGAACTTATTTCGCTGTTTGATAGGTAGCCAGTGTAGCGTTTTCAGTGCTAGTGTGATGTGTTCTCTTCGAGGTACTTTAAGGAGTAGTCTGGCCGCCGCATTTTGTATGCATTGGAGTTTATTTAGGAGTCGTTCAGGCAGGCCTAGATATAGGCTGTTGGCGTAGTCTAGTCTGGACATGATGAGGGTGATGACGGCAATTGTTTTGTTGGTGAACAAGAGGAATGGTAGGATCCTTTTAACCGATCGCAGGAGAAAGAAGGATTTCTTGATTAGGGTGTTTACTTGTGGCTGTAGAGTGAGTTTGTTGTCCATCAGGACTCCCAGGTTTTTTGCAGTTGGTGATGGGGTTGGGGTTACACCAAGTTCAGTTGGCCATGGGATGTAGAGGTTGTCTTCTCCATTTTTTGTGATGATCATTATTTCTGTTTTTCCTGGGTTGAGTTTGAGGTAGTTTAAGTTCATCCAGTTGTATATTTTACAAAGGCAGTTCTCTATTATTGCCTTGTCTTCTTGTAAGTCTTGTATTTTGTAGATTATTTGTGTGTTGTCAGCGTAGTTATAGCAGGTGAGGCCATGTCTTTCGATGAGGTTAATTAGCTGTGACAGGTAGATGTTAAATAGAAGTGGCGAGAAGGATGATCCTTGTGGGACTCCGCACAATGATTCTCGAGGGTTTGATTTGTAAGGTTTCATCCATATTGTTTCTCTTCTATTCGTTAGGAAGGATCTGACCCAAAGTAAGGTGTTGTCGGTGATTCTGAATTCTTCCAGTCTCATGATAAGGATGTTGTAGTTGACTGTGTCGAATGCTGCAGAGAAGTCTAGAAGTATCAGAGTGATGCTGTTGTTTGTGTCTGCGTTCGCCTTTAGGTCATCCCAGATTGAAATAAGTGGGGTTCTGTTCCTCTCACTGGTCTGTAGCCTACTTGTGCCTGGTTTAATAGGGTGCCGGTGCTACTGGCCGTGCATGACTGGGGTTGTGAGGCAAGGCCGCAATGCATACGTGTCACAGCGCGATGTGGGACACATCAGGCCTGTGGCTAGATTCGCCTGAGACTGCCTTCTTCCATCCGGAAGGGCGTTGCAGCATTTATTTACACAACACCTTGTAAGCGTGGCGATGTGGACATAACATTCCTCTTCTTCCCCCTTGAAACAATAAGTTACATTATGCCATGGTATCATGCAAGTCTCTACTTGCACACATAGTCACTTAGCTTCTCTGGTGGCTTCATGGCTGTTCTCAAGAGGTATCTGCCATGCTGCCATCTGGTCAGGCTCAGAGGAGAGCTGGCTGGCTGTTGATTGGCTGAGGAATGTCCAGGACTGCCACTGAGGTCAAGATCAATGTTCACAGGGTCCCCTCCCTCTTCATCGGGATGCCCTCTAACACGAGGGCCGCCAGCCTGGTGCCAACTGTCTCTGTGGACTGCTCCTCCTGTCATAGCTTCTTCCTCCTCTTCTTCATTGTCCCTTCTCAGGTCACTGCTTTCTTTCCGCAGTGTCTTGGGTACTGGCTTGAATCAGGACACATTATGGGTGAGCAACTTCCCGGTCCTGCTTGCTGTGACCATAGTTCCTTTCCATCACACCACTGTGCAGGGCTCAGTTTCGAAGGTACTTGCTAGTTTCGACCTCGAGGGGTTCTGGAGAAATAGCACTTGGCCTCCAGGTTTGGTGTGTGATTTCCTGGCACATCCCTTGTGGCTCATGTGTTCATTCTTTCTCCTCCTCTTTTCATGCGTTTCTATTGACTTGGCCTTGTTTTGTCTGTGGTGCGGTATGTAGGAATGTAACATGGCCCGAAACAGGACATTGGCTGGTAGTATGTTTGTAGATGTGTGGGATGTAAGACAATAGTTTTGGAGGAATCTGAACAGTTTGAGTTCCTACAGGGCTGTTCGGACTTTTGCAATCCTTAGGACTTTGTTCCGTGTCCTCATGAAATGCTCGGCATTCCTGTTTGCTTGGGGCCATCTTGGCATGATGAGGTGGTGTGTAATCTGGAGGTCTTGCATGCACTTGGCAAACTCAAACCCTTGGACTGGTAGTCTATTGTCGCTCCTCAGCCTGTTTGGTAGTCCGTGGGTTGCACATTTTTTTCCAGTGCCGGGAGGACGATGTCTGCTGTGGTGGAGCAAACAATCTTGACTTCTGGGTATTGAGAGTGCTCGTCAATGACAACCAGGAGGTATGTTTCCTCTTGTACAGTACAAAAGTCTGCGCACACCGACTCCCATCGTGATGCGCTCCTCTGTGCGTTCAGAATGGGTTTCTGCTTAGGCAGTGTTCCCATGGACAAACAGGGGAGATGTTACGCTCACCTGGTATCCACGGGGGCGCCACATGATACTGGATGGAGGTCTAAGCGCTATCCCAGACCCCTCTCTGCTTGGTTATGTGCCAGAAGTTGGGTAGCGCCTATAACAGGAGAATGGAGGGTTAAGATACTGGTTCTGTGATGGGTGGACTCCCACCTCCCTCTGGTCCAAATCTCCTCCCTTGGGGTTATTGCTCACCTTAGGTTTTTGTGCGTTGAATTCTCCGTTCTGCGTCTCTGTGCAGGGGCACGTGGTTGGTGCGGGCGTTCCGTGGACCAAGTTGCTTCACTGGTCCGTGTGCCCTTATGTCGGGTCCAGACCGGCTGTGACTCCGACTCTGCTTGCTGTCTTCCATGTGAGTTATAATGTCTTTTCCGTCTTTATTCTGTCTCTTTATTTCCCTCCGTTTTCTCTGTCTTCTCGGCATCTTGCTCCACTACGCTGTTCCCTAACAAGTCCCTTTTTGTTTTCACAGGGATGGTTGCGATCTCGGAGTTGCCGCGCCGATGGCGAAGACCACGGTGAGTTATTGATGCGCAGAGCGCTGCGCTGTTTATTGGTATTAATTGCTAACCTGTGTTCTCTTCTCTTCTTTGTACAGGTTGCAGTGGTGTTCCGGAGTGATGAGCGATCGAAGCGCTGCTTGCCCAGGGAAGTGCTTTGTTAATGCTGACCTTGGTTCTTCTCCCTTGCAGGTTGGGGTGAAACCCGGAGATGGGCGAGGTAAGAGAAGCGCAGGGTGCTGCCAGGACTCGCTGCTTGCCCAGGTAAGAAAGGTTATTAATGCTGTCCTTGTTTCTTTACCTTTGCTGGTTGCAGCGAGCTCCGGAGATGGGCGAGGTAAGTGAAGCGTAGGATGGATTCAAGGCCGTTTACTTCACAGGTAAGTGTTCTTGCTTGCTAATGCTGTTCTTGTTCTTCCAGGTTATTAATGGAATCCGGATCTAGGGCTTCAGGATAGGGCCGCCGGAGAAGCAGATGAGCAGTAGCTGGACACGGTGAGCGTTACGCTGCAGGAGTGCAGAATAACTCGAAGCATGTTCTGCTGTTTGGGTGTGGTTTAAATAGCCCAGGTAAAATAGTTCCAGGCCAAGTAGTTCCAGGCCCAGCCACACCAACAACACTAGACCGCATGGCTTGGTTCTAAAGAACTGAGCTGTGTAATAGGCCTCCATGTTGGATTAAGGTCCAAAACTGGTATTGCTTTATTCCTGATAATGAGCCTGGCGTCAAAGGTGCCAGAACTGACTCCATGTATGTTTCTGATGGAGTTTTAAGGCCCTTGGGGCCAGTGTGAAGGGTGTTAGTCCCAATGCTGCCAGGGGGCTGTTATACCAGAGGGGGTCACGGGCATGGAGCCTGATAGCACTACCCCTAAGGCCCCTCTCAAGGTATTTCCTCCGTCTGGCCCTGGTTTGGTCGGAGGGTTCCAATGAAATCGTCTACCAGGTGTGGCGCATGGACGTGCTAGCTAGGCTCCCATGTCATGTCCTGAGGGCCGTATCCCTTCCAGTCCACTAAGTAATATAACTTGGACCTGGTGAGTTTAGAATCTAGGATGTCCTTGACTTCAAATTCGGGTTCTCCGTTAACCAGTACTGGATTTGGTGGTGTTTTGACCCGAGTTCCAGGCTGAACAGGTTTTAAGAGTGACACGTGGAATACGGGATGGATGTGCATATTTGGTGGTAAAGCTAGTTTTACTGCCACAGGATTTATAATAGTCCTAGATATCTGGGACGAAATGTTCGATTCCTCTTATGGGCACGTGCCGAGACGCCAACCAGACTTCATCTCCGACTTGGTAGTCTGGGGATTTTCTTCAGTGTTGATCAGAGAATCTTTTCTGTCTTTCTTTGGCTTGAATCAAGTGTTCTGCTGCCGGTTTGAAGGCTTGAGTGATGGTCGTATGTAAAGTAGTCACCGCAGGCATTTCCAAGGCCATGGGTGTATCTAATTCATAAGTACGTGGGTGCCTTCCATCTACGGTATAGAAAGGACTCTGTCCGGTACTGGTGTGTAGCGAGTTGTTTTAGGCATATTTGGCTATCCACAGCACATCCTTCCAACTTTCTTCCACTTGATGTAACATGCACTGTAGGTATTGCTCTAGTGTCTGATTAGTCTGCTCCGTTTGGCCATCAGTTTGGGGATGGTGACTAGTGGACAGACGAATATCGATTTGAGCAATTGCACAACTCTTCCTCCAGAAGTTAGACACAAACTGACTCCCTCGGTCAGAAATCAGGACGGAGGGGAAACCATGTAATCGTACGATTTGCTCTAAAAACACCTTTGCCAGACTGGATGCGTTTGGTAGACCCTTAAGCGGAATTAAATGGGCCATTTTAGAGAATAGATCAACAACCACTAGGATAGTGTTGTATCCTTGACAAGGAGACAGATCTGTGATGAAATCGAGGGAGAGTGTGTGCCAAGGTGCAGGTGGAATTTCCAGGGGTTGCAGGGATTTATTCTGTGCACAAATGCCACATGACAGAATAAACTGCGTAATGTCCTTTCACCAGGTTGGCCACAAATAATTTCTTTTCACCTTGGCTAGGGTCTTGTCAATTCCTGGATGTCCTTCTATCAGGGGGTCATGATAAACAGAAATGACTTGTTCTTGTAGTGCCTTATTTGGTAAATATAAATGCCCTCTGAAATACGGGAGTTGGTTCTTTGTTGTGTAATGTTCACCTTGAGTGTCCAGTCTTGTAGAGCCTCGGTGTTCATTAGGAGCCGAATTTCCTTTTGGAGTTTGTCCAGTGATAACGTTGTTGTAAGTCCTAGTAGTTTGTCACCTGGATTAATGGCCACCGGGTCTGGGGTTGAATATGCGTTCTCATCAATACCCATGTGGGATAGGGCGTCGGCTTTTCCGTTCTGGACTCCAGGTCGGTACATGATTATGTAATCATATTCTGCGAAGAATAAAGCCCATCAGAGTTGACGGGATGATTGAGCCTTTGCCGTCTTGAGGTATTGTAGGTTGCGATGGTTGGTGATTACTGTGATGGTATGTCTGGTGCCTAGGAGGTAATGCCGCCAAGCCTTAAAGGCTGCCTTGATCGCTAGGAGTTCCTTGTCTGTTATTGCATAGTTAAGTTCAGGTGTAACTTTTTCGCGACCAAAAGGCCACAGGATGTAACTAGCCTGTTTCGGGATCCCTTTGGGAAAGAACAGCCCCCATTGCCATGCTGGAGGCATCTGTTTCCACTACATATGGGAGATCTGGGCGGGCATGTCGTAGCACCGGGGCTGAGGTAAATCTTTTCTTGAGTTCCTGGAAGGCCTTCTCTGCCTCTTCTGTCCATTGGAACAGTTTGTTGTTTTTACGTAATAAAGAAGTGATCGGGTGCACAATCTGGGAGAAACCCAGGATGAATCGGCGTTAAACGTTCGCAAAACCGAGCATACTTTGGACACCTTTAACTGAAGACGGTGATGGCCAGCTAAGGATGGCGTCTACTTTGTGCATATCCATCCGGACGCCTCTGGGAGTGAGGACAAAACCAAGAAACTCGACTTCGGTGACATGGAAGGAGCATTTTTCAAGTTTGGCATTTAGCTGGTGCGGTCAGAGTTTTGCAAGGATGGAGCGAACGTGCCCGACATGGTCCTGTTTAGAAGAAGAGTACACCAAGATGTCAATGATGTAAACTAGGGCACATACGTTGATCAATTCCTGTAGTACATCGTTCATCAAGTACTGGAATGCGGCGGGAGCGTTGCAAAGCCCAAAGGGCATCACCTGATATTCGTACGGCCCATACTTAGTACGAAAGGCGGTCTTCCATTCGTCTCCTTTCTTTACACGCACAAGATGGTATGCCTCCCTGAGGTCCAATTTGGTGTAAATTTGGGCATCCTTGACTTGGTCCAGCAGTTCTGGGATAAGGGGTAGGGGATAACGGTTTTTAACTGTTACCTTGTTTAGTGCGCGGTAGTCGATGCACGTTCTTAAGTCCCCCTCCTTCTTGGGTATGAAGAATAGGGGTGAGGCTGCCGGGGATTTGGACGGCCGAATAAAACCGTTTGCCAGGTATTGGTCCAGATATGATTTCAAGTGGAGATTTTCAGGTTCGGTGAGTACATAAATTCGACTACACATGATTTGTACACCAGGTACGAGGTCGATCTGACAGTCATATGGCCTGTGAGGGGGTAAGGTATTAGCCTGTTCTTTTTTGAAAACGTCTTGGAAATCGTGGTATTCGCTTGGTAGTGTACTTGTTACACCTAGTACCAACGCCTTGTTATCTTGGACAGGTGTCTCAGGGTCAGAGGATGGCATTTCCACTTGGTAGCATGCATGAGCACACTCATTGGAGAAGGCTAATTTCTTGGCTCGCCAGTCGATGTTAGGATTGTGAGCCACCAACCACGGCATCCCTAGAATCACCCAGAACTGAGGGGCCTTGATAAGGTCGAAGGCAATGGCTTCCCGATGTCCGTCTTGGCACAGAAGGGTCAATTCTGCTGTGCATTGAGTTACAGGACCAGAAGCTATCTCTGTGCCATCGACAGTGGTGACCTTCTCAGTTGTCGTTTTCTGACAGAGGGGAAGCCCCATCCTTGTTGCCACGCCTTGGTCTATGTAGTTTCCAACAGCTCCACTGTCTATGTATGCCTCCACAGCATGCATCCAAGATGGTTGTTGGTGACTGATCAAAATCACAGGCAGGGCAAGGTGTGAAGTCTGTGGGTCTTTTCCTTCACTCGACAAACGGACCTCTGCGCTTGCCGGGCTTGGAACCTTTCCGACTCTTGTTCGCCTCCTTCTTTCTCTGTAGCTCCAACTGTTCTCCTAGGGAGTTTTACTAGACATTCTCTGAGGAAGTGACCTGATTTCCCGCAGTACAGGCATAATTGCTGTTGTCTCCTTTTGTCTCTTTCTGCCTTGGTTAATGGGCTCCGTACCCCCCAAATTTGCATGGGTTACGAAGTGTTTTCTGATGAATGCGGACTGTTCTCCTTTGAGCATACATACACAGTCCAATTCTCCGTTCTGGCTTGATCTGTCCTTCGATCTTGCAGCCTGTGGTCTAGCTGCACCAATAGGTTGATGAACTCTGCACAGTCTTTTGGCGGGTGTACCACCTGAGCTAGGACATCTTTCAATTCTCCCCGTAATCCTCGGTGGAATAACATTGTTCGTTTCTCCTAAGGCCACCCAGTTTCCACAAGTCTGTTAAAAGTAGCGATATATGTTAACAAATCTTGGCTGCCTTGGCGGAGGGACAGAAGTTCGTTATCCAGAGCTTGGTCCTGGGTATGTCGGGCGAACAGCTTCTTCATCTCCTGTTGAAACCCCCTGAAATCCCGCAGGAGTGGGTCATCCTGGCTTACTAACGGTATGGATCAATCCGCAGCACTGCCACTCAGATATGACAGAATGAAGGCAACCCGCGACTGATCGTTAGGAAAGGCTCCGGGTCTACAAAGAAAATGGAGGCGGCACTGGTTCATGAATACTGCATATTTTCTTGGGTCCCCTGTAAAACGTTCCGGTGGGGCCAAAGGAACTGCCCCAGGGAGGACCACCTGCACTGGATTGACGGATATGGCTGGAACCGATGGAATACTTCCTGGCAACGGAGCCTGCCCAGCCTGTGTTTGGAGCAATTGTCTGGCTAATTCATCGGTGCGGTCCTTGGTGACAATCAACTCCCTGCTAAGGGTGTTGGTTTCTTGCTGGGCGCAGTGCACCTCGACCCATAATTCTCCCAGTAACTGGGCTAGTTGGTCAGTCTCTGATGTTTCCATGATGCCCAGGTGGATGTTTTAATTAAGTCTTCGAGTTCTGTTACGCTCACCTGGTATCCACTGGGGGCGCTACACGATACTGGATGGAGGTCTAAGCGCTATCCCGGACCCCTCTCTGCTTGGTTATGTGCTAGACATTGGGTAGCATCTGTAACAGGAGAATGGAGGGTTAAGACGCTGGTTCTGTGATGGATGGACTCCCACCTTCCTCTGGTCCAAATCCCTCCCTTGGGGTTATTGCTCACCTTAGGTTTTTGTGCATGGAACTCTCTGTCCTGCGTCTCTGTGCAGGGGTGCGTGGTTGGTGCAGGCGTTCCGTGGACCTAGTTGCTTCACTGGTCCGTGTGCCCTTATGTTGGGTCCAGACCGGCTGTGACTCCGACTCTGCTTACTGTCTTCCAGGTGAGTTATAATGTTTTTCTGTCTTTATTCTGTCTCTTTCTTTCCCTCCGCTTTCTCTGTCTTCTCTGCATCTTCCTCCACTAAGTTGTTCCCTAACAATGTCCCTTTTTGTTTTCACAGGGATGGTTGCGATCTCGGAGTTGCCACGCCGAAGGCGAAGACCACAGTGAGTTATTGATGCGCTGAGCGCTGCGCTCTTTATTGGTGTTAATTGCTAACCTGTGTTCTCTTCTCTTCTTAGTACAGGTTGCGGTGATGTTCCGGAGTGATGAGCGATCGAAGCGCTGCTTGCCCAGGTAAGTGCTTTGTTAATGCTGACCTTGTTCCTTCTCCCTTGCAGGTTGTGGTGAAACCCGGAGATGGGCAAGGTAAGAGAAGCACAAGGTGCTGCCAGGACTCGCTGCTTGCCCAGGTAAGAATTGTTATTAATGCTGTCCTTGTTTCTTTACCTTTGCAGGTTGCGGCGACTCCGGAGATGGGTGAGGTAAGCGGAGCGCAGGATGGATTCAAGGCCGATTACTTCACAGGTAAGTGTTCTTGCTTGCTAATGCTGTTCTTGTTCTTCCAGGTTATTAATGGAATCCGGATCTAGGGCTTCAGGATCGGGCCGCCGGAGAAGCAGATGAGCATGAGCTGGACACGGTGAGTGTTACGCTGCAGGAGTGCAGAATAACTCGAAGCGTGTTCTGCTGTTTGGGTGTGGTTTAAATAGCCCAGGTAAAGTAGTTCCAGGCCAAGTAGTTCCAGGCCCAGCCACACCAACAACACTAGACCGCATGGCTTGGTTCTAAAGAACTGAGCTGTGTAATAGGACTCCATGTTGGATCAAGGTCAAAAACTGGTATTGCTTTATTCCTGATAATGAGCATGGCGCCAAAGGTGCCAGGACTGACTCCATGTATGTTTCTGATGGAGTTTTAAGGCCATTGGGGCCAGTGTGAAGGGCTTTAGCCCCATTGCTGCCAGGGGGCTGTTATACCTGTGGGGGTCAGGGGCATGGATCGTGACAGGAGGCAGGTCGTGACCACATCTTCCACTTTGGAGTCGATGTGAGGGAACCATACCCGATCCCTTATTCTGGCTTTTGTGCGCACCATCGCTTCGTGTTCTTTGCATGCCAGTGCAATTATCCTCCCTTGCAGGGACAAAGGGATCACGATGCAGACTCCCCTTAGAATGAGCCTTCCTCTGTGATGGATAATTCATGGTGGACAGTGAAGATGCCTGTGAGGAATTCTCTTGCTTCTGTAGTTCAGTTGTGGTGGAGTAAGGTGTTCCATGCACCTCCCAGGGTGGATTTTTTCGTCAGTGTGCTGCATGGGTTGTCATTTGTGGCCTCAATGAGCTCTGGTATGCTTACTGCTTTAGGTTTTGCCATGTCCACAATGGATCATATGTGTTCCTTAGTCTCCTGTGATTCTGCAATTTCGGCTCTGGTGGCGGCATGCCGATGTCTCGATAAGAGCTCTGCGGGGTTGTCCGCTTCCGGTTTGTAAATGAGGTCACAGTCATATTGCTGCAGCTGGAACCACCACTTGCCCACATGTGGTGAGGGTGTGGTGCTGATCTTGTGAATATAGGAACTAGTGGCTTGTGATCTGTAAATGCTCTGAACTTCTGCCTGTACAGATAGAGGTGAAAGTGTCTGCACCCCCACAGAACAGCAATGGCCTCCGTCTCGATGTGTGAATAGCGTTGTGCTGTGAGGTTAAGGACCCAGAACATGTATTCCACAGGCTGTGTGTCTCCCTCTGGAGAGGTTTGTACTAGTACAGCACCCAATCCGACTGGGCTGGCATCGACATGCAGTTCCGTTTGCAGTTTGATGTCGTAGTATGCCACGGTGGTCCTGGTTGACAGTGCTTCCTTGATGTTGTTGAAGGCATCCTGGCATCTCGCATCCGAGTCCCACTGTGCACCTGCTTTGGTTAGTGCTCTTAGTGGTTCAGACAGGGTGGCCAGGCTCTTTAAGAACCACCAACAGTAGGTTGCCATTCCTAGGAAGCTGCAGATTTCCATCGGTGTGGTAGGTGGTGGTGCTTCTTTGATGTTGGCCACCTTCAATGGATCAGCTGATACGCCCCGCCTGTTGAAAATGTAACCAAAGAACGTTGGTTCTTCTTTGAGGGACTCACATTTGTCCCTGTGTATGGTGAGGCCTGCTGGCTCCAATCTCTTTAGGACTGCCGGCAGCCGAACCATGTGTTCTTCTTTGTCTTTTGCAAGCACGAGAATGTTGTCACTGACATTCAGAACTCGTGGGAGGTCTTGTAGGACAGCGAGGATTGTCTTTTGGAAGACTTCGGCAGCTGACGAAATTCAGAAGTTTAGGCGTTTGTACCTCCTCAGCCCAAGTTGCGTTGAAAACGTGGTAATGTACCTTGAATCTTTGTGCAGCTTGAGTTGGCCGTAGCCAGCCTTTAGGTTGATTTTTCTGAATGTTTTGGACCTTGTGAGGTCTGCGATGATTTCCTCAAGGGTCGGCATGATGTGTCTCTCCCGCACCATGGCTTTGGTTTCTTTGTTACGACCATCGGGCAGACCCATTCATTGTGCGTCTTGTTTCCTTTGCTTTTTTCTCTTTTCATTTGATGGTTGTTGCCCTCAAACATAGGTCTAGAGACTGTTCATTGGGGGTAAGAGCATGTGTTGAGCTACAACATCCACCAGCCTTTTTGCAGGCTGGGTTATAACAAGCTGCTCTCAGCACTGGAGTCTCTCAACAATTTGGAAAGGTGCAACGCCAAAGCAGGGGGATGGAATTAGGGGCGTGGCCTACAACCCTTTAGGGCAGGGCTGAAGGATGCCATATACCTGATTTTAAGATGACATTTAATAACATTCCAAAACAAATGTAGTCAATGATGTACAAGCATGTGCACTAGCAGTTCCTAAATATGTCTTTATTTACAGTATGTACTTCTGTTTTTTAAAACAACATATTTCCTTTAGTAGTCTCAATGTCCTAGAAAGCTGTCAACATGGATGTCATTTCACCAAAATGCCAGGGGTAGCAGAAGTGACATCACACGAGCTTGTCCTCCGATGACATTACAGGAAGTGATGTCATGTGACCCCACGCCCAAGTGATATCCTGGGAAGTGATGGCACACAACCTTTCACCCTTTGACAAAACAGGAAGTGGTATCACATAGCATTTTCCTCCACTTCCTGTTTTGTGAAGGGGTGAAAAGTTGTGTGCCATCAAAAAACATTGTTTGTCACTACACTAAGAAATATGGTTGCGATATCAGTGTAATATGATACACATTTCATACGAGAAAGGATCACCATATGTAGCATTAATATCATTACGTACAGTCCCATTTTACCACATTACTGTGAATATAAGCAGACGTCTAAGGACAAATGATACCATGCAATGGAAAGAAAATACATGTTACTGTTGCATGAAATGAAAGAAGGTGTGTCAACAAATTCAACCCTTAGAAACTGAGCCAGAAACTCATCCCCTCTCGGGATATGGAAAAGAATATATAAAAAAGATTGTAGCAGGTTGTATGTATTTTCAGTTGTTGGAAGTTTTCTGAAGCATTGCCATTTGTTAGACACATATTGAGTGTGGCAAGGAATGCAGAGAGAGAGAGACCCTCATTTGTTTCCCTCTAAGGCCTGCCAGAAGCCCACATTCCTCACTAGCAGTTGCAAATGCAAAGTGCAAGTGGCTAGAAAGCATAATATAGAAACTTGGCAGCTACTGTCCTTCAACAATCCGCCTAGACTGCATGGAAAGGAAGCTGTTCTGAATGTGCTACCCACAAATAGGCTACAGCATTGGCAACTTGAGTTTTCTGTAAACTGAAAAGGGTGTATTATCAAAAGAGATTCACATGCTTTCATCATGATTTGAAACCAGCATTTTGCCTCTTGCTGCACATTTTGTAAATAAAGTGTGCATTTCCATAGTGAAAGTTATTTACCGCTTGTTCTGCAAATGAATGAATAGCAGGCTGCAAAAGGAATCAATCTTGTGTTAAAATGCTATGGCCCAGCATACGTTGAGAAATAGCACTTCCATGAAAAAACCTGATATTTGACATGCAAAAGGGTCACTGAAGAGAATGAATTACTGCCTCGTGTAAAGTCCTTGATAAAAGAACCCAGCCTCTGTGAACCAAGTGAGGTGGGAGTTCCTGGGCCCTGGAAACAGCACCTGAGGAAAATCCTTGCAACAGAAAGCCAAATCACTCCTGAGACAGCTGTTGACAAAGAATCCAGGGTGTGTTGTCTTAGTTTTTGTGGGCTGTTTGGATAGAGGACTACGTTTCTTTTAATTGACGTTTCTGACTGTGGGTTTGACTATCTACAAGCTCGAAGGGCAGGCTTTACCCAGACTGTGTTTTGCATTTGCTTTCAGGGCATCCATGATTAGTGGGTGAGGCAGGACATTTTGAAAAAAAGTGGTTGCAATTCACTTGTTAGAAACATGCATGTCTTCCTGCACGGAGCAAATCAATTTCCATTGCTCCAATCACCCACCTCCACATAGTTCCTCTTCCCTTTATTTGGTTCATATTAAGACCTGGCAGAGAGCATATATTCATTAGTTGGTAAGATATGCCCTGTTTTGCATGGGTTTGGTGCAAAGTGAAAGGCTGGCGCCTCAGGATTTAAACTGCTTGGAATGTAGTCTCTTATCAATTGTACCAAACTGCAGTACTCTTTCTACTCATTCCTTGAAATGTCTGGACCAGCCTTGGGCATTGTGCTATTGATTTCTCAATGACGAAACTCCCAACCAAACTGTTAATTGAAGTTAACTTTGCTAGTTGTTGTTTTGCAACCATTTTTGTTTTCCATTTATGCTCCTTTATTCTGGAAGGATGAACACTTCCCCATTGCATTTCCAACGGTTGTGTTAAGGCCCAATCTTTCTCGCTAAGCCCAATAGATGTGCTACTGCAAGCTGGGTCTCCTTCCTTGTTGCCAACTCATGCCTCTTGGTGCCTTTTCAGCTGGCAAATCTGTCTTATCACCCATACATGGGGTGTGCTGTAAAGACAAGAAAGAAACATCTAGTGCTTCGTTACTGATTGCACCTGCTGACTCGTCTCAGAGAAAGACCAGAAAGATGATACTAGAGGGAGGGAGTGGATGCCAAAGACACTCTGTTTACAATAATAATTCTCATTAATGGCAATGCAACGGAAGCTGGCACCACGAAAAAGAACATCATCACCTGCCCTTATCTAGTCATACAGCCAGAAGGCCCAATGGCAACACCATTAGACATGTAAGGCTGCCCGCTGCACCTGCTGCGTCTTGGTGTAAAAGGTAAGCCTATCACCCAATAGTTAGTTATGGTTTGGGAGCAGCTTCACTACGACTCTGGGACGCCCTGCACACCCTAAGCGATGATCACACCAGTGGACTAGGCAAGTCTTGGTAACAGGTGGGGTTGTAGAGCTCCTCGTGTGGTACCAGTGATTAGCATTTGACTTCTTTGCATGTGGCAGAGGCAGTGGACATTGGGATCTGGCCTTCGGTTTAGGTCTACTTTGGTCGAAAATATTTGACCTTTTCCAATTTGATCTAATTTTTGGGGAAAATGCGCTGGGAGCCCCTCCTATCCCCCCACTTTAACCTTTTCCCTTACCCCTCCCCATATATTTATTTAATTTAATTTGGCCAAAAAAAACCGATCAAATGTTTTTCGATCAAGTATGCTAATACCAGGCCTTCACTTAGTTAATAAGATTTATGCTGGCTGACATATAAGCAGCAGAATCCTCACACCTCCTGTTTCAGCATCATAGTTTTAGCTTGGATTGTTAGGTGCTGCTTGCAATAACTATTTCATTAGAGAACAGTTAGGAAGAAATAGCATATGAGGAGGGACACAAAGCTTGTAGGTGTTGTTTGGTTATTTGCCCACCCATTGACTGCCCATGGCCATGCTGATCCCTATGGCCATTTGCACCCAGTTCTTGTCCCTCCCTGCTCAAAATACCTCCTCATGGAAACTCATTGAGTATGCTTTAATCAAGACTTACCTTCAAAGTTTGCACTCAAAATGCCTAGCAGTGTTTTTTCAAAGCAGTCTTCTAAAAGTTCAGCACTTAATTGGAGCATTAAATGTGCTACTGGCATAATAACAATGTCCTAATCTGGTCTGCCTTCAGCCACTCGATTTATAAGCACTATGCGTTTCCTTCATTGAAATCCTGTTAAAAACAAGCATTGGCAAAACCAACAGTTTTGGCTTGTGTAAAAGTATTATGCATTTGCCAGGTGCTGCTATTAGATGTCCAGTTACTCACACCATTTTGCACCTGCTAATATCAAAGGCCAGTTAATACCACTATGACAGTGCCTGGCAAGGGCCTTTCCCACGCCTACACAAAAGTCCAAACTGTTTATTACTCTGTTTTCCGGGATTTGAACCTTGTTTGCTCTGTGTGGCCTTGTTTTCAAGACCAGCACGTTGCCCCTGTGCTATCCTCTGTTCACAACTGTTGGCATTACAAATGGTTGTCAGAGTTAGGCACTAGGGCAGGGCTCTTTGACTCATAGAATAGTTCAATACAGAAATACTAGTACACAATAACAAATTAACTTTATTGTCTGTGCATCTTGGTAAATATTCATCCTTAAAATCGGGCTTCATGTTGCTATTAGGAGGTTCGAGAAACAATTAATTGAAAAGGTGACGTTTGTCGCATGGTGAGGAGCTATAGATTCATTCCTGCCTGCCACCGGAATTGTCTACAAACAGATTCGAAGACAGCTTGCTAAATCTACTCTGCCCTTCGATTTCTTTTCTGGTTTATTTCTCCAGCCTTGATCAGGTGACAGTGAAAGCCAACCCAAATTCAATCAATTATTAACTGTCCTCTAAAGCCTCTCGCCATCCACAGAATGAAGCCAGCAGGGCTTGAGCGTCACTCAGCAATGGCGACTGAATACAGATGAAGTCATGGGACACTGGCGACCAATGGTACACTGGCGTTTTGTAAACAGCCACGCTCGCTGTGTGACATCGTGCTGATGGAGCAATCGCTTTCTGGCACATGGCGCCCAGATAGACAGTTCAGATGCTGTTCGGGCACGCGCTTCTCACAGGAGGTGTACAGTTTCAAGGAATCTGAACGGTGATGCCAGTAAATAGATTAGAAAATGCTGTGTGTGCTTCCCTTCTGGTCATGGGATGGATGAAGAGCACCAAGTCCTGTTGTGTACTGACAGATGTGTCCAGACGGATAGCAAAGGAAGGCTCGGGGGATACGCCACAGGTAGTGGTGGACTGGGAACCAAAAGAGGCCCAGGAAATAATTGTCAAAGTGGCCCCATATTACACATTTTCAGCAAGCCCAGCCCTTTTCCTATGAGAACATTTGGAAATAAAACACAAAAGAGGCCTACGGTGCAGCGGCCTACCGGGAAATCTCCAGAGTTCCCTATAGGCCAGTCCACCCCTGGCCACAGAAGTCCACAGCTGGAAGTAAGGGGCCAGGCACTTCATCTGCTCAGTTGGAAGTCGCCCCGGGGTGGTGGTGTGTGTCAGGGGTATGGGCGACACGGCTCGTGAGTCTTTGGCAGGGCTTGCCTTCTAGGCTAAACTGCACATGCGTGCAGCCTATGCATGCAGCAAGGCAGAAGGCAGGCAGCCCTGCCTGACACTCATGCCTCACCTCACTGCTGTTGATGTGTCTTGTGGTTGTGGAGGCCAAGGGGGTTCCCGAGCCCTGCTATGCCACTGCCCGCAGTTTTGGTTTTAAACAGGTAACAGGTGGTGTCAATATGTGCATATGTATGAGTATTGTGCGATGTTCGAAAAATTGACATGATGAAAGAAAATGAAAATGTGATTCTTCACAGAAACACGTTTTTTCCCACAAAGACAGTTTTCCATAACTTCAGAGAGAAGTGTTTGGGAAATTAGTGAAGCCTGGATGCGTGATGAACCCAAGAAGTGGTTGGAAGTTGCGTATTAATAATAGCTCAATGGAAAGTACACCGCCTCAAGACACGTATGTCCACACTAAATTTCCCTAAGCACCACACCAACCCACCACAGATGCACCAACTTAACTCTAATCAACCAACTCTCACTCTGGCCTGCCTCCCGTGGCCCTGCGCCTGGACCCACCGGTGAGGCAAAAAACCTTGGGGGCATCTTCGACTCCACTCTCTCCTTCTCCTCTCGCATTTTGGACATCTCTAAAAAGTGCAATTACCAGCTACACCTCCTCAGAGGTACTCTTCCTTTTCTCACCTTCCCCCAGCGACTTACTGTTTCCAGAGTCCTGGTTCTTTTAAGGCTCGACTACTGCAACAGCCTCTTTCTCAACCTCCTTGCCTCTGCGCTCTCTGAAACGTATCCAGAACAGAACCGCAAGACTTATCCTTGGCTTCAAACCCAGGGACCACATCTCTCTGGTGCTGAAATCCCTCTACTGGCTCCCCATGGCTGCAAGGATCAAGTTCAAGACCCTCTGCATTGTCCACAAGGCCTTCTGGGGCCTGGGACTTTTCTATCTACAATGTTGCCTAGCTAAATACTGTCGTTCCCTAACCCTCTGCTCATCTACCTCCAACCTTCTGCGTGTGAGCCGGGTTCTCCAAGCAGAGATTTGAGGAAGATCTTTATCCTCTGCAGGGGCCAACCTCTGGAATAGCCGCCCTGCCGCCCTCCGTCATGAGCCTGATCTCCTTAAGTTCCAGAAACTCCCTAAGATATTCCTCTTCTCTTCCTTCTCTCTCCCTCTACCCTGCTAACCTTTCTCTCTGCTCTATCCCTCGCTCCCTCCTTTTCCACGCAGCCTGCTGACTGGCCGCCTGGTGTACCTCAGAGTCTCACAGTCCCCTCGCACTTGCCTCCGGGCCTTGCACTTGCCTCATCATTACTGCACTTGGTCAATGACCCTTGAGAGTGGCCTCTCTCAGCATTTACTACAGGTTCCAACTGAGCGCACTTGGTCCGCTCCCCCACCCGCCCTCTCCCTCTGTACTCATCCCCCCTCCCCTGCACCTGTATGCGCACTTGCACGATCTGAATGCACCGTGCCTTGAAGATCGTCTATCTGTTTTTTCCTTGTCTCCCCTCCTTGCATGGTGGCACCTCAATGCACTTGGAAAAACTGCAGAATAGTCGTCAGACCTATTTTCTGTTATCTACACTGTTAATTGTATTGTATCCACTTGCTCCATACACCAATTCTGCCCGTGCAGACTTGTATCATTCAGAAATGAAAGGGTTCTGAATGACTGTTGTTTTTTTCCCCTAGTTCCCACCATCCTTGAGCACTTTCAAATACTTGCTTTCTGAATAGGCGCTTTACAAATAAACAATATCAATACCCTAACAGATATCTGCTAGAAATTAAAGGATAAATAATAAGATCTTGGGTTCTTACATTTACCAGATGTCATGCTGGTATTTAACACTGGGGCCATCAATCAATAATAGATATTCTTATTATCCCGCTGTGTTAATTTCACTTCCACTTACGTACAGTGGGGAGCGTTTGAAATCACATAATGAGGCTGCAGCCTTCGACCAAGCTGAAATACCTCCAAAGACACGGTGTAGTTATCTCCACCTGACAGGTAGAGGTAAAAGCATCCACATGATGGAAATGAATCCGCAAGTGCCAGAACTGCTACCAAAAGGTTACATCTGTCCCACTCCTTATTCAAACACACTTCCAAGCAATATGCAGCCACAAGCAGATGCGACCGATGGCACCAACAACCTGCTTCTATTCATTGACCTCCAGAGGTATGCAAGGCCACAGCAGAGAAGGATACAGGCACCACAAGGCCGGAGGAAACGTATGCTGCAGAGGCCGCCCATACCTCATGTTGGTCCTTTTCCCGGCCACTGACTGATGAGCAATTAGTCACACTGTATCACCTGAATTACCATCACAGGCCTGCTGAACCTCAGTGAGGCAGACCTTCAGAGAAAGGTCACCATCAGTACTGCCATCCCACCCCTCCTGAAGCTGGTGTCTGTCCGGTACTTCTGTGCCATGGGCGCATTGCAACACACTGTTGGTATTGTATGTCCATACCAACCTTCTCTGAAGTGCTGGAGCAAGTTTTGAAGGTGCTCATGAGACTTGCGCACCAGTACATCCCCCTGCCCATCACCACAGCCCAGGTTCATGCAGCAAAGGCATGTGTTTAATGCCATAGCCTACATCCCTAGTGTGAGAGCAGCACTGGACTGTAGACATATGGCATGAGTGCAGTCCCAGGCAGTGGAGCTGGTGCATCTAAACCAGAAAAGGTATTATTCCTTGAACATTCAGATTACTCGTGATGTCAATCTCACCATAAACCACTTCAGTGCTCATTTTCCAGGTTCCACCGATGATGTGAACAACTCCCTGCCGGGATACATGAATAACCACAGAGCACAGCGTGGCTGCATTTTGGGTAAGTAATCAACCTGCCAATGAATAGGCACAGGAGCACAGAAGGAGACAGGGGCAGGAGCAAATGTGACTGAACTACAGGTACTATAATGCCTAGTCCAAGATACATGCAATAGGCCATGAACTATTACCCACCTCCCTCCAGATACAGTGACCTGAGCAAGCAACATAGTAGGGTAGCCTGGTATGAAGAAAGTAGGCACACCATTCCTTGTATTAATCAAGGTCCCTGTCACATCTTGCAAGCCATTCCCAGCCAGTACACAGGGATAGGCCAGGAAATGGGCAATCACTAAGCCTATGGTTGTGGGCCTGTTTGGACATAACCATTTGGGATTATGTCCAAATAGGCTAGCACTCATTAACAATGATACAGGATACACTGCAATATTCTGTGTAGGCCCGGTTAAATGCACAGACACAGCAAGTGTCATAAAGTAACCACAACCACATATCAGCCCACAAACGCCACCAAGACGATAGTAATAGTATTGACCACTTCAAAAACCAACAGCCTCTTTTGACATTGGCCTTTCTACGTGTTGTAGGTGACTCAGACTATCCACAGTTACTTTGGTTGAGGACACCTTTGAGGAACCCTGGTACACCACAGGAGGTGACCTATAATGAGGCACACATGAGGACAAGAACATGTATTGAGCGAACATTTGGATTGCTGAGCAGAAGGTTTAGGAGCATCTGCCAGAGATGTGGGGAGCACTGCACGGTGCCCACAGTGGTTGACACAACAGTGGGTGTTGTGCCTGTGTCCCCAAAGGTGTCTTCAATGATGCTCTCATACAGCAATGTCCTTGATATAGCCTTGTGTTTTTCCCCCTGATTACTTATCATCCTGGGCGCTGCTTCACTGGACAGTGCAACAGTTTGGGGTGGCATTCGTGCTTGGGCCTTCAATAGCCTCTTTCCTTTCTTGTGTGCCTGTTATGAGACGTGGAAGATGATATTATTAGCTTTGTTGTGTTGTTTCAGTGCGTGCTAAGAGGCATTTTGCAGTAAGCTAGATGCAAGTCATGTCAGGCAGGGCCACAACATTACCAATGGGGCATATTGGAATAATAATAATAATAATAATAATAATAATAATAATAATTGTCTGATGTGGCTTGTTTGATGGCTCCTTTTAATTGAATGTGTTGGGCATGTGCAGCTTGATTAACCTGTGGTTTCATGGACCTTCCTGTTTGGCCAATCTCATGGGTGCCCATGTACTACTGGCCACATGTTGTTCTCTGTTGTACTCTCACCTGTGAGTTGACGTTGTACCAGTCATATTGTGATGGCTATATTATTATAGGGATTACACCATAACTAGTGTTTACAGGTAATGCTCTTTTGAACATGTAATCATTGAGGCACGCCACTCTATGTATGTGCAGCATTTGTTTGATTTGCGATGTGCGTTTTCTGGTTGGGGGCTATTTGGCTGCCATGTTTTGTGGAAACATGGGTGCGTTGGCTACCGGCAGCGGAGGTTGGTGATGGAGTTTGTGAGTCACTGTCACTCCAGGATACTTACTGTTGACTGTCGCTGATAAATGGCCTACATTGAGGGCTTCTTACTTCTATATAGTAGGACATTTTTGGGAAATCACCTGCCTTGCCTCCAATATAGAGTTCATTCGTGTTGGATGTGGTCATAGCCTGCCCCACGCTCTGCACCGTGAGTGCAAGTGTGTATGATGACATTGAATTTGGGTTGCCACATGAAGATAGGTCAATCATGTCCTCACTGGTGTCTTTCTGGTTGCCTGTTCAAACCACCACCATCCCTACCCTGCCTAGGCCCACCATGTGTGGTATGCTGCTCACATTCTCCTCCCAAGGTGTCAGTTGGTGAGGTTCCACTGTCCTTCCTCTGGTAGCTACTGTTTCCTTACAGTGACAGGCTATTATGGTGCAGACATTGATTTTCAGGTCATTCCACCCTTTTCTGAGGTTCGCACAGCGCTTTGGTACAGTCCCCATGGCTGCCACCATGTCACTTATCTTGCATCCATATTGCATTTTTTCACCAGTGGGTGGTCTTCCTATTATGTTCCCCATACAGCTCATCTGAATGGCCAACAACTTCTCTGCAAGCACAGTGTGCTCTGCCTCAGTGCATTTTGACTTTCTAAGCCACATTTTCTGCACCTTGCCATTAGATTTGCCTCCAGATACATCCTGTCTGTGTTTCAACTTCAGATGGCACTTACAAAGTGGTGATTTCAAGTGGATTGGATTTCTAAAGAGGGTTACCGCACAGTTTCTGGTTGGATTTTTTATGGTATTTTCATTAAGCGGAATTACCATTCGGTAATTCCTCCACATTCCCGGCGCTAATACTAATTCTGCCGAAAAGTGGCAGATTTAAAGATCTGTAATGATATTTGCTACGAATTCCAAATGTTGGAATTACTGTTACTGTGGATGGTTGGGACAGTCACATGTCTCCTCGTAATTTGGAGCTAATTGCACCAGACCCGTTGGCAATAATGTTAAATCTGCATGGAAGAATTAGTGTCATGTTTTCTGACGAACTCGGAATGGGCCCTGTCTTTCTCAAAAAAGATTTCCTGAGTTATTTTCTGATTCACTAGAGTGCATCAGAGACAATGTACATAAAATACAAGTGAGACTTGGAGCCATCCTGGTTAAACACAAAGGTGCATCCAGTTACGGGTTCCGCCAGAGGTGCACTACAAGAACATCTACAGAAAATGATAAAAGAGGGCACCATTGGACTGGTGGAAACATTGTGAAGTGGGAGAATGGAAAAACAGGCTCCCGTCCTTCCCCTCTCGCGCCTGGCCTAAAGGATCACGGCCCAGGCACCCGCCACAATAAGAGTTTGCCCATCTACCAGACAACCAAATACCAAGGTACCGGAACATACGGATGTGTCCATCTGCCTGCCCAGCAGCACGCCCTGCCCATGCCGACACCTGCGGCACGGATCAACTAGATTAAAACCTACACGTCGTTAGAGATGCCATGACGACCTAGCCAACGGTCAGCACACCTGTGCAAATATACACACTGGACACTCCCGCACCAATCTACACGAAGAATACACTCAGTGCTATGACGTAGGCGACAGACATACTCACGGACGTGCATCTTTATTATTTTCCACATAGGCTCTCAAAATGCAGAAACGCAAGACGCATCATGAACTCATCTAAAAAGCTTGCTTACGCTTCTCCTAACCCCAGGTGCCATAATGAGAAACATAACGAAGACACGATACTGGTCATAAGACAATATGATACTATAACCTAAAGCGCCTGTGCACCAAACGGTTCCATCTATACACCAGGCCTAAGTAGGCCGCAAGCAAGAGCTTCCATGGACGTTAAAAGAACAAGAGTCAGGTTGCTGATCCTGCAGAATGAGCCCGGCGAACGCAGACAGCCAAGGTCGCAACGTTGCAAACCCACATTCCGAAAGCAGACCATCAAGGGCACGATGTTGCAACCTCGCATGCCGCGCACCAACGTTAAAGTCACACCTGCAAATTAAACCAGGCACACAGTGGAAAAACAATATTAATTGTGCAGAAGTCTGCCTCAAACACGGTCCCACCTCACGTGACCAAGCTGAACCTGACAGGATGCCAAGCCCAGGAGAAAGAAGGCGTCTGGATCCTTCGGTACAAGACAGAGGCAGACACACTTGAAAAGCTCAATGGACATCTGCGACAGTGGGAGTAGTCGGCCTTCTCGCTCATGAATAAGTCCTCACATTGTCTGCACGTACTCATAGTGAAACATTGTTACAAATGACAGGTACACCGAGAGCTGGGAACAGCGATGGTTCCAGGCTGGGAAGCTCGCGGGCGCACCAATCAGAACATGGGGCTCTTATCACTGACGCCGTTAACATTAACCAATCATCAGGAGTCTTCATGTAACAATTCTCATGTATCTAATTGTAGGGACAACCCAGTATATCACCTGACTACACCTTGTCCACTAATATTGTTCTCTATACGTATACTATACTAACCCTACCACTCGAGCAACCAATTAAGAGTGGCGATAGGTTTTTTGCTAACTTTCTAAGGTGACACAAGTAGCGCGTCATACTAAGGTAAAAAGGGCCTGCGAGCCCTACGATTGTGTGTGTGTGTCAGGACGGACGCGTACGATCCTTGACCCATCCCTGCCGTTTTTGTTTAATAAACAGCAGAGTCACCTTGCTTCTTGTGTGTGTGTCTCATACTCTATCTCATCTGGGATATACGGGAGGAGTTGGGGCCTCCCTGCCCGGAGGTCAGCGGACGGCCCGGCCGACCCCGGCAGAATTTCCCCCCGACAAGTTGGAGGCACCGCTGAGATCTGTTTAAGATCCGCCTTTTTATTTTTTTACTTTTTCCAGGCACTCCGGTTGCGAGGAGGCCCGGCGGCGCGGCCCCCTCTGCCGTCGCCCCCTTCTGAGGACTACAGGACCATCGCGGAGCTGCGAGAAGACCGGACAGCGCAATCCGGATATTGGCCCTCGGGAGCCGGTTGAGAAGTATCCCGCCCGCGGTTGGCGAGTGTCCAGACGTGGTCCAGACGAGGGGAGGTGGCGAGCCGCTTGGAGGGTGCACGCAGTCAAGCGGCCCTGCATCGAGAGAACTTGGTGAGCATGCCACGCACAACAAGCAATGTGAAATTGTGAGGGAGGGGGGAGGAATTAAACACGGGAGGCGGGAGGTGTTGCACAGCTGCGCGGCGAAGGTTTGACAACTTAATGTTGGAAATAGAATGAATGGTAGTCGAACAAGTGCGAGAGCAGTCGACTACGTTACGCAAGAGAGGGGGGAGCACGAAAACATCACGTGCGGCCGCTCGTAGAGACTGATTGGCCTAGGTAGCGACTACGTGCAAGGGTGGGGGTGTGTGTGGTTTCCTACGATTTGGCATTTATTGATCAATGAGTAGATGAGGATCCCTATTGTTCGAGCAGGAAACTCGATAGATAGATGACGTTTCCCTGTAGGCGGTAGCTAGTTAGTTGCCTAATACGGAAGATAATTGGCTGGTTAAGCCCTCCTGTCGAGGGGCGTATCACACGCGAGGCGACGCAGCGTGCGCAGTCCGGTTATATTATTGATTTGGTTACCTTGTTCCAGGAGTGACAGGAAGACAGCTGTAGGGTTAACGGGGGTAGATTGCAAGTGTATTTTGAACTTAAAGAATATATGAAGAACTTATTAACAGCTCAAAGAGATCGGTGACGTCACCAGTAGGGCTTTCATAGGATATCGCGAGCACAAGAAACATTGGTTTTGAGAGTGGTGGGGAAGAGAACTGTGGTAAGGGAGTGGGAACGGAGATAAACGGTAATGAGTTGATCGGGGAAAGGCGAAACGGGGGACGTGGCTGCGCACGGAGAACGCCGGCCACGGCAAAGTGTAGAAGGGGGAGGAGCACATGAAAGTAGGACGACTGTATAAGAACGTCATAAAGGGGTACGCAGCCGCAGGGGGCTACGTGCGCCTCGGCCGCAGGGGGCCGTAAGGGTGTTGTATAAAGAAAAAAAGGACAGAAGAAAATATACAAATGTAACATACTATATATTTTTTTTAATTATAATTTTCCTTAGCGGACTATCGTAAGTCCCCAAACTTACGGGGCCAGGTAACAATATAAGGCTGTATATTGTAAACCACTAGTGAGATAAATTGCTACCAGAAAGGGGAAGGGTAGCGAGTGGAGCGCTACTATGTCATACGGGACAGGATCGGGAGGGTGGGGGAACACCCTCACTACCCCACTGCAACACATATGCACAACACTGCCACCCCATAGGGAGAAACTGATTAAGTATAGCATAGAATGGACCCAGGGGACGGATAACAAAATGCTAATACCGTGGCCGCCTAATGGTAGCTTCGATCCATATGCCCAACATTCACTATTAAACCATCTGCACAATACATATAAAGGGAAGAAGTTGGCAAACCACGTGGAAGTATTTAACTTATGGAGGATGTTCCAGGGGTCCCGACCAGGACCAAATGGAATGTTCACTATGGGGGAAATACCGGAAGAAAAAGAGATTAAGGAGGAAGGAGAGGATGGGAAACAGGGGAGTGAGGACCCAAAGAACACGAGGAACAGAGGAGAGGGAGGAGAAAAGAATAATAAAACAAATGAGATAAAAAAGGAACCGAGCAACGAGATACCCATAGCAAAGGGAGTGAAAACAGAGGGAGGGGGGGTTGTACCCTTTAAGAGAATTAGGAGAAATAGAGAGAGGACAGTTGAGGGCGGCTGAGGGATACTCGAACCTGGCATACAGCCCTCCACCATATGTGGCTCATAGGAAGATGCCAGCAGGGGAAGGGAGGACTGGAGAAGACCAGACTGTGGAAATAGGAAATGATGAGTGGGTAGCTGCACAGATATTATTAAAATTACGAGGTTCATTAACAGGAGAAGAGAAGGAGGTAGTAAAGAAAACAGACGAGGATGATGCCAGGGAGAATGAAATGAGGGGGGAAGAGCTGTTACGACAAAAGGAAGAGATTTTGGAGGAACGACTAGCAAAATTAAGGGATGAGCAGAATGAATTGATCAAGCAGCTTGAGAGGGAGGAAAAAGAGAGAGCGAGGAAAAGGAAAGAAGGTAAGAACGAATTGGAGAAAATACGGGAACGAACGGAGGAGCAAAGGAGAGAAGCTGAAAGGGTAAAAGCAGCAGCAGAAAGGGTCTCAAGAGTAGTACTGCGGGAAAAGAAAAGGGAAGAAGAAGAAAAAGAAAAAGAAATGGCAATGTGGAAGAGGAGATTACTATCAGAAACAACTAAGAAATACGAAGAAGGGAGGGTGATAGAGAGTATAGTAGAAAGAGAAAGGGTGAAATGGGAAAGGAAGAAGGAGGATGAGAGAATACTAGAACAGATGAGAAGTGAAGTAATGGAGGAATTAAAAAGGAAAAGGGAGGAAAATAGTAGGGAGATGGAGGAGAGAAATGAAGGAGAAAGAGAAGATAGGAGAAGGGAGAGTGGAGCATGGGGGGATGTGTATAGAAACACAGAAGTAGCAACAACATCAGCACAAAGGAGAGCGGTTGATAAAGGAGACGCAGGAGAACTGGACCTAATAGACTTACAAACAGTAACAATCAAGGGGATAAAGACCGAGTGGGGGTTGCCGTTTATGACTGACTTTTGTAGTGAGGAAGAAGAAGGAGTGGAGAAGGAAGGAAGAAACAGTGAAAGGGAAAGTTTAGATAAACTATACATCACCCGGACCAACACAGACTCACCATGGACCAGTAGGAAAAAGGATGAGCTGGAGAGAAGTGAGGAGGGAGAGCGAGGAATAGTGGAAAGACAGACACATGAGGCAGCACCATCCCCATCCCCATCACACCCTCCCCTATCGCACCCTACATGCTCAACCACCTCACGCTCGTTACGCAAAATAAAACTCGCGCCCTTCACAGATGAACTGACACCCTATGCATGTCGGCTTCGAGACCTCCCTAGTCGCAGGCAGGAAAGACGAATACACATGCCCACATTAAATGCAGGAAAAGATGGGAGAAGGGGAAAAGACGGAGAAGAAAGGGTTGCGAGCAGGGGAAATACGGACGAAATTGAAGATGGAGAAGAAAGGGAAGAGGAGGAAGGGTGTGAGGACTCGATATTATGGAACACAAAGGGTGAAACGAGACATAACTTAATGCCACTTTTAGAGAGAGGAGGGGTTAGACTGCAGTATGTCCCTTGGAAGCATACCGATAAAGAAAATATAAAATGCAGGCTCCCATCATTAAGTGGAGGTGCGGGTAAGTGGATATATGAGATGGAAAAACACACCGCAGGACAGAAACTGGCAGTAGGAGATGTAAAGGGCCTGTTAATATCAATATTAGGGGATAGAGCGGATGACATTTGGAAGAGAGCGGGATTCCATGGGGTAACAATAACAAACACATCGCATGATGGGGCACCATTCGCAAACTGCAGACATGCACTATGGCAGGCACTGAGGGTACAGTACCCAGACACATCAGACATAGGAGCAATTACCTCACGCAAGATGCGTGAGAATGAAGACCCTGTTGATTATATCCAGGCGATTCAAGAGAAGTGGCGCATGGAAACTAGAGAGCAGTGGGATAAAACACCAGCAATATTCTATCATATACTAGTACAAGGGCTCCCAGAAGGAGTTCAGAAACAACTAAAGAAAGTAGTGGGAATGGAAGCAAAACCATGGCCAGAAATACAACTGACTATAGTGCATCATTGCAGGACATGGCAAGGAAAAATGAAACAAAAGGAAGAGGACAGGAAAACGGAAGAGGCTAAACTAGTACAGAAAAAACTTACTAAATACACAATGGAAGGGGCACTAATAACTACACCCACAACAATGACCCAAAGCCCCACACAAGTAGTGGCTGCACAAGATTCCGCCCAAATACCACCTTCACAGACTGTAACACAACAGGCGCCGCCAGTGCAACCATACACGACCAACATGGGAGGAGGACATACAATGACGGGAGCTGGGTATTATAATTATAACAGGGGGAGAGGAGGATTTATGAGGGGGAGAGGATACGGATATAACACCCAACAACAGGTGGGAGGACTTAGAAATCCCTACCCCACAGGGCAACCAGTATACCAGGACAACACAGGGAGCTTCCCATGGCAGAATAGGGAACCACCGGTGTGTTGGAGTTGTGGACTATTGGGGCACATGTCACGCACGTGTAGAGTTAGACCAGGAACACCATCATGGAGTGAACAGGGACAATCAAGGCCCTCACAGGAACAGCAGGGGATACAACAACAGCAGACGTTGCAACAGGGAAATGAACAACAACAACAAATAACACAACAACAGCCACAGACATATTCACTGCCACAACAACAGGTAGCAATGACACAACAACCCCATGTACAACAAACACAACTGGGTAGGGTGACGGTCTTGGGACACAACCCTTACACAGGAAATGGCCAATCATTGTACCCTCAATAGGACTGCCCACAGACGGCCTTGGTGTGTCCCATCCTGTCAGTAACACCTAAAAGTGCGGAGGAGCCACGCATAGAGGTAACGATAGGTGACAAAAAATTATCATTCCTTGTTGACACCGGGGCAACCCGGTCTTGCATAAGGGAAGGTAAATTTAAAATGTCAGGCGAAGCCATGAACACCTAAGGATTCTCTGGGGCTAGAGGGTTGGTTCCCTTTACTGATAACATTCCCTTATCTATTGGTGATTATGATCTGTCAGTTCCACTTCTATATTATAGTGCCTCACCAGTAAATATACTGGGGAGAGACATAATGAACAGGTTGAATATGACGATCTCCTTTACTGAGGACGGCATCATTTGCTCTACTCCAGGGATTAATATGCTCACAGCACGACAGATTATGCAAGCATACTGTGGACAGACAGCTATTAGGGCGGAGCCAATAGATGGCGAACTATTCCAGTATGGAACAGATATGGCAATTGCATGGATGCCAGGGATAGAGGGGAAAATATGTAGGAGGCCAGCAGCATATCTGTTCAGACCAGAAACACCTGTTAATGAACAAGAAGGAAAGGTGGTCCTAATGGACATTGAGAGCATTATTGCAACAGCTGATTACATTGCTGTACATGCCCAAGACAGGGAAGGAAGAGCATGGAGGGCTGTGATAGCATTAACAGAAGGATGTAGGCTCACCCAGGTGTCAGATGAGGAGCTGTTTTCAGATGAAAAGGAAGAAGGTGAAATGGTGTTTATGATGAGTGTGGAAATATGGCTAAGGGTGACTTACAAACAAGTAGCACAGAAAATTGCAATGGCACTTGAGGCACCCGCATGCACCCCAGTCCCCTTCTTTAAGGAGGATATGTCAAAGGTACCCAAATCATTGTGGACTACTGGCCCCTATGACGTGGGGTGCATAAAAAGTATAGGGGGAGTAAGGATAAAATTGAAATAAGGTGCCATACTCCCCAGAGTAAAACAGTACCCACTATCAAAAGAGGCAGATGAGGGTATATATGAAACCATAACGGCCCTTATAAATAATGGCATATTGGTCCCCTCGGAATCACCATGTAACACGGCTATGTACCCAGTGCGCAAGGCTAAAGGAGGGTCTTGGCGCTTCATACAGGATCTCCGGCCCTTGAACAATATAGTAGAAGCGGAATATCCCGTAGCAGCAAACCCGGCCACGATATTGTGTGGCATTCCAGCAGAGGCATCACGATTTACAGTGATCGACCTTAAAAATGCTTTTTTCTCAATACCATTACACCCAGACTCACAAGATCTGACGAGCTTCACTTACAGAAACACAAAGTGGAAGCACACTAGATTGCCACAAGGGTATTGCGAATCACCCTCAATTTTCAACAGAGTAATACAGATGGATTTGGGTAACATTGAAGTGGAAAGCACAGTGTTGCAGTATGTGGATGACATAATAATTTGCAGTACAAACGAAAGAACATGCAGAGAGGACTCCTTAAAGATGTTGACAATATTGGCTGAAAAAGGCTACAAGGTAGACATGGAAAAGATACAGTACTGTCAAGAACAGGTACTTTACATTGGTCAGCTTATATCCCAACATGGAAGAAAAATTGCACCACAAAGAGCACAGGCCATTTCAAACACTCCAATGCCACAAACTGTGAGGGAACTGCAGCAGTTCCTGGGGCTGTGCAACTACTGTAGAGCGTGGGTATTTGATTACAGTTCATACATAGGGCCCCTGCTTGAGGCGTTAAGGGAAGCTAATAAAGGGGAGAAAAAGCTGGGGTGGACGATGGAAATGAAAGAGGCTTTTGATGAATTGAAAGATGCGATATCAACTGCTCCAGTACTGGCATCCCCTGACTATGAGCGACAATTCTTTATATTTTCACATTGCGACTCAGCAGTAATGAAAGCAGTGTTGGCTCAGAAAACAAGCATGGGCTACAAACCAGTAGCATTTTACAGCGGCACTTAGATCCTGTGATATTAGGTCACTTCCCTTGCTAACAAGGTCTCGCCGCAGCTGCTTTCGCGGTGGAAAAGGCATCAGCAATCACCATGGGGTGCCCAACTACACTGTTTGTGGAACATGCACTATTTGCGATATTGAATAAACCTAAGTCCACCCTAACCACGCAGAGGGCATCAGGTTATGAGATCATTTTATCCAGAGCTGAACTATCAATTGTTAGATGTAGCACGGTCAACCCTGCAAGGTTCCTAGCAGAAGTAATTGAGGAGGGAGATTATGCCCATGACTGTACGGAAATAACTGAAATATACTCATGTACTAGAAAGGTCGAAGAAAACGCACTGGAGGGTGGTGAGCTCTTATTTATTGATGGGTCATCAACTATCGATCAAAGAGATGGTGTAAGGAGAACTGGGGCAGCAGTGGTAAAAATGATGGTGGTACCGGTGTGTGTGGCAATGAAATGTGTGCAATTAGCACAACATTACTCCGCTCAAGCTGCAGAGTTAGTTGCACTGATCTTGGCGTTGAAGGAAAGCTTTGACAAATGAGTGACCATATACTCCGACAGCGCATATGTTACATCCACTGTCCACTCAGGGCTGTCAAAATGGAGAAGAAGAGGGTTTAGGAGAGCTGATGGCACACAAGTGCAACATGCTCTCTTATTGGCTGAACTGATTGAAGTAATAAATGACCCCCAAGAATTAGCTTTAGTAAAATGCACCGCACACACCAATGGTGAAGACCACGTCTCAAAGGGGAATGCAGCAGCAGACGCACATGCTAAGTATGCTGCATACTTTGGTGAGATATGGAACCCCCCAGAGTCACAGAGAGGGAGAGGGAGGGGAATGGCTAAGGAGATGTTGATAAGAGAAGGGTACACTCATCTCCCAGCCACACAGATTATGGAGCTACAAGCGGCTGCACCAATGGCCGAAAAAGAAATATGGGTAAAAAGAGGATGCACAATGTCACCAACTGACGCACTATGGCGCCAGGGTGGCACTGGAAAGGTTGTAATACCATTGGCACTTTTGAACACTGCCCTGAGTCAACTACATCATCCAGCCCACACAGGCAAGGAAGTAATTGCAGCACGAATTAGGGAAGACTGGTTCTGCCCCGAGTTAACTTCTCATGTGTCAAATTTTATCAGTAATTGTCTCACATGTCAACAGTTTACGGCCGGCCATACTCTAAAGGTGGTAAGAGGTACTATACCCCGGCCAGAGGGACCTTTCCGACATCTCCATATTGACTATGTTGATATGATCAACATATGTCAAGGAAATAGGTATATGATTGTAGTAGTATGCCCATTCTCTAGGTGGATTGAAGCAGGGCCCTGTTCACACCCAGATGCATTTAGAGCAGCTAAATTCCTAGTGAGGGAGGTCTTCCCAAGGTGGGGGGTGTGCGAAGTGTTAAGGTCAGACAATGGCCCACATTTCGCAAATGAAATGTTCCAGCACATCACCTCCTTGCTGAACATAAAGCATAAATTTGCATGTGCTTACCACCCACAGGCCAATGGTATATGTGAACGCCTGAATGGCCTATTAAAAGAGGCAATTGCAAAGATACAGCAGACAACAAAGAAGAGTTGGTTATATTGCCTTCCATTAGCCCTATTTGAGCTAAGGAACAGACCAGGGTCCGACCAGCACCTCACCCCACATGAGGTGGTTACCGGACGTCAAATGCGCCTTCCCCTAACGCCAACATCAAGAGCATTTACCGACTACGAAAGTACAGCGAGCGTTCTTGGTGATGAAATGTACCAATATGTGTCTTCTTTGATTACTAGTGTAGCGTTTGTGTCTCAACAGCTCGAGCGCACACGGGGCGGGTCTAACAGCAATCAACAAGAAGACGCGGATAAAGAATTGGAAAAGGAAAGACTGTGTAAGATTACTAAAGGTGACCACGTACTACTTCGCAATTTCAATAGGAAATGGTATAATGCACGATTTACTGGCCCCCATCTGGTAGAGGAGGTATCAACGAGAGCAGTAAAGCTACAGGACAAGCGTGCCTGGAACCAACTACACGATGTAAAGATCTACAAACTCCAGACCCGCCCCAGCGCCACCGACAGGTCCATTGGGAGAACAGCAACAACATCACCAACGGAGGAAGAGAGTTCTACCACAGCCAACGACCCAAGTGTTCCCATACCCTGTGAATCCCCAGATTCCCCAGAGACAATAACTGAAGAAGAAAAGGGTGATCTCCACACTGCCCACCCCATGGTCACACGCTCAAAGAGTAAAAATACTTCCGCCAGTTGAGCCCAAACCCCCTGCCCATTGACCCCCACCCCCACTACCAGTAATAACTGAACTAAAGGACATTGTGTTGCACAAGTACACATGTAAACACGTGAATGCTCTCTTTTCTTTTCTCTCGCACATGCAGGAACTGCGTATTATTGTACTGCTAAGAAAATAGATAACTAACGAAATTCACTGCCCAGGAGTAGATGGTACCCTCAGACGATAACTACCCAGAAGAATTGTCACACCAATTTGTATATGAAGTAAAAAGGCCAACGTACCTGAAAAGAAGAAGGGTACGTGTCTACTACACAGCATTCCTCTTGGCCATAGAATACTCAATGCCCCACCTCCACCCATACTTGCCTGCCCTAAGAGATAGATCGCTTAGATTGGCGTGGGAACAGCTCTTCGCCTGGGCACTGAATGACTATTTGATAGGGAGAGCTTAAATAACAACAACTAACATTTAATAACCAGCATATTGAGAATTTTCAGACGGGCAACTTTAACGTCGCAAGAATACGCTGCCGGACCGCAGCAAGGTAAGAGCAAAATGCCGGTGAAATTAGCATATGTAATAAAAATAATAGGGATTTTGATGATCACCGGGTTCTTGGCTGCCTCTGTATGGCAGTACAGCTGTGCTACAAATATTATTGCTGTACCCAAACCTAATACACCCCCATCCCCAGCTGCAACAGGTGTCACGTCAGGTGATATTAGTAAAATTACACACAAGCAAAATAGAGTTAAACGCAGCACATACTCAGATAATAAAGGTATTGACAATTATATACAAGATTCAGCGCACGTCTCAAACAACATATGGTACCAACACATGACCCGTATTGGTAAGCAGACAACAGAAGACAGCTGCTACGTTTGCTCATTAATACCATACGCCATGAGTGCTTCTCGAACATTTGTTGCCACAGAAATAGATGAAAAGACAGCACGATGCATAATATACTTGGCACTGTTCCAGACGAAAGGAAGATTTCAAGGGACAGTGGTGCATATGGTGTGGAAAACCCGAGACTCATACCCATACGAAAACAACTTCCTCAAGACTTATTTGAGTTACCACAAGAGCAGTTTACATGCTGAAGCATTCAGATACATAACAAGTGGTCCCGCAAAAGGGGAAACAAAGAAAGTAACACTGCAGTATTTACCATGTGATTGGTACGCCACTGAAGCCCCTGGTAAACTAGGATGCTGGGAGAGGCCACTGGTGACGATAACGGGAAAGGTGTACTTGGACAACAATTGGGAGATAGGAGTGATTGGCAGCAACATGGTAACAAAGGAAACTATCTCAACTATCGAAGCACACAACCACAGATGTTGGACGACTTGGATCAAGTACGTGCCCATGCTCACGTGGATAGAGACGGATGAAGACCCAATAACAATACTGCCGCTGACTGCGCCTAAGGTATGCTACCAACATAAAGGAGAGGTGGACGTAGGATACAACACCAACTGTGCAAGCGTGATGGAGTTACCTGAGGGGGGAGCAGGAACAGCAGTGATAATGGACCATTACTGGGCATGTGGAGAAAAGGCATACCACACACTGCCCCCTCTGTGGAATGGTGTATGCACAATGGTGCACGTCAATGTACCATCACTAGTGGTACCCAAGAAGCATGTGAATGTGGCGAACTTTCCCAAAATGGATGAAGGGGACAAGAGAAGGAAGAGATCTGCACCACCTCAGGTGGAGCAAGGGAACAGGACCAACGGCAATAATACCGTCCTAAATAGAAGAAAAAGACAAGGAGAACCTCTGACTGGAAATTACCTATGGGGAAGGTCGGAAACGGCACTCACTTCAATTCCGCCAGAACACAGACTATTCAGCAGAGCAGCAATGTTCTTCTCCTCAATAATACATCCGGGACTGCAGGCTTACGCAAACGCAAAATGGCTCCAGATAACTAGATGGGAACTAATGATGACCATCAATTCTACAGTAAATGGATTCAACGCAATAAAAGAGGAGCTGCGAGCTGTAAGGATGGTAGCACTCCAGAACAGATATGTATTGGATCTCCTCACAGCCATGGAAGGAGGAGTCTGCGCAAAGATAGGACAATCATGCTGCACGTTCATTCCTGCCAACGATGCTGACAATGGTACACTGACAGAAGCAGTTTCACAATTGGCCCAGATGCACTCCAAAATGATGGATGAAAGTAATGGTGTGAAAAAGGATGAGAGCTGGTTTTCGCTATTATGGTCATGGATGCCAACTTGGCTGTCAGATGGACTGAAAATCATAGTTGGTTGTACTATTTTGGCTGCAGCTACACTGATCATAATAAGATTTTGGAAGGCCCGGAAGGCACGCACCACCGACGAGTTGCTTGAAATGGTCGGTATGCACCCCTTGATGCCAGCAGATGACGGCCAACACACAGGCATAATAATACAAGAGAGAGAGAAATTGCGCAACCAAATCATCACCAACCACCTGGACCCACCATCGGTGAAGATCGAGAACCCAAGAAACCCCAGGAGTTACATCGGGAAATGGGTATACTGTACTCCTGGAGGAACCTGTGAATATATGTACTGGTCATTTGAAGATCATGTGAACCACTATGGACATTTAGGAGGAATAACTAAAATATGGAGAGTAAGAGGAGATAACGAAAAGGATATGTTTGTGGTCGACAAGTCGACCAGAGGGGGGACTGAAGTGGGAGAATGGAAAAACAGGCTCCCGTCCTTCCCCTCTCGCGCCTGGCCTAAAGGATCACGGCCCAGGCACCCGCCACAATAAGAGTTTGCCCATCTACCAGACAACCAAATACCCTGGTACCGGAACATACGGATGTGTCCATCTGCCTGCCCAGCAGCACGCCCTGCCCATGCCGACACCTGCGGCACGGATCAACTAGATTAAAACCTACACGTCGTTAGAGATGCCATGACGACCTAGCCAACGGTCAGCACACCTGTGCAAATATACACACTGGACACTCCCGCACCAATCTACACGAAGAATACACTCAGTGCTATGACGTAGGCGACAGACATACTCACGGACGTGCATCTTTATTATTTTCCACATAGGCTCTCAAAATGCAGAAACGCAAGACGCATCATGAACTCATCTAAAAAGCTTGCTTACGCTTCTCCTAACCCCAGGTGCCATAATGAGAAATATAACGAAGACACGATACTGGTCATAAGACAATATGATACTATAACCTAAAGCGCCTGTGCACCAAACGGTTCCATCTATACACCAGGCCTAAGTAGGCCGCAAGCAAGAGCTTCCATGGACGTTAAAAGAACAAGAGTCAGGTTGCTGATCCTGCAGAATGAGCCCGGCGAACGCAGACAGCCAAGGTCGCAACGTTGCAAACCCACATTCCGAAAGCAGACCATCAAGGGCACGATGTTGCAACCTCGCATGCCGCGCACCAACGTTAAAGTCACACCTGCAAATTAAACCAGGCACACAGTGGAAAAACAATATTAATTGTGCAGAAGTCTGCCTCAAACACGGTCCCACCTCACGTGACCAAGCTGAACCTGACAGGATGCCAAGCCCAGGAGAAAGAAGGCGTCTGGATCCTTCGGTACAAGACACAGGCAGACACACTTAAAAGGCTCAATGGACATCTGCGACAGTGGGAGTAGTCGGCCTTCTCGCTCATGAATAAGTCCTCACATTGTCTGCACGTACTCATAGTGAAACATTGTTGCAAATGACAGGTACACCGAGAGCTGGGAACAGCGATGGTCCCAGGCTGGGAAGCTCGCGGGCGCACCAATCAGAACATGGGGCTCTTATCACTGACGCCGTTAACATTAACCAATCATCAGGAGTCTTCATGTAACAATTCTCATGTATCTAATTGTAGGGACAACCCAGTATATCACCTGACTACACCTTGTCCACTAATATTGTTCTCTATACGTATACTATACTAACCCTACCACTCGAGCAACCAATTAAGAGTGGCGATAGGTTTTTTGCTAACTTTCTAAGGTGACGCAAGTAGGGCGTCATACTAAGGTAAAAAGGGCCTGCGAGCCCCACGATTGTGTGTGTGTCAGGATGGACGCGTACGATCCTTGACCCATCCCTGCCGTTTTTGTTTAATAAACAGCAGAGTCACCTTGCTTCTTGTGTGTGTGTCTCATACTCTATCTCATCTGGGATATACGGGAGGAGTTGGGGCCTCCCTGCCCGGAGGTCTGCGGACGGCCCGGCCGACCCCGGCAGAATTTCCCCCTGACAATTGGATTGGTTGAGCTTGGTAGTTCTGATTAAAATACCACAATCAAAGGCATTCAGAAGTTGTGTTGACCTGTGTAGTTCGAATCAGGAGGTAGTCAACAATAGTTACCCATTACCCAGCATTAATTAACGAATCTTGATGATGATGCATACCACCAGATGCGGTTACATAAACAGTCATGGACACTTACAGCATTTATAACCCCATTTGGAAAGTATCAATTCACCCTCATGCCATTTGGGTTGTCCTGTGTGGCCTCTGTATTTCAGCAGATAATGGACTCACTGTTGAGTAAAGTAGAAAATGTGTCCTACTTTCTAGATGATATTCTGGTATGATGAGAAAACACCCGCAAAGGTGTTAAGCAAAGTCCTGGGAAAGCTAAAAAGAGCAGTGGTCAAAGTGAAGCATGGCAAATGCAAAATCAAAACCAATGAAACATAATATCTGGGCTATATATTGTCAGGAAGTGGCACAAAGCTAAAAATGAAACATGTTACATGCAATAGTACATCTCCCTTCTCACGATTCCGGATGGGCCCCATTACGGGGCCTAGAGGTCTTGGACACCCCCCGCTGCCACCAGATTAAAGGTAACCCATGTGGGCTAATTGTGGCACAGGTCACGATGCGCACAGTGCCAACTGCCAACGTTATTGGCAGTTTTTGCCACTATCATCTCGAGATTTGAAGAAATGTTTATTTCACTGCTTCTATGTTCTACTGAGACACTTGTTTCTGTGCAATGTGTGCATGGTACCATTACTTCATCCACCTTCCAACATGATTGATGACTTTGTCTCTGCAGTGCTGGTTCGCCTGTCCCTCGCCTGCCCGCCTGTGATTGGTACAATCCATTCTTCTTGTAGACCAATCAGGCGAGCCGCAGGCAAATGCCGGCCCGCCTCCAAGGCCCACGTTGTGGGCCCCTGTCTGTTCCCTGTCCGTTGTCTGGCCGGGTCTGAGGGCCCTCATTGTACACCTTTCTCGTGTGCACGTTGACTGTGTTCACCTTTTCCCTGGACATACTAACTTCTCGGACCACCAAACACCTGCTGAAGGTCAGCTTCCCGCCTCTAACTTTCTCTGAACTTTTCTCCTTTAATCTGACACTGTACCTCCTCTTTTGCCTCCCTACCAAACTCCAACAATCTGGCTGTGCCCAGCTGCTGCACGTTTTACCTGCTCATGGCTTAATTCAAATCTAGATGTGCCCAGCAGCTCATGTTTTACCTGCACATGCCTCAGTTCTTTTCTGTATGTATGTTCCCTGCCAATTCATCTCTCAATCTGCCCATCCCTCATTTCGCTGGCTATGCCTTCTGTACCTCCACTGCCTGCCCTGTCTCTCCCCCCTCTTCCCACGCTACTCCACCCTTTCTTCTTTCCTCTATTTGTTCCTGGTCATCTGAATCGTGCCACCCTCATCTCTGCTCCCATTACTCTTCCAATTCTCAGGCTATGCACACCCCTCTCTTTCTCTGCCTTCATTCTCCTATACTCCCCCTACCACACCTCAATCAATGTAATTACACTATCAGAAATGTCGCCTTGCCTAGTTCGATATTCCACTGTTTGTTCCCCCCCACCCCCTGGCTCCCCTTTTGTGGTCATTGCTCTTGCACTACCAGAAATGTCGTCAGGACTAGTACGAGAGTCTATAGCTTGTTCCTCTCCTCCTCTCCACCCGGCCCCCTTTTTTTTGCGTTCAATGCTCTTGCACTATCTGAAATGTCGTCAGGCCTATCACAATAGTTTTATTTGCCCATTCTTAATGTCTCAGGGCCTTGAAGAATGTAATTGTTATTTCTTTCCCTTGCTCCCTTCCTCGCCTTGAAGTGCTTTGAAACACTTTGTTTATAGGCGCTATACAAATAAACTTATTTGTTACTTATTATCTTATCATATCACCACGCCCTAAAACACAGATGACCTTCGCTCATTCCTTGTGCTAGCTGCATATTATGCAAACCTTGTCCCACATTTTTCAACATTAATTGCCAGTATGCAAAACCTTTTGAAGAAATGCACCGACATTGAGTGAACAACTATGCAAAGATAGGAGTATGAAAATGTAAGAAGGATGATAGGGAAAGCACCTTGGGGGAAACATACATTACAACTGATGCCAGTACGTATAGAATAGTAGCCATGTTGGCCCAAAAGCAAGGGGCTAAAGAACATGTGGTATCCTTTCTATCCATGGCACTATCAGATTCAGAAAGCATCTACTCAACAACAGAGAAGGAAATGTGGTGTGTGTGAGCGGTACAGTACTTTCAAACCTATGTGTGGGGTGCAAGGTTTTGGTTGTCACAGACCATACATCCTTGATTCACCTAATGAGCCCAGGATGCACTAATAGATCTACACCAAGGTTGGTGCCCATGACAGCAGAACTCCAAGAATGCACATTCAATGTAACACATACTCCAGAGTGGAGGAACTCCCAGGCTGATTGTATGTTCTGGATGCCTCTGATGAGTGTGTGGGGGTCTCCATAGAAGATATGGGAGAAGATGAGTACTTGGAAGTGAGTGAATAGCAGTGCGCAGGTGAAATGGTGTAGGTAAATGCAGTGTGTGGTCACAAGCATCAAGTCTCACTACACAGGGATGCTAGCTGGGGTCATGTGACTACACATCATGTGAGAAATCGTCTTGCCAATAAAGTTAGTTGTTACGTACAAGATGGCCGGTGTGGTTGTGTGTCCTTGATCCTGCTGTGCCGCGCTCCATGTGGGGATATCACAATGGCGATGAGCGGGCATATGATCCCACACTGACCGGCACTGTGAATGTCCCGCATAGCTCTGTACACCTTGTCGTGAGCAGGACAGCACAGGAGGATAAGCGGACACACACATCGGGTTCGGAGCCCGAATCCAGGCCAACCTGCATCCTACACCGGAGCGTGCCACTGCAGATAGCACAGCCAGCTGCACTTGTACGGCGGAGCATGAGGCAGTGTACCTCACTCATAGCTCTCAACTCACCCGCTTTTGGCGGGTGTCACCCGCCTTGCAAATGGCTGACTCACCCGCCAAGCCTCCTGCACTCCCATTCATTCCAATGGGCGTCTCACCCGCCAAAAACAAAATCGGGTGATTCCACCCGCCTTTGCAAGACAAATGGTTGAGAGCTATGTTGCTGCAGGTGGACAAGGAACACTGACTGGCGACAAGCTCACGGCTGCGCCCAGCAGTTCGACAGTTCAAGTGCACACACAGTGAATTCCGCACCAAAGCCCTGGAGCGGGCTTGATGTCCCGCCAAGCACGCAGCGTTCTGTGACCCCGCTGCCATGCACTGGCAGAAGGCTGCAGCAAGCCTGTTTTTGCCATGCAGGAGTGTGGAAGAAAGACACGGAGGGGTTGCCAGGAAGTTCGGGATACTCGTGGCGCACCCATAAACCACAGGATTCTCCCACAGAGACAGCGGAAGGCGAGCGCACACCTGTCCACCTTAGAATCAGCTGACTACAGCCACACAACAAGTCATAGAGGGCCCACACGTGTCCCTGAGCGGTATGACGTAATTTCATCGCCAGATGTTTTTTCGCGGGGTTTTTTGCCGCGGATTTTTCTTTCAAAAAACAATCATCGAATTTTTTTGGGGGGGGTTAAAAAATTATATAAATTGGGTGTGGGTGTACAGAGATATAAAATAATTAAAGGGGATGGGGGTTAGGGGGGTAACCCCCCCCAAAAAAAAAAATCGATGATTTTTTGGGAAAAAACCTCGCAATGCAACGGCAGGCGATGAAATCACATGGAACCCCCTGAGCTGAGCAGCAAGGAAAATGGGAGACCAAGCGCCAGAAGATGATGCAGAAAGACCAGCTCTGGGGGGGTCTTGCCCAGCAGGTGAGAGAAACATTCCACAAACCGTCCCTCCTGACACAACTCATACTACAAATCTGGGTATGCACTGGGCACGATGGATAAGAGAATTTGACGTCTACCTGGGCACCTTTGGACCACAGGATGCATGAATGTGCTCCTCACATTAACAGCAGGCCCAGCGGTCCGGATATTATATTTGAGCTGCCAGAAGATGTCAGGGTTCCAAATTGAGGTGAGCTGGGAGCCATTTGGCTCCTGCTTTGAGCATAGTAGTGCCTGGCTGGTATACAGTTCTTTTGCCGCAGGATTTTTCGTTGCGGGACTTTTCATCGCCGTTTTTGTTATCGAAAAAAAATCATCATTTCTTTTTTTTGGGGGGGGGGGTTAAAAATTAAATAAATATTTGTGTGTGAAAGGGAATAATTAAAAAAAAAGGGTGGTTTGGGGGGGTTACCCCCCAAAAAAAACCGATAAAAAACAAAACGATAAAAAAAGGCAATGAAAAGTCCTGCAATGAAAAATCCCGAGGCAAAATAACGTACAACCGCCTGGCTAGCTTGAAGCCAACGGCCTCCAGGAGCTGATTTGGGCTCCTGGGATCAACTGGTGCCTCCCAAACATGGAAATGTGACACAAACTGAGTATTTCAGAATTTTAATAAAGTACATTTTAATAAATGCCTGCTTCCAAGATGGCGGGCGCATCACGGCGCCACAATGAGGCTGGTTTACTCCATTGCTAGGAGACCAGTATCCTCTTCCTTTTTCCGCATCCGCCGGCAGGCGGAAACGCCGGCGCAGCAGAAGGCCAGCAAAAGGCCCTGTTTGCCCATGTTCACCGCTGGACGGCGCATGGTGAACACCACGAGACCCTACCATATGTCATTATCCTCCTGTGAGTACGCACATGCAATCAGCCTATTCGTATGTCTTGAAATAGTGTTTGGTATACGCATCTTGTCGGGCGTACTATCTTAACCTGTATTACGGCCTATACAGCAGCTCCCTTGCCTATGCATATGTTTATGTCCAAACGCTGTCTCCTATAACTGATCCACGCCATGCTAGTGAATGATGCTTTGAGCCTTTTTGCACCTTGCTATGATTGTTATGGTTTGATGCACCAAGCTGCACACTGCATTTCATTAGCAGCGCCTACCTGTTTGCACATTGCATTTCAGCCTTAACTATGTATCCTGAATCTAGGTGATCCCCGAATGCCACAATTGTACCTACTTGCCTGCAAATGACAGTTTTAACCTTACTTTGCATCCTGAACTTAGATGAACGCTAATGTTACAACCGTACATTTTAGCCCTCACTGCTAATCTTGAATATAGGTGAACTCCTACTGTTATAACTGTACTTACCTGCTGCTCACGACATCTCCAGCCTATTGTTTTCCCACTGCAACCTCCATTGCTACAATTACCTCTATTGACGCATAGGAACCTCCTCACCTGCCATAGTTCGGGGGCTCCAGCGTACGCTTTCTTTGTAATTCCAGCTGCTCTACACCACCATCATGCTCTTTAGGACCACCTACAACATTTATTATTACACGGCCCTACCTTTAGCCATTATCGCCCAGCTACTCATTGTGGTAACACCTACACATCTCCGGCGAGCGCTCCTCCTTAACTTCCACCCCCTACACCCCCCACCGCTCCTTCAGCTTTTTGAGAGTGTCACTGCTCCCAGCTCTCACCACCAGTTACTGTCCAGATCCAACACTGCAATGAGTTGCCCCGGCACCACACCCATTGAACACTACCACAGCAACAACTATACTAACCAGTACCTTAATGACACTGCTCTATGGTTGGAACACTTTGCTAGGAAACCCACACCGAATCAACCTTGCTCCCTCTTGCCCAGAAACAAGAGACTAGGCTCAAGATTCCGTCTATTACACAAACATAGCAACAACTCTAAATACACCATACCCAAACCACCCTGCCCACCTTCTCCTAGCTTTAATCCAAAAACCACTACCCCAGAAGTTAAATCTCAACAGATCAACGGCATCATTATCAATGCCAGATCTCTTCCAGCCCATGCATTAGATATTGTAGACGTCATCACGTCCCAAGAACGTGACTTTATTGCAATATTCGAAACATGGCTTTATGCCGCATCGGCACCTTCACTGTCCCTGGCCTTACCGCCAGACTACGGCATCACTCGATGTGATCGCAATACTGCCCAAACTAGAGGGGGCGGAGTTGCCTTCATTCACAAAAACTCTCTTGGTCTAAGAGTGGCTACCAATTCCAAACTTGAGTCGGCTGAACTACTCTCAGTCAAACTACCATTAATGCCCAACCAAACTGCCACTCTCCACCTTATCTACAGACCTCCTGGCCCTGCACCCTCCTTTGTTGGCAAAATGTCCACTTTACTTCTCGACAAAACTAAAACTAACTCACAAATTATCATCCTAGGTGACCTTAATCTGGGACTCGGCGACCCCAAAGACTCTACTGCTTCTGGCTTAGAGAATGTACTAACTGACTTCGGCTTCACCATGCACATTCAAGAACCTACCCACATCAAAGGGAGGACCCTTGATTGGTTAGCCAGCTAAAACTGCAATATCAATGTTATTTCCAATATGCTTATGGTCTGACCATCACATCATTGCCTTTAATATTGAAGCAGCACCGCGCTCTCCTCCTTTGATAGCTCCAGCCCTCCCCACCAGAAATAAAAGGGACATAACCAAAGAAAAACTTCTCCGACTGCTACTCCCATCTCTCACTGCAGTCACTTACACCTGCACCGACCCTACAACCTTAGCAGGCACCTACAATCGCACCATGCTTACAGCCATCAACTCAATCGCCCCTATCAAACTTAGGAAGTCTAAACTACATGCACATCTCAACTCCTGGTTTACACCTCAGCTAAGAGTGCTCCGCAAAGCTAAACGCTGTGCTGAAAATCGCTGGAAAAGTCACACTTCTGACAAGCACAAGGACAACTTCATCCTTGCCTCCCTCACCTACAAAGATGCTATTATCACTGCTAAAAAGGAGTCTCTCAATAACCGCATCATGCAAGCAGACTCAAACACGAAAGAACTTTTTAGGATCTTAAAAGAACTTGAATCTTCAGCCACCCCAACGACACCTGTACCAAAGACAGTAAATGGTGTGCCAACATTCAGTCTGCTCTACTGAATAAAATTTCCACTCTAGAATCCCAAATCAAAGACAAACAAGATAGCCTGAAACAGGACAATCGTCCACCAACCCCCTTATCGGTCACTCCTCTATCTTCTCCCAATATTAAACCTTTTGCCTTCTCTCCACTCACTGTTGCTGAGGTGGAAGACATTATCAAAAGAATCAAACCATCCAACTGTCAAGGAGATCCTTGCCCTGCTCCCATCATTAAGGACTCTGCCGATGACCTGGCCCCATTCATCACGGCCTCCATTAACTCATCTTTTAAAACAGGCACTGTCCCTGACAACCTCAAGGACGCATGGGTGATCCCACTGCTTAAAAAACCATCCTTAGACCCTAGCATACCAACCAATTTCAGGCCCATAACCACGGTCCCGTTCTTGCTTAAAATTCATGACCGTGCGGCATACCTGCATATCCAAGACTACTTGGAATCTAACAACCTCCTGGGTCTGCGGCAATCAGGATTCCGTCCCAGACATGGGACTGAAACAGCCTTGATAGACCTGAAAACTCAAATTGAGGTCCTGAAAGACAATGGGAAACTAGCCCTGCTACTACTCCTAGACCTTTCAGCGGCCTTTGATCTGGTCAATCACCAAATCCTATGCCGACACCTTCATTCCGCTGCCCACTTCTCCGACTCAGCCACGGCAAGGATCAAATCCTTTCTGAGTAACAGATCCGTGAGGGTCTTCTCACCCTCTGCAGCCGCTGACGCTGCTCCGATTCATTGCGGCGTCCCTCAAGGATCCTGCATGTTACCTACACTCTATAACGTTTTCACAAAACCTCTCTTTAATGTACTTGACTATCTGGGTGTCTCCTACACCAACTACGCTGACGACACCCAGATACTCATTCCCATCACTGCTGACTATATGGTTGATAACAAGGCCTTGAACGTCTATCTGGTTATCCAGGCTAGGATGGCCCAACATGAATTATGTCTTAACGACGACAAGACGGAGCTCCTCATCTTGGGCTCCTCGCAACGTCTTAACAAACTAGATCCATCGTACCAGTCATTCATCATAGATGGAAATATCATTAAGGTCACTAAAGACACAAAAACATTAGGTTTCTATCTTGACGCCACTCTGTCACTGTCACGACAAACTAATGCAGTTAGATCAGCCTCCGCTTACACCTGCAAACTTATTGCAGCTTGTAGACCTTTTCTGACCACACCTAACAGCATCACCCTAGCCCGAACGCTCATCATGTCAAAAATTGACTATTGCAGTGCCCTCTACTTGGGGACTAGTCAAGGGAACTTGAATAAACTGCAAATCACCCAGAACAATGCCATCAGGGCAGTGCTGTATATTCCCAGAAACCACCACATTTCTGAAGCCAGAACTAATCTACACTGGTTACCCGTCAAGCAGAGAATCTCACTGAAAACACTTGCCCTCACTCACCATTGCCTGGCGAACAAGCCCCCCCACCTCTGCAACCGTCTCTCCCACCACACCTCCACCCGACTTCAAAGAACCGGCCAGACTCATTGCCTATCAATTCCAAGGTTCAAATGCCAAAAAGCTGGGGGCGTGAGATTCCCTGTCCTAGCATCTAAGCTATGGAACACTCTCCCTGCTACCGTCAGATCCGAGGACTCATTTAACACCTTGAAGCTGAAAACGAAATCATGGCTCTCTGCTCCGAACTGAGACACTCTGATATTGCTCCATGCACCACAGTTCGCAGTCGCCTGATCCTGCCTCTGATTCCTTGTTAATTTGTGGCATTTTCTACTAGCCGACCTTTGTTAAGACTATGACCTTTCGTCCACGATCTATGTTATGTTCTGATCCTAATGTAATGATCCTCGCGTGTTTTACATGTCTGCCTTATATCTCATCTCTTCAACTACTGCTGTAAATACTTGTATGTAACTATGTATGTAAATTAACTTCAAGTTTTGCGCCCTGATGCCCCCGGGCCTGATGGTGCGCGTTACAAATAAATAAAATACAAAAAAATAAAATACAGGAATTAGAGCGCATCTAATATACACTTAAACACAATGATTCAAACAAAATGGACAAAAAGTTAAAGGTGCATTTCTGGTAGCTCCTGGTTCCCCTGCGGTATTGGCTGCCTACAGGATGATGCCCGAAACTCAAGTGCTGGTTTTAGCTCCTGCTCATCAAATCTCAATTTCGAACCCTGGATGTTGTCTTTGTTTGTTTGTTTGTTTTATTTGCTTGTATAGCACACCGAGCCCAAAGGTATCTTGGTGCTTTTCTTAAAGTACATGTTACAAGGTAAGATACAGTATGATACACGTGGTTATTATACAATTGGCATTTGGACAGTAATAGGCATTTACAAAAATATACAAAAATATACAGGCAACACATATTTACACATTAGAGCATGTGTGGGCCTCGGGTAAGGACCTGCAGCCAATAGGCGTAGTCGAGAGAATAGCAGGGGTCCGTTGATCACAGGAGAGCTAAGTGGTTATTAGTTAGAAAGTGAGAATAACCAGCATTTGATTTTGTTCCGGAATGAAAGGAACACAGGATCAGACCTTAGTGTGGGTGGAAGCTTGTTCCAAGTTTTGGCTGCTAAGACCGGGAAACTGGTTCCTCCTGCTTTGTTGAGTTTAAAGAACGGGACGTTTAGGCAGTGAGCGTACGTGGATCTCGTAGGCCTAGAGGCCTCTTTCCTAGATATACATCGGGGAATGTTAAGGGCCACCCTAAGAGCATTGCTTTGCAATACTTGTAGTTTTTGCAGATTCTTTTGACTGGTGCTGAAGTAAAGGGTGTTACAGTAGTCCAATTTGGACATTATAAGGGCTCGAGCAAGGGTAAGACAGCTGTTAGTATTCAGGTATGGTCGACAAGCATTTATCAGTTTTGAGGTGTAAGCTGTAGAGGAGGAAGTGGCATTGATTTGTCTTTGGAGGTTTAAAGGCATGGTCTAGTAAAAAATGTTATTTAAAAAATAGATAGGCAACATAAAAAAAAATACTAGCATTCTCTTTTTTAAAACTTCCTATGTAAAATTTTGAGCTATTCAAGCTCAAAATTCACAAAAGCAAGCACATGGGCGCATCCATTTTGTGAAATGGATGCCCTCCTGTGCTGGCTTTTGCTTTTGCAGCCACTAATGAAGGAAAAGCCAGCCAGCTGTAGTAAACAAAAGCTACCGTTGGGTGGCTTTCCCTTCATTAGTGCTCTACACGGAGGACGGAGACCGGAGACCAGAGCAGGAAAGCTGCAGCTGAATCTCGGTAAGTGCTATTTATTTTAAAAAAAAAAATGGATGTGCCCATGTGCTTGCTTTTGCGAATTTTGAGCTTGAATAGCTCAAAATTTTACATAGGAAGTTTTAAAAAAGAGAATGCTAGTATTTTTTTTAATAAAATGTTTTACTAGACCATGCCTTTAAGGCAGAATCTAGATAAAAGCCTAAGGTCTTAGCTACTTTGACTACTTTGATGATATTGCCACCAATAGTGAATGAGGTGTAGCTAGGGCCTAGTTTGCTAAATTTTAGTTTGGAGCTGATAAGGAGAATCTCGGTTTTGTCATCATTGAGACAAAGGCCCTGATTGGCCATCCATCCCTGTATTTTGCTGTAGATTTCATTGAAGAGAGTAGTGTCAGTTTGGTAATTGCCTGATAGGGTGATGAGTATTTGTGTGTCAACAGCGTAGTTGGTGTATGATACGCCTGAATCATCAAGGTGGTTGAATAGTAACTTTGTGTATATGTTGTAGAGGGTGGGTGATATGCAGGATACTTGAGGGACTCCGCATGTGATAGGGGATGGGTCGGCTGATGCTATGGGGGAGAAGACCCTCATGGATCTGTCAGCCAAGAATGACTTGACCCATGATGCGACATGGCTAGAGAACGTGGCAGCAGTGGTGAGATGTTTAGTTAAGATGTTATGGTCAACTAAATCAAAAGCTGCTGATAAATCCAGTAAAAGGAGTAGTGCAGGTTTACCATTATCCCTAGCCTCATCCATTTGGATTTTCAGATCCAAGAGGGCAGTTTCTGTCCCATGTCTTAGTCTGAAGCCCGATTGTCTGAGGCCTAGGAGGTTGTTTGATTCTAGATGGTTCTGGATCTGGATATAGGCAGCCTTATCTAAAATTTAAGGAGGAAAGGCACGGTAGTAATAGGTCTGAATTTGGTACATCCGGAGCTGAAATGCATTGTAACCAAACACTTTGCGATTCACTAAAATGTGGACTATGAGCGCAACATCTTGCACACTACCACAGAACTACAAGGGAAGACAATGGACAAGTTTGTAACACATCTCAAGGCCACATTCAAACACTGTTGCTTTCACCATTATTCAAATGATGAGGCGATTAAATTCCAAATCATTTCTGGGTGCGAATCACTGGTGTTCAAGAAAAACATCTACAGAAGTCTCACACCCTGACGTAAACTTTGTTGCTGGCGAAAATGACTGTGGCCTTCGAACACCAGGTGTACACCATGAGCAAATTACAGATTTCACCAGCAACTACGATCGAAGTAGAGGCAGTATATAAAATCATGACATAGCACATGCCAGCAAACTTAAGCAAATACTCCACTTGAGGAAGGCCCAAGTAGACTGTGAGGTACCACAAGTAAGGCGACGGACACAGGGTTGTTTGTTTCACAATATCGGTTTTATTTAAAGCATAAAAGGTTTTGGAATAATGCCTCACTAGCTCTATGAGGGGGTTCCCTGTCTCAACAAAACGAACTAATGAGACAGCCCTTGTCAGAATGTCCAAATTAAAGTTCACTGTCCTGTGTCCTAAACCTACAATGACCTTCACTCTCAAAATACTTGTACAACTACTATAAGAGACAAATAATGCGTTGGCTGCTTTTCTGCAGCTGTTGTTCTCCTTTGGTCTCTCACTGCCTATTTGGTCCAGTGATGCCCGTACACTGTTCTCCAGGAAGTGGTCTTTTTCCTCAGTCTTTTCATGCCAGGGGAACAATCCCTACCCTGGACTGCCAATACCATGGGAACAACCCCTTCCCTGGTCTCTAATGCCAGGGGAACAAGCCCTTCCCTGCACCTTCCTGTAGTTGGTATTTGGTTATTCCCTGCCCAGTGGTATTTATTTTCCTAGTCCAAAACAAGTGGTATATTTAACTTCTGGTGTTGTTCCTATTAGTCTTACACCACACTTTAGGGCCGTTTACTGTCCCATTCATCCTTTTTACCATGCACTCACCTTTTCGAGCTCAATCTCTCTCCCAGCCGTACCTTTTCTCATGCCTGTCTTTCACCTTACCCCAAAATGCCTGTTGCTCACCAGTTGCTCACCAGTTTCCAGCCGGTTTTCAGGAAAGCGGCTGCTTTCTCCTAACTCTGCATTGCTGGTACCAGCTACAGAAGTCTGGGTCCTCTGGTATCGTGGGCAGACCTCTCAGACCCAGAACCGCTGTTGAGTCAGTGCGTCGGACGAAGCTCTTTACTAGCGTTGGCTTCCAGGACCATTGAGAAGCGCCACCCGTTCTCTGGTCACAACTGCCCCTGGTGCTCCCACACCATTCCTTAAGTTTACCATGTGTCCCAATGTGCGCTTGCTTTAGGAGCACCATCCATGCTCAAGTGTCTGTGCTCAAGTGCCAGCGGTCCGAGTACCAAATAGGTAGCGGGTCGCTCTGGCTTTACCGCGTTCGGGAAAAACAGGGCCTGCAGCACTCAGCGTTGTCCTCACTGCGGGCAAGACAATGCCTGCAACTCCTGTCCAAGTCCCCCCAATAACTGCATCTTGGTGTCTCTCTGCGAGTTTGCTGACACCGCCTCTGCTGTTTTGTTCGGTCGGGAATTTGAGTTCACATTACCCCAGAGATTTTCCTTGAATACCCGGTCTGTGCACTCCTTCCAGTACTCCACCTCCCGCAAGACACACGTGCTGACTGCCCAACTTTTAGTTTGTTGGTTGTTAAACCGTATTTCACCTCTTCCTCTTGTTTTCCTTCTTCCTTGCTCCGTCCGACTCCAGCTGCTACTACTTCTACCTCTGCTCTAACGACTACTGCCACTACTACTGTCTTTGAAGTTCCGTCCCTCTTTGATTTTTATTGGACAAACCTTTTCAGTAATTGAAAAACAACTAGAATGTTGCCAGGAGTTTTGTGCCTCTTCCTGTGGCCTCTTCGTCTCAGTACTTATAACAGGTGGTTTTATTTTGTCCCAGTATCTTGGTTGTTCTGACCTGCAAGAGTTCAAAGTGACAGGTGAGGGAAAACTCTTTTTGATCACTTGGTGTATTTATGACTGGCATAGTGTTGGTAGATGAAAAAATAGTGACGTCATCTTTAGATTCGTCACAGGACATATATACCTATGGGGCAAAATAACCACTGCCACGCAAAGGATCATTTACAACCTCCTGCAGCTACAAACATAAGTCTGACCGCATCACGATACATGTTATAGATGCAGAGGCCACATGCAGATGCATACTGAGCTTCCAATCAGCCATCCCTATGGGACCCATCCATTGTCTATACTGCCTCATGGCGGACAAATAAATATCAGCGGTTGCTAAAATAGAGGCAACATTCCTGTCGCTGTTTAAAGGGATAGGGAAACTAAAGGGGTGCCAAATAGATCTGCACATCGACCAGTCCGTAAAGCCAGAAGCCCAGCACAACAGATGGATACCCTTTAACATTCAGCACCAAGTGGAGAAGGAGCTACAGGCACTAATAAGAGCAGACATAATTGAACCAGCCACCGGAGCCACCCAGTGGATATCACCAATGGTGTCAGTCCCCAAGAAAGGACCCGAAGGCTACATAAGGTTATGCATCGACATGCAAATCCCGAAAGAGGCCATCATGAGAGAACACCACCAGACGCCACACATCCTCGACATGATGCACTAGTTGAATGGTGCCACTGTCATCTCCCGACTCGACCTAAACGAAGGGTATCACCAACTCAAGCTAAAGAGGGAGTCGTGCCACATCACAACCTATACAACACATATTGGACTATTCCGGTATAAGAAACTGATCTTTGGTATCTCTTTGACGGCAGAGATATTTCAAGATGAAATCAGAAAAGTAATCTCTCACATAACACTGTCTTAATTACAGTGATGACATTCTTGTCTCTAGAAGGACGCAAGAATGTCATGACGCCATCCTATTAAGTATCTTCTGAGCACTTGAAGACACCAACCTGACTCTCAATAAAGAAATGTGCGTATTCAATATGTCAACACTGAAATTCTTCGGTCACATCTTCTCCAAGAAAGGGATTGAGCCAGACCCAGAGAAATCACAGCTCTAACGAAGGCCCCTCGTCCGACTAACGTGGCACAGTTTGCTAGTTTCTGAGTTTAGCAAGCTACTGCACACGTTACCTCCCGGACTTCACATCTGTCAACTCCCTGATATTGACCCTAACCAAGCAAGACCACAAATTCATCTGGGGCTTAAACAAGAAACATTAGTCAAAATAAGAAGAGGGATGGCGTCATGTCATATTTGGACCCCAACCTACAACACAGAGGAAGTGACCATTCCCTGAGGAAGTAGTATCATAAGCCAGCGAAATTATGTCGGATGCAGAGCAATGTCACTCTCAAGCAGAGAAAGAAAGCCTTGCCGTAGTGTGGGCTTGCAAACATTTATCATATATTCCTCTATGGCAAGCCTTTCACAGTCATCATGGACCACCAAGCCCTCATTATGATCTACAGAAAACCAACAGCACAAATGCCGCCCAGCATTGCTAGGTGGGGCCTTCGCCTCCAGGAATACGGATTTAACATTATACACAAACCAGGAAAGGAAGAAAACACGTCAGAAATTCGGTCCGGTCCTGCCACCCGCTGCCATGCCCACGTTCCAACAGTGATTGGGCGGAGTAGTATGTCAATTACATGCTGCACCATGCCAGACCACTCACAATCTTACTGGAGGAGCTAACATGGATTACTGCAGACGACCCAACTTTACAACTAGTGTCCACCTGCATCCGGAACGGTTGATGGCGGTCAGCGGAGAGCACAGCATTTTCAAACTCAGCGATTGACATACTGCTGCTAAGAACACTAACACGAGTGAAGGATACATTCTCGATAAAACCATCAGACCTGCTACTAAAAGGTAATCATAAAATAATACCATTTCCCCTGCAACCACGGATAATAGAGATGGATCACGAGGGACACTGGGGCATAGTGTCCACCAAGAGGCTCCTCAGACAAAAGGTATGGTTCCCTGGCATGGACAGCCTGTTAGAAAGCACCCTGAAAGCCTGCCACATCTGCCTCAGTTTGCATCCTCACACATGCCCCAAACCCTTGCAGATGATGTGGCCCCTCGAGCTTGTGTGGGAATAGGTGGTGGTAGACTTCTTTGGCCCTTTCCAATTGGGTACATATGTTTTGGTGGTATTGGACTAACACTCAAGGTACCCGGAGATACAACTACTGCCATCGACAGCAGCTACATCTATTATCCCAGCGTTTGACCATCTTTTCAATCTAGAGCATCCCAAATGTAGTTAAATCAGACAATGGGCCCTCATTCACGGTAAATGACTTTAAGGAATTTGCACAAGAGAACAGGGCCGTAGAAAGATTTATGGCCAACATAAAAACGGTGGTAGGGTGGCCAATATCACAGGCAAATCCCTAGAACAGACCATCTACCAACTATTGCGTGACTACAGAAACACTCTCCACAGCTCAACAGGATGTTACGCTCACCTGGTCTCTACGGAGGCGTTGAGGCATGGTTTCAGCCCTCCCGGGATGAGGTCGCTCGGGTCCAACTTCGCACTCTGCGCTTATATGATGACTGGTGGTAATAGATGATGCTGCTCGGGATTGCTCCTGTGTGGAGAATAGGGGGCGTGAGTATGCCAGCTTGTGCACCTGATCCCCTTCCAGACCCCTTCTACCAAATTGTGGTACCCAATGGATGCGCTGTCCCTGGAAAGCTCACCTGTTGATTAGTTTCGGCGAGCACTCCATCCTGCTGCTTCTGGCAGGGGCACTTGTATGAGCTGGACCAAGTTCCTTCACTGGGCCCTTACACGTGGTAGTCCAGTCCTGCAGCGACTAAGCCACTATACTTCAGGTAAGTGTTACTTTTTCCTTTGTCTTTCCTCATCTGTTTTTGTTGTATTGTAAAGTTTGTTGTCTTGTATTGCTGTCCGTTCCACTTTTGATGTTTGCTCTTTTGGTTTCTTCCCTTGCAGGTGATGTTGCCGGCCCGGCAGAAGCTGCAGAGTTCGAGGCGGCAGCTGGAGGGAATGAGTAACAAAGCTGCAGCGGTACAGTAGCTGGTAAGTTGTTAACTGGGGGGTGCGCAGGGTTCAAATGCGGTGCGGCCCTTGGACGGATGTTCTAACTTGTCTGTTCGTGGATGCGGAGTGCAGTGCTGCGGCGTCGGGATCAAGATCACTGGATGTAAGGAGATGAGTCTGCAGATGAAGCGATGAAGCACCGGTTTCCTGGAGGTGAGTATGCAGGAGAACGCCTGGTTTCAAAGGTAAGTAAACTGGTCCAAGCGGCAGTGAGGGTCACGTTGCACGCAAGTGCACAGTAACGCGAAGCACCAGGCTTAAGGATGGAGCATCTTATATAGCTGAGCTTCCGAAGCCATGCCTACCAGGTTCAGTCTGCCTGCCACACCCTGCCACACCCAATGAGTCAGCACATGAAGACCAGGCCTAGGAAGCCACACCCAATGAGTCAGCACATGAGGATGTTCTCTGGAATAAAGGCTTTCAGCACCTGGAAAGTTCTTGTAAAATAAAAGCACTCCTGCACTAAAATAAAGTAAAAGCACTCCTGCACTGAAATAAAGTGTTCCTGCTCACATCTCTATATGAGCATATGAGCCTGGCGCTAGGGCCCCTGTGTTTATGGGTCCCAAAGGGACATAAGTGAGTCAAGTGACCCATTGCCCCCATCACTAGATGGTGTGGTTTTTGTGTTCTGGGGCCTATGGCCATGACAGCCCTCCCCCTCAAGGCCCCCCTCATGAGTGGTTTCCCCCCTGGCCCTGGTTTAGTGGGGTTATTGCAGTGGAACTGCCTGATTAATCGTTGAGCGTGGACATGCTCACTGGGTTCCCAGGTCCGATCTTGGGATCCATAACCTTTCCAGTCTATAAGGTACTATAACTTGGACCGGACCATCTTAGGGTCTAGGATCCTTTTAACTTTGTATTCTGGTTCTCCTTCAACTATTTTGGGATCTGGGGGAGTATAGATCTGCGTACCTGGTCTAAGTGGTTTTAGGAGGGAGACATGAAACACCAGGTGGATCCGCATGTGGGCCGGTAATTTTAATTTCATGGCCGCAGGGTTGATCAAAGCCTTGATATTGTAGGGTCCCAGATATCTGGGACGGAACGCCCGTGCTCCTTTCAGGGGGATGTTTTTGGATGCTAACCAAACCTTGTCTCCAACTTGGTAGTTGGGAGCTTCCCTTCGGTGTCGATCCGCAAACTGCTTCTGTTTCTCTTTGGCTCTGGCAAGGCGCTCTGCTTCTTCCTTAAAAACCTGGGTGATGGTTTTGTGTAAGGTCGTTACAGCGAGCATTTTTAATGATTTGAGTGGGTTGAAAACGGATGTCTGTGGATGTCGACCGCACGCTATGTAGAATGGGCTTTGTCCCGTACTGGTGTGAATGGAGTTGTTATATACGTATTCTGCTAACCAAAGTATGTCCTTCCAGGTATTCTCAGTTTGTTGCAGCATACACCTTATGTATTGCTCAAGGGTCTGGTTAGTCCGTTCGGTCTGGCCGTCGGTTTGGGCATGATGGCTTGTAGATAACCGGAGGTCGATTTTGGCAATTTTACAACACCTTTTCCAGAATGCAGAGACAAACTGAGTTCCTCGGTCTGATATCAATATTGATGGGAACCCGTGTAGCCAGGCGATCTGTTCCAAAAACACGTTAGCCAGAGTAAAAGCAGTTGGGAGACGTTTCAGGGCAATAAAGTGGGCCATTTTGGAAAACAGATCTACGTCGACTAAGATGATATTGTATCCATTACAGGAGGAAAGGTCTGTAATAAAATCCATTGACAGCGTATGCCAAGGTGCTGGGGGTACTTCTAAAGGATGTAGCAGACCCGAGGGACTTTGTTTTGGGACTTGTGTTGTGCACAGGTGCCAAAGGTTGCGATGAACTGGACAATGTCCTTTCGCCAGTTGTCCACCAGTAATTTTTCTTTATTTTAGCTTGGGTTTTGGCTATTCCCAGATGCCCTTCTATTAATGAATCGTGATAGTTTGCGATGATTTGATTCTGTGATTTCTTATCCAGGATGTACCATCGTCCATGGTAGTATGGTAGGTTGTCCACGATCATATACTGGTCTCCCTTCCTTAGCCATTCCTGTTGCGCTGGTGGACTCATCAAGTGTTGCAGGTCAGATTTTAAGTTGTCTAGAGTGGTGGTTGCGGCAATAATGCTGTGGATTCGTCCTTCAGGGATGATGGCCAAGGGGTCTGGTATAGTGAATGCCTCTTCTCCCTCACTCATGCGAGACAGGGGGTCCGCTTTTCCATTGCGTACACTGGGTCTATAGGTGATGATGAAGTCGTATTCTGCAAAGAAGAGAGCCCAGCAGAGTTGGCGTGATGTTTGGCTTTAGCAGTCTTCATATATTTTGTGATTGCGATGATCCGTGACGACAGTGACTGTATGTCTAGCTCCAAGAAGATATGTCTCCAGGCTTTGAACGCTGCCTTAATTGCTAGCAGTTCTTTATCAGTGATTGCATAATTCAATTCAGGGGCTGAAAACCTGCGAGACCAGAATGCCATGGGATGCAACTGACCTGTTTTGGGGTCTCGTTGTGACAGGACTGCTCTCATTGCTATGTTGGAAGCATCAGTTTCAACCACGTATGGTAGTTCTGGTCGAGGATGCAGTCGAATTGGTTCTGTGGTAAATGCTTGTTTTAGCTCCTGGAAGGCTTTCTCTGCCTCTGTGGACCAATTAAATTGTTTATTTTTCCATAGTAAAGAGGTGATTGGGTGGATGATCTGGGAGAACCCGGGAATGAACCAGCGATAAAAGTTGGCGAACCCGAGTACACTCTGTACTCCCTTTATGGATGTCAGTGAGGGTCAGTTAAGGAAAGCGTCTACCTTGCGCATGTCCATGCTCACACCCCGTGATGTGAGAATAAAGCCGAGCAATTCTACCTCTGTCACACGAAAGAAGCATTTCTCCAATTTGGCATATAGCCGGTGTTGCCGCAGTTTCTCCAATACTGCTTGGACATGGTTGACGTGGTCCTCCTTGGTGGTTGAATAGATAAGAATGTCATCAAAATAGGCAAGAGCGCAGACGTTTAACAATTTGCGGAGCACGTCACTCATGAAAAATTGGAACGCTGCTGGGGCATTACATAGTCCAAAGGACATAACCTGATATTCATAAAGGCCATATTTTGTGCGAAAGGCAGTCTTCCACTCGTCTCCCTTTTTGACTCTTACTAGATGGTAGGCCCCTCGTAAGTTGAGTTTTGTATATATCTGAGCGTTTTTGACTTGATCCAAGAGTTCGGGCATAAGCATTAACGGGTACCAGTTTATTACCATGATCTGGTTAAGTGCTCTGTAGTCAATGCAAGTTCTCAGGTCTCCCTCCTTTTTAGGCACATAAAAGAGGGGCAGGGATGCAGGGGTCTTGGACGAACGAATGAAGCCATTTGCCAGATACTGATCGAGGTAGGTTTTTAGATGCTGGTTTTCCTGTTCTGTTAGGGTGTAAATCCAGCTGCAGGGAACTTGAGCTCCAGGTCCAAGATCAATTTGGCAGTCATACAGTCTGTGCGGAGGTAGGGTTTTTGCTTGCTCTTTTTGAAAGACATCTTGGTAATCGAGGTATTCAGGTGGTAGAGAACTGGTGAGGCCCAGTATGGTTTCTTTCTTTGATGAACCTGGGTCGGTAAGACCTTTTAATGAGAATCCCTTGCTATAAAGAGGTGTCGGCACATTCTTGGGGAAAGGTCAGAACTCGTTTACGCCAGTCAATCCTGGGATTCTGGGTCTCCAGCCAGGGCATTCCCAATATCATCTGGAACTGAGGAGCAAGGTGATGTCCTCTTGGTGACCGTCCTGACACAGAAGCGTGACCTTCTCGGTGTAATGTGTCGCTGAGATCCATCAACTGCTGTGACGATTTCCGAAACCTGCTTCTGTCAAAGAGGAAGGCCTATCCCGGTAGCCAGATCTTGGTCCATGTAATTTCCCACAGACTCACTGTCAATGTATGCCTCCAAGGCATGTATTTCTGACGGTTGCTTGTGGTTTACCAGGAGCACAGGGATGACTAGATGTGAGGTCTGTATAGGTTCTTTTTCACTGCTCGACAAGTGGACTCCTACGCTTGCCGGACATTGGAGTTTCCCGAGTCCTGTTCTGCTTCTTCACCCTTGTCAGTTGCTCCAACTGCTTTCCTTGGTGGTTTCACAGGGTATTCTCGGAGATAGAAACCTGCCTTTCCACAGTACAAACAAAGCTGCTGCTTTCTCCTTTTCTCCCTTTCTGCCTTGGTGAGTGGGCTCCGCAAGCCTCCGATTTGCATTGGCTCAGACTGATCGTGTGATTTGGTTTGATTGTCACAAGTGCACACGTATCCGACCGCCTCTTGGCCATGGCCCGATCCATCTTCCAATCCTGCAATCTTTGATTGAGCTGCACTGTCAGGTCGATGTATCCAGCACATCTTTCCGGGGGATTTGCTACTTGGGCTAGTTCATCCTTAAGTTCCCCCTCGCAAGCCTCGGTAAAAGAGCGTAGTTCTTTTCTCCTCTGGCCAGTTAGTTTGTGCTATCAGGCGATTGAAGGAAGTGATATATGTTAGTAAGTCTTGATTACCCTGCCGTAGTGATAACAGTTCATTGTCCATATCCTGCCCTTGAGTATGCCGTGCAAATAGTTTCTCCATTTCACGCTGGAAACCTCTGAAGTCTCGAAGCAAAGGATCATCCTGGTTTACCAAGGGTATGATATGATATGATATGATCGTTTATTTATATAGCGCCTATACACAATGTGTTTCAAAGCGCTTCAAGGCAAGGGAGGGAACAAGGGAAAATACAACCACGTTCTTACAGGCCATGAACAGTAAGGATGTGAAATTTACTATCGTAATCGGCCTGACGACATTTCAGATAGTGCAAGAGCTAAGACATAGATAAGGAAGGGAGGGGGAGAGTGGGAAGGAAATGGAAACAGACAGGCGACTACCATACTAGGCCTGATGACATTTCTGGTAGAGCCGGAGAAAAACAAAAGGTGAGGGAGACTGGTGCAGAAAGGGAGGGGAGGAACAAAACAAGCGACTATCATACTAGGCCTGACGACATTTCAGATAGTGCTGTGGGGAGGAAAAAAGCAATAATGGGAGGGTGGAGGAAACAGACGAGGTTGCTATCATATTAGGTCCAGGGACAATTCTGATAGAGTAAGTGCATAGAAGAAAGTAAGGGAAGGAGATAGGAAAAGGGAGAAGGGAAAGGAGGAGAGAAAAGAGAGTAAGCAGTCAAAAAGAGTGGAGAAGCAAGAGTGGAGAGCGAATACAATTGCAGAATTCAGTAGTAACACAATGTTGCAAGCCAGGATACAAGATGAAGATGGGAACAGCATGATTCAGGGCCATCTTGACCAGTCCGCTGCACTACCTCCCAAATATGAGAGTACAAATGCCACTCTCTCTTGATCGTTGGGGAATGCCCCAGGGTTGCACAAGAAATGTAGGCGACATTGATTCATAAAGATGGCGTACTTATTGAAACGCCTGCCTCTGCAGTGGGACCTGACCTGCCTGTGCCTGGAGCATTTGCCGTGCTAGTTCATCTGTCCGTTCCGGTTCACAATTAGATCCCTCCTTAGGGCATTGGTTTTCTATCTTGAGGCATGAACTTCAGCCCGTAACTCTCCCAGTAATCGGGCCAACTGGTCCGTTTCAGAAGTTTCCATAACGCCCAGGCAGAGATTCGAAGAGGCTTTGCATTCTGTTACGCTTACCTGGTCTCTGCGGAGGCGTTGGGGCACGGTTGCAGCCCTCCCGGGGGTGAGGTCGCTTGGGTCCGACTTCGCCCTCTGCGCTTATGTGGTGACTGGTGTGATAGGTGATGCTGCTCGGGACTGCTCCTGCATGGAGAATAGGGGGCGTGAGTATGCCAGCTTGTGCGCCTGATCCCCTTCCAGACTCCTTCTCCCAAACCTTGGTACCTGTGGGATGCGCTGTCCCTGGAAAGCTCGCCTGTTGATTAGTTTTGGCGACACTCCGTCCTGCTATTTCTGGCAGGGGCACTTGTATGATCTGGACCGAGTTCTTTCACTGGTCCCTTGCACGTGGTAATCCAGTCCTGCTGTGACTAAGCCACTATACTTCAGGTAAGTGTTCCTGTTTGCCTTTGTCTTTCCTCGTCTGCTGTATTGTAAAGTTCTTTGTCTTGTATTGCTGTCCGTTCCACTTTTGATGTTTGCTCTTTTGCTTTCTTCCCTTGCAGGTGATGTTGCCGGCCCGTAGAAGCTGCGGCAGTCGAGGCGGCAGCCAGAGGGATTGAGCAACAAAGCTGCAGTGGTATTGTAGCTGGTAAATTGTTAACTAGGGGGCGCGCAGGGTTCAAATGCGGTGTGGCCCTTGGACGGATGTTCTAACCTTGTCTTTCTTCTTCTTCACAGGATCCGAGTTCGTGGATGCGGAGTTCGGTGCTGCAGTGTCGGGATCAAGATCACTGGATGTCAGGAGATGAGTCTGCAGATGAAGCAATGAAGAACCGGTTTCCTGGAGGTGATTATGCAGGAGAACGCCTGGTTTCAAAGGTAAGTAAACTGTTCCAAGCGGTGGTAAGCGTCACGTTGCATGCGAGTGCACAGTAACGTGAAGCACTGGCCTTAAGGATGGAGCAGCTTATATAGCTGAGCTTCTGAAGCCACGCCCACCAGGTTCAGCCTGCCTGCCACACCCTGCCACACCCGATGAGTCAGCATATGAAGACCAGGCCTAGAGAGCCACACCTGATGAGTCAGCACATGAGGATGTTCTCTGAAATAAAGGCGTTCAGCTCCTGGAAAGTTCTTGTAAAATAAAAGCACTCCTGCACTGAAATAAAGTGTTCCTACTCACATCTCTATATGAGCCTGGCACTAAAGGCACCAGGACTTAGTCCAGCCAGGGCCCCTGTGTTTATGGGTCCCAAAGGGACATAAGCGAGTTAAGTGACCCATTGCCCCCATCACTAGATGGTGTGGTTTTTGTGTTCTGGGGCCTGTGGCCATGACGCAGGAGCTTTCCCAGCAGAACTGATGTGTGGGCGCCCCGTGAGAACGAGACTGCCGCACACCCCACATGAGAAGACAGATACAGGAAGTGAACGAGACATAAGAAGGAATGACAAGCTAAAGACAGGATGAAGAGGTAAGCAGACCACTGGCGGAAGGCACAAGCATCCAGTAACCAGCAAGAGTTGACCCGAACTGTGACAAATATAAAAGGCTCTATGGTCACAGCCACCCGGGGAGACAAGAGGGTGACCAGAATCATATCTTTCTTCAGGAAGATTCATGAGCGGGGACGGAGAGAGCCAAGTGAGAGAAGGGAGGAAAGAGATGAGATAGATGACCGGAGATGAAGAAGAATTCCAGGGGGAAGACAGCCCACAAGGAGAAGAGCAGGACAACACAACTCCGAGAGCAGACGGAAGGCCATGCCGGGTGATAAAACATCCAATATGTTGGATAGAAGAAATCGGTTGAACTGTTATTATTTTGGAGGAGAATGTAGTATCTGGTCGCTAGCATCACGTGACACCACACAGGATGCTAGCTGGGGTCATATGACCACACGTCATGTGAGGAATGGCGTCCTGCCAATACAGTTAGTTGTTACGTTCAAGATGACAGGTGTGGTTGTGTGTCCTTGATCATGCTGTGCTGCGCCCCATGTGGGCATTTCACAGTCACCACAATGCCGAAATTGAGCAACTGGATAAGAAACTGATGTCCAGATGAGAGGACAGCCAGAGGGCCTGCCACCTTTTTGGAAGATAATAGCCAAACTATAAATAGAGAATGTACTATGATTCCACATAGCAAAGAAATGCCACTTCAGGGTTTGAGAAAACATTTTTTTGGCATCATTTTCATATTGGTTGCTCATGCTCAACCTTACACAAATCAATACGCAAGTTTATACAAAGAGTACAAAGTTACATTACATTTAAGATCATCACACTTCATGATTCAGCAACAAAAGGTGGAAGTAAAACAAAAGGCAAAAATCTACACATCACTGACTTAACCTAATCAAACAAGACTCTTTAAGAATTTTAATTACAGCAATTGTGGCTGTAGTTTCCTCCCCACTTGTGATTCTTCTAAAAAAGAGACCTGAGTCCAATAGAGCAAAACCATGTATGAACCGACCCAGCAGTTGAGTTCTTACTATTTGGAGGGCTGGACAGAACATAACAATATCCCCACGAATCTGAATGGCATCCTCTGCATAATAGACAGAACTTTCCCACTCCCACTGATATTACAAATCACATTGGTGCGGAGCAGGTGCAGCCTAAATCTAAGGAATTGGCCTGCCCATTAGCCATTCAGGAATTTTTCAAGGTATTTAGGGATAGAGCCCAGTGGTTTGTCAAGTGGAGAAAGGCTATTATACAATGCATACACTCTCATCTTCCTTATGGTATTCATCTATTCCCATCTAAAAAGACACTTCTTAACCTCAATCAGGTTTGCTATTAAAGCACTGGCTGACAAATTCATGTCACTCTACACGCGATCCGCTCTTGTCCTAAGGTTAATCACTGTGCTTGTGTTCGAGTGAAGTAAGACCTCTGTCAGATCTTCATATAGAGTGCCCTTCACTGGTACCAATAGACTTTTTATAGTGAAACGATTCACCATTCCATTAAGCAACTAAGTGAACTCAATCCTAGTTCAAATCTTAGTGCTAGAATGGGCATGCAATACAGCAAGCCCAGTGCATGTTTCAGTACCCTTGACTCGATTTTTGCATAAGAGAGTGATTGCAGACCATCACCTATCTCTGCACCATACAGAAGACGTGGCACCACCTTCACTCTTTAAAAGGACAGTATGGGGCACAGAGGAAATCTACAATAGCGTCTTCTACTTTTCTTCATTTGTGACACAATTTGGGTCGCTTTGGACATGGGACGGGGCAGGGAAACCACCATATTGTCTGCTGTGTCCCTCTGCAATCCTAGATAGGTCAGGGATTGTGTTGGAATCAATTGCTCAACCCCATCATCTAAGTGTAACCCATATTCCTTCCTTTATTACTTATACATCTTACAATGTTAGTTTATTTCCCATTGATGAAGAGTTCACTCCTCATGGAGTATTCACTGACTGTGTTCAATTGTCTCTGTAAACCCACCTATATTCCGTAGATAAGAATGGTGTTATCTGCATCAGTTAAGTATGGGATGTTTACTGAGGATATCTTTGGTGGTGCAAATGAGAAGGTTTGCAGAAATTCATCCATGTCTGGCAGGAAGAGGTTAAACAAGCATGGGGCCAACACAAAGTCCTGGCAGAGTCCCCTTCTAGCCAGGAGGCTCTCTGTCAGGGCAACACGCCCATCCAACCTCAACTACAGAGCGGTGTGCTCCTGCGAATTGGCCAAGATTGACAAAATGGGGCCTAGTATCTGAAATTACTTTAACTTGCCCCAGAGCAGATTACAATTAAAGCAATCAAAGGCCTGGCTATAGTCTGTTGTGGCCATGTATAATGGTAGATTACCCGACCTTAGTGACTCCTCCCTTAACCAACTTAAAACTACGGCGTTCAGCTCAGTTCCCAGCCCCCTGCGGAAGCCAATCTGGTACCTCTGGAGACGACCCAACAAAGAACCCCAATCCACTAAGTCTCGAAGGACACGGCCAGCAAAGATCTTGCTATCACAATCAAGAAGGCAGATAGGACGGTAGTTCCGAGGACTAGTCCTACCCCGCTTCTTGTAAATTGGGACTATTACGGCACTTCTCCATGAAGCTGGCAACTCTCTGTTCGCCAGACACCGAGGTGAAGAGTAAACCCTTGACCACAGTTCTGGATTCTTGTTAATAACAGCATTAGACAAGCCGTTAGGGCCTACTGCCCTCAAGGTTGAGGACTTCCTGATCAAAGACTCTACATTTTCCATGGACATAGACAATTCACAGAGTACTCCTTCCTTAATAAATGGTATGTCTTGTTCTGGATTCCTGTACACATGCTGGAAGTGCTTCACCCACTCTCCCTCGGAATTAGGGTTACTCTGCTGATTACCTTGATTTTTTCCCATGCTGTTAATCAGGTCCCAGACATTTCTGGAATCTTTAGTGGTCAAGATCTCAAGCATCTTAGCTCCCTCATTGTGAATCTGGAAAAATTGATATCATTTGACCCAGTTCTTAAATTTTTGTTTTATGTGTTCAATTTCACGCAAGTGTGACTCTCCTTCCCTTACGAATCTCCCCAGAGCCCGTATCTAGCCACTTAATATTCTCTTCTAATTTTGTACTACAGCATCAAAGGGAAGAGTCTTGGGATGCTGAACCGTCCTTGTGCCATAAGGAGTTTTGCTAAAATCATTGAGAAAGGCTTTGAACAGACGAGGAGTGATGAAAGTAAACTTTTCGTTCATGGTGCTGTTTGCTACAAACTGCATCAGCAAGTTGTTGAATCTGGTAGCGTTACCAATGTATCTGGAGAGTCTATTACCTCCCTGATTTGGTGTCAAGTTCACGAACCATGGGGCTGTGTCATAGGTACCTGTGACTTTCATTGTTAATGTTCTTCGGGAGTAGTGACTCAAGTCAGTTTCAACCATCTTCGTTCCCTCATAATGGTCTAACTGAACTGGTGATATGGCAATGTAATCCAGTACGGCGGTTTTATTACCGGATCTCTAAGTGTGGCTGGATGGAACATCCCCATAATACTGAACCATTCACTATTCTAGAAGGTTATTCAGAGACTGGGAATGTTGCTCATGTCATGTTGTATTGCCATATATTTTCTTTGTGTATTTGTTGCTTATTGTGAGGGCCAGACATCCTGCGTTTGAGTGTTTCCCCTTAGCTTTGGTTAGGCAGGGGAATCCTCAGAGGAGTAGGGATAGTGAGTCATTTTGATCATATTTCTTTTACGACCAAAATGGCATATGTTGATAAATCATCAAACAGCTGTCCGCTTCACATTATTGACCCCTCACAGCTCACAGTGTTGACATGTGCATGCTACAAATCAGGTGTGGCTTTTAATAATTCTGTGAACTACCAAACAACATATCAAAACCTAGGTATGGCTTAGGTTTCGAGATTATCCTGCCAACAGGCGGTAGTTAATCATCATTATTATATTGTTATGGTTTAGGAACAGAGGTCCAGCTTTAAATGGAACCACTGCACTGCAGTGACTTTGCTGTCACAGCAGCTTTCAAACAAGGCACCTGTGACCTCTGAACCTGTTCTGTGCCACTGAAGAGCTGGGGCTGCAGATCAGAAGACTGATGCAGCAGGGCACAGATGTTCACTATGTTTTTGGTAAGGAGTTAACTGAAATGGGGGTCTGTTCAGTATATCACATTTTGTCAGATCGAATTACCTGCATCCTTTTATTATTCAATAAAAATCAAAAAAGCCATAGCTTCCAAACCCTTGCCAGGTGGCAATTCCTCACATAGACATAATAGGCACCTGCACCTACAATTATGTCTTTTCTGAAAGAAATGAAATATTGTCTGTTTAATGGGTCTCTATTCCTGCACTGTACAGAGGGAAGAAGCAGAACTTCATTTTTGCTTGTCCCAAGCTCATCTACATGGGCCGGTTGCTGAGCTTGCTTGTGTATTAAAGGAGACGTGCCAGGCTTCGCTATGTGTACTCTGAGACTTTCTGTGTGTTGAATGAAGTAGAAGGCTTGGTGGATGCAAAAGCGCTCAGCATAGAGGGGACAGGGAAGGAGAACGCTCAGGAGTGACCAATTAAATATGCATTGCAAGGTCAATGATCGTCTTTCCAGGATTAGGTCAAGAATTGAAGGCAGCCCCGTTTGCTGATGTTAGGATGGGTTCGACCTCCAGAAGTCACAATGTAGCCATATCTGAGAAGCGGTTTCTCCATTTATGTAATAGGCTTGTATTCCTCTCTTCTGCCAAAAGGATTTCATTTGCCTTTATTTAGAAAATGTTTACACACGTGCAGTCATACTAGCATTTTACATTCCATGATATGCAGCATGGGAGTGGTTGATGATCATCTATGATTTATGCAAACTTATCAATGTGGATGTATGCACAGAGAGGTACACAAAATTGATTTAACATCATTGAGAAGGAGATGGCAGGATAACGATTGACATGCAGGCAACAGCCTTGGTCCCTATGCGAGGTGGATGGGTGGTTTGCTATCAATTTCTCATGGCCTATTCACACCCACCTTAACCTATACCCCTATGCCTATGCCATCTTCAACTTTGCCCAATGTGTGTGCCAATTTGGGTTCCATTTGCATGTCGTACGATGTTCATATCTCCCATTCAATCAAATGGCCTACTAATTTGTTGCCATTCATGTCACATGCATATGGCTATGTGCACTTGTAACAGGCAGGTGAACTGGCTACATGCTGTGGGGTATGCTAGTGGTTGGGTGGTGGACTTCATTGGTATGACTTGTCTGTGCTGCAGGTGGTGGGGGTTGTGCTCAGGGTGTTTTTGCAGGTCTATTTTTCAGTCCAGCTTTGCTGTTATTATGCTTGTGCATGCCCTGTCTGGTCATTTAACACACACGAGTCATGACTTTCAAATCATGCATGCAATTTGTGGGTATGACATTGCATTGCACACATGCACTGGTGACAGTTGTTGCCCACCACCCCCAATTCCGCAGTGCACATGCTTTGGTAATTACACTTACCCAGCAGCCAGGTTATCTCTCCACTGTTGTTTCCGGCGTGGTCATGACGGTGCCACTGCCACTTTTATGCTGGTGTTTCCGTTAAGTCGCTACTCGGAATATGTCCATACTACCGCCTTGCCGGTGTTTCAGGCACGGCCGACGTGTCATTCCACAGATTCCGTTCATGGTGCTGCCGGATACGGTAGGTCTCTTGCGGTGATGGAGTTTGCGGCATCGTGACTCGGAGTATGCCGGTCCAGAATAAGGTGCCGTTATGGCACGACCGGTACCGCTATTTCCAGCCTGGTATACTTGTAATGAGGCCCATTGTGTCATTGACAGAGAAGGGGAGAGCTTTAGAAACAGGTGAGCGAAAGCATCCCCATCGCTAATGAAAGTTTAATTAAAAAATGGCAGGTTAGCCCTTTGAAGTCCTGGTCCCTCTGCAAAGTAATAAAGCAAACACAGATGATATAATTAAATATAACACATTACAGCCCATCATTGATTTACATCCATAGATTCAGTCCCTCACAGGGAGCTCAATGCCAGGGGCGGGGATCACAAGGCCTTGTAAACTCCAAAGACTCAGTCAGATAACCTGGGCTTTCGAGTAGGAGGTTGAGGGAGGAGTTTGGAATGAATCAGAGAGTGTGGAAGGAGTTTAGAGGAGGTTTGGGAGGGAGGAAGTAGTTTGTAGGAAGTTGGAGATAAAGGGTGAGATACATCATCTTAAGAAGCTTTGATTAAAATAAGAGACAGTTGATTGGAGCCGTCTGAAGGAGATTGTGTAATGTAAGTGGTATTGTAGAGCAACCGTTTATTACTGTTGGTGGCCTCTCTGGGCTTGGCTCTGAAAGAAAAAGGGGCGTGGGGTTCATTAATGGGACAGTGGGGAAGGCAGAAACATGTAGTTTTGGTGTGTGGTCATAGGTACCCAAGTCCTGAGTGCCAATCTGTTTTCTATGGGTTTGGCAGAGAAACTTGGGAGTAGGTTATCCATAGAGAAGAGCCCAAGTGCTGTAGTCTATCATCTATAGCACTTTGGGTCTAGTTAATGGCTGATGTGGGAGAGTGCGACAAGGCTAAAAAGGGGAGTTTAGTTGTGGCTCGGTTAGTGTTCATGTGCGAATGGCTAGGCCTGTGATGGCCATCTGTGGGGTGTGTGTGTGCAGTCTAAGGTTGTAGGAAGATCTTAGATAGGAGTGCGTTAGTTGGGGGAAGGTGGGAGTAGGCCTTACAGGGCAAAAAACGTGTAAACCTGCATTCCTACCCCTTGCCATTTGCAGAAAGTTCCCATTTCTCTCGCTCCCAATGCCACCTCTCTCTCTATTTCTATCTCTCTCTCCGTCTCAAATAGATACATTGAACCTCTTAAGGAACAAAATAAGCATCTGCGAGTTGGCACAGCAGAGTAAGGGGTGTTGTGAAAATTCCAACATTACCACAACCTGCCAAGGCTTACGAGAGGCAAGAAGTTAAGGGTTAGGTAAAGGCAGTCACCCATTTCACTTTCCTTAGTACGTTGGGTTGCAGGTTGCAAAACCTCATTCTTAGGTATCAGAGTGATGCTGTAACCGATTCTACAAGATGAAAAAAAGAGCCAAAAGGATGAAAGGGGAGTCTGAATTCCTCCCAAAAAATGTGTAGCCCTTTAGTCTAAAACCAGGAGATGGAGAGATGCAACTACTGCAGGTTGGTGAAGAGCAGTGTGTTGGAATTCAAAGATAAGGGGATGTGCTGTCGGGAGGGTGCGGTTGTCGGGTCGCCGTGTCCCGCTGCGGCCTCTTGTCGGGCAGCGGTGCGTGGCCCGGCTAAAGCGATCGCAGAGCCCCATAGAGGGGAGGGGCAGTGCGATCCACTTCCTGATGTGGGTGGAGCCTGCCCCGAGCCTGAGCTGGCTCAGCGTCCTGAAGGCGCAGAGAGCGGGATTAACCCCCTGCTGCCTGGAGACGCAGCCGACAAACCTGAAGAGAATACATTCAATGAGAGGCTGAGGCAAACGGGCCTCTGTGACGAGCTGGACACAAATCTCCAAACGGATTCTGTGACAAACCAGGCCACTACCCACTTATCCTCAATCCCAAATGCTATGCATAAAAGCAAAGTGACTCAAAAACAAAATGATAACACATACATTGAAGCACTAAAAAAAAATATCAGCACAAAAAACATGAACACTGGCTTAGATGATGAGCAAGGAAAAGGTCTTGAATCATGTGGACTACAAAATCTGAGGAAACAGACAAAAAAAAGGTGCCATTCTACATCCGAGATTGGCACACTAAAATGGCATTTCAATGGAAAATCTGCTCACTTTGAAGCAAATAAAGTCATAAACAACGGCAAAATCCAAATGACCAAAAACAGCCGTGAAAGCTTAACCTCAAAAACAGTGCTAAAGGAAAGAAGCACTATACTGACAGGAAATGCTACTTTAGAAATAACAGATGATGACTTATTAACTAACACAGCGGAGATCATAGACATACAGAAATCAAATCCAACCCCTGAAAACTCTAATGCTATGAGCGCTAACTCAGAGAAAAGTGCATGTGAGACAGGTTGAAAAGAAAGCTCCTCAAAGCAAAGTGTAGAGGAGGCGCAAAATGAGTCATGGGCTCCCAAACGTCCCCGAATTCACTCACCTGAGCAGAATTCTCCCACAAATACACCGGATGATTTCCCAGATCCTGTAAGAAAAGCACCCCAGACTATCGATCCTACAACCCGAGGTGCGTTTGGTCCAGAAATTCAAAGGCAAAAGTCTTTTGAAGAGGGAGAGATAAATAGACAACGTGCTGCAGAAATAAAAGCACTACAAGACCAAATCAAAAACTTTTTACCACATACAAAAAACGGTCCAAAAGAAACTATATCATCAGATGATAACTCCTCATCTTCATCAGAGTATAGCTCAAATGAGAGCAACAGATTTGCCAATTGTACCAATTTTGGAGCAACAAATGAGACTAGGTGGTTAAAAGAGGCACAGGAAGCGATCATATCCTCTGTATCAATAACTATGGCTCCTTTTCTAAAACTGTATGAAAGTCTAAACGAAAATCAACGAGATCAATCAACAATGATTGCCCTAATGAATAGTAAAATGATCTATGTGGAATCAGTCATGGAATCAATCAAAGAAAAGCAAAGCCGAGAGAAAGAAATGGATGGAGTGATCCTAAAAACATTGATTGATTCACTCCAAGATGCATAAACTGACAAACATCATTTTCTAGAAGGAATTCGAGAAATCATCACGACTCTAGCGCCACAAACAAAAAGGACTGAATAAGGATTGGATATCAGGCAACCAATTACATGCGAAGACCAAAGAGACGTCCAACTTGTTCCATCTGTGGTTGAACCTGACCCAACACAGACCATTGCACATGGAGACCAAGGAGCATCCGCCACTGTGTCATTGAGTGAAAGATTGACACCTAAATCAACACAAATCGAAAATGGAATTGGCCAAAAAACCTTACCTGAGACCTCAGAAAAAATCATTGGAAAATGCAGATAAAGCAGCTACAAGTGCTTTCCCAATATTTGATTCCAATGCAAATAAAAAGTCAGAAGAAGTAAAAATAAACAATACACAAAAGAAAGGCCAAAAAAGTACATGTAAAACAAAAAATGCGATCAATAAAGAAAAGAAAAAGATCTGTGGGTCAAGAAGTTTTTTGCGGAATGCAAAAGTCACAATGGAAGAAGAGCCACTTAGCACCGCTTCTCGCAGTAAACCTGTAGAGACTTCCCTGCAGTTGATCTCGGAAAAGATTCAGAGGGTATCCGTGTCATCCGAAGATTCTAGTTCGCAAGATGAAAGCCTACAAGAACTTTTGGACTGTTCGGTCTATGATAAATGAAACACAGGAAAGGGTGATCATGGATTTCAATAAATACGAAGCCAAAGAAGTATGCATTGATCCCAGGGTGCCAGATGAAGAAGACCTTCTAACCCTAAGTGATAAATTAAAAAAATGTACAGCCAAACATTCCGAAATAAAAGAACTAAAGGAAAGTTTCTCGCAGAAAGAAGTGCAATCTACCATCTCGAATAATGTACAACAAAAAAATATAAGAAATGGGACAGGATCTCAGAGCGAAAAACAAGGAAACTTGAGAAACACTGGCCTAAACCACAAATGGATGAAGCAAAAACCGAAACCACTGAAAAATACGGTTGTAATACTCGAAAAAATAGTAAGAAATTCGGATGGGCTGATACTAAACAGATCAGCTGTGATGAAACTTCTACAGTATATCCCACAATTAAAAATAATAAAATCAGAGGAAATACTGTCAGTAAGTTTCCCCGATGAAGCTCGTGTCGACTTAGTCAAAATTGTGATGAATTCGGTAATACTTGCTTCCATCATGCTAGAGGTCCACGAAAACTTCAGAGTACTGGGCTTTAAGATCACAGAACCAGTAGATCACCAAAACCTCAATGAAGAGCCTGGAACTAGTGGAAAAAACAAAACTGAGCCCTTCAAGAGTGATCTCTCTGAAGTTGAGGAGATTCAATATAACAAATTGAGAATTGAAAATGGAAAGCCAAACCAGAGAGAGAACTATCATTACGATCAGAGTCATTTGGGCGGAAGCAAAGATCCAACAAGACTGACTTCAGAAAAAACGAACAGATTACTGAAGGAAAATGGAAATGAAGATCAAATTCAAAAGCATGAAAAAGAACACCTAAATAAAATAAAAATAACCATAAGAAGAAATCAAAAAATGGTTGAATCAACCGACTCACTACAAATAGCAAAAGAGGATCCGAAGTACTGGAATTGGCTAGCTGGTACTCTTGCCATTAAACCAAAACTGTAGCCATCCAAAAAAGTTCAGATCGACCAATGGAAAATAGGAAGCTGGAACACCAGAGGATTTCTCCACCTTTTCAATGACTTCAATCCCTCCTTAAACGAGCTGGATATAATATGCATACAAGAATATTGGTTAAAAATTGCTCCATTCAAGGAAGGATACATCGTGTTATGCAATCCGGTGAAAGGTGGCTCGCTTGGAAGACCATCTGCAGGTCTTTTAACCCTAATCAAAAACGGGTCTGGAATAACGGTGCTTGAATCTACAAATGTTAATCCGTGTATACAGGCAACAGTTGTACAATTTCAGTTGGAAGCTCCAAATGTCAAACAAACGATGTTAATACTGAATGTTTATTGGAATCCCTTAAAAAATGAAAGGAAACGCTTCATAGAACAAATAATGGAATGCCTGGATGAAAAAAGAGAAGCGCTACAAGATCTAAATATCATCATCTGTGGTGATCTCAATGCAAATTGTTTCGAAGACAATAAACCAACACAAAGTGACATAAATCAAAAAAATTGTCAAAAATGCAAATGTGGGAAATCATGGAATGATGAAATGGAAGCAAGGAGATTGCACAGATTAAATGGAAACACGAAGGGAGATATACTGCCAGCAAAGACCTGGTCAAATGGCAATGTGAGCAATACACTCGACTACATGTTTGTCTGTAAACAACTGCTAGCGAAAACTCAAAGCTTCAGGATATCACCCACAATTTACAGCGATCATGAACCAATTATCGCTGCATTCTCACATTGGGAGAATAGAATAAATCAAACATGGGATACAGAAATAGAGCTAGAACACGGACTAAACCGCTTAAGGTTGAAAAAAAGTGACTTTGATACTGTATTGGAAAATCTGGAAAAGTGGCAATCCAAAGAAAAAATGTCTGTAGAATATGATACATCACTACAGATATTTAGACAAAGTACCGGAAACCACGCAAGACCAAGAGTAAAAAAACTACATGTATATGATCCAGAAGTGGCGACACAAAAGAAACAACTAAGAAAGGATCTATGCGCATTAAAAAATGAAAAGAATAAAGAAATGAAAGAATTGATCCAAAAAAGAAAACAAAAATACAAAAATTGGCAGAAAGCCCACAAATCACAATTGTTACAACAGGATGCAGAAGCCATGCAAAAAGCCATGAATAACACAAACAGTAGGACATTATGGGACCTGCTAAATGATAAACAATCTTCAAAAGTGGCGCTCACGAATCCAATATCAGAAATTGTATGGATGGAGCACTTCGCAAAACTGTTCAACGAGATAGAAAAATCGGATACTGAAAATAACACTAATGAAGACAAAGCAGGCCCATGGGATATTTCATTTGATAAGGAGGAGATAAAGTTGCTAATTCTGAGAGCAAGCTCCTCAAGAGCCCCAGGGCCAGATGGTCTATCGAATGCAATGTTAAAAGAAGACCCAGAGAAATGGGCAATCTTTTGTGAAAGACTGTTCAAGAGAATTGTTAAGCAGGGACAAATACCAAAATCGTGGAAGCTGGCCATTGTCGTCCCAATTTTCAAAAAAGGCAACAGGATGGACCCTAAAAATTATCAGCCAATTGCCCTACTAGATTGTGTTGGGAAAATCTTTGCCACTCTTTTGCTAAAACAACTGAAAACATGGATCAAAGATTCAATCACATATGACAAAAGACAATCGGGCTTTGTTGAAAATGTGGGGTGTAATTTAAATCTCCTGATACTAGGTTTGATGAAAAAAAGAGCCTACACAAACAAACAAAAACTGTATACAGCTAGCATTGATCTGCACCAAGCCTTTGATAGTGTAAACAGAAGTCGGCTTTGGGAAAAATTGGCCTCCAAAGGTTGCCCTACAGATCTCCTGAAAGCCATCAAGGAACTGTATGCCAAAACTTCGATAAGAGTCAAATTAGATCAAGGTGGCAACCTTTCAAAGGATATAAAAACAACAAAAGGCCTCAAACAAGGATGTCCGTTAGCAGCCACTCTGTTCTGCTTCTACATTGAAGACTTGCAATACTGCCTGGAAAACAGCAGGACCTTTCCACCTAGACTAAATGGCAGACCTGTCAACCAGTTGCTTTATGCTGATGATCTGATAATATTAGATCACACACAAATTGGTCTACAAAGAGCCTTAAATCAGGTTGAAAAATACATAGAAAAAAATGATCTAGAAATAAATGCAGATAAAACCGAAATACTAATATTCGGTGACAAAAGATGGAAAAAAAGCAAAAACGAAGAATGGAAAGTTAACAAAACGTGGATAAAACCATGCGACGAAATGAGATATCTGGGCATCCAAGTAAGTGGAATAAAAAATGAAGAGCCCTGGAAAAGGATGCTAAAGACAAAAAAAAAACAACTAACAGCCCAAGCTAACATCATCAACAAAAGATATGGAAAATTCTCCCTCCGACCGGTGATAACATTCTACAGGCACAAAGTAATACCAACATTAACATACGGAGCGGAGACTTGTATGAATATCTCAGAGAAGTTCTAGAACACTTTGGAAGGACTCTTCTGGAAAAACATCTTACCGATACCGAAAGCAACACCAATGACGGTAATTAGACACGAACTTGGTTTGACAGCTCTATAAGTACACATCCGCTATAATAAACTGATGCTGTACAGAAAAACAATGAGCAACCTGACGCCTCCCCAATTTGAAATATTTTGTAAAAATAATAATTTCGAGGAAAAAGTAGTAGAAGACTGGAAAAGAGAAAATGATCATATTTTGACAGAATCTGCCCTCAAAGCCCAAACATTAGCAGAACATCCAACAGCTGTAAAAAGAGTGCTTTGGGCCGAGGACTGGTCGAACACCGAAATGAAAAGAGCTCTGTCAAAAACTCATACACTCTTGAAAACCAATTGTGGTGTGATGTCCATCATACCGGACTATCTGAGAAAATTTCCAAATTGCAAACAAAGAGATCTGCTACTTCGCTTCAGATTGAATATCCTTCAAAACAAAACAACAAAGGCAAGATACACCAAAGAAAAGATATGCACAAAGTGCAGACTGTGTAAAAGAAGTGAAGAATCACTAAATCACTTAGTGTTATTCTGCACAAAACTAAGAGATCTTCGAAATTTGTATTTAACCAGCAATATTGCTGACCTATGCGACCTAGATGCAGAGAAATGGTGGAGTCTAATTTATGCTTGCCAAAGTCCAAAAATAAACTTCTAGAAAAAACTCTTAAAAGGCTAGACCGTATCTATGAAGAAAATGCATTGTAAATAGTGAATCGATATGGTGAAAAAGATGCGTTGTTTTAGGGCTTAGTGTTTATTTACTTTTCACTGTGTAGTTTAGTCTAAACTTATTATTGTTGTTCAAAAACAAAAACTTGTTTTAAGTATTCCGTTTTTAATTCGAATGGTTTTTTAATTAGATTTAGCCTATTAAGGTTCTCCTGGTTTCCCTTGCATCTGATCCCTGTTTTTTTACTTGCCTGATGTAGATTGGTATGAGCTCTTTGTGAAACAAAATTCTTTTCGTTGATTGTGAAAGGTTTGTAATAAACCAAATACACTTAAAAAAAAGAAAATAAGGATTTTGGGGCAGGAAGATATGATTGCCTTCCTGATAATCTCGAGTTTGCAATCTCTATGGCTCCCTGGTAGCTGAAGGTTTCAGGGGGGTTTCCTTAAGTGTGACACAGCTAAATAATGGAATCAGGGCAAAAACAGCAATACTTTATTCATCCAGATTTTAGGGGCTGTACTTCCAAGGGTAGGGAGGGGCTGTCAGGAAATAGCACATACACAAGATATGAGCTATTACCCACAGTTGGTCTCCTGCAGCCATGCAAAGTACTGCTTCACCCATTAACAAGTATTTACACTACAGAAGAGAGGAATGAGGGGAGAGAATGTTTGGCTGTCTCTCTGAAGTACCTGGGGTGTTCACTGAAATGTGCACTTACATTTGCAACTCTAACAAATGCTGGTAAAATGTCTGCCAAAAATGTCAGAGAAAGGGTGCAAAAGTACCCAGCACCCACTCCTATACTGGGCAGCTGCTGTGTGTGCCCCCAGTGACCACAAAATCAATTGCACATTGCCCTCACCTCAATCGCATGCTAAACCAGCTGAAACATGTACACAGAGGGTGTACAACACAATGTAGAAGCATGCAGGTCCCTGAAAAGTGAGCAAAATGGCAGCTGTTTGGGTAGGGCCAGCCATTTTGTGAATGCCTATACTACTGTATAAGCTGTTTCTTGGGTTGTAGAATTCTGCTGTAGGAGCTCCTTTAGTCTACCCTAACCTGTGTATAGAGACACGCACACACAAACACTTAAAATGCTCCATTTCCCTCTGCACTTCATTGTTTCTTCTTGTATGCAGAATCTATTGCTACAACCCCAACTTTGCAGACTCACTTTGTGGTTCTTTGGCCAGCATCATCCTGTACCACACTATTAGGAGGGCTTTCATCAGCCCTGTATTCAGGGTATGAGAAAACCCTACCCAAAACAAAGCAACAGTTGTCCATCCTACTCTTCTACTAGTAAACTTGACGGAACAGCCATGGCTTAAATCTCAGGAAGAGAACGGGGTTGTTAAAGGTACTGTGATAAGGTCCCCTGGCGTGCTCTGTGGACCTCTGGCAGGGTGACTCCATGGACAGTTGCTATCCCGAGCAAGCAGATGCTCGTTCTGGGGGTGGTGTGGGGAGAATCCCCAGGTCCCTCTCCCAGGATCTACGCTGCTTGGCAGGGGTCCTTCATTTGAGTGCCAACAGTCCCATTCCACAAGGCATGCAAACTCATCACAGATCCTCTCGACGGGTTAGGGACCGTAAGAAACCCCATAATTAAATGTACGTCATCCTCAGGAATCTAGGAAGTCATAAGTTGGCATTTTGAAAAGGTTTGCAGGCTTTTCTCGGTCCGTGGATATGTCCAGGTGAAATGTCTGCGAATTCACAAAAATACAGCAAACTTTACAGCAAACTTAGAAATAGCATTAAAACAACACTAACGCCCTCCTTCTTAGACATACTCACTATCAGATGTAGTGAATTCTGCCCAGTACTACTCAGAGGCAATAGCTCCCCCTGACACACTATACACAGACAGAGATTCCAAGATGTCGGCCTGGACTAATATAATAGCCCAATCAGCCTCAGTCTGACCATAAGGAGGGTGAAAGCCATTGCCATTTACAACCCTCATCTAGTTGGAAGCCTCGGGTGCAGACCGTCAGCCCCAGTTCCACCTAGGGGAATCAGGAAACACCCCGGATAAGCCAGCCAGCCCTCTCCAGTAAGGTGGGTGACAGGAGCAGGAGGTTCTTGTTCGGAGAAGACTGGAGACTGCTGGAGAGGAGAGCGATTTTGCAGAGGACTGGAGACTGAGGAGCACAGAGGTAGAAGCAGAAGAGAGGAGGAGGTGACATTGACAAGAGGGAAGGATTTGGTGAGAGTAAAAGGGTTAAAAACGAGGTAGTAATATCAGTAAGGCCCAATTATCTATCATGCCGCTTTTCTTTCTTTCGTATCATCATGGGCCCGGTGATCATGGGCCCTGCCCCTATCCTTTGTTGTTTTGGGGGCAGCGTGCCTCCCTTTCCTCATTTTCACTCTTTTTTTCCCCCCTCTTTTACTTCCCTGGCAGGCCCGGGACTTGTTGGGAGATATCCCTCCATCCTGGCACTGCCGCAGGCATCGCCTTCCTTTTTCCATAATTTTTTTTCTTCACCGCCGCGAGCCCGGTGAACATCGGCCATGCCCCATCCTTTGTTACTTTGTTTCCATTTTCATTTTCAATTTTTTATTTTGTGCTCCGATCCCGTAGCTTCCATCCACCCGCGGCCGCTGCGGGTGCACCATTGCCTCTGCTGATGTTGCGGCACACACGGCGGGGTGGGTGGGGCAGCCACACACTGACCCCGGCCGCACAAGCACCCCCAGTGATACGGGCCGCAGCCGGGGCGGCGCAAGCACGGGCTCCCTCCATCCGCCTGCTGCAGGGTTGCAGGCGCTCTGAGCTGTTTTCTGCGTGGTGGGCCCGGTCACTTGAGGCCACGCCTCTTTCCCGACATGGCGCCGCAGGCCCTCAGCGGCATTGCCCAGCAAACCATTTCGGGCGGCCTTCCCCGCTGCATATGTGGGCGATGCTGCCTCCTCCCTGCGGGCACAAGGCGGCCCGTGTAAACACACAAGGGGCCCTGGGCCACCCGCGGAGGTTCCTCCTTTTGTCTGTGGCCGATGCCACAGACATCCCACAAACAAACAAAAACACAGTCTTCCCGTGGCCCGCATGCACCATCATGCGGGGCTCGACCGGCCCTCGTCGCCATTGTGGTGGGGCCAGCCACTGGATAACCGGGGCAGGCTGCCACGGATATCGGGGCCATTCGACATGAATCATGAGGCTGCATCCATGCAGCGGACACCAGACAGGGGTCCCCCTGCTAGCTCCGGATCACTGGAGTACGATACGTGGGCTGGGGGCACCCTGCTCACCGCAGCCCCAGCTCTTGGGAGCACCCAGGCTGGGGTTGGACAGTCAGGTCACACGGCCAGGACCTTCAGGGGGGACAGTGTTGCCCAGCAGGGGCATCACCCTCATGCAGGGCCCCACCATTGGGCCTCCTGCACGTGGTGTAGCACCAGCATGGCGCCTGCAATAATGACACCGGAGGCAGCTTCGGATCGACTGATGATCCGGAAGCGGGTCATCCTTTTTTATTAACTTGTTTACCGCCATGTGACCATGACACAGATCTTGGGAGCTACCATGTCCCCCATGAGGGGTGACATGCAACAACCATGATGGGTAAAGTGCTAGAGTGGAGGCAGAGGAAGTGAGGGAGCGAGGCAGTATTAGGACTGTTGGGTGGATGTTGTGTAAGGCCACCACTACTTCCTCTCGCATGACCAGACGGGGTTGATTCAGTTCCACTAGTTGGACTGAATCTTCATTGATACTCGGATAACAAGCAGAGGGGTGCAATGCCCCCCTGGAATAGGTGGGCATGCATATTATTGCAAGATTTTTCCAATTAATGTTGTATTTGCATTTGGGTGGTAGTTAACACTATAATGCAACTGAGGGGGGTCTGGGAAACTCTCTACCAGCACGAACACAGCCCATTGACTTGTTCTTGGGTGGATGGCTCCTGGGAGAGTCTCAACCAAGTCTTTAGCTCACTGTTCCTTTCACAGAGAAGAAATGTCCCCGCATATCAGTCTTTGTCCTGCCCAGGGGCAGTCCAGCACCGAAATGATAGGGAATTCTCCTCTGAACAAGAGTACCACAGCAACCCCATACACGTGTTTCAGCCTAGTTGGTCATCATCAGTGAGGTGAAGCTGCGTCTCTCTCTAAGACAGTGAGCAAGGGGTACACATCTGGAGTCCCCTGGTAACTTAGGGTGAGACCCAAAGTTACTTGGTATGCAAAACAGAGGGGGGTCTGGGAAACACTCTACCAGCACGAACACAGCCCATTGACTTGTTCTTGGGTGAATAACCCCTGGGAGAGTCTCAACCAAGTCCTTAGCTCACTGTTCCTTTCACAGAGAAGACATTTCCCTGCATATCAGTCTTTGTCCTGCCCAGGGGCAGTCCAGCACCGAAATGCTAGGCAATTCTCCTCTGAACAACCCCATACATGTGTTTCAGCCTAGTTGGGCATCATCAGTGAGGTGAAGCTGTGTCTCTCTAAGAGCAGTGAGCAAGGGGTCCACGTCTGGAGTCCCATGGTAACTTAGGGTGAGACCCAAAGTTACTTGATATGAAAAACAGAGGGGGGGGGGTTCTGGGAGACCCCCCCTGTTTTGCATAAATTAACTTTGGGCCTCACCCTAAGTTAAAAGGCCAATCCAGACGTGGACCCCTTGCTCACAGATCTCAGAGAGGCGCAGCTTCACCTCACTGACGAGGCCCAACCAGGCTGAAACACGTGTATGGGGTTGCTGTTGGTACTCTTGTTCAGAAGAGAATTGCCTAGTATTTCAGTGCTGGACTGCCCCTGGGCAGGACAAAGACTGATATGCAGGGAAATGTCTTCTCTGTGAAAGGGACAGTGAGCTAAAGACTTGGTAGAGTCTCTCCCAGGGGTTACTCACCCAAGAACAGGTCATTGGGCTGTGTTCCTGCTGGTAGAGAGATGCCCAAACCCCCCCTTGTTTTCTATAATGCAACAGAACCAGTACCAAACCTCATCAGTTTAAAATAAAACCAAACATTGACAATAACATTCAGCTTAATGTTAATAGAAAAGAGATATCCCATGTTAACATTAGATGCGCTCAAACTGAAGATCTTTACCAATGCATTTCACCACAGAATGTAGATACAATCAGGAACTTGATATACATGGCATGTCCACTTTGTATGTATGGTGTTACCAAATAAAGTCAGAGAATGTCACATCATGAAGGCCGCACCTTTTTCATTTAAATCATGGTCAGTGAAAGCATGTTTTTCTCACAGTAAGCCTGTGTAAACTCAATCAATCCACCAGATGGCAGACTCGGACAAGCTTTTGGATAGCATTTCTGCTCATAGACATAAACCGTTTGAATTTATCTGAAGTGTGGGCCATTCCTATCATTGCAATCACCACCTCTGGCACTGTACTTTGTTTGCTTTCCAAAGAATTTCGCACCCATGGCAACCAGGAGAAGACGTTTTTGAGGGGAAGACTTTTTTGAGTGTTATTTCAGCCTTTCACGTGAATAGTTCTCAAAATGATTAAGATAGCAGATATAAATTGGATGCATACTGATAAGTTGAAAATGGTGTACGTCTCCATTATGGCAACCGAGTTAGTATTAGCATAGTAGATCTATAACACAGTTTGTGTAATGCTTCAATTATACTAAGCGGAGTTCGTATTCCCTTTCTAGATACACATTTAGGAATGGTTCATGTCTAAACACCTTAAAGATACATTTTGTCTCAGTGTGATCTTTGGCACAAACACATATAATGTAGTTTTCTTTTTATACACTAAGCTGACTGCCGAATTTCTTGCAATTAAAAAACAATAATCATAATAATAATATTTAAATGCCAAATTCCCTCTACTCTTAGCCGTTTTATCCCCCAAAGTGTGGAACTTTGAGAAGGCAAATTTTGTGTCAACATTCCTGTCTCATAGTTCTGATTCTGTTGAAGGAGTTTTGACGCTTGTTGGAGGATCAAATGATAGCATGCTTTTAGATGACACCGCTTTCTGCACGATTCCCTAACACTGTGCCTACAATTATAAAGCGATCCATCGATCGTGCTGAGTTAAAAACCTATAAAGAACCATCCTTTCCCCAAACAAAAACAATGGCATTTGTCATGACACCAAACAAGTGACGGAAATAATGTTCAGCAAATCAAATCAGGCCAGAGTCAGCAACAGTAGGATCATCTGGAAGTCTGCACACGACCCTTCTTTTCCGACTGTGTTGACATTATATACGGGCCGATTCATGGAAAAGTGGCAATGGGCCTCATTACGACCCAGGCGGTAAGCGGTTTACGGCAGCGTAAACAGCGCCGACCCTTACCGCCTGAGAACGAGGTCCCTTAGCGCCATGGCGGATTTAACACCTGCTTTTAGCAGGTGTTAAAATCCATGGCGCTAAGGGACCATGGAGTTAATTACGCCACCGTAATTTACGGTGGCGTAATTAACGCCTTCCCCACTCCCACTATGGGCCTCATTACGACCCTGGCGGTAAGGGGTTAACGCCAGCGTTAGCTGCGCCGACCCCTTACCGCCAATTACGAGGTCCCCTAGCGCCATGGTGCTTTTAACACCTGCTTTTAGCGGGTGTTAAAATCCATGGCGCTAAGGGACCATGGAGTTAATTACGCCACCGTAATTTACGGTGGCGTAATTAACGCCTTCCCCACTCCCATTATGCCGTATGGGGCAAAAATGGGAATGGGGAAGGGTAAATGGGGATTGGGGACTTACCGCCCCGCCAAGGTCGGAATGGGGCGGTAAGTCCGCCAACCACCATGGCGTAAACGTAGTTTACGCCATGGTGGTAAAGTCACGGCCCAGGCGGTAACTTACCGCCTGGGTCGTAATGAGGCCCTATGCCCTATGGGTCAAAAATGGGAATGAGGAAGGGTAAATGGGGATTGGGGACTTACCGCCCCGCCAAGGTCGGAATGGGGCGGTAAGTCCGCCAACCACCATGGCGTAAACATAGTTTACGCCATGGTGGTAAAGTCACGGCCCAGGCGGTAACTTACCGCCTGGGTCGTAATTGAGGTCCAATGACACTGCGCGCAGAAAAAAAATGCGCGCTCTGCTTATTCATGGATCTAAACATGCATTTCTAGCAGACACGTAAAGGGAATCGAGCTGCGCGAAGAACGCCCACAACATGTCCCCACGCATACCAAAAACATAGGCAAAGACCAACCTTTCCGCAAAGCTCTGTTTCCACCTCTGACACATCCACCACCCCAGCTATTGTGCGCGAAGCTCCACGTAAGCAACGGCTGCACCTCAGCTATTCTGCGTGAGGTCCCACGTAAGTAATGGCTGCACACCAACTACTCTGCACGAGGTCTGACGTAAGTAACGGCTGTACCCCAGCTCCATTTGTGCGAGGTCCCACGTAAGTAATTGGTGGACCCCAGCTGAGGCGAGGAGGAAACTGCATTGGCTTTGAGTTGATCATAGGATCCAGTTTAAAGGCCTAGTTATGGTCTTTAAGTGTCTTCTGGATGACGAGCCTTCTTATCTTTACTCTAGAGTAAACACGATCCCATTCGGTTGTTCGCTGCGTTCCAACAACACTGTTAGACTTCATCAAACGCAAGTTAGCTTTAAAACAATTGGTGGTGCTAATTTGAATGCCTGGGCACCAGCCCTGTGGAATGCACTTCCTCAGGACCTCAAAGGATGTGTTTCAACTGCTCATTTAAAAAAAAACATCTAAAGACATTCCTCTTTGACAGAGAATTAGGTTAAATGCCTTGTTGCTCTCTTTTCTGCTCACATCCTGGCTAACCCTCTTTGTTTCGTGTTTGTCTGTCCTGTGAGCGCCCTGGAACCTTTGGGCGAGTGTCGCAATATACAACAATTAGATAGATAGATAAATAGATAGATACTGTGCCTGAAGTCCCACGTAACTAATCTCTGCACCCCTGCAAACCGCCCCCCCTACTCCCACTGCACACAAAGTGCTGGCACATACCCCGGCTGCACATCAGCCCACTCAGGTGCAGGCACCACCCACCAGCCCCCCTCAACTGGGCCACTACCACAGGCAGCCCTCACACCACCCACCAGCTCCCTTCCCCTCTGACATTACCTCAGGCAGCCATCACACCACCCACCAGCCCTCCTCACCTCTGCCAATACACCAGGCAGCCCCCTGACAGTACACTCCCCTCCCCACATGGCCCTCTCCTCAGACACTGCCCCCAGGCAGCCCCTTCAAATCCAGACACCAGTCACCGGCCCCCCTCACCTCCGACACTACCCCAGGCAGCCCCCTGACAGTACACTCCTCTCCCCATTCTGTTCTCACCAGCGATACTGCTGCCAGGCGGCCCCCTCAAGTGCAGACACCACCCACGAGCCCCCCTCACCTCCGACACTACTGCTGAAAGCCCCCTGACAGTACACTCCCATACCCACACTGCCTTCTCCTCTGACACTGCCCCCAGGCAGCCCCCTCAAGTCCAGACACCACCCACCAGCCCCCTCAACTCCAACACTACCCCTGGAAGCCCACTGACATGACACTCCCCTCCCGACACTGCCCTCCCTTCCAACACTACCCCAGGCTCCACCCTCACAGTTCTCCACCCTCCCCTCACTTCATTCACCTCTGACACTGCCCCCAGGCAGCCCCCTCAAATCCAGCCACCACCCACCAGCCCCCCTCACCTCCGACACTACCCTAGGCAACTCCCTGACAGTACACACGCCTCGCCATTTCCCATACTGCCCTCACCTCCAACACTATCCCAGGACACACCCTCACAGTACTCCACCCTCCCCCACACAACCTTCACCTCTGACACTGCCCCCAGGCAGCCCCCATAAGTCCAGACAGCAGCCACCGCTCACCTCCGACTCTACTCCAAGCACCACCCTCACAGTACTCCACCCTCCCCACACTGTCCTCACCTATGAAACTGCCCAGGCAGCCCCCTCAAGTCCAGACACCACCCACCAGCCCCCCTCACCTCAAACATTGCCTCCAACAGCCCCCTAAAGTCCAGACACCACTCACCAGCCCCTCTCACCCCTGACAGTAACCCAGCCTGGCCCTGTCATATCACCCCCCTAACAGTGCAACTTCTCTCAATTCTACTGGCCTGCCACCAGCATGTAGCACACAGGCCATAAACCACCCATATACCCAACAACTTGGTGCTCTGATGCAGAATGCAGGTGTCTACCTCATCACAGGACTCCCTGGTCACAACCAGTGGCACAGCAACAGGACAGCTGAATTTAGCTGCAGCTTCACAGTGAAACCACCATGTACAAGTCACACAGTAAATCAATGTGCTGCAATGTGACATATCATTGTGCACATGTGTCATTGCATTTGCCTCAAATTGCTGTAGGTGAATGCCCCAGGAAGACACTAGTCCAAGACATCACTTACATGACAGTGGCACATGTGATGTCAATGCATAGTAGCAAACAACATTCAATGAATCAATGGTCTGAGGCGAGAAAGCACAGCATTCTAAGCCGCTGCAGCCAAAATAATTTGAACAGGCATGTTTTGGGGTGATGCAAAGGAATTCTGAGAGTGTATGAGCCAAGCAGACGTACGATGTGTACGGCTGAATATAACCAAACCCACATGTGCAATACAGAAGCAATGCAGTGGCAGGGGTTCTGTATGACATGAGGCCACACACTGTTTGGAAGTTGATGTGTGTTGGTGGATGGCCATGCATTATGAACCCCCCACACTACCCCCATACATAATTGTAGAGTGTATGCCACCCCTCCAAAGTTTGTCCCCTAACCCACGTGAGAGTCACTTAATAAATGCAAAGCAAAATAAAACTAAAAGACATGAACACAGAGACAACTGTCTGATGGGCAATGAGAAAATGTATTAACAATAGATACACTAGCAAAAATGTCTATGGGAAAAACTGAACCAAAACAAAAAACCACAAAATCAACTATTTGCACAGGCCGTGGGCTCAATACTCTGCCGTTACGTCCTCCAGGGCAGAGTCACATTCATGGTCCTCCACTTGGAGGCGGGCCACTGTCTGGTCCTGGATGGCTTGCAGGCAGTCACTCATCCTCCTCTCTTCCACACCCGTTTCCCTGCAAGCCTCCTCCAAAATCTCAACACGCCTCAGTGTCCTTCTTTCCACCACCTCTGCCATGGCCTTGGCAACCCGTGCCACTCTAGCCCGCTGCCTCTCCGCCATCAGCTGCATTTGCAAATCCATCCGGATGCACAGCATATACCTGAACCGGCGGTGTGCCTCCTGCCAGTTGTCCAAAGGTTGCTGATTCGCTTGTCGCCCCAATGTTGTTGGGCCCTGTGTTGCTTGCCCCTGGACAGTCCTATAGTAGTGCTGCCTGGCCAAGCATACCCCGCACATGCACCCCCGCCATCTGGATGTTGCACGATGGGGGGGGTACAGTACCAGCACTGTCATGATGTGCCACCTGCCCCACTGATGTCTCTTCCTGTGCATGTGCCTGAGGAGGCACGGCGACCACCACGACTGTACTTTTTCCGACTTCCACCTTAGGCAGGGACATGCTGACCACCAGACTAGGCGGTGTGGGTAGGACAGGAGGAGAGGGGGCCATGATGACAAGTGGAAAGGAAGTCCCCCCGGAGGACAAATGGGTCACAGAGTAGGCAGTGGAGGAGGGGGCAGCTGAATGTGCCAGCGCACAGAGACCACCCGAGAGCAGCGCACATGACAGCTGGAACATTGAGATGCCCAAGGTTTTGTGATGATGTGAGAGGAGGTCAAGAATCGCTCTCACATCACCACGAATCCTGCACGTACATCTCACAATCCCAGCCAGCAGGGCATGCAACCTCTCAGGGGTGATCTACGTGGTTGCAAAAGCGGGCCCGGCTTGGGTGGAGGCACCCACGATGGTGGTCACGGCTGCATCAGATGGAGCAGGGACAGGTGCGCTGCATATCCTCCTGTTCCTGGCCCAGGGGTGCAGCCTGAACATCCTCCTGGATGTCTCCACCCGACTCTGTGTCCTGGACTTCATCATCTTCCTCCTCCTCCACCACCACCTCCATCTCCCTGGATGACTCCAGAGAGCTTTCCTCCCTGGATGGCCCCTCTGTCCATGTACCCTGGCCTACAGTCACTGAGGAGTCCCCCTCCACAGCAACCGCCAGCAGCCCCACTCAATGGAACTTGCGCTCCCCCAGCCGACTCACCCACGGAAGATGTAGACTCCAGTCGGGCGGGCCAAGGTTTGTGCTTTTGCCTGGTGGCTGTGCCCCTGCCCTTCTGCTCCGCACTGATGCTTCTTCCCTCTTCACGAGCTGCAGTAACTGTAGAATATTCCCCAAAAAACATTGACATCTGTAAATGTCATCAATAGATGTCTTGCATCCACAAAATTAACAAGTTGAATCATGCATCATATCAAAACCATGAATCGACACACACACAATGCACGCATACATGTATGTACACTGGCAAACAGCATTGAAATTGTGGCATGATTGTAGTGTGAAGGCTCAATCACAGTCATGACCCATGCACATGTGAACAACGCACACTGTACAGTGCCCAACAACACATCCCCTGCAACAGGCAATGCTGCCATACCAATCATCAACCAACAAAAGAACGACCTTCAGCCATGGTCATGGAGACAGCACCAGGTCACCTGCCCACACAAGTTCACTCACTGATGTCCACGTGCCACAGCATAACCTGCAAGCAACATGTACCACCAGCCATGTCGGACATCACATTGCACATGTCAGTTGACCAACCATACTATTATTGGATGTACACACATACACTTGTCTTACAAATCCAGTGGAATGGCATGTCACATCCCAGTCCTGCAGGCGTAAATGCATGAACCCCACACATGCAGGCATCAAAACACATGTGCCACTATGGATGGATGCACTGTTAGTTGTGCCACACATCGACTCAGACATCATGCATGTCACTCACATGCCCACAGCACATCATGTCCATTGGTTATGTCCACGCACTTGCTCCATGCTCACACACTGCACGTGCACAACAACAATCCATGAATGCACAATCCAGCAATTCTCATGCAAATGGCAGCATACAATGTCTGATGTCACAAATGGCCTGCATTGGCCTGAGTCATCAATCAGCTGCGTCTCACAACACACACAAGCCCCAAACAGGATGTGGCATCTGCACACATGAATGGCCCACATATGCCCCACATAGGTACTCACCATCAGCGGCATCCAGATTACTTTTCCAGGCAAAGAGACAGGAATGGCAGTTCGGATAGAACCTGTCAAGTACCCACAGCTGTATCTGGCTGAACCGGTGGCAGCCAGAATGGTACACCTCCATGGTAGGTTTCGTGGAAAGGGCTGTCAGTGCCTTGGTATGGCTGGGGGTCTTGAGGTAATCCTAGCATTTCCAGACCATCTCCTTAGGCTGGACTGACACCCCATCTGCACTGTTGGCAGCTGTGATGTCATCCCAGATCCTTTGCCTTGCATTGGTGCCCAGCTGTGTAGCTGGGTTGCAGAGGGCATCATAGGTACCCAGGACCAGATCTGTCAGGATGCCAAGCACGGGGTTGCTGAAGTTGGCAGCGTCTGCCTCAATGTGGGGGTGCTGCCCTCCCCAGATGACATAGATGGGGAAGACATGGCAGACCCAAGGCAGGTATGGGCTTCATGGGTCCTGGGTAGGTGCAGTGGAACAACGGTGGTGTTGGCAGAGGTGAAAGCCCCAGATAGTACAGAGGAGGTGGTCGCAGGGCCAACACAGGAGTCCAGGCAAAAGCAGGGCAGCTGGCACACCAAGACAGTGCAGGTTGCAGGCAGGCACTCACTCCTCAGCAGCCAGCAGCTCCATAGTACTGAATGAGGCCAAGCAGGGCCAGAGGAGGCAAAATCAGCAGCAGTTTAGGAGGAACAGTGGTGTGCATCCTGCATTTGCAGCAGCTCATAGCAGAGATAGCAGAGTAATGGCCCTAAACATGTAAGTTAGGCCCTGTGTGTGGTAATGCTGTGTACCTAAGTGACATGCCTACATGGCTCATGGCAATGACGCCATAAGATATGTCAAGCAACACGCATCACTAGTTGGCATGAAGGTATTTGTATTTGTATTTTATTTATTTGTTTTGCGCTCCTTGCCCAAAGGCTTGCGGGCGCATGTTTGGTAGGCAGTAGCAAGTTACAGAGAGGACGTTTCAGGTTACAGACAGGGTGATACAGTATACCATTACAGATGCAAGTAACATAGATAGTAACAACAAAGTAGCAGTACCCGGAGGTTACAGAATAGGGGTACGAGCTGTGTGCAGTTATAAGTTACAAGCTGTCTTGTTGCCGTAACCAAAGTTTAGCTTTGGCTTTGAATGCGTGGCATTGCGGAATATTCCTTAGGGCATTGGGAAGTGAGTTCCAGAGCTTGGCAGCAAGGACCGGAAAACTCGACCCTCCTGCCGAACGTAGTTTGAATCTGGGGATATCCAGTGTGTGCACCTGGGCGGCTCTCAAGGGTCTAGTGGTTGTGTGTTGCGAGAAGCGTGATACTAAGTAGGCAGGAGCTGCATTGTTCTGTGCCTTGTGTGTGAGCACAAGTGATTTGAGTGATATGCGGTGCGAGATAGGTAACCACTGGATGTTGCGTCTAATATTGGAGATGTGATTCCGTCTAGGTATGTTGAGTGCTGCCCTTATGGCGTTGTTTTGTGTGACCTGGAGTTTGTCCAGATTTCTTTGGCTAGTCCCAAGGTAGAGGGCGTTACAGTAGTCGATTTTGGATAAGATGAGGGTTCTCGCGAGGGTCAAGCAATTATCCGGAGTCAGGAATGGCCTGCAGGCTGTGATCAATTTGCAGGTGTAGGAAGATGCAGAGACAACTGCATTGGTTTGTCGCGTGGAGACAGGGTGGAGCCGAGGTAGATTCCTAGGGTTTTGGTGACATTGGCCACTTTGATGTCAATCCCATCAATAGTGAAGGATTTGTAGTTAGCGTCGAGTTTCGAGAGTTTAGATTGGGAGCCCAGGATGATTAACTCCGTTTTTTCGTCATTAAGGCAGAGCCCATGATTAGCCATCCAAGCCTGGATGACGGTGTAGACCATGTTGAGGGATTTAGAGTCGGTTACAAAATCACCAGTGATAGGGATGAGTATCTGGGTGTCATCTGCATAATTAGTGTAGGAGACACCCAGATAGTCAAGGATATCGAAGAGTGGTTTAGTGAACACATTGTAAAGTGTGGGCGATACAAAAGATCCTTGTGGGACACCACAAGGGATGTGTGAAGGGTTCGCCGCTGCCAGTGGAGAGAAAACCCTCATGGTTCTGTTGGCAAGGAATGAGCTGATCCAGGAAGTAGCTGCGTCCGAGAAGTGGGCGGCAATTTTGAGGTGGTGACAGAGGATTTGGTGGTCGACCAAGCCGAAGGCTGCTGAAAGATCAAGGAGGAACAGGAGTGCCATTTTGCCCTTGTCTTTCAAGTCCTCGATTTGGGTTTTTAGATCTAGTAATGCAGTCATATCATATCATATCATATCATATCATATCATATCATATCATATCATATCATATCATATCAGTCTCAGTGCCATGCCTGGGACGGAAACCGGATTGTCTAAGCCCTAGTAGATTATTGCTTTCGAGATACTCCTGGATTTGGAGATAGGCTGCGCGATCGAGGATTTTAAGCAGGTAAGGCACAGTGGTGATGGTCCTGTAGTTTGAAGGGTTGTTAGGGTCCAGATTGGCTTTTTTAATTAAAGGTATGACCCAGGCATCTTTGAGGTTGTTAGGCACGGTGCTTGATTCAAAGGAGGCATTTATGAAGGAGGTAATAAAAGGGGCGAGCTTGGGAGCGGCTTCCTTAATGATGACGGCAGGGCATGCATCACCTTGGCAATTGGAAGGTTTTAGTTTAGTTATAATGTTTTCTACTTCCTTGATGGAGAGGGGGGAGAAGCTGAATGGTTTGAGATCGTGTTTAGGATCTTGTATTTTATAATTCATTGCGGCGCTCGTTGAGCTTGAAAGGTGTTTTTTTTTAGCATTGATTTTAGTTTGGAGAGTGGTAATTTTGTCTAGTAAAGCTTTTTGGATATTTGAGCACCATTCAGTGTCCGGAGTACACTTATCGAGAGGAGCAATAGGGGATTCCAGTTCCTTCAGTATCTTAAAGAGTTCCTTAGTGTTAGAACGGGCTTGGGTGATTCTTATATTGTAAGCTTCCTTTTTGGCCGCTAGGATGGCTTCTTTGTAGGCAAGGGTGGCTGACGTGAGGTTATTTTTGTTGGCTAGGGAAGGGACACTTTTCCATAAGGCATCGGCTTTTCTTTTTTCTTTTCGTAGGTCGCGTAGTTGCGGTGTGAACCAGGAGTTCAAGTGGGTCCGCGGTTTTTGTTTACGCAATTTGATGGGGGCAATAGTGTTGAGGGCTTTTAGCATGACACGGTTATAAGGGTCTACTAATGCTGTAGGGTCAGTGCAAGACTCCGCAGCTGCGTTGAACAATGGGAGGATGGGAGGTAGAAGTTTCTCAACAGTGATGTCTTTTTTATTCCGTGTGAGCGTGGGTGGTGCGATGTTTTGAGGGTCCTCGGGAGGGCTGGTGCAAATGGAGAAAGAAATAAGAAGGTGGTCGGACCATGCGCAAGGGGAAACAGAGATATCCTTGATGGCACAGTTCATATCGGCGATCCAGTCAAGAATGCGACCCTTAATGTGGGTGGGCTCTGTGATATGTTGTGTGAAACCGAAGTCAGTCAGGACATTTGCAAGATCTGAGGCTTTGGTGTCATTCTTGTCCAGGTATCCCAAGTTGAAGTCGCCCAGGATAATAATTTGGGAGCTAGGCTTAGCACTGGATGCTAGGATAGAGGAGCTGTCTTCAACAAAGGAAGATGTAGGACCAGGGGGCATGTAAATGAGGTGAACAGTGGCTGTGCGCTTGGGCGAGATAGGGAGTTTGAGGGAAAGCGATTCAGCTGAGTGTAACTGAAGGCTGTTCGCAATTCTGATGTTGAGCGTATTCCTAAATATGACGACTAAGCCACCGCCTTTAGTTTGGTTGGTATCTCTGTCACACCTGATTATGGTATAGTTGTCAGGGATGGCAAGTGTCAGAGAGGGACCAGAGGCCGCGTGCAGCCAAGTTTCCGTGACTGCAAGTAAGTCCAAGTTTTCTGAGACAATGAGATCAGCAATATCAAGGGCATGAGCTTGGATAGATCGTGCATTTATGAGAGCACCTTTGAGCTTAGGGGCCGTAGTAGCGTTGTCTTGTGTATTGGAGGTAGGATTCAAGAGAAGTTGTGGTATGTGAGGGCTGGAGTTGCAGGTGTTGCCTGATACAGTGCTGTTAGTGTGGTAAGACCAGTGTGTGCATCTAGATGCTAATTTTTGGTTCCTGATCGATAAGGCACAGGGTAGGCTCGGTTGTGTAGCAACAGATGATGTAGCGTGGTGAGACTGTATGATGTCGTCGGCGGGATTGTAGGCCAGAGATGCGGTGGGACGCATAGCGTAGTAGCTAGTGCAAGTGGCTGTGTTAATAGTTGCAGCGGGTATGCGCTGGGATACAAGGCGCAGGCGAGAACCAAGCCTCGAGTTCCTGCTGAGTGTCGTGCAAGGGTCAGTGTTGATAGTATCATGGCAGGTATGACTGACGGGCTGGCAAGAGTCAGGAGAGGAAGGTGGGCTAGTTCTCGAATTCAATCTGGTGTTTCTCATAACGGTAGTACAAGGTTGGTTAGGTGTTGGTCTGGTAGTAAAGTGGCGTATCCAGAGTGCTGGATCATCCAAGTACGGATTTGCAGGTGTCATGGTGCTGGGCCACGAGGAGAGGGTGGTAGTTCCCATACAGGAGCTGGTGAATGAGTCTTGATTAGAACGAGGGTTGGGTTGGCTAGTCCAGTGTTTACTGTATGTAAACAGTAGGTGGATGAGGGTTGATAAGCAACAATACATGATGTGGGTGACGTCGCTAGTACACAGGGTAGCAGGTGTGGTCTGATAACGACCAGAAGCACAACACAGGTTGATTCAATGTGGTCAGGGGATAGACTTAGGGATCAACACAGCGATTAAAAATGGTCTGTATACGAATATAGGGCGTGACACAGCAATCAGTGAGGTCAACTAGGAGGCACAGCAATAGTCAATGTGGTCAGTAAGCGACCATAAGGCACATCACAATAATCAATGTGGTCAGTAGGCGACCATAAGGCACATCTCAATAATCAATGTGGTCAGTAGGCGACCATAAGGCACATCTCAATAATCAATGTGGTCAGTAGGCGACCATAAGGCACATCTCAATAATCAATGTGGTCAGTAGGCGACCATAAGGCACATCACAATAATCAATGTGGTCAGTAGGCGACCATAAGGCACATCTCAATAATCAATGTGGTCAGTAGGCGACCATAAGGCACATCACAATAATCAATGTGGTCAGTAAGCGACCATAAGGCACAACACAATAGTCACTGTGGTCAGTAGGCCATATTGAAGCGAGAGCCAGCCTCAGTGCAGATATACATGCTTCTTGCTAAGGTGGGTGCTCTCACTGCTGCTAATAAAAGTGGTTAAAGGCAGGCATGCTACTGTGTGGTGCTGCAGGGATAACGAGGGGTAACCCTGGGTAGGCGTGCAAACGTGGGGCGCTAGGTTAGGGCGCAGTAGATTACCTTAGGGGTTGTCCATGTGATTAGCGCTGAGCTCATGATATTTGGCATCAGGACCGCGATCATCCGCGGACAGCCGCAGACAGGCCCTTACTATCACGGCCCTTGATCGTCACGGCCGGCTTCCGCCTCCGGTCGGGGGCTCTGTTGTAAATACTGGAGCGCAGCAATCAGCTGATCGGGGACATCGGGACGGCGGCCATCTTAGAAGGTATGCAGGTAGCGTTCCTCAGAATGCTACAAATATATTAAAAGCAGTGAAACTCGCATCAGGGCATGAGTGCCTGATGCCTATAGTTTCAATAATGGTGCAAATTAGAGCGTTGAGACCCCAGGGGATGACTGAAAAGATCATTCGCATTAGCTTCGGTTTCGAACATCCGTTTGCTAGCAGGGAGCTAGTCCTGCTGACGATGGAGGGCTCCTGCCCTGTCCGCGGGAACTGCGGCGAATGATGATAGACAGCCGCAGACAGGCCCTTACTATCACGGCCCTTGATCGTCACGGCCGGATTCCGCCTCCGGTCGGGGGCTCTGTTGTAAATACTGGAGCGCAGCAATCAGCTGATCGGGGACATCGGAACGGCGGCCATCTTAGAAGGTATGCAGGTAGCGTTCCTCAGAATGCTACGAATATATTAAAAGCAGTGAAACTCGCATCAGGGCATGAGTGCCTGATGCCTATAGTTTCAATAATGGTGCAAATTAGAGCGTTGAGACCCCAGGGGATGACTGAAAAGATCATTCGCATTAGCTTCAGTTTCGAACATCCGTTTGCTAGCAGGGAGCTAGTCCTGCTGACGATGGAGGGCTCCTGCCCTGTCCGCGGGAACTGCGGCGAATGATGATAGACAGCCGCAGACAGGCCCTTACTATCACGGCCCTTGATCGTCACGGCCGGCTTCCGCCTCCGGTCGGGGGCTCTGTTGTAAATACTGGAGCGCAGCAATCAGCTGATCGGGGACATTGGGACGGCGGCCATCTTAGAAGGTATGCAGGTAGCGTTCCTCAGAATGCTACGAATATATTAAAAGCAGTGAAACTCGCATCAGGGCATGAGTGCCTGATGCCTATAGTTTCCATAATGGTGCAAATTAGAGCATTGAGACCCCAGGGGATGACTGAAAAGATCATTCGCATTAGCTTCGGTTTCAAACATCCGTTTGCTAGCAGGGAGCTAGTCCTGCTGACGATGGAGGGCTCCTGCCCTGTCCGCGGGAACTGTTACGATCTGGAGGAGTTACAGAGTCGTATGTGTATTTTGCTGTGTAGACTTTACCTTCAGGTATTGCATACCCAATTTCTTTGGGGTGTGTGTCGGGGTAATTTCCCGGGGGTCGGCATGGCCGTCCATGGACCTCTGGGGGTGGGGAGGCCCCAACTTCTTCTGCGTCCCAAAGGAGTATGAGACACACACAAGAGTTACTTCTGTTTATTGCATAAAAACAGACAGAGACAGGTTCTCAGAGCGTAGGTACCCAAGGAATGTCTCATTGGAGATGGGCTCGCAGCCCCTTTTTCTATTTGGGTGATGTCGCAATGTGCGTCACCTGGGAAAACTTTCCCCCAAACTTAACGCTACCCCGGGTTGGTTCCCCAAGTGGTAGGGTCAGTATAGATCAGTATAGAATGAAATATTATTGGTAGAGAAGAGGTCAGGTGGTACACTTGGGTCATCCCTAAAAATGGTTACATGAAAATTGTTACATGAGGAAAGTTAGTGATTGGTTGTGTTATGGTGTCTTTAGTGGTTAGCCCCTCATGTTCTGATTGGTTCATCCATGAGCCCCCAAGCCTGGGACCATCATCGTTCCCAGCTCGTGATGTACCTGGTGCTGGCAACAATGTGTGGCTGTTTGTCATCGGCAGACAATGGACGGTCTTACTACTGGCTGTTAGTGCGCTCCTTTCCCATCACCGCCGGTGTCCAAATTGTTACTTCGTTGTTACAACCTGGGTCCCAGACGTGAGACCCCAGAGCTTCCCGAATCCTTGGAGCTTGGCATCCAATCAGATCGGCCTGGTCACTTGTTGAGAGACCGTGGCTGAGGCAGAATTATGGGGATTTGGTTTGTATTTCTGCTCCGAGAGGTCTTTAGCAGTGGCAGGTGTAACCTTGCGCCGAGAGTGTGGCATGTTGATTGCAACTTCGCGGCCTTGGCTGTGGGGCTCCCGTCAGGGTTGTTCTGCATGATCAGCACCTTGTAGCTTCGTCTGAGCTGCTGCAGCCTGGGGACTCTGGTTTGCGGCCTACCGTGGCCTAGTTATGGGTGGCGGTGTATAATCCATAAGGTGAGGGTCGCGAGGTGCAAATTGGGTCCTTATACATTAGTCCATCTACAGGGTGTCATCTTCAGGGTTTTAGTAGCATGAACCATCTGCAAGCATGTACATGAGCTCTTCTGGTGTCTTGCGTTTCTGCGGTGCGGTAGTTGGCCTAAGTAGAAAATAACAACGATGCATGTCTGTGAGTGTTCTCGGTCCTCTAAGTCATGGCACTGAGTGTTTCCTTTGTGTGGGCTGGTGTGTGTCTGGTCCAGGTGCTTGACAGCACCTGTGTTAGTGTCCGTCGTGGCTACGTCGTCATGCTATCTCTAATGATGGCGGTATTGGTTGGTGACTTTTAGTCGAGTTGGTCTATATGATTGGCCTCAGCTCCACCTGGTGTCCCACCGCATGCTTTGGATGGGGTGTGGCTGGCTTGTGGAGGCAGAGCGTAGCCACGGTGGATATTGACGTCCGGGGCAGCAGTCAGAGAGTCGAACTCCTCCCGCTGTGGGTGCTTAGGTCATGACGTCATTGGTCATAGTTTGTATGGGGATCGGGGAAAGGGATCGTCCCATTTTCCCTCTTCACCAGCAGCGTCCCGGGTAGAGCAACAGCTTCAAGTCATGTGGTCCTCCTGCCGCTTCCACAGACTGTGCTTGGAGGTGAACATTAAGGGCTGACGGGCTAATCTTCAGGCCCACAGTAGAGCCCTGAGGCGTGAGATGTTTACCATGAGGACTGCCATCCATGAAAAGCTCTCAGTAACTAGGACACTGATCCATGAGGAGATGGATGCCTTCAGGCAGACACTCTCTGAGCAACTCAAGGCATCACGGGTCAGCGTTCATACAGACTCTGCAGCCATCCGTGGGGAAATGCATGGGGACCTCACCAACCTCACTGTGCTGGTGCATTGAACTGTGTCACGGCTGGCCTTGTCCAGTGAAGACCAGGCCTCGGCACTGTGTGGTGTGGCTCCAACACCACGTCCTCCTGCAGATCAACTGCAAGATGAGGGTCCCAGCACAGACCACCCTCCTTGTCCACCATTGCCATTAGGTCCATGAGCCCATGGAGGTTTTTTATTTATTTTTGTCTAAATTTTGATATGTACCCTCCTCCTCTGCTCTCCAGGTTAGGTTGGACATCCCCTGCCCCCATCCATGATGGACCTTTTTTTTTTGTTCCATGGTCAGAGTTTTTTTTACTTTGTTTTGGTCACTCTTGATTCTGCATGGACATTGTTGGTGTGTTACATTCCCCTAGCCTGGATATGGGCTTATCTATTTTGTTTCACTTTCCAAGGTGGATTTATTATTTTCTCGATTTTTTTGGGTCCCTTGACATGTGCAGTTGCACTCTCAGGCGCATGATGTATGCAGATGGGGACAAGCATCCATGCACAGTGACGTCAACTGCCATGGTTGCATTGTTGAAAACAGGAGGGCATGTGCAGGTAATGGTACGTTAAGTGATTCTTAATGCATGTGTGCTTGATGCATGATTGTGAAATATGGCTGTTGTAATGCATTGTTCCATGTTTTTGCAGTGCTACAGAATCATGCAGTGACTGCACTCCATGGGAGGTCCAGCATGCACACTTTTGCATTCATAGTCCCCATGCCCTATGCCAGACACTGGCCTTCCTCTCACGCATTTGGAGGAACAGTTCCTGTTGGAGGTGATGAGGGAATCATATCATGACAGCTCAGTTAGCAGGTAAACATGTGGTATGTCTTGAATGTTGTGTGGGTGTTATTGGTCACCATGGAATTTGCATGCAGTGCACATCTTGGCATAGTGGTAGCTTAAGCTTGTGTCTTGGGGAATGTCTGGGCAGATGTATGTCTGTACACATGCATGTACGTGTGTATGTGCAGTTACATTTCTATGTGTGTGCATTGTTTGTGTGGATGCACTTAGATCATTGACGCCATCATTCAAAATGAATGGATGGCACTATTCACACTTTGCCCATTGCCAATGTTTCATTGAGTCTAGATGTACGGACTGATTGATGGCATGCATTCACTGTGCATCAGCATGACTATCCGTGATGAAGGGTGCTTACTGCCAGCCTTCCACTCCCCCTGTCCACATGTTTCCTACCATGCCCTGGAGGGGTACACCCTGTGCACACCTCTCTTTGACATGTGCCACTTCAGAACCCACTCCCTTTTACACTTCCATGACCTGCCCAGACATGCCATTGTTCTACATATGCCACACACACTGATTCTCATGTATCATCATCCTCCGCTGCATCGCTTCATGACGTATTCTGTGGATGCTCATTCTGGCCTCTTGTGTGCATTGACTCTACAGGACATGTTTGTTACATTTGATGCATGTCTGCTTAGACAAATATGCGCTTGTGTTCCTGTGACTGACTGGTTCTGTGTTACACAATGAGGACACTTTTATCACAGTGTTTGATTGTGCTGGTTATCTACAACAGAGTGTGCTACATGTCCTTAGGTTTTGATTCCTTCTTCATGTCATCTGCCCATATTGTGGACCGATGCATGTCTATGATCGTCCATTCCCAACAGCTTGTCTTCATCTGTTCTCCCTGTGTGGGTTGCAAGTGCACCCTGGAATCCATGCACACTTCCTGGGAGTCTATATCAGGGTGTGTGGGGGTGTTGGGGGGTGAGAGAACAGATGCATATTGTCCCTAGGTCCATATTCAGTGGTGTAGTACCGGGGTGTATGTTATTTTATGTCGGGTCTGTGTATATGGTCGGAGTGCCTTTTTTGCAGGGGTGTAGCATATATGGGTATTTGGGTGATTTGCATGCCATGGTGTGTGTTGCAGGTATTTTTTCTGATGTAGAGCTGATAGGCCTTTCACATGTGCCCATTCATTGCCAGTCTGCCCTTGACCGTCACCCACTTTTGTCCTTCATGTCGCACTAGATGTGGTTCTTGTCCATCTATGTTCCTTCTGTGCTCTCTGACCAGGATGCTACTTAAAGAGGTGTTCATGTCTCCATCTGCTTCCCTAGGGCAGATTATCTATGCCATCACACACTGTGATGTCAGTCAGGTTCGTCCTCATCTCCGCTCCAGACAGGTTCTATGCAATAATGTCCCCTCAAAAATATCACCATGCAAAAATGTTGCCGAAAAATGGCCGTTTTTGTGGGGACATTATTGCATGGAACATGCAGGGGACACCCCTGCAATCCCCAATCTCTTTTTTTTTGCCCTTGTCCCTATATATATGATCACCCATATAATATCGCCACAACCTTTTCCTGGCGATATTATATACAGCGACCATATATATGGGGATAATATTACCCGATGTCTCCAGACAGTGTCCTCCTTGAAATGTTTTTTCCTGTCCCGATCTCTCACTCTGTCCCGCTCCACTCCACTGCTTGTCAATCATCATTCTGTGTCCTGCCTCTCTCTTGCACTCTGTGATCCTTGTACACTGGGTGGTGCATGCCCTCATTTGTGTTCCCTACATATGTTGTCATGGATGGGCAGTATCTTCAAGTTGTAGCAAGAATATCTTCACAATTTCCATATGTATTTGCAGGTGGGATGCAGTGGATGCAAGCCCTGTAGGTGACATGTTCAGGTAAGTGAAGTGCACTCAGGGTTTGACTTGTGTTTTGTGGCATGGAGTCTGGCACTGTGTGGAGTTGCTTTAATTTTACTTGTTTGGGGGGGAAACAGGTCCAGCTTCATGGGTGCATGTGACACAGGTTGTTGTTAGGATGGGTTGTGTTGTTAAAAAGAATATCATATTGTACCCCCTTTATTGTATATATTGGCCTAAGCCCAGTAGCTCTGCGAAGAAATCCGCGTTGCAAGGTTCCGACCTTAGATCGACTTAGCCACCATTTTGGGTACACCCGCCATTTTGATTTCTGTTTCAAAGTCACTCTGTGTTCTAAAATGGTGGACAGTGTTTTCCCGCTTGTAACCTAGCCGCCCTGACCTTTGCGCAGAGTTAATGTCCAAACTGCCCGTAGGGCAAATGTTAGGACTGTGTAATGAGACCTTGTCCTACGTTTGACCTGTAGATCGAGGATTACCTACGGCAACAAGCCCGATCCGCGGACATACATCAAACACAATGTTGTTTAAATACTAAACGTGAACACTTGTTGAACTACATTCTATAGGATGTGTATTAAGGCTTAAATGTTAAATTCAAAGATACACTGTTGTCATTGTGATTTGTTGTGGTACAAACTGGACATAATCCACATGCATATAGTTGGATAAATTAGAGGTGAACTCGGCATGAACCCTAGACTGAAATTATTAATCTGCAGAGGGGTTGGACATTACGATTGGAAATTGTATAAAAGATGCAAGTGTTTAGACGTCCAGTACCTCTCACTTCTCACAAAGAAAGGGCTGGTATTCGCTGTGATGTACTGAGGGACAGATAGCTATCTGATACTTTATTTCTTTATAAACTGTACAGTTGTTTGAATAAAGATCTGAGAATCTTTATAAGCCTGTGTTTGGTGTATTTCCTTTTGGGGTACTCAGCCTCGATATTTTCTTTTGCTTCCACAGTGTATTCATGCTGTTTTTTACTGATAATCTTGTTGGCACTGGTTGCGGGATCCCAGTTGGGTGTGGGTATCACTGTAGGGCCTTAGTTGGTGAGTTGTCATGAAGGTGGCTGCCCCGGCTGTTTATATGCAGTGACACGTCTTTAAGGTGGTGGTGAGTGTTTCCTTGCACCTTACACATGTGTCTTGCCTGTCACATGTCTTCCAGTGTGAAGATTTTGTAATAGTAATTCCCCTAAACCAACCCACACACATACCAGCATTGATGCACATTGTTGTGATGCAATGTACTCCAAAGACAGCAGGCACACATTGTTGTCCATTCTTTGTTGTTTGCCATGGAGACCATGTACAATGCAGGGTGTACCGTCACTTATTATGAGGCATGTTGACAGCTGCTGGGCTCATTTCAATGCTACCTTAAGTTCAATTCACATTTCACCAAATTAATTCAATTACTAGTGAAGTCTGACTTCCCTTGCACTTTTCTTTTGCATGCTCCCTTTTGTGTGTGGTTTGTCCTTGGCCTCTGTTTGTCATTCTTTTCTCATGTCTGCTTGTGTGTTTCATGCCAGTTGCATCAGTGATCTGCCTTCCAGTCCAACAACTACCTCTGTGAAGTGTTGCCTTCTGCAAGATCAAGTTTTGTGTTAAATTTGTGAGAACCTGATCCTGTCACAAGGGGATAGGAACCCCCCCTCCGCCTGTGCTAGGTGTCCTAGCAAGGTGGAAGCAAGAGCCAGTCCTACAACAGAGGGGGGTGGTGGCAGTTAGGAGGGCCCCAATTCCTGTCCCCTTCTAAGTGCCTATCTGCACATGAGTAGTACCCACTTGCAACACCCTATGCCTCTTGATACAAATGCTCCCCCATTTTCTCTCTTTGTTCTTGAGCCAACACAGCAGCAGTATGCAGAAACCAGTAGATAGAACACAACCCATCAGTGCCCCCTTGCCATCTGCTTTGCAATGCTGGAATCCCCAGACTGGCAAAGCGAAAGAGACAGCAGAGTACACGGAGGAGATCTTATGTGGCCGCCTGACATGCCACTCACCACTCTCCAGTGCCAGCATGCTCAGTGGCAAAACTGCAGCCAAGACCGTAGAACACCGGGGGCCTAAACAAGAGCTACAACTACCAACAAAGACGGTGCCTACCTTGGAGGAAGCTATCCAAGGCCCCCTTGCCTAAACTTGGACACTGTGCAATGCAGGCTGCCATTACTATCTTGCGGTGGCCCCACTCGGAGAAAGGAGACAGGGATGAAACCTGCTATTTCAGCATTTTCTGTATGTAATACCTCCTGGGCGGGGAAGACAGGGCCAGATTGGCCAGGGTCAGACAACCCATTAGAGGATGTGGAAGGGGATAAGAAAGACCCCAGGAAAAGGGATGTTGTGGGTTGTTTGGGTGAGGTCAGATGAGGAGGAGGTGGCAGGCCAAGAGACCAGCAGGAGGAAGGGCAGGGGACAAGAGCATGGGGGTGAATTATAGGAAAGGTGAGGTATTGGTTAATCATTGCAAGTTGTACTGTGTTGCCAGTGTGTGTGTGTGTGTGTGTGTGTGTGTGTAAGATCAGTGGGTGAGATTATTAGGAGGGGTGTAGGGAGTGCAGTTGAAGTGGTTGTGAGAGTGAAAGATGGGTGACTGTGTAGAACGTGGTGTGGAGTAGCAATAGTGAAGAGGGAGTAGCAGTAGTGTGGAGGATGGTGAAGTAGTGTGGAGGAGGGGGAAGAAGCATGGAAGAGGGAGTAGTAGTGTGGAGGGGAGCAGCAACATTGAAGGGTGGACGGAGTAGTAGAAAGAGTGAAAGACATTGGTGGGACAGCAGAGGAAGATTCAGGGAATAGGAGTGAAGGTGGTTGGAGTTGGGAGTGGGAAAGTGGAGAGATTATAATAGGGTACAGAGACAGGGAGAGGAAAATCCGGGTGTGAGAGGAAGAAGACAGAGTCGGGCGGAGTGTCTGAAAGGTAGATTCTTTGATAGCGCCTAACAAATGTGTAGCTTACGGTTAGCATATAAAGTCCCTGAAGGTCTCCAGACAGATATGGTGATTTCCTTGTGTTTATTCCAATCATCTAGCCTAGAGATTAGACAGCAGGGGTCAATATTCTAGATACTAACCTGTGACTAGGGATGCCGGAGCTAGGGTGGAAAACACTTTTTCTAGACGAGGGAGAGATGGACTTCCCTATTGCCCTGCTGAATTTATTAATACACATATTTGAGCCATATCTGGGAGTTGCAGTATTGTTTGAGCCATCTCTGACGCCTGACACCTCTATAGTATGACGATGTTCCTAATATGTTTCAGAAGCTGTCTCCTAGCTATGCAATGCTCGCCCTAGCACTTGCGGCATTACTGTGAGAATACACGGATGAGCCTAGCTATGCAAAGCTTGCCCTGGCACATGCCTTACTGTGAGTATACACAGATGAGCCTAGCTATGCAATGCTCGCCCTGGCACTTGCAGCATTACTGTGAGAATACACGTATGAGCCTAGCTATGCAAAGCTCGCCCTGGCACTTGCATTACTCTGAGAATACACGGATGAGCCTAGCTATGCAATGCTCGCCCTGGCACTTGCATCATTACTGTGAGAATACACGGATGAGCCGAGCTATGCAACGCTCGCCCTGGCACTTGCATCATTACTGTGAGAATAGATGGATGAGCTTAGCTATGCAATGCTCGCCCTGGCACTTGCATTACTGTGAGATTACACGGATGAGCCTAGCTATGCAATGCTCGCCCTGGCACTTGCAGCATTACTGTGAGAATACACGGATGAGCCGAGCTATGCAATGCTCGCCCTGGCACTTGCAGCATTATTGTGATTATAGACGGATGAGCCTAGCTATGCAATGCTCGCCCTGGCACTTGCGGAATTACTGTGAGAATAGACAGATGAGCCTAGCTATGCAATGCTCACCCTGGCACTTGCAGCATTACTGTCAGAATACATGGATGAGCCTAGCTATGCAATGCTCGCCCTGGCACTTGCAGCATTACTGTCAGAATACACGGATGAGCCGAGCTATGCAATGCTCACCCTGGCACTTGTGGCATTACTGTGAGAATAGACGGATGAGCCTAGCTATGCAATGCTCGCCCTGGCACTTGCGGCATTACTGTGAGAATAGACGGATGAGCATAGCTATGCAATGCTCGACCTGGCACTTGCATTACTATGAGAATACACGGATGAGCCTAGCTATGCAATGCTCGCCCTGGCACTTGCAGCATTACTGTGAGAATACACGGATGAGCCGAGCTATGCAATGCTCGCCCTGGCACTTGCGGCATTACTGTGAGAATAGACGGATGAGCCTAGCTATGCAATGCTCGCCCTGGCACTTGCGGCATTACTGTGAGAATACACGGATGAGCCTAGCTATGCAATGCTCACACTGGCACTTGCAGCATTACTGTCAGAATACATGGATGAGGCTAGCTATGCAATGCTCGCCCTGGCACTTGCAGCATTACTGTCAGAATACACGGATGAGCCTAGCTATGCAATGCTCGCCCTGGCACTTGCAGCATTACTGTGAGAATACACGGATGAGCCGAGCTATGCAATGCTCACCCTGGCACTTGCGGCATTATTGTGATTATAGACGGATGAGCCTAGCTATGCAATGCTCGCCCTGGCACTTGCGGAATTACTGTGAGAATAGACAGATGAGCCTAGCTATGCAATGCTCACCCTGGCACTTGCAGCATTACTGTCAGAATACATGGATGAGCCTAGCTATGCAATGCTCGCCCTGGCACTTGCGGCATTACTGTCAGAATACATGGATGAGCCTAGCTATGCAATGCTCGCCCTGGCACTTGCGGCATTACTGTGAGAATACACGGATGAGCCGAGCTATGCAATGCTCACCCTGGCACTTGCGGCATTACTGTGAGAATAGACGGATGAGCCTAGCTATGCAATGCTCGCCCTGGCACTTGCGGCATTACTGTGAGAATAGACAGATGAGCCTAGCTATGCAATGCTCGCCCTGGCACTTGCGGAATTACTGTGAGAATAGACAGATGAGCCTAGCTATGCAATGCTCACCCTGGCACTTGCGGCATTACTGTGAGAATAGACGGATGAGCCTATCTATGCAATGCTCGCCCTGGCACTTACAGCATTACTGTCAGAATACATGGATGAGCCTAGCTATGCAATGCTCGCCCTGGCACTTGCGGCATTACTGTCAGAATACACGGATGAGCCGAGCTATGCAATGCGCACCCTGGCACTTGCGGCATTACTGTGAGAATAGACGGATGAGCCTAGCTATGCAATGCTCGCCCTGGCACTTGCGGAATTACTGTGAGAATAGACAGATGAGCCTAGCTATGCAATGCTCACCCTGGCACTTGCAGCATTACTGTCAGAATACATGGATGAGCCTAGCTATGCAATGCTCGCCCTGGCACTTGCGGCATTACTGTCAGAATACACGGATGAGCCGAGCTATGCAATGCTCACCCTGGCACTTGTGGCATTACTGTGAGAATAGACGGATGAGCCTAGCTATGCAATGCTCGCCCTGGCACTTGCGGCATTACTGTGAGAATAGACGGATGAGCATAGCTATGCAATGCTCGCCCTGGCACTTGCATTACTGTGAGAATACACGGATGAGCCTAGCTATGCAATGCTCGCCCTGGCACTTGCAGCATTACTGTGAGAATACACGGATGAGCCGAGCTATGCAATGCCGCCCTGGCACTTGCGGCATTACTGTGAGAATAGACGGATGAGCCTAGCTATGCAATGCTCGCCCTGGCACTTGCGGCATTACTGTGAGAATACACGGATGAGCCTAGCTATGCAATGCTCACACTGGCACTTGCAGCATTACTGTCAGAATACATGGATGAGGCTAGCTATGCAATGCTCGCCCTGGCACTTGCAGCATTACTGTCAGAATACACGGATGAGCCTAGCTATGCAATGCTCGCCCTGGCACTTGCAGCATTACTGTGAGAATACACGGATGAGCCGAGCTATGCAATGCTCACCCTGGCACTTGCGGCATTATTGTGATTATAGACGGATGAGCCTAGCTATGCAATGCTCGCCCTGGCACTTGCGGAATTACTGTGAGAATAGACAGATGAGCCTAGCTATGCAATGCTCACCCTGGCACTTGCAGCATTACTGTCAGAATACATGGATGAGCCTAGCTATGCAATGCTCGCCCTGGCACTTGCAGCATTACTGTCAGAATACATGGATGAGCCTAGCTATGCAATGCTCGCCCTAGCACTTGCGGCATTACTGTGAGAATACACGGATGAGCCGAGCTATGCAATGCTCACCCTGGCACTTGCGGCATTACTGTGAGAATAGACGGATGAGCCTAGCTATGCAATGCTCGCCCTGGCACTTGCGGCATTACTGTGAGAATAGACAGATGAGCCTAGCTATGCAATGCTCGCCCTGGCACTTGCGGAATTACTGTGAGAATAGACAGATGAGCCTAGCTATGCAATGCTCACCCTGGCACTTACAGCATTACTGTCAGAATACATGGAGGAGCCTAGCTATGCAATGCTCGCCCTGGCACTTGCGGCATTACTGTCAGAATACACGGATGAGCTGAGCTATGCAATGCTCACCCTGGCACTTGCGGCATTACTGTGAGAATAGACGGATGAGCCTAGCTATGCAATGCTCGCCCTGGCACTTGCGGCATTACTGTGAGAATAGACGGATGAGCCTAGCTATGCAATGCTCGCCCTGGCACTTGCATTACTGTGAGAATACACGGATGAGCCTAGCTATGCAATGCTCGCCCTGGCACTTGCGGCATTACTGTGAGAATACACGGATGAGCCGAGCTATGCAATGCTCGCCCTGGCACTTGCGGCATTACTGTGAGAATAGACGGATGAGCCTAGCTATGCAATGCTCGCCCTGGCACTTGCAGCATTACTGTGAGAATAGACGGGTGAGCCTAGCTATGCAAAGCTCACCCTGGCACTTGCAGCATTACTGTCAGAATACATTGATGAGGCTAGCTATGCAATGCTCGCCCTGGCACTTGCAGCATTACTGTCAGAATACACGGATGAGCCGAGCTATGCAATGCTCACGCTGGCACTTGCAGCATTACTGTGAGAATAGACGGATGAGCCTAGCTATGCAATGCTCGCCCTGGCACTTGCGCATTACTGTGAGAATAGACGGATGAGCCTAGCTATGCAATGCTCGCCCTGGCACTTGCATTACTGTGAGAATACACGGATGAGCCTAGCTATGCAATGCTCGCCCTGGCACTTGCAGCATTACTGTGAGAATACACAGATGAGCCAAGCTATGCAATGCTCGCCCTGGCACTTGCGGCATTACTGTGAGAATAGACGGATGAGCCTAGCTATGCAATGCTCACCCTGGCACTTGCGGCATTACTGTGAGAATAGACGATGAGCCTAGCTATGCAATTCTCGCCCTGGCACTTGCGACATTACTGTGAGACTACACGTATGAGTCTAGCTATGCAATGCTCCACCTGGCACTTGCGACATTACTGTGAGAATACACGGATGAGCCTAACTATGCAATGCTCGCTCTGGCACTTGCATTACTGTGAGAATAGACGGATGAGCCAAGCTATGCAATGCTCGCCCTGGCGCATGATGACATTGTTTGGTCCTGTGAGATGAATCTGTGGGTCTGGCATATATGCTGGCTTTAGCGTTTGGGTTGTATCCTGGGCATATCCAGTAACTGAATGTGTCCAGGATCTGTACACACACATGTGGGAAATTCTCTGTTGGTGTGGAGCAGTGGTAAGATAGAGCGCTTCATGAAAATGAAGAGCTGGCATTTGGGGCAAAGTAGGTTTACTTTTCTCAAAATACAGGGTTGATGTTTTGGGATAAGATCAATCTATTCAATATTAATTAAAGCTGTTATTAGGGGCAAAGATATTGACCTTTTAAGAAAATAAGATTGATTGACTGTATTTTCCGGTATGAATAACTGCTGTTTCTTGATTCCTTCGGAGGCCTTTCATTATCTATGTTGGTAACTTATTATGACCTTATTATCACTAAATAGAACGCTGATTTTCTGAGGCATTAGTCTGGATGATCGCCTTAGGTATGGAAATATTCCCTCTGTCTGAACCTGCAATATCCCCATACCCTGAATGGGAGCTCTTGTTATGAGGACTGAGGGGGGCGAGGGGCGACTGCTCTTGTACCGGGCCCTGCTGGCAGGCCCTCTGCCCCTGGCATGGTGCTGGTGCAGAACTGCAATAAGGCACACAGAGGCAGGGTCAGATGGTACTTGACTGGCGAGCGGGAGCACCACTCGCCTCTTTATTAACATGGACACGTGGTGTGTGGCACGTGTCAGTGCATAGCCCAGGAGGGGCGTAAGTTACAACATCCCTTGCCAAGGGTAAATATTCAAATAATTACATGATGCAACATTCGATACATTTTTGGAGCATGTGCAGGGAAAATCATATTGCTTGCAACCGTAAACATGTTATGATGAGGCAGTTGTTCGCAGGGTGTCAGACACGGATCAGAACCCAGCCAGTGGGCCCTGGGTGTTACAGCCATACAATACATTGTATTAGTCCAGAAAGAATGGTGCACCTGGGACATGCACTTTTACTGCATCCAGTTTAAGCACACTAGACATGCAGGACCCCAGCTTTTTCCAAGTGCAGTATAGTTCCTGGGGAAACCTTGGGGTTATGTGCACACAGGCACTACTGGACTCTTAGGTCAGGCTGGGGAGAAGCTCTGCTCCGTCCACATGCAGGCACAGCCAATCCTGGGTGCACCAGGGGCCACATCTGCTGCGGGCAGTGCTGGCGTGCGTGTCCATTGTTCTGGCTCCCTCAAATGGGCGGACATCTTGTGGCAGTGGTATGGTCTGTGAACCCCCCTGCTCCCAAAGGTGGGAAGCCGTTTGGCAGTGGTCCAAGAATCCCCCAGGTACGAGGTTTCCAATTAATGTGATTGGGCGGTGGAGGCCGCATCTGCTCTCACCCAACACGGGAGCAATTCAGGTTGGAGACGCAGGAGTTCTTACCCGCACAGTGGCAGTGGAAACCTGCTGTGCTCTCTCCGAGTGGGAAACCTCTTCCACTAGTGTGGCGTCCATCCCGCTCGGCCGCACCAGCACCCTCCCAACTGAGGGCCCCAGCCAGAGTGATGCCGCAGGCAGTCTCCCGGGCTGTCCTCTGAGGTGGCCTCTTCCTACATCTGTTGCGGTGGCGGGCGCTTACATCTACTCTCTGCCTGGTGGGCCATATTCAGGCCAATGGGGCAGAAGCTGCATTTCTTTCCTTGCCCCCCGAGGTGGGAGATTACTTTAAGTGCCATCCAAGAGTTGTGGACCCCATTGATGCTGCAGCTGTCCCCTGGTGGCGGGCTGATGGCAGTCCTTGTGGGTGCCATGACAGGGGATCGGCGGATGCCTGCGGTGCCGGGGAGACCGGCGGATCCTTGTTGTGGCCACAATTTCGGCCTGGAATGGCTCCCTCTTTTGGGAGCATATTGCTTGTCAGTGTCAGGGAGGCCGACAACTGGGCAGGGCTCACAGGTGTAACGTCGAAAAATGCTCATCGTCGAAAAATGCTTAGGCTGCTACTGCGCATGCGTGAAAACCAATCTCATAGCAAAATCTGACAGTACATGTAACGTCGGATTTTGCTTACCCGTCAGAAAATGCTTACCTTACTGAGCATGCGTAGACACACTACGCATGCGCAGTAAGCAGGCAAAGCATTTTTCGACGCTAAGCAAAATCTGACGTTACACCGGCCCTCAGAGCTGCTCTAGCTCCTTCAGGAGCGAGCTTGACCAGGGCCGGGGAGACCAGCATCCTGGCAGGAGCTAGGCTCTGTCCCCTTGATCATGCGCAAACCCACCACCGCGCCCACGGGGACCGAGCTTGGCCATGCTGGCCAAGTGGTGGGGGCAGGTCTAGCCCCTTACTGTCCGGGATTGGTGGGCTGCTGCATACCATCCTCGTCATCAGTTGTTATGGGGGCCGGGGGTGCCATCCCACTCTTGTACCAGGCCCTGCTGGCAGACCCTCTGCCCCCAGCAAAGCACACAGAGGCAGGGTCAGATGGTACTTGACTGGCGAGCGGTAACACTGCTCACCTGTTTATTAACATGGACACGAGGTGTGTGCCACGTATCCATAACACGTGTCGGTGCACGAGCCCAGGATGGACTTAAGTTACAACATCCCTGATGCCATGATATCTGTCTTTCCGAAAAAGGGTAAGGATGAGACGCTCCCTGGGAGTTATCGCCCGATTAGTCTCATTAACACGGACAACAACATTTTGGCTAAGATCTTGGCTGTTCAGTTGGAGGGTCTTCTACCAAAGTTGATCAATGAAAATCAGTCGGGTTTTGTAAAAGGGAGAAAGACATCCAGCAACATCAGGCATTTGTTCCATACTATTAATAAGGCAGCGGCTGAATCAGAGGATGTAGCCATTTTTTCATTGGATGCGGAGAAAGCTTTTGATCGGGTGGAATGGAATTTCTTGTTCCTAGTCCTCGAGAAATTGGGATCTGGAGTGAATTTTAGATCATGGATTAAGCTCTTATATTCGGATCCGACAGCGGATGTTAATACCAATGGAATTCAATCTAGTCCTTTTAGACTGGAGAGGGGTACGCGACAGTGTTGCCCTCTTTCGCCTTTGTTATTTGTTCTGGCGATTGAATCTCTGGCGGCTGTCATAAGAAATTAACTGGATATAAGTGGAGTCTCGTGTTGGGGTTTACAACAGAAAATGTGGTTGTTCGCAGATGACATACTTTTGGTCCTGCGGGACCTGCATTTGTCTTTACCAACATTAATGGATGTCTTAACTTCATTCCAGGGGATACCTGGTTATAGATTAAATTGGAGTAAATCTGAAGTGATGCCGCTGGCTTCTGGGTGTAACAGAAAATATGTTACTGATCTCGGTTTTCGTTGGTGTTCCGGACCAGATGTTGTATTTGGGGATTTGTATCACTCCGAGGATTTGTGACTTGGTAAGAGTGAACATGAATGTGATAACTGTGGCTTTTAAAAATGATTTGGAACGATGGAGATTACTGAATCTGTCGCTTTGGGGGAAGCTCAATGCTTTAAAAATGATGTCGGCCCCTAGAATTAACTATATTTTAAGTATGATCCCTTTGAATATTGAGGCTTCTTATTGGAAAGAATTGGACAGGCTTGTACAAGGTTTCTTATGGGACAGAAAACCAGCGAGATTGAGTTTGTGGAAGCTACAATTACCTTTGGAGAAGGGAGGGTTTGGTGTACCAAATTTCAGGGCCTATAATCTAGCCATCAGTTGTGCTTTCATGGTAGATTTCATGGAAACAATTCCGAGTGTATGGGCTGTGGCCGAGGCTGGTGCTAACGGTCCTCTGTCACAGGGCATTGTTAACAACAGTATCGAAAGGTGTGAAAGATGTATTGACTACTTCGTTGAGGATTACCTGAAAGAATTTGAATGTCTTGTTGGGTGTGGATGCATGCAGGGATCCAAATGCGTCAATATGGATGAATCCATCTATTAAATTGAGTGGCAAATCCTGTTTTTGGCCTAAATGGTTTTTGGGTGGTATCAGCTGGGTTGGAGACCTTTTCGCTGAGGGTGAATGGAAAAGCGCTAGAGATTTACAAAGAGAATTTTGCATTGATGGTTTCAGAGTCTCGGACTACAGGAAACTGAAGCTGGCTGTTGGTGAGATTGATTTTTAGAATAGTCTAAATCTGGAATTTCTGACGAGGAACTCATTGGTGAATGAGGGCAGCTTGGCGAGCCGGATATATAGGCAGATTCTACTCAAATATAAAGGCAATGATTTTCTGATAATTGAATGGTGTCGGAGAATTGGGACGCACATTACTGTTGAAAGTTGGAAAAGGATGTGCAAGAATGTCAAATTGTGTTCCTTGGGTTTGACAGAACGGACAAGACAAATTAAGATCCTAAATAGGGTCCATTGGTCCCCGGAAAAACTGTGGAGGAGAGGTTTGAAGGACGGTCTGGAATGTTGGGCGTGTGTTCAGGAGGATGGTATGATGGAACATATGATGTGGGATTGTGTGAAGGTCCGAGGGTTTTGGAGTGATGTTGGTAAGATATGGGATGAAATACTTGATGTGACAATTGATTTTAATTTTGAGACAATAATTCTGGAGAATGATTCCCTCTTGGATGATCTCTCTCAATGCCAAAAAAAATGTTTTTTTAGAGGGGCTGCAATGGGTAAGAAAATTATCCTTCGAAATTGGAAATCTGTTGCTACAATAAATAAGGAAATGTGGCTGAGTGAGATGCGAGATTTGGCAGCTATGGAGGAACGTTTGTATAGGAAACAGGCGAAGGAAGGTTTGTTTGCAAACATATGGGGGAATTTTGTGGAGCTTTTTTAATTTTGATTTTGTAGGTAATGAGATGTGAACAAGGGGTTGGGTGGGTTTCTGTGACTTTGTATATACATTTTTTGTACATATGTTCTTGTATCATATGTTGATGTCTTATGTTTCTACATTGAAAATACATTTGCAAAAAAAAAAAACAACATCCCTGATGCCAGTGACTGCATAATTAAGGTTGAGAGAGACAGAAGCTGACCAAAGGAGACAGCGGGTCATGTTCATTATAAATGTAAATTGCACAGAGGATGACACCATCCAAATGACCTGAGGTGAGGAATAAAACACAATCAAAATGACCTTTACTCTTCACCTTTCCAGTGCGTTGGTGGAAAAGTGTAAATGCCTTCCACAAATATAGATTACTGAATCAAAGGCTTTTTCCGCATCTAGTGAGGCAATTGCTATGGGAATTTCCGGGCATACGCAGGCAAGATAAGGTGCTCTCAATGAAATTCGCTGTGATGGCCAAAGTTGTGTCAGAGCAAAACAACATTTAAACATGTGCTTAGTCAATTTCGAACATTTTGCATGCTGTATACCACCTCTTCACAGCAAGCAAAATGTGGCTCCGGCAATGGATAACAAAAGCAAGGTGCATGCCATGGAAATAGCATGCAGGCAGACAGACATTACCCCAAGCTGCAGCCAAGACAGTAATAGTGTGTGCAAAGTGAATGCTCTTCACCGTCCTCATTGAAAAGGTGAACCAGATAGATGGGAGCTCCGGCTGTATATGGTGAGATTTAGCTCTCGCTTTTCAACATTAGGTGGAGGATGCATGGAGTCTTGTCATACTTACAGCAAATAATCATCGTACAGGCATGATGATAACCTTTCCATGGAGAAGTTCATGAAGTAGCTAGGGGTCAAGTCCTAAACATTAAAGTGGGGGGACTCATCAACAAACTCAATGGGATGCAACGTCACCAGAAATTAACATATCAAGGTGAAATATGCACATTTCATTAAATTGGCTTTGCATAACCACCCAAATTGCACAGGACGAATGGAATTTGCCTTTCATACATTTTTATTTTTATTTTGTATTGGCATTTTTATAGTTTACATTTAAACCTTTTAATGCTATTTACTAAAAAAAATCAAACTTTCATAAAATTACTGGCAAGAAGAAGTATATAAAGACTCATTAAAGTGAAGAAAAAAGAGAAAAAGAAAAAAAAAGAAGAAAAAAAAAGGTTATAAAGAAGGGGGGGAAGAAAATGAAAAAGGTAATAATGGATAGGGCCCCCAGGTCCTTTCCCAAAAGTCTTATTGCGCTCCAATCTTCATCAATTTTTTCCTCTCATCTCAGTGAAGCTCTTCTTTTCGTCTTCTTCCACCGTCAGTCTCTCAAAGATTTTTTTGACGAAGGGCTAGAATCTCAAAGATTTTTTTGACGAAGGGCTAGAATCTCTGTACTTCTACTCCCTTGACACAAGCTGACCCAAAGTGTGTTGGGAGATGATTTTGTTGAATTCTGAAACAAGTGTCCTAAGTATGTTGTTCTTAAATCCTTCAGTGACTCGCATTCAGTTGTTAAATGCTCTAGGGATTCAAGCGTACCCTTGCAGAGTCAACACGTGTAATTTCTCATTGAGGCTACTTTGCGTCTCTCGAGAACTTCTTTTGTGGGGAACAGATTAAAGTGGAACCTCATGAAGTCTTGTCTGAGAGTTGGAGAGGGAAACTTTGTCAAGTATCTTGGAACTTGGCCTCGTTTCCTAGCGTCTTTCGTTATCCCTCCACCACTTTTCATGCTCCAAATCCGTTCACCTGTGTCTATCCAGTCCTGATCGTAAAGTTTCTTCTTGACATGGTCGGGGTTTTTCAGTAGAAGCTCTTCGCTCAGTGCTAGACCTTTCATAAAATCAACACACACACAAAACCAAGAGAGGATATTTTCCTCTAAAATTCTTTTTGAAAACGTTAAAAGATGAGCATGTTTTAAACTCCAAGAACCAATATAAATATTTTCCTTGCGACTTGCAGTACTGAAATGGGACATTTCACCTTTAGTTGTTTGTTATTTTTCATCAGGTTATATAGTGCAGTGCTGCAGTGATGAAGTGTCCGGCCTATAAACCTGACGACTGCAGTTTGATCCCCGAGGTCATCTTTAATTCATAAATTCAAACTGGTCATTAGTGGGGGGACTGAGTCCACCCTTTGAATAAAGTGGGTGAACTCCGTCCCCCTGCGCGTACCCTTGACTTGAGCCCTAGAAGTAGCCATTGTGTGAAAGGAATAGGCATGTCCTCTGCAGTGTTGCCACATCATCTTTATCAAAGACATCCCTGGATAAACCTCCCAAGCTCATGTTCACAACCACAGATATACTGGTTGCTGGCATAGCACCTGGGGCAAAGGGGAAAGGAAGAGGGACATGTGACCAGTCATTCATCTGCAGCCTTGCCATTAGACATTTTATCCGAGCTCAGAAGTTTTGGGGGGGGGCATATGGGTACATTGTTAAAGATATAGAGCAGTTTGGGGAGGACAACAACTTTGGCTAGAGAGATGCGTGATGCCTGAGATAGGGGAATATGTATCCCTTGATTTCACGCTTTGCTTTACCATATCCAGCGCCTTGGAGTAGTTATTGGAGTAGAGGTCCCCTGCTGTCGTGTTCATCATCACCCCAAGATATCGGATACCCCAGGGGCACCATCGGAACTCCTGTCCTACATCGGCTTGGGTCACGGTTGGGGTCAGCGGCAATATCTCATATTTATTCCAGTTAATAGGGAGCCCCGAGAGGTCCCCAAATTTTTCAATCCCTAGCATTAGCGGGGGAAGGTTTAGTCTTGGGTGTTTCACATAGAGCAGGACGTCATCTGTATGTAAGGATATTATATTGAGTTGTTTCTGTAGGCGTATTACACGTTGGGTGTGGAGTTCCCTGATATGACATGCTAGTGGCTCCTTCGCTAACGCAAACAAAATCAGGGAGAAGGGACAGCCTTGGCGTGTCCCCCTCGACGGTTGTATGAATTCCGATGTAACTCAGTTAGTGTAAACCGCAGCTCAACATGAAGTATGACGTCCACATATGTCTTGTAAAATTCGGCAGTTATGCCGTCAGTGTCAGGAGCTTTGCCATTAGGTAATGATAGGATCACCCTACGAATCTCTTCTTCCGTTATTGGGTTAGTCAATTCCCCTCCCAGTTCTGGATTCAGCCACCCGAATGCGACCTCATCTAGCTATTGCATCACTCACTACGTCATGTCCAGCCGAGACCTGAGTGGAGTACAGCTGATCATAGTACCCTTGAAATACTGCATTGATTTCGGCCAGGTCCCGGAGTAGAAGCCCTGTAGCATCTTCAATCGCCATTATAGGGGCTAATTGCTTTTCTTGTTTTATGGCCCATGCTAATGTGGTCTCCCTCCCCGTACCTGATGGCTGCTATCGCGTCACCTTTGAATCTGTCCTCACTGTTTGCTGGTAAGCGGAGCTCCTCCCTCAGTTTCCTTAGGGATTTGCGTGTTTACTCTGAGTTCTGGGTGGCTTGTTGGTTCTTGAGGTCCCTGATGGAGTTCTCGAGCCTGCTGCTTTAGCCCCTCAGTGACATCAGCACCCCTCCCTCCTTGGAGATACAGCAGCCCTTGATATATACCTTAAAGGTTTCCCTGTATATCTGGATATCTTGTTTTATTTCCTCACAGAATGCCACATCCTCCAACACGACGGCCCTAGACCTCCACCTTAGCTGTCAGGGAGAGTTCACCGGGCTAGTCATTCGTGCCAAGACAGGAGAATGGTCTGATAGGGTTTGTGATCATATTTTGACCTCTGTTACGTTTCTCGCCAAAGTGGACGTGGTCATTATGTAATCTTTCCTGGAAGAGGACCCGTTGACACCGGAGAAGTAAGTATATTCTTTCTTGTGGGCGTGTTCTTCCCTCCATATATCATGTAGGTCGTGAATTTGTGCTATGACCGCCCAGGCTTGTGCAGCCCGGGGTAGCTTAAGCTGCGCTGTGGATGTTGTATCATAATCTAAAGTGAGGGCTATGTTGAAGTCTCCAACCCAGATCGAGGCAAGGCCGGGGTGTGCCTGAATATGACTGGCACATTTGTGGAAAAAATCCGGGGAGTCGATATTCGGGGCATATACATTAAGCAGCAGTAGCTTCAATCCTTGAATTTCTCTGGTCAGAATAATGTATCTCCCCTCCTTGACGTTTATCTGTTCATGCAGCCTGAAATCCAGAGATTTATGTATTTATATCGCAACCCTTCTAGAGTGGGTAGTGTATGAGGACCTGTATCTATGAATTCCCCGACCAGGCAAGGGAGGGATTGGTGTCTTTTGGGCCAAGTATGTCTCTTGTATGCACAGTATATTCTGCTGTAATTAGCAATCGGTCAGGTCTTTTTTTGGTTGGTCAGGCACCTTATATTCCAGGTCATTATCGATATTTGGATATCCCCTCTCCCGCCCATATTTAGGCCTCATCCCAGGTGTGGGTCTAATTGTTTTTGGCCTTGCCCCGCCGTCTCCAAGGGTGGCCACGTGGTGTGCTATCTGTGAACGTGTAATTGGGCGAACACATGTTATTCCCTCATCATCTGTCACTCTTACCTCAGCTAGTACTTCTATCTCTCCTTTAGGGCCTCCTATGGGAAGGTCATGTGAGCTACCCATGTCCCCTTCAGTTCCCCCCTCCTGCTCTCTGCCAAGCCAGAAACAACAACCTACTGGCCCCATCCCCCCCTTCAAATAAACCAACTCAAACATAGTCAAACAAATCCGCAATGTATGCGGGAACCAGGGCACTGAGGTCGGCCTATGTGCCCCATTAGGCAACAGCCCTCACATGGTAGCCATACCAGCCCTGGTGTGCGGCGGGAACCTATATTAGAGGTATATTATCAAAGACAACACCCCTACTGGTATAAAGGATATAGCAGTATGTTCATGGTCCTCGTCATGGGGACCCGCCTTTGTCCGGGATATTCCTCGCGAACCGCTCTGCTGATTCCGGGGTGGTGAAAAACATTGTCGTGCCGTTGTGCTGGACACAGAGCTTGGTCGGATAAACCATTGAGTATCTGACATTCTTGTTTCACAGGATATTCTTGACAACTTGGTATGTCTTCCGCTGGTCCTGCACCGAAGCGCTGAAGTCAAGGAAAAGTCTGATTGTGGAGCAGTCCCATTTCAGGTCTTTCTTTTCCCTAGCTGACCGGAGTATAGTATCTCTATCCCTATAGCAGAAAAGCCTGGCGATTATGGGGCGTTCAGGCGCTCCAGGGGGAGTCTCACGGCCAGCGAGCGGTGGGTGCGTTCGACCATATACATATTCGATAGGGGTGGATTCTCCAGGACATCCACTAGTATTTGCTCAACAAATTTCTCCATGTTGTCTATCTGTGTGGACTCCGGCAACCCCAGGAAGAAAATGTTATTCCTTCTTGATTGCCCCTCCAGGTACTCGTTCTTAGCCGATAATCTCTTCACTGGTTGTTGTAGGTCGGCCACCTCACTATCACTTTATCTTCGCCCTCTCCAATTCTCGGTTCAGCTTTGGCCATGCGGCCACATAGTTTGTCTATTTGAATTGCTGAGACATCCACTTTACAGGTGAGGGCGTCGATTTTTGTGCTCAAATTGTCTGTGCTGCTCTTCAAGGCCAACATGGTTTGGTTTAGTGCCATTACGTCCACGTGGGACGTCCCCTGGTGTTGTTGGGGAGGGGTGGCAGATTGTGGTGTATCATTGCAGATGAATTGCTCCATCCTTGCTTGCTTTTTTGGGTTCACCATCCTACCCCTGTGTCCTTGTCCGCCGTGTATATGTTGCAGGCCTAGATGTGCTGCTGCTGCTATGTACCCACCGCCTCCTGTGCTGTTTCATTATGGGCTCATTATGTAGTACCAAGTAACTCCTGACTTCTTTATGATTGTATGTTACACCACCTTCCTCAGGGCGGGGGCAGCTGTACAATATCTGTAGACCTTCTCCCCTCCCTCAGCCAGTGTGCACTGTTTACCTCGGGGCTGCTATGTTCCCAAATGTGGGGTATTATTGTGTTCAGGCCACGGGCAGGAGCATGAGTGCTGTAGCTGTCTGACCCCTCGCAGTACACTCCTCGCTGTGGGCAGGTAATCACTCTGATACTGTGGCCGGGACTTAGATGTGCTTGTTGTTGCGAGAGTACGTTGGGCGCCCCACAGGAAGATTAATGTATCCGGGGTCCTGGATGGGCGGGAAGCCCGCCCCAATTGGCACAGCAGGGGGCTGTGGATCCAGGCCATCGCGGTACGGCGGTACTTGCGTCAGATGGGCCTTCAGTTCTTATATTTAGGGACAGGAGGCGGCAGTCATGCATCTGGGTTGCGATGTTGGGCCGAGGACCACAATGTCACACCTGCGGATCTGTGCCGCAGTTGCGTGGGCCTTATGTAGGTGTGATCATGCCGATGTTGGGGCTCTGAAGGTGCTGCGACTGATGGGCGCTCTCCTGCTGGATCTGGGAGTCAGCTCCCTGCAGTCAATCGGCCAGTGTCCACCGAGCATCAGGGCAGTGCTCCTGCTGTGCGAGTGGTGCGACAGGCCCTGGTGGGAGGGGGGGTGTGACCGCCTTCCTCTTAATGTCTTAATGCACTCTGGATTATCTGGGACGGCGCCTACCTCTCCCATGGGCGTGCTGCTCCATTGCCATGGGGGCTTCGCCTCTATGTTCCCGGCGTACCGAGGAGGCACTCGATGGGGGGGAGACTGCGCTCCGGATCAAGGACGATGCTCTCAGCCGTAGCTCGTTGTTTGGGGAGGAGGATCACATCTCGCTGCAGGTCCGACGGAGCTGTGGCTGATCCTCCAATCTCTGGTTATTGCCACGCCCGTGAGGCTCTCCTTCGAGTGGGCAAAAAGTCTTGTTTCCTGGGAGCAAGTCCAGGGAAATTACAATTCTTTGCCGGTATGTATTCAGACACCTCGGCTGCTGCGCACGTTGTGTGCTGTTGCCTGCTCCTCCTCCACTCTCCGCACGCGTGAGGAGGCTGTGGCTTACTTCGGATGCAGCTTCACATTGGGGTCACTGTGGGGGCCACGATTCTACACAAGGTTGTACGGGTGTGACAGCAGGCTGTTCCACAGGCTCCTGGGGCTAGTCGAGCAGTTTAGACGCAGGACAAGTATCTTTAACATAACACAACATTACATAACAATTAACAGGATTTAGCAGCCCGTTGCCAGAGCCTCTCAGGCGGTGGCCATATTGGTCAGCTGTGCAACAGCGCTCCCGAGCCTACGTATTTTCACATTCCCCTTTCTGATTTCTCCCAAAAGGTATTTAGGGGGAGAGAGAGCACTGGGGATACTTGAGTAATTTAGTGTAACATGTTCGCAATCTCCTGCCCGAACTGAACAATCATGGGGCAATCCCAGTACATATAGAAGGACTTCGCATCAGGTCTGCCACACTTCATGCATTCACCACTCACATTCGGTCCAAACTTTGAGACATGAGCAGGAGTGTAATGTAGATGACATGTAAAAACAAAAGGGGGGTGAGGCGCACACTCCAAATCCTGGCCAATATACTACCTGAAGAAAGAACAAAAGATAACTGGGTTAAATCCCAAAGTGCCCAATTCACTGGGTTAAATCCCATTTGTTGCAAACATTTTCACAGGGTTGGATCCCTTCGGCTGCATTTTTACTGCTGTTCTCCTCCTCCTATTTCTTTCGTGTCCCAACACTCTTCAGGGAGGCTGTGTTGCCTTTCTTTTCAGGTGAATCCAATTAAATTGCTAATGCAGTATCTAAGGATTATGGGAGCTGTAGTGAAATCAATTGTTGAATTCAGGTGACCAAGGAAAGACACCCCTCCAGGAGCACACATCTTACCCTTAGCAGGGGTAGGAGGAGGGGGGAAAACCATAACTATGTTTCTCCACTGTAGGGCAAAATATCCCTAGTGCTGCAGCCTGGAGCTTGGAGGAGTACAACAGTGCAAGAAGGGAATTAACCTTGTGAACTTTATTGGGATTTAACACTGTGAATATTTTGGACACTTTGGGATTTAACCCTATGATTGTTTTTGGATACTTGTTCAGGTAATATATTGGCCAGGAATTGGAGTGCACGCCTCACGCCTGCTTTTTTGAACAATTAACTTGTGGAGATCCAGACTCCAGAGGCTGCAGCACCAGGGTTATTTTGCCGTACACTTGAGAGCCATAATCATGGCCCCCCCCCTGCTAAGGGTATGATGTGTGTGTTGGAGAGGAGTTTTTCACTGGTCACCTGAATTGACCATAATTCATAGAGACTGCAACTGCATTTATATTGGTTTCACCTGAATTGAATGGCAACTCAGCCTCCCTGATGAGTATTGCAGATACGAAAGCGCTTGGAGGAGTACAACAGTGCAAGAAGGGAATTAACCCTGTGAACTTTATTGGAATTTAACCCTGTGAATATTTTGGACACTTTAGGATTTAACCCTGTAATTGTTTTTGGATACTTGTTCAGGTAATACATTGGCCAGGAATTGGAGTGCGCCTCGCCCCTGCTTTTTTGAACGTGTAATGTAGATGGTTCAGAATCTTAAACTGTATTAACCAAAATGTTACATTACGATAGACCTCTTTCATTATTAAGTGACACCACCGCGTCCATCAATCATCCTGTATCACAACATTCAGGTCTTTCTCCATTTCTCTTTCACCCTGCTAACTGTCTTCTGGTTGGATTGGCATGCTCTGTACAGTAGAGACAAGCCTTCTAGGGTTCCTGACTCACACTATCATTTCAACTGGTTCACAAGACTGAGGTTCCTGAGGGAACAAAGGCCATGTTCAGCGAGACACGGCCCACATCCTGAAATATTGCAATGATCTGATTGGGTTATCCACTAGCTTGGCTGTAAAGTCCTCATGTGATATACATAGTCCATTTGGAAACAGGTCACCCGGAGTCATCTTCTCACCCGGGTCCCACATGTTCTTGATGGTGTTGTCGTAAGTTGTAGGAAGTCCCGGCAGTTCCATAAGGGAGCAGCCCCACAATATGGGGCCAAAACGTCCAATCTTTTAAGCAGCCTGGACCATGCATTGTCCGTCGTGCGCACTGGGTCGAATGAACACGAGTCACCATGGCGGCCCCCAGATTTTCAGATTTGATGGAGCGGCACTGTAGAACTCTAAGGCCTGATGTACTGGTCTGGGTCAGTGGTGTACCGATGGCTGGCATATTGTGCCTGTGTGATAATATAGCAAAGTTCAAAGTCGGGCGCTGCAAGGCCCCCCGATCATATGGCTCCGCCAGTCCATTCCACTTCAGCCGCGGTGTACCCGACCCCCACACATACTTAGTCACCAGTGACCATAGCCTATGGAAGAACATTCGGCCAGGCCAGATAGGGATATTACTGAAATAATATAACAGCTTCGGACCCACCACCATTTTAAGTAAAATGAGCCTCCCATACAGGGATAATGGGATCTTTGTCCATAATTGTAGCTTAACTGCCAGGGCCTGTTCTGATCCAAGAAATGTATTGTGTACCCCTCTCGCCCCAGACCACCCCAGCTATAAAGCGACCCAGTCTATCTGCCTCATTGTATCGTCATGCCTGAATGGGCTGGGCCATAAAACGAACTTCCCTGTCTGCCAGTTCCCTAAACTTCAATAGATTCCCTTTAATGAGCCCCAAGAGCGCCCTATCATATGAGACTCCGTAGCCATTTTCCAGTCATTGTAAGTCTGTCTTGGCTTCCCGTAAGTCCTTCCTGATCCCTTTCTGAGTCCTGGAGGATGTGGAGATTAATTCCCCCTTACCCATACCTTAAAGGTCTGCCACACAGTGCAGTAACAAGACACTGAACTCTCATTCCTCTCGAAGAAATACTCAATCCGATCCTGCATTCCTGTCACCAAGTCCACGTCAAGGAGACATGATGTGGGCATCCTCCATAGTGGACGAGGGATGCAAGACCTGTCCCATTTTATTGTCAATGATATTGGGGAGTGATCCTATAAAGTTCTTGGATAAATCACACAGCCCACCACCCGCAACATCCACCGTGCAGAAAGCAACCTATGATCGATCCTCGATTGGGCATCATGAACTGACAAATAATAAGTGAACCCACACACACAGACCAGGCTTTTGATCCCTCCACACATCCACCAACTCCATTTGTGTTATTATCTGGTGTACCATGCGTCCTTCCCTGACAAGCCCCACTAAGAATCTCCCAAGCAATCCAGTGCAAAATACAGTATTGTATTAAAATCACCCCCCCTGATAATCAGGATGGCGGTCCCTCCCATCAGGATTTCTGACACACACCCATAAAATTTGGGATCATCAATATTGGGGTCACAATTATTGGCCAACAAAACAGTCACTCCCACTATCTTTTCCCATAGTATCATGTATCGGCCCTGAAGGTCAATGCAGTGTTTAAGCTCCTGGAAACTCAACATACGATGTACCATGGTTATCACCCCGTGGTCCTGGATGAATAATCAGTGTATCCCTGTTGATCTCCCCATCCCAGTGCGAACCCCTTACCGAGTGACCTTTGTGGGCGGGTTTCCTGTAGCATCACTATCTTGGGGCCATGACGATTTAAATATGCAAGAACTTTCCATGCCTTAATAGGGTTAAATCCCCTAACATTTCATGTTAGAAAGGTAATCTTCTCACCCATCTTTTACATCCATGTTATGCAACATACTTGACACACCATCAGTGTTGGTATCAGTGTTCTCTCTAGTAACCAAGAGATATGTCTGCTTGTTTTCAAAACTTAACAACTCCAGTTCGTGGCCCCCAAACACCCCCCCTCAAACCCCTCTTACCCCAATCTAACCTAAATTCCCCAACCCCCTACCCTCTCCCCCAACTTGATGCTATAGTCCCTCATCAACTGTGGTAACTTCCCGGGGTGCATTCTGAACAACCCTGGCGCTCTGGAGATGGTGGTCATACCAGGCCCCAGTCATTCCTCTGATAACTGTTCTGGGTGCTGATACTCCAGTTCGTATCTGTTGTATATGGGCATTAGAATATCTCCTCACTCGCCATCCTCAGCCTGTACCACCTCCTGTCTGGTATCTGGGCTATGTGACTACATCAGAGGGGTTTTCAAAGAAGTGTGCCCGGCCCCCGTGGTGTACCCACAATTCTGCTGGGAACATGAGGGCGTAAGGGACTTGGCACAGTCTTAGTAGTCTCTTGACTGGAACAAAGGATCTCCTCTGTATCTGGATTCCAGCTGCAAAATCAGGAAATATATGGACTGTGGCGTCCTCAAAATGGAGGGTGCCCTGTTCCCTAGACAGTCTTAGGATATGATCTCTGTCTATGTAATTGAGTAGTTTCACGATGATAGTGCACGCAGGGGCCCCCGGTTTTGGAACTGGTGAAAGTGTACAGTGAGCCCGCTCCACCAGAAAGTACGAGGAAAACTTTTCTATCCCAAACAATGTTGTAAACAAATGTTCCATAAACGGTTCAATTGGCCCTTTGCTTGCCACCTCAGGAACCCCCACTATGCGCACATTGTTGTGTCTTGAACAGGATTCCAAATCGTCACTCTTTCCACAGACCTTAGACCTTCTTCATTTCTGACTGTAAGATAGCTATGGCACGGTCGTACTCGCCAACTTTCTCCTTCATCTCCTTGACCCTATTTTCTGTTTCCGTGATGCGGCCACTCTCCTTCTTCAGTTTAGCTTTCAAGGAACTTCTTCCCGGGCATCATTTCGGAGGGCACTCGGGTCTCCCTCCTGTGCTGAGTGTTTTGGGCCTGGGGGTTTCGCTGGCTTGTTGATAAACAAATCCATGGCGCCCTTCTTCCCCCCCGAACCCTTCATCATCTTGTCCTCCACAGCGGTTAACCCGGCGACCCGGTCCGACATCACCTCTATGTTCCTGCTATGTGCTTGTGCTCTTACGTTGGCCCTATGCACCAAGACTCTGTGTGACGGCCCACTGGGCTGAGTGCGTGGACTCACAGGTCAGGATGTCCAGGTGGCAGCCCTGTGTGCACACAGGACCGCCTTATTTAACGTCCCTGCTGCAGTGTCACAGGACCCCAGGATTGGCCTCCCGCTCCAATGTGGCCCCGGATGACTGGGTCCCCTCCCAGGATAAGTACCTGTCTCATGTCTTACTGCAGCAGAATGTCCAGTCTTCTGCTCTCCTTCGGCGTTCTCCCCTGGCCTCCATGACTCGCTGCAGAGCAGGTGCTGTCTGCTGTAGCACATCTGTGGGGCAGCAGGTATACCTGTTCTCCAGCCCTGGCTGGTGGCCAACTGCACAGGGTGATGCCACCGCGCTTTCACTGATTCCCTTTTGCAGCCGGACACGTCAGGCGTGCTTCCATCCTTCACGGCTGGGCACAGGACAAGCAGAGATGGTTGTAGGGGGGAGGGGTGGGGAGCTCCGGTGTCCGTATCAAGTCCGTGATTGCCAGTCCAGTGGACCGCTGCTCACGATATTCCACCACCAACAGGAGCAGGGGGTACGAGCAAAGCATCCAGCAGTGACACCGCAGGCAGGACTCCTTACCCCCTGCAGGCAGCACAGCCTTTGATTCAAGTATTCAAGTTCTCGCGCTGCCTCGTTACCGCAGTGGCAAATGCCAGGTGTAGTCTGCAGCAGCCGCACCGATTTCGCAGGCAGTCAGATCAGGACGACGAAAGCCGCAGAGAGAGCTGAGATTCAGTCCATGGGTGCCTCACTATCTATGCTGCCCTCACGTGTAGTTCAACCGTCAAGCCTCAGCGCTCAGCAGGATATTTTTTAAATCAGGATTTCACCGGGGCCAGAGATCACGCTCACGCCACCATCTTCTTTTGCTGGTCAACAGCACCCAGCGCACTTTTCCATTTTCTAAGAGTGCTAGTTTGAATTCTCTGTCAATGCTGGGGAATGTGGACCTTTTTCAGAAAGCTACTTCTCGGCGCCCTGCATTTAAGACTACACTCTCCTAATGGCTGCAGTTTTTCATATGCGTCCTGTACCGATACCAGTACATAAGTACCCTCACCGTGAACTGCTAATGTTTCCCTTAAAATACCACTTGTTTATTATTCTGAATCCAGCAAGTCTGAAGGGGGGCAGACTGGGAGGGAACACGCAGGCATATTGTGATTCCTGCAGAGCAGAATATCAAGCTATGGAAAGTGATTGCTTTGGGGGAGGGCATGACCAGAGATTCTGGATCCCTTTATTTCTTCATTATTGGGAGGTGCGATCAGGAGGTGGGTGGCAAAGGGAGTCTGTGCTCCGGGCTCCAACATTCCTTAAGATGGCCCTGGGCTAAAGGTGAGTCAAGGAAGTTATCGGTGAACGAAGCAGAAGCACCTGTGCAGTGTAGATTTGTAAATTGAACCCTTTTTTGATGCTGGATGCTTTTGTTTGCCTGTTTGCCTGAATAGAGGCAATCTTAAAGGATTCAGGACCCAACTGCATTGCCTTTCCACCTGCCATTTTGCTAATTCTCCTTTGTCGATATTCTACCCAAGTTCAACATTTGGGACCCTTAAAACAGGTCCAATGGTTCTGTATTTTTGTGTGTTCATAGGATTTAATGACTGGTGCCCTGGTGGTGGCAGCCCATTGACTTTTTATTTCTTCTTGAGCATAGGCTTGATGTCCTGTCCTATCATATATGATGATCATAATCTTGACCATAACTTCCTGTTTTCCACTGTCGTTTTACACAGCTTGTTTTTCCAGGCAATATGGGCCTCCTTGAGCTGCATACTGGAGCAGCAGGCCGGGTGTAGGTAGCGGCCTTTACTGAGAGGTCCTCGTCCTATTCTTACAGGTATCTCTTCCCACTTGCACCGTGACATTCAAATACAACCCAAATTCTAAACCAAAGGCTCATACATTTCAGATTGGATACATTCCATTTTATTAATAGGTTACATGCATGAATTGTGGCACACAATTACTGAGTTAATGTTTCTGTACAATGGAAGTCTCATCCCAAAATCTCTCCATAACTCCCCCGGTGAGCCTCACGTGAAGTTTGTGATGTCATTAAATAGCCTGTGTCATATTTATCATAAGTGCATTGCTTGTGGCAAAAGGAATCCTCGTGAAGCTATAGGGATCTTAGACTAAGCCAAGCACAGAAGGTTGGATTCAGGAGCTTTGCAGTCATTTCAGGTAATTTGTCATGACATTGTGAAAAGGCCTGGCTTCAGGGACATCATTTCACAAAAATGCCAGTGGTAGCGGAAGTGATATCACATGACCCTTGACCTCTGATGACACCACAGGAAGTGATGTCATTTGACACCACCCGAAGTGACATCACGGGAAGGCATGGAACACAATCTTTCACCCCTTGACAAAGCAGGAGGTGACATCACATAGCATTGTTCCTTAGTACAGTACCATAAATATGGTTACTATATAACTGTAATGTGATATACATTTCATACAAGAAGGACTCACCATATGTATTGTTAATATCAGTGTGTATAGGCCGATATTACCAAATTAGAATGCAAGCAGACCTCCAAGGCCAAATGATAATGATGGGTTATTATATAGCACTAATGTTTAAACCCTTTATATAGAACAAATATACATACAATATCACTCAACCTGTGTTGGTACTCATTTATAGACCTCAGAAGGATGAAAGGCTGAGTTGTCCTTGCCGGGATTCGAACCTGCAACCTGCAGATCACAGACACATCGCAGCAGCTATAGTAAAATGAACAATTACATGTCTGAATTATCTCAAAGTCCGAAAGTAAATTACACTCTGTAGTGGATACCAATAAACTGGTAACTGAGATTTTGCAGGTCTGATGCAAAGTTGGCCACATGTCAAGCCTGTGGAGATCTACTTTTCAGGCTTCAGAGATTGGTAAAATACGTACCATTGGGAGAGTTCATAACTGTGTATTAAAGCATTTAGAGTAGGGAAGGAAAAGCAGCGCACTCACAAGGCATCCCTTACTCTGGGCACTCGTTACCTCATACATGCAAACAAACATCCTGAACAGCATGCCAGGGAGATAGGAAAGATAGACACATTACAACAAAGCATTAATTGTGGAACAATTAAATTAAGGGCCACTTGATGTGCTATGGTGAAACATTTCTACACCATACACAAGTTTTTAGGCACAAGGATTTTGTCAAGTCACAGAGGACACCACGATGGAATGTATTTTGATGATCATAACAGAGACAGTGGCAGAAGAAAGCGGCAGAAGAATGCTATAACTGAAACTTGTGAAAATCAAAATACATATAGTTATTGTCTGCATTGTGCATTTGAGGTGTTTAAGAACAGACAAAATCAGACTAAGTCAGTGACTCACCCCAAGAAGTGTGCCTAAAATAAACATTTAATGAGTCTAGCAATTATTGTATTGAATTCCAGAAAGACTATTTGTTATTCCTATTCTTTCTTATTTAAGGTTACTTCTCAAAGTGTTACACTTGTGAAATCCCTTGTTTTATTTTAAGAGGCCTGATCAAGAAAGCCAGCCACTCCTGAAACAAAGAGCACATGGCTGAAGAGGGAAGGTCGAAATCCGACCGTGGTCCCCATCCGTAAAACACTCGAACCGGAAGAAAACCCAAAGACAATATGGCCGCTGATCGCACAAGCTTGCACCAATCCCCACTGCACCTACGATGGACAAATACCATGAAAAATACTCTCTTAGCCAACTCTAGAACCCAAGAGCAGTGCAAACATTACGCAAGGTGGATGAAGACCCTCAGGATGAGACCAAAGACAACTCCATTGACGGTGTCAACTAAAGCTCCAAGAAGCATGCATTCTGTCATTAGAGACAACACAACATAGCAGCGTTAGACATGAAGCTCGCATGCTGTCCGCACATCGGGACACAACCACGCACCCAAACACATGAAGAACACAAGGGTACATTTCTATAAATTAGAGGACAGTAACATGTACATAATGCCTACACGTTTATTATTTTGTCATTAGCTTGTCGCAGCAACATAGAAACTGCAAGAAACTGCAAGAAGCCAGAAGATCTTGTGTAAATGATTGCAGATGCCTACATGCAAATAGCCCTACAGAATACATGAACACTCGAGGCACCCTGCAAGTGCAACCCACTAACCATGGATACTATGGAAAGCACATACAGTAGAAATCTATGGCTTAGGGAGTTACAATAGGCCATAACGATCTCAGAAAGCTAAGGCTAAGCTGAATACAGAGCGAACCAGATAGCTGCCATGTGTGGAGCAGGACTACTGTCAGGGTCGCATTGTTGCAAGTGCCATTCTTCTCCCTGAAATGAAGTAATACCGGCACGACAGACCTGAATAATTTGCCTAAACTCAAATTAATTCAGAGCTCCAGAAGCCCATAACCGCGGTCGCTGAACATGTTGTCTAGGAGGGCTACGAGCCAAGAACTGATGGCTCCGAAGAACAGAAGTTTCAGGAGCCAGGCAGTGGCTGGCAACAACTACAACCAATGTCGAAGTTACACGATGGGAAAGGAGCGCTCTCATGGTTATGGTGGTTCACATAACGCAGACACATAGTTGCACATGTTACCTTGAACAGATACACTCCGAGCTGTGAACCAACTTGAGTCCCAGGCCTGGGTGCTAGCGGCTCGTCCAATAACAATTTAGGGCCCTAGTGGTGGGTAACGGAGTCCACCAACCAATCATTGGGTCCTCATATTGTAACACTTCAGAAGTACACTTTTTCGTGGCTGGTCAAGGCCTGACACCTGACATGGGAGAGCCAGTAAGCAAACCTTTATAGGGACTGCTATAAGGGAACTACCACTCAACACCTGATCATAGACAGTGATAGGTTTCTGGAGAGGGGCCCAGACTATGATGTTGTTGTGATGCAACCACAGCACAAAACTGGCCTGCGAGCTAGAATTCACTGAGTGTGTACCTGGCCTTTTCTCTGTGTACTAATCCCTGATGTTTTGTTTGCTGTAATAAGCCTCAGTTGAACTTGCTATGTGTCTGGACCTGCATTCCTTTTGGGAGAGGGAAGGAGTTAGGCCTTCGATGAGTTCGATGTCCGCGTACTCCGAGCAGCCACGCTGCTTGCCTGGGAGTTCTCCCCTAACATGGCACTGGACACAGCCCAGGAGCTTCCATTTTTAAAAAGAAAAAAACAATCTTTTTTTTCTTCTTTTTTTTCTTCTTTTTTTAGGGGTAGCAAGGGAGATCTCAGGGGTCAAAGTTGCGACCCCTGACAGCCCCCAATCACCCCGGCCCCGGATGGCGCTCGCCGAGCCCACAATCCAAAGCGCCACATCCTAAAGGTGTACCCCTGTCTTAACCTGCACCTGATCATTCCAGTAGCAGCACCTTCCTTGGAAGGGCCGGAGCGCTCCCTGCTGCATCTACATCGGCTTCTAGAGAAGCGCGACCGTCGCCCGATTAATGCTTTCCCAAACAACTCAAACCCTGACCTCCTTGTGGAGCTCTACAACAACACTGTGACTAAGGCCTTTGACAACATTGCACCCCTTAAACTACGCAAGAGTAAACAGCAGGCACACCCTAATGCCTGGTTTACCCCTCACCTTAAAGCACTAAGACTTCAAAAAAGAAAATTAGAAGCCTGGTGGCAACACTCCCCCTCTGATGAAAACAAATCGCAATTAAACCACTTTGCAAACAGCTACAAAAAAGAAATAATTTGCACCAAAAAAGATCTATTCAACGAAAGAATCTCTAATGCCAGCTCTTATACCAAGGAAATGTTTGTGATCCTTCGGTAGCTATAATCCCCCGTACCCACTCCAAACAATGCACCTAAAGACAAACAATGGTGCACCAGTATCCAGAATGCCATAGCCAACAAAATAACAACACTTAAAATTAAAATTGCCAAAAGAATTGCTTCCCTGCCTCCTACTGAGATGCAATTCATCAGCCCCACTAAAGACACGTCTACCCCAGCATCATTCAAATTCACCAAAGTGTCCATCCAGGAAACTGAGAAAATGATTGCATCCCTGAAGCCGTCTAACTGCAAGGGTGACAATTGCCCTGCCCAACTAATCGAAGATGCTGTGAGAGACTTAGCGCCTTTCATCTCAAAGCTAATTAATGCCTCCTTCTCAACCAATACTGTCCCAAGCAGCTTCAAAGAGTCATGGGTTTTACCGCTTCTCAAGAAACAAACCCTAGACCCTTCCATCCCCACCACCTACAGGCCCATTACCACAGTACCCTTCCTTCTTAAGATAATAGACAGAGTAGCCTACTTACAAATTCAGAATAGTCTTGAAGCGAACCAGCTCTTAGGCTCCCCCCAATCTGGATTCAGGCCACAAAATGGTACGGAAACGGCTTTAATCGATCTTAATACACAAATTGAGGAGTTCAACGACAAAGGAATCACTGCCATGCTGCTCCTCCTTGACTTGTCGGCAGCCTTCGACTTGGTGGACCATGCGGTTTTGTGCAAACACCTAGCGTCGGCAGCCCACTTCTTGAGTGATGCCATAGCCTGGGTCTAGCCATTCTTAGATAATAGAACACTGAGAGTTTTCTCCACATCGGCGGACCCGATACAGAAAACATGCAGTGTTCCACAAGGCTCTTGCGTCTCGCCAACTATGTATAACATATTTACCAAGCCATTATTTGACAAATTGGACAGACTGGGTGTCACCTACACTAATTACGCGGATGACTACCACATCCTCATTCCCCTTTCGGGCAATTTTGTCACTAATATGGCCTTGGTAAATGAGATATACATCCTCATTCAGGCATGGATGGCAATCCACGGCCTCTGCCTGGATGACGACAAAACCGAGATCCTGATTCTTGGGTCTGTGGCCAACCTGAAAAATCTTAACTCCAACTACTCTGCTTTCAAAATTGATGGCAACGTAATCAAAGTAGCTAAAGAAGTGAAAACATTAGGATTCTACCTTGACTCCACCCTAACCCTAAGGAAACAGGTAAAGTCCCTGGCATCATCCACCACCTACACCTGCAAGCTTATTAGGGCATGTAGACCATTTCTAACACAAGCCAGCTGCATCATCCTCGCCAACGCCTTAATACTGTCAAAATTGGATTACTGCAACGCCCTATACATGGGGGCCAACAAATACATTACTGACAAAATTCAAACATTGCAAAATAATGCCCTCAGAACTGCCCTGAACATACCGAATAGAGATCAGGTATCCAATATGAGAAGAGAACACCATTGGCTAAAAATAAGTGACAGGATCCTATTCAAAACAGTCTCGCTAACATTCAAGTGCCTCAATAACACAGCTCCCCCTTACCTTACCGAGAGAATAGTCAGAAGAACTACGACTCGACCCACCAGAACAGCCAATTCATACTGCCTACAGATACCTAGATTTAGGCTTAAGAAAATGAGTGGAAACAGCTTCCAGGTAAAAGCCGCCCAGTCTTGGAATGCACTCCACTTGATCTCAGAAGGGACCAGTCCTACCACAGTTTTAGGCGTAACACTCTCAACTGGCTACGTTCCAATGACGCATGATCCCTATGACCAACCAATATGTACCTATGTACCTGCCTCTGAAACACTCTCCTGTACTTAATTGTACCTCTGTATTTGCCCCCCTGCCGTACTGTATCCTTCTCTATGTATGTACCCTACTGTATTTTCTTTAATGTGTAACTAAGCTTTAAGTATCTCTTATACCTTGCTGCGCCCAGTTACCTAAGGGTTCGGTGCGCCCTACAAATTAATAAACAAACAAACAAACATTAAAAAAAAACTTCTCTGGCGACAGAGGTATATGCAAGGACAACAGGACCAGGCACAGACAATTGCCCAAAGGTGATGACAGCGGTCTATACCAGCCATCCATTACCCTTCCCCCAATCAGGCTGACCATACCTCTTGACTGTTTGGTTGGGTCGGTAGTCTGTAAAGGAGACAGACTTCTGCAAAGCCTGCTGCAGCTGCTACTCGGTGGATGTACAGTCGTTACACTGGAACTCTTTTGGCCTGCCAGGGGCTTGTGCAGAACCTTCCTCCTCTTCGTCTCCGCTCACCCATTCCCCACCACTCTGTGCTTCAGAGGGGTAGCCAGAATTGTCTAACAAGTGGGGCCTGAAGCTAATGTAATTGGTCCCACCGCAGTGACACTGAAATCTGCAAATGCCCACTCAGCACTGGTGAGTGGGCATTTACAGATTTTGGATGGGTCTTGCCCACTCAGGCCCTACCCTGTCTATGCCTCTGATGTACTACCCAAGCACTAGCAGAAGGCAGCCTTACCTTAGAACCGGCTCCTGCTGTACTCTGCTATGACTGTTGGCAAAGGGATGGGAGTGGGATCACAAAGCATATGACAGCCCTTTCCTCCAGTCAGTGCAGGCCCCTATTTCCTTCGGAATATGCTATTACTGCGGAGGCTGTTATCTGTGATCTCCTTGCAGGCAAGGAAATAAATCACACTTCCAACCGGTCTCTTTGCAGCATTCTCACTGTAAGTCAAATCACTGGAATGGATGTTTTGGCCATTTCACTTCAAGCCATCTCATCAATTTAGTGGTGTAATTCGTCATTTTGTTTTCATTATTACCTATGTTATCCCTTTCTTTAATTGAAGTTGGGAGATTCCCCCATCACAAACCCTTTGCCCCCTCCCCTTTTCATTGCTTTATTTTTGATTTTTTCTTTCTTGACATTTCCCTTTGTTTATTTGTATTATTCAACATATTGTTGATTATTTTAATTCTTGAATTTTCTTTTTTTCAAATTTCAGGGATCAGGCACTAACACTGAAACCAATGAGTGTGTTTTTATCCAGGGTATTAGTCAATGGGATGGTATTTCGTTGAAATGGGTTTCAATTAAATGGGTGAGATGAAATGGATGGCTGCCTCTCCCTACCCGTATAAGACTCCCCTTTTTTATGTAGAAATGTGGAGGTATATATTTATGGTAAATCAACAACCCTCAACCTCCATAAGGAAAGGCTTCTCTGTGCCTCTTTTCGGTGCTCTCCATCCAGCATCCTCTGCGTTGAGCAGTCCATGGGATGTCCTTAGGACCAACATCTTGAAAGGACTCTAGCTTCTCTCCCATTGCCATGGCGGACGAACAAGCAAGCAGCTACCCCCTCTATATGGGAAATGCGATTCTGTCTCCTCACAACAGCACCGTGGTGAACACCAACTGGTGGTGGTACAGCCAGGTCCATTGTGACCATAACGGTACATTCGGCACCTTGGGCCTCATTAAAGCACCATGGCTGCCTCCAAACCGGGCTCCATTACCGGGGTCCTGCAATGGGGACTTACCGGGTCATTCCGACATAGGAGGACCCGGTAAATCCTCCTTGCAGGAACCATTCCCCATTCCCATTTGAGCCACCATAGGGCTCAATGGGAATGGGGAGGGAGGTAATAACGGGCACATTATAAATGGCCCGTTATTACCTCCCTCCTCCCCTTGAGGGACCCGGAAAGGACGTCTGGTTTTACCAGACGTCTGTTCCGAGTCCTGCAAAGGGAACCTCGTAATCAGCGCTCCCGTAATGAAGGTGGCCGGTCCCGTACCGGTCCACTTCAGTACGGGAGCGCAAGGGTTATAATGAGGCCTATAATGAGGCCCCTTGTCTCAGTGCATGATATCACACTTCCTGCATTGCCAAACCAGCATTTCTAAAGATTGACTCTCGATCAAAGTTGGAGGCACCAAGTACACCTTAGTGATGGCCAATGCATTTGCAAACCACATTTGAGAAAGTGTAATAGGTCCACAAACACCACAGCACACGCCTTTGCACAGACCATTGGAACATTACTTGATGTTGAAAAGGTACAGCAGCCATTTCCAAAGAGGTTCCATGGCAGACCACAGCGATTCTAACCCACTGTCTTGTCAGCTGCAAGATCTGCTGTACACATTTCACAAAAAACGACAGACGGAATGTCAAGAAATTGACATCCCAAAGGAAGGCAGCCACACCATCTTGTGAATGGCAGACACAGGAGCAGGTGTTTTGCAGAACATATGTCGTTCATGTCGGGTAGCAGTGCAAAGACATGTATGTTTTGCTACATAAGCGCCCTGTTATTTGGTGTCAGCCACAATCGTGATCTTATGAAAGAAAGCAATGCTCTTGTCTGTGTACTTGCAGGTCTGCAGGTCATGCCACACATTAATTGTGACAAGTGCAGCAGATCTATGCATTTTAATTATATCCTCATCTGCCAGACTATGGTCAATAGCAAAACAAGAGGCAATGGCTGAAAGGTTTAGAATTAATCTTAACCTCTGGCTTCGATCTGGGAAATCCTCCAGACCATCCTTCCACTCCTGCCAAGCCATTACAAAAGGGGAAAGAGCATATGGAAATCAGGCTTAGTCCCACCCCAAAAAGGGGTAGTCCAGCCCAAATTGCTTGCTCACATCCCTTTTGCATGAAACAGCAAGAAACACCGGACATGGTTCAGCCTCATTGTCCATCATCAGTCAGTGCAGCTTGGGTACCTGGTCCCGGCAGGCACGGTACCCAAGAATGGGCGTACCCGTCCCACTTGGGGTGAGTACAGCAAAGCTAAAGAGGTGATGGCTGGACGGTCTAGAATTAATCTTAACTTCAGACTATCGTTCTTTGCCTGCCAAGCTATTACTGAAAGGGGAATATAGATCTGCCCAAATAGATCTTCAGCTCTCTGGCAGAGCTCTTGATGGGGGTATTCAGATGTGCCCTGATGTCAATCAGGTGCTCTCTGAGCCAGAGGTGTATACATTTTCCACTGCATCATGACTCCACCCCCCCTTCCAAAGTCTTTCATAGTCTGTGCTTCATCCATTTCACAACCCAGCACAACACAACTGCTGATCTGTGAACGACCAGAGCTTGTTACACAAAAGTTTGTATCACTTCTGAATCAGCCGGTGTGCTGTGTGCTGCTTCTTCTACTCCGGGCCCTCATGCCCTATGACTGCAAAAAGTAGGTCGCATAGGTTTCTGTCTAAAAAAGTATATGTGATTTTTTCAGGAATTGTGATTTGAGACTTTTTTTTTGCCCAAGTAATTCCGTGGCAACTAAAAGAGCTTGAACCCTACCCCAATTCTTAACCTCTCCCACGAAGCACAGAGAAATATTGTTTTGTGCCAAAAACAAAGTTCAGGATGTGCATTAATTTTCCAGGACCCTTCGCTTCTGTATTTCTTGCTACGAAATGGCACACATGGTATGATTTATTTCAAACAATGATTTAAATGCAGATTTTGCAAGATTGATGGTCAGGTTTAAACTTAAGAGCACTTAATGGTACACTGCAAGGCTTTATCGAGCTCAAAACATGGGTTCTTTAGCAAATATCGCATTCTAACGCCAGGTTTGATGAGCTCTACAATATTAAACTGTAAGAGGATTCAATTCAACACTACAGCTAAGTCAATGTCTAGTCTGGGATACTGAATGGAAACCCTTATTGATATACCTTTATGTCCAGTTCATGCGTTCTGGATGACTACCCCTATATAACACCCCTCTCTTGAATCCCCCTGACCCCACTGAGCCAAGAAGTAGTTCTGTTTTGCAAGTTAAAAGGTTTATTTGATAATTTAAACAATATATATATATATATATATATATATATCACGCTTTATAATAAATTAATAATTGAATATCACACTGAATCTGAGCAGTAATCAATAATGGATAGTCTGGCACTAGCACACTTGTGAATAGGAACAGAAGAATAAGGTGGTAGAGAATGCTTTATATAAGTTCAGATGGATGTAATGTTGAATGAAATGCAATACAGAAAATACTCAATATGATTTCAACAAAACAATGTAATCACTTTTCTCTGGCAATCCCCTCCCCCCTTTTATGCAATGCAAGGAAATGGAAGGAAAGCACACAGTTCTCAGAAATGCAATCAAATGTAATTCAGTTCATCCCAGCAAGCTTAGACTACAGAAGTTTGAAACACAGGCCCAAAATGCTTTTATATGTGCTGGCAATGAAGTGAAAAATATGCTAAAATGCTTTTAATTCCCTCTAGAGGTTCAGGGTGAGTGGTATCTAGTTAATATTAGTCCAGACTCACTCTAGCAATGATTCAGGGATGGTTCTTACGAGGCAAACAAATTTTTAGCAAGGAAAGCAAGGAAACTTGCGGCAAAAGTATAGAGAATCGGAATGCGGTTCTAGGTTCGTTGAAAAGCCAAGATTCCCAGCTTTCAGAGGAAAGTTACTGCAAGTCTCTAAGACAAACGGTCACGGAGATATGAGCAATATGGTAAAGGTCGTTTTTCAGATTTGAAATTTTAAAGTTCAAAGTGACAAGTGACAGCTAGCAACTAGAAATGACAGGTGACAGCTTTGCAAATGACAGGTGACAGTTAGGAGGCAGTTCTACTTAGATTAAAATAGATTGAATTATATTATTTTAACTAGGAGATTGTTTCTGCACAGTTCTGCTAGGTACTCACAATATATTTTTGAAATAAATGGGCTTTGCCACGGATCTGGTCAGGTTTTCTTCACTCGCCACGGACGGTTTCTGCGCACAGCATCTGGGTCAGCTCTCTAGTTCTACGAACAGCGGTCTGGGTCAGCTCTGCTCTCTCTGGGTACAGCACTGCTTCTGGATCTTTCTGCACAGCTTTCTCTGGAGATTGATGGATTTGAAGTCTGGATCTCTGGATGTGGTATGGTCCGGCAGCATGCTCCGCAGCAAATGGAATTGAATGTCACTATCTGTCCTGACTGTCTGCTTTTATGTGTTTGGAAAATGGGTGGAGAGGATAGCTTCCTAGGCCCTACCCCTCTGCACTTGTCATTGGCCACTTCATCCTCTTCCCCTTGATTGGGGGAATGAAATTAAGTGTCATCATGATGAGGTCTGTTTATGATACAGAGAACCCACCCCTGTCAAATTACACACAATCTATATTTTGACCCAAAAGACATATTTGCACAGGTACACATTTGTTTAAAATTACATGCACCCATCATATATCACAGGAGGTATACCCTGTCCAAATCTGCTCTTCCTGGGAGCTTGCATTCAGAAATGGCAACATTTGCACTTTTTAACTGATTTCGTAATATCGGACATTACCCCAAATTTACACACATGTGCGCAAGGAGTATGGACATTAATTGATGAAGTGTCAGATTTTTAACCTGCATACATTTTAAGTAATACCCTCTTAACTGCTAGCTTGCCCCCAGATCATACCACCGGTTCTAACAACCTCTTAAAATGTGGGCAGAAAAATCACAAGAATTATGGTATCATTTAAATAATTTTCACAAGTCCGCTCTATGAATGATCCATCTTTTTAGAGTTATGTTCTGGCCCCAAAGGGGTGTGGTTTCCCCCCAGCACAAGGTTGAATTTCTGGTTTTTCCAGTTCTGCCAAGCCAGCTTGCTCTCACAGGCAGTGCTCCTCCCCTTTCCTTCTAGGAGGAAGCCACATTTACGACCCCCACCAATAAAACATTTGCCTGAGTCAGGACAGGGCTTTGTTCAATTTCCTGCAGAGCCCAGGTAATTCAATCAGAGAAGTGTCATATCCCTTTTGGTGGGAGCATCAAAAAGCAGCCAGGCCTGGGAACACAGCTGTTGTGCAAGTCTCATCTCCTGTCGGGGGTAGCTGGTGGGCAGAATTCAGTTCCTTAAGCCAGGCCCCAGCTAATGTCACTTTTAGTTACCCAGTTTTCTGCATTCAAATAAAATTAACCATTTTTACATATGCAGCTAGAATGCTGATTCTAAGTTTAAAACTATGACATTTAAACAATTGCAACCTATGTGACACTCAAAAGTAGGTCACTCATTTCTTTTGAACATTTAGATTTTTAGTGTCTTTCAGTCCAAATTTACTTAAACTGCTGAAATCCACAACTCAGCCAGTCTTGATATAAACCTTCAAGTCACTTCAGAATATAACTTTAGATTGTATCCACCTCTCAGTAAGTCTTTCTTTGGCCTGCTTTGGGTTCATTTATTCAGTTTTACACAAAAAAAAAAAAGTCTGGTGTTGTTTTAAAACGCCGGCTTTCTGATAGTGGTGAGTACTGGTAATGCACCCATTTTTGGGATTTAAGAAAATGAATTCCCCACAATTCTAGGTTGCTTTTGGCAATCAGCATTGCCATTCCCAATGGTTTCAGACTACTGTGTGGGTAGTCCAATGGTGGTTTTAGGCAGTGCCCGTCTGTGCCCATAACATCGGCAAAAAGAGTGGCAGCCTATTCTTCATGCATTTCCCTGTACATTTTCTGGGAAGCTCTGGCCGTCATGATGTTTTCAATGCCAGTACTGCACAGTTTTTGAGGTAGGGCTCGGATGCATGGGTAAGAACATCCCACAAAACGCCCAGCACATACCTTGAATATTGCTTCAGTCAAATATTTGCTAAAACTACAACTAGAATAGGAACAACTAGTGGGTCAAATCTGGTATGACAAATGATACCACGTGAAAGCCTGTAACTTAAACTGTTCTCTAAATATTGTCAAATGGTACACTTTGAACATTTTCCTATTTCTATCTACTTAATGATGTGCCGCAAAACTTTCCACTGTCAAATACAAAGAACTTGTTTTAAACAAAGTGCACTTTTATACAAAAAATGTAAATAATGTAAATTGGTTATTTGATAGCTCAAGAACAATGTGCTTGTCTTGGGAACAAGAACATTCTGGCCGCTATGGATATGATACCCTGGTCGGGCTCTTCACCGCTTCACTCCCATGTTGACAGACTGAGTACCATGAGTGCACAATAATAGTGACATCAATTATAACAGTGCTTAGAAGCTGGGGGAATCTGGTGTGAAGTGCTATATAAATCACCATACCATTAACAGTGATCAAGGCTTGTGTTTAGAAAGTGTGGTAGGTCGCGAGCCATTTGTGCTAGAGAGATGATGAAAGACTTTGCAGATGGATGAATGATAGACATGTAGCGATGGCCAGAGGAGTGAGGGGGCGATCGAGTCAATGAGAATGTGAGGATGGGTGAATAAGCTAGTGGGATAACAGGAGTGTGAAGACCACAGCAATTACATTACAGGACCCCACTGTTTATTATGGAATGGCCAGGAAGTTCGCGCATGCCTGACCCAGCATGCAAGGGTATGCGAATGAGACTTGATGCATGAAAGTCTTCAGCAACAGCCTGCCATTCCTGGTTCCACAGTTTTTCCTGCATTCCCTCTTCCTGTTCCTCCAGTCCCACCCCTGTTTTATCCCCTCCATTTCTAGCAGCTCCATCTAGTGGCCGGCAGCAGGTTTTTGCTTTTTTGCCTCCTCATGTGCATTTCTGGCCCGTAGAGAAGGTTTTTTGGCATCCCCCTTAGGCTCTCATAAGACAGATTGGCTGGTTCCCTGCTCCATCTCAGTAACGTCAAAAGCTTCTCCTTACACATTGGGCCTCATTAAGACTCCGGCGGTAGCCATGGAGTCATGAATTTACTGGCACCCGGCAATGGGGACTTACCGGGGCATTCCAGCCCCAGTGGACCCGGTAAATCCCCATTGCCGGGTGCCAGTAATAATTACTCCCCATTCCCGTTTGAGTTCCATTTCATCAATAGGAATGGGGAGGCCGTCTGCTCGCTGGAGCCGGTCCACCCTTCAGGTCAGACCTGATGGGCGAAAAGGCACCCGCGAGCAGATCTCGTAGTTTGCCGGTCTGGTAACAATGGTACCGGCAAGCATACCGGTACCGTTGTTACCGGACCAGGAACCTTGTAGGATCAGCTGTGGGTGATTCCATTCTAACTTGAATCCTGTATGTGCTTGTGTGCATTGAGGAGTCCAATTTCCTACCGGGAATATTGTTCCGCATGCCCCTCTGTTCTGAGACACCTAGTGTAGGTGGGAATGGTTTTCCATTTGATGGTAGCCTGGTAAGTGGCAAGTCGGGCATACAACTATCACGCTGAATAAAAAGGAAGCCAGTCCCTGACCATCTTTTCTGCACAATGAATGCATTGGAACCTCCTCCCGTCAATATCAGACTCGGCCCCACGCTCCTACAATTCAGAAAATAACTCAAGACCCACCTTTCAAGGTGTCTCTCCTCCTCAACACATAGGCCATCATGTCACCCCTCGTGCCACCTGACTCGCTATACGCCGCCCACCCCTCTCATCCTCACCACCCGGTACAGCTGTACTCCTCCTCTGTGTCCCTGTATCCTACTCCCGCTGTATGTCTGTTCTGTTGTTACCTCTGAAAAGCACTTCGTTATGCATCCGTACTGTTGTATACCTCTGTAAAGCGCTACGTTATGTATCTGTATTGTTGTATACCTCTGTAAAGCACTCTGTTGCTTCTCAAAGCTCGGTCTACGCTCATAAATACAATCATAATAATAATAATAATAATAATAATAATAATAATAATAATTGGTAGAAATGGAACAGACCACTCAGGAAATAGAAACTGAAAACAAGGCAGCCCAGACAGAAAGGGTTGTTAAGCAGACCGATTTACCAACATACAACAGAACATTGCTATATCAAGAAAGAAAGTGTTGGGTGGGCAGGATTCCTCTTGCAGTACTTTGACTCCCCGTAGAATTGACAATCTGGGATATATGTATCCCCTGCGGTAGCAGTGGCTACACCTGACCGTTTTAATGGGGATCCCAAAGTCTTCAGAAATGTCTTCACTCAACGCAACCTTCATTTCATTGCCAAAACTCAACAATTCCTGAAAGACAGAACTAAGGTGACAGTCATATTATAGCATTTAACCACGGGTGTTATGACTTGTTGACCTTGAAGCAGGGTTCTGAGGAGCAACATCTGATAGCTCACGTTGTAAATTTCAACAATTACCTTTAGATGCTAAATGAACTGAGGAGTCAACAACAGCCCCCTTCTATGCTGGACTGAAGGAGTAATTCAAGTACGCCCTCATGGTACTTATAGATCAACCAACCTCACCAAGTGCTTCAATTTGACCAACCTTACAAATTGGTCAACATCTTCAGTCACGAAAAATGGGAATCAGCCTCTGCGGCAAAGCCCTCGCAGGACAAGTCTGCAGTGTTGAACGACGTAGGTGCGCAGGAGATGCTGCCTGATGATACATAGCATGCTTCACTACGTCCACGCATCCATGCCTATAAGTACTGAGATATGGACCCTCTGCAGCAAAGGCCTCACAGGACAAGGCTGCAGTGTTGAGTGATGTAGGTGCGCAGGAGACGCTGCATGACGATACGTAGCACGCTTCGCTACATCCACGCATCCGTGCTTGTAAGAATCAAGGTATGGACCCTCTGCAGGAAAGCTCTCCGAGTACAAGGCCGCAGTGTTGAGCGATGCAGGTGCGCAGACGACGCTGCCCAGTGATAAGTAGCATGCTTCGCTACGTCCATGCATCTGTGCCTATCAGAACCGAGGTAAGGACCCTCTGCACCAAAGCCCTCACAGGACAAGGCCATGGTGTTGAATGTCGCAGGTGCACAGGAGACTCTGCCCGACAATACGTAGCATGCTTTGCTACGTCTACACATATGTGCCTATAATAAGTGAGGTACGGACCCTTTGTGGCAAAGCCCTCGCAGGACAAGGCCGCAGTGTTGAGCGACGCAGGTGTTTGGCGGTGATCGGGTTGCAGCATAGACAGTGAGTCCGGATGACTCACCCTCTTGTCTGCGGCCGCCAGGTGAGAAGTTGCGTGGATAGTTAGCTTGCTTTAGTGCATGCACCCCCCTCCGACTTGATACCCCTTCTCACTCTGAACACAGGTTGTTTTCCCTCCCGAGACCTCTTCTTCTGCCCCCACCCTCACGCCCCCTGCTCACTGCTCTCCCTCGCATTGTAGGTCGTGCATGCACTTCCTCCCATCTTAGGCTGTGTACGCACCCTCGCAATCCTAGATCGCATGCAGTCACTCGCATCTTAGGCTGCGTGCACTCCCTCAACTTCCCAGGCCGCGTGCATTCCCTCGCAATCCTAGAATGCATGCGCTCACTCGCATCCTAGGCTGCATGTGCTCCCTCACAATCCTAGGTCGTGTGTGCTCACTCACATCTTAGGCTGTGTGTGCTTCCTCAGCCTCCCAGGCCACGCACATTCCCAGGCCACGCACATTCCCCCGCAATCCTAGATTGCGGGCGCTCACTCGCATCTTAGACTGCGTGCACTCCCTCTCAACTCTAGACCAGTCTTCTCCACTCAGCCGGCTGCGCGCCCCCTCTTCTTCCCCCTTTCCTAGCCCTCTTCCCCTTCCCTTGCCCCCTTCCCCTGACCTATTGTGTACTGTTCTGTGGTCATGTTCTCCATGGTTGTTGGCTATATTGCATTGCCTGCATCCCTTCTGTACTCATTTTTTCTTCTAGGTTCCCTTGGTCGATTGTTCTGTTTTTGGCATTTTGCTATCCATGATTGTTTGCTTACATCGTACCGTCTGCATCCCTGCTGTGTTCATTATTTTCTTCTAGGTTCCCTAGTCGATTGTTCTGTTTTTTGGCATCTTTGTTATCCTTGGTTGTTTTCTAGCATTGTACTGACTTCTTCCCTGCTGTGTCCATTTTTACTTCTAGGTCCTATCTGCAACTGTCTTTGTCTATATATTGCATAGCATTTTTTGTCATTGTTCTGTCCGCTGTGCGCCCCTCCTTCTTCTGGGTCCCATCCAGCACTAATGTTCCCCCCCCCTTTCCTGCCCCCTAGGTCTCCTCCCCTCCACTCTCCCTCCCCCCACCCTTCCCTGTGCACTCCCTATGGTGCTCTGTCTCTCCTATCTTCTCTAACTGCTTTTCTATCGACTATCCTATCCTTCCCACTAAGTCTGGTAGGAAGAAGTTCAAAAGGGATATCTTGGTCTCCAACACAGGCCTCCCTATCGCTGATATCTACACCAGTGCTTCCTTCAGACAGACCCTACGGACATCCTCTTTGTCGTTCCCGCTCCAGGCCTATGGACCCCCCATATGGTCTCTGCTCTCTCTCCTTTTTCCTCTTCACCCAATGGGAAGCCCTCCTGGCCCCCTTCCACTCCTCCAAGATCATAATTAATGTTTACCTTAACGTCACCATCTTGGTCCAAGGCCCTCAGGCTAACCTCCTTCTTTTTTGATAGACGCTTCCCGTGTCTTATCACCTTCCTTTCTTCTCCTGCTGTCCCTTCTTTCCCCTCTCTGGCTCCTCTGCCTCCTCCATTCTCTGCCACCTCTACGGCTGCTTCTGCTGCTTCCCGGCCACCCTGTTGCCTCCTTCCTCTGCCACCTCTCTGGCACTCACCTCTTCCTCCTTGGCTACCTCATCCTCTCCTCCTTCCTCCTCTACCCATCCTCGGGTGCCTTCAACAATTCTGCACGGAGTACCTCAGACCTGTACCCCTCCACAGAAGTCCTTCAAAGGGGGCAACCTGATCCACATTGCTACTCTCAATGCTCGCTCAGCTGTCAAACAATCCGATGACATCTGCCGTCTCCTGGAAGAACTCAATCTAGATGCTCTTTGTCTGACCGAGTCGTGGTTCACGGCCAGCTCTGTCACAAGCTTTGACACTCTCCTTCTTGATGGCTACCAGATCCTCTCCGTGCCCAGAACCAACCGTCTGGGTGGTGGTGTAGCCTTGATCTTCCCAGAGTGGATCCCTGCTTCTATCATTCATATGCAGGACTACTTCTCCTTTGAATGCCTGGTCTGCAGGCTCTCTCTCGTGGCCTTTCTTTCACTGTGGCCACTATCAAGCGGCCGCCCGGCCAGGTCGACTCCTTCCTCTCTGAGTGGGTGGACCTCTCCTCCTCCATCCTCGCCTCTACCTCCCAACTTCTCCTCCTCGGAGACCTTAACATCTAGCTTTCACCACTACTTTCTCTCCTCCTTCTGAACCTTTGGTTGATTTGCATCCTGACACAGCCCTTTCTAACCTTCATATTTCTATCTCTGACACTGTTGATATATTTGTCTCTGTTATGAGGATCCGCTTGAAGCCCAAACCCAAGTGCAACTTCCAGCTCGTCACCTTAAAGGCAAGTGCGGGTTGGCTGAAACGTAGTGGATGGCAACAGGTACACCCTCTGACAAACTGGCCTGCAACCTGCTCCAAAGGCAGTACAGACTCTCTGTCTTCGCCAAGAAGAGAGCACACATCCAAGCCCACGTCTCTGCGGCATCTAACAACTCATCCAAACTCTTCAAATTCTGCAAAGAGCTGGCCAATCCTGCGGCATTCTCTACCTCTGCTGTTCCCTCCCTGTCCCTCTGTACGGCCTTGGCTTCTCATTTCATCACTAAAACTCAGGCTTCCTGTCCACCCTCTCTTCATCTTCTTCCTCCTCCTCCACTCCTGGCCCTCCTGTGGCCGCCTCTCCTCCTCCCTTCTTTTCCTTTCCCTTTTTCACCTCTGACAAAGTTTCTGGACAAGTCCGATCTATGAAAGTCTCATCAAAACAGGTTCTTCCCTGTTCATCTAGAAGCATCAAGCACCACAGCGACACCCTTGCTCCAGCCTTGGCCGGTTTTGAAATCACTCATTTGCCACTGGCACCTTCCCCTCCCCCCTGGAGTGCTCCCTTGTGCACCCCCTCCTAAAGAACCCCTCTGCTGATCCTTCCTCTCCGGCTAACTATCGCCCGATCTCCATCACTCCTTTCCTGTGCAAATTCTTAGAAAAGCTGGCCATCTCCGAGTTTAACCGTCACACTGAGTCTGTTGGCTGTCTCCCAGACCATCAGTCTGGCTTCAGAGCGGCCAGAAGCACAGAAAGTGCTCTCCTTAACATCCGTGAAGACCTGCTCTCTAACCTTGATTCTAACCTTCTTTCTGTCCTCATTCTCCTTCATCTTTCTTCTACTTTTGACACGGTCAACCATGCCATCTTGCTCAATCGCCTCCATGATAACCTGGGTATCACTGATCAGGCCCTGGCCTGGATGACCTCCTTTCTCACTGACCAACCCTCTCAGGTCCAACTGGGGCCCTTTCTCTTGTTTATCTCTCTCTCTACCTGTGGTGTTCCCCAGGGGTCTAACCTTTTTCCCTAGCTGTTCAACCAATACCTGGCACCTCTTGCTCACTGCATCGCTGCTCTCTGATCCAACTTACAGTGTTATACGGATGACAATCAGCTCTCTTTCAGACTCCCCTCAGCCGCCTCTACTCCTTCTCTCATTCCAGACTGTCTGTCCGCAATCCAGGAGTGGTGTGCCACCAATGATCTCTGCCTTAATGCCAGAAAGACAGAGATCCCCCTCATCGGAACACCAGCTCCCTCCTTTCCCCCCTCTCTCTGGCTGCCCACTCTGGGCCCTCTTCCTGCTCCTACATGTGAGGCTAAGAACCTTGGGGTCCTCTTGGACTCCACCCTCCCCTTCTGTCCTCAAATCTCCGACGTTTCTAAGAAGTCTAACTATCAGCTGCACCTCCTCAGAAGTATTCTTCCTTTCCTCACTTTCCCCCAGAAGCTCACTGTCTCCAGAGCTCTGGTCCTCTGTAGGCTGGACTACTGCAACAGCCTCTTTCTAAATCATCCTGCCTCTACTCTCTGTCCTCTACAACTTATCCAGAACAGGACTGCGAGACTTGTCCTTGCCTTCACGCCCAGGGAACGTATCTGTCCAGCTCTGAAATCTCTTCATTGGCTCCCAGTGGTGGCAGGGATCAAGTTCAAGATCCTCTGCATTGTCCACAAGGCTTTCTGGGGCCTGGGACCGCACTACCTCCAGCTCTCTCTTCCTAAACATCTCCCTTATCGAGCTCTCCGCTCATCAACCACCAACTCTCTGAGGGTCAGTTGCTTTTCCAAGTCAAAAGATGGAGGCAGATCTCTTTCTTCAGCTGGGGCCTCCCTCTGGAACAGCCTCCCTTCCTCTCTCAAACTTGAGCAGAACCATCTCTGCTTCCGGAAGCAACTCAAGACCTTCACCTTCACTTCCGCCTTCTCTCTTCCTCTCCCCTGCTGATGAGCCATCTGATCCACGCACTGGTCACCTGGCCACCCTCTGAATTCGGGCCCAGGTCCCTGCCTGTCCAGTTGCACCCCACACTGCCGGCTGGCTCTCCCAGCACTTGTGGTCTGTATCTGTAACCCTACAGTCCCCCCTCTCTACACTTATTAGCCACCCGTTGGCTGCACCTTCTGATTACTTGCACTGTGCCACCTGCTGGCTGCACTTTTTATAACCTGCATGTCCCTATCCCCCGCCCCCTGGCACTTCTCCCCTTCCCCTTCCGTGCACTTGCATGATCTGAATGACACAAGGCCTAGTAAGATCGTTTTCGTCCTCCCTCTGTTCCCCCTCCTTGTCTTGTTGTGCCTAGAAACACTTGTGTATAGGCGTGTTATAAATGCCATATCATATCATATCATAGCCTCGACATAACTGGACCTGCAGCCAACATTCTGTATCCAGCACCTGTCAATGTTGCTCTGACCATGTTATGTTCCTTTGTGCTCGCCATTCTCACTGCATGTTAACACTGAGGTGTTCCTTCCACTTTTGGTAGTTTGCTCCACTTTTCTCTATCCCCACCCCTCCTGTGTTTGCACCTGCGCCCTCTGTACCCTCTCCTCTCTAGTCCCTTCCATTTATGTCACTCCTCATTTTGGCAACAGGGTTTTTGCTTTTTCCCTTGTTTCCCGCACTTCCTTCCAAGGAATTCGTTTTTAGCACCCCATTACATTCTCCTGCAACAAAATGGTCAGTTCCCTGCTGGACTTGGCAGCCCTCAGTCCCAGTAATGGTGAGAAAGGCTCTGTACATGTTGACTCAAGCTGGTTGATACTTGTCTCCATACAAACACAAAACCCTACACGTCCTTGTTTGGATTAGAGAGTTCAGTGTCCTGAACCGAGAGTGATGTTCCACGTGTCTCCCACAGCACACACTGCAGGTGTGAAACAGAAAACAAAACGATGCTCTGTCTTCACGCAAATCCAAATGGCCACACTTTTCCAACTTTCAGTCAAAACTAAAGAAACACTGACAAAGCCTACTGTTTTGGTTTTTGTGTAGGCATGGGATAAGCATTTGTCAGGTACTGCCATAAAGGTACTACCTGGCCACAAGATGGCAACAGCTGGAAAATGGTGTGATTACCTGGGCATATGATAGCCTGGCAAATGCCTAACAGCTGTATGTAGGCTAAAACTGTTGGCTTTGTTAATTCTTGTTTTTAACATTACTTCAGTGTATGGAACAGATATAAATCAAGTGGCTGAAGGCACACTTGATTAAGACATTTTTAGTAAACAGGTACCACATTTACAACTCTCAGCAGACTGCTTATAAATAACACTGGCCTTATAAATAACACTGGCCGGCCAACATTTAATGTTACTGCTTGATAGAATTAATGAAGGACTGAATGACTAAATTAATGAATGAATACTCTATTGGATTTGGAGCTTGGATTTCTCCATGAACAAATATAAAAATTGAAAACCAAAAACATCAAGCATTAAAACAAGTACAAATACAACACAGTGCCATTACAGATTAAAAGACAAAAACAACCAACTCATCCTCCACAAACCAAACCCAACCTTCCACCCTTCAACCAAAAAATAAAATGGCTACATTAGCAGCATTTGCAGGTTTTCCATTCGCCGGGTCAGAGCCAGTCTCACATAATTACACAATGTATAGATAAAATCCATATCTATGCAATTCAGGAGGAAGTACAAAGCCCCCTTGCAATCCTGAGTAATGTTTTTAATTAAAAAGGGCCTTAATAGAAACCTCTGCAAATCCAAGTACCCTTTACAGATCAACAGAAAATGGCACAGATCCTCATTTGCTGTAAACCCACAAGGGCATAATTTTACCTGCTCGGCCTTTACCCGATTAGTACGAGTCTTCAGGGGGAGCATATCTAGGCAAATCATCAAAATCAGACACTGACAAATGGGCAATGGAATTGTACTCAACCCCAGCCCCCCCCCACCCACCCTCAGTACTACATCTCAAAGAGGAGAACAAGCTCAAAGAACCCAGGGATGCTCAAAGAACCCAGGGAATAAGCTCCTTTGTGATCCTCCGTCTGGTCCTCACTAAGTTGCCTACTTGTGAGTGAGGATGTTAAGGCCGACAAACTTGCACGTTTCAACATATCCACTGATTCAACCCCACATTTCCTCAATAACTTAAAACCTTCATAAAACCACCAGAACGTCGGGCATGGTGTAGATTTGACCGATTCCTCAAGAATATGTATCATGTTTGTATTCTTAGGTTCAGCCTGAATTATTTTCAGAAAAAAGGATCCAAACCTGCTTTTGGCCCGTGTTACAAAGTTGAGCATCCCCAATTCTAAACGATGAGCGCCATTGGGCGTTCCCTGTGGAAGGCCAGTCAACCTCTTCAAAGTTCCTTCTTGAATGACCTTTAGCTTATTGCACTTTGAATGCTCCCATAATTCACTGCCGTACAATAACACACTCCCCACCTTGCTCTTGTGCACCTCTAAACACTTATCGAGCATATGTCCGCCAAACTTGTGGTAGAATCCTATTAAGCCTTCCAGCCTAATCCTTGCCTTCATCTAACCAACTCCAGATGTTTCACCCACTTCTCACTACTTTCAAAAACTAAACCCAAATAGCAGAATGAATCCGCCACCTCAATTCTTTCACCATTAAGAGACTATGAGTAGTTAACTTTCTTCTACCTTTACCAACACCCATCAGTTTCTTTTTGTATATCCTCACTTACCGCGCTCACTCCCAGAAAAAATAATAATAATGAACCAATTTATTTAAAAACCACCAAATGGCTGTGTTTATTAGAGAAAGACCACACTCTGGCGGTTATTGTTGTTTGTTGAGTTTTAAAGTAAACAAAGTTGTGTGTACTCTCAGTTTGGCTTAGCCTGGCTGATTGCCAGATATTGAATATAACTAAAAGGCACAGTTTTTCATGGCATGGCAGATTTTCCAACTCAGTTTAACATAACTTAACATGTTGCCCAATGTAATATAGCATACTCAGTTACCAACATAACATAGCAATTGGCCTGTAGCATACTGTGTTGCCAGTGTATCATAATATAGAAATTTGCCGACACGTGTTTCAACCCTCCAGGGTCGTCATCAGGGCATCAAAAGAGTTCCTATAACACTTTAAACAAAAATTGGCATTGTCATATGTTCAATTTTTCAGTAATGTGAAATAACACAATTTAAATGAATCCATAAATATACCGGAGGAAGAATGGATGGGAGAAAAAAAGAGAGGGGAGGGATGAGAGAGGGAAGCTTTTGTTTAGTGCATGTTGTCTCAAGACAAAAGAAATTCACAAAAACTCCAAAGCTCATGCTGTGATCTATTTGCCTGGCACCTCTTGGTGATTCGAGCACTCCCAGTTGTATATTGAGACTACTGTGGTCATTCACTGCATTATAAACATAGCGACATAATTATGAGTTCTGTGCATGTTAATCCGCTTCGTGACCAACAAGGGAATGATTTCATGACCAATAAGGGGAATGTTTACAAAGTCAGAAATCCGTACTTTCACCCAAAACTCAGTGCGCTTTAGACTAAGTGAACTTGAAAAGTCAGGAGAAAGTACCTGTGTGGGTCAGATCAGAAGTCTAAATTAAGCCGTGGCCATTTTTGTAACTCATTAGGCATGAGTAAGCATTAGCTCTTAGATCGGTAGAAATCCTCCACTTCTGAAATTTGAGGAACGAGTAGGAAACATTACTTGAAGTTGCTTACTGTTGTATAACTACTGGTTTTCGAGGGTTTTCAAAACTAGAGTTGAAACGTTATGTTTTTAATAGCTTCAAAGCAGCAAAAAGCTGTGGCTTACCCGCCGATTTGTGGCACTTATTTAGCATAGTGAATGTTGAAGGGTAAAGATTTCAATTAACAAAAAAGTCTTTGTTGTCTGTAGTTGTGCAGGTATAGAGACATCTGCAATGATAAATAATAGTACGGGTAGACTGTGAGAAAAACAGCTCTTTCTCACAGAATCAAAAACGAAAGTAGGAAGGCAGCCAAGTTCTATCTATATCGTAATTCATATTCAATTACTCATCTATTTAAAAACGAAATCTGAGTGTTTGATGAATTACAAGCTGTACTTACCAAATAGTTCACATCATTGCAAGCAACAAATGTATCTCTGCTTTGGGTGCAGAAAAAAAAGTGGTTCTGCCGTTGTCCCCTGCTGCCCGATAGCTATAACGAGAGAGGGTAATTGCTGGTCATGTGATTGGAGTCACGTGACAGGTGCTGGTTTCATGGCAACTGTTGCGCGGTCTCCAGGCGCCGGTTGCGTAGCAACTTTCCTGGATTCAAACAACCAATGTTTTTAATCATATGTGGTGATATTATTTATCAGAAAGTATTAGGTTGGAATTCCTTATGTGTGAATCTTACATTACAGCTAGTTTATACCAATGAGTGTTATCACAAAGATACGTGAAATAAGTGTGCGCAGGTTATTGTATGTAACGATTTGAACAACTATGTGTCCGAGACAAGGTTGACATATGGAGGATGTCAGCAGCGAGGATCAGCGATCACAAAGATGAGAAAATAATAAAATCATATAGACATAAGTTGAAGAAATATGTCCATTCTGGGTCTGGGTGAAAGTGCGAAACTATGCGATCTCATGGGGTATAGTTTGGCCAAATTGCAGGAATAATATTAATTTAATATGTCCTTGGAAGCATACACCTTGCATAATGGAATTCGGCTTTGCAAAAACATCCATAACAGTGCTTACTCATAAAAACAATTAGAAGTCAGTTATGGCATTTGTGAAGAAATGAGCATTTGCTGGCTGAGTGTAATAATCTATAAGAATACATTGAGCTCATGTTCCTGATTAAGTCCAAGTTTTAAACAACGCAATTTGCATATCATACGTGCCTCTTGCCATCGCAATGTAAGTTGTCTGTCACCACCTCTTGTATGTTGTTTAATTTGTTGCAATCTGATGAATCTGATGTCTTTCCGATGATCTAATTGGTGATAAGTTTTCCAGTGCAAAGCAAACAGCAGTTTTGGGTCCTTATTATTAAGGTTTGCAAAGTGTTCATGGATCCTGACTCGCAACTCGTGGATGCTACTGCCAATATATATTTTCTTGCATACCCATTCGATGCCATAAATTATAAATTTGGAGCAACAGTTTATAAAGTCTATGATCTTAACTTGTATTCCTCCGTGACACGTAAACACTTTCATTGGTGATAGTGCGAATTGACAAAAATTGCATGTTCCACATTTGTGGAAACCAACTGGTTTGGTGGTTGAAGATAACCAATTTTGCTATCTAATGGGGTCAGAACAGAAAAGAGGGACTCAATGGGTTTCTCAAAGTTGGTGCCTTCGTGAAGATGATATTAGGTTCCTCAGAAATATATTGCACTAGATCCTAATCTAAAAGTAAAATATGCCAATGCTTTTGCAAAATATGTAACAAAAACTTGCAATCTTGAGAATATTTAGTGATGAGATTGACATGTGACGGAAAGTCACTATTTTGTGTAGGTTTATCTGTATGGATAAGCAAATTGGTACGGTCGACTTGTTCTATGGCTTTAGCAGCCTTGTTTACTATGTGCCTTTAATACCCTCTTTCTTTAAGTCTGGCTCCAATCGACTCACATTCTTGCATGAATATATCATTTTGGCTACAATTCCTTCAGGATCTCAGAAATTCTCCTCTTGGAATATCATTGATGACACGCTGTCTGTGACTGCTAGCCGCGTGTAATATTGAATTTACTGCAGTTTCTTTCCGATAGGTGTGAGCCTAAATGCAATTAGATACAATATCGATTTGTAAATCTAGAAAAACAATTTGCGTAGTATCTATATGTCCTGTGAATCTAATACCAAAATTATTTTGATTCAAGTGTGGCATAAATGAGTCAACATTTTTCCGATTTCCAGACCAAATTACAAAAACATCATCATTATATCTTTTCCAAGTTGTGATATAGCGATGAAAGGTGTTGTTTTGAAAAATGTATTGATCTTCAAAATAAGCCATGAAGAGGTTGGCTAAGGATGGGGCATATTTGGCCCCCATAGCAATGCCTTTGGTTTGTGAATAATAGTTCCCATTGAAAATAAACTGGTTGTGTTGTAAAGTAAATTCCAAGAAGCTTTTTAGCATTTGCACATGCTTGGAGTGCGAAGCCGAAAAAGTCCTAAAAGTAAAATCAAGTAGTACTTCCCAATTAATAAATTTAAAATTAAACAGTGGTCAATAGTTGAGAAACCAATCTTGAAACCTGATTAGGACATTGCAAGTGCTCACCCACTCATCGACTCTACTTTTCACACATTTATTAAACATTTTACTAGAAATGTCTAACAAAGTGATGGGTCAGTAGCAATGGGGTTCATGAGTAGAGCCCGTCTTAAAATTGGAATGATTATGGCCTTTTGCCAATGGAGTGGTATGACGCCGGGAACTGGAGATTACATTAAAAGGTTTTACCGAAATGTTTGCCCACCAATCAGGGCTCCACTTTGGATAGTCCGACCGCATACTGTGCAGGCCAGCTGCCTTCCCTGCTGCAAAAGCACTTGCTAATATCTCCTCCTTAGTGAAGAAATAATGCCACCTCTACCCACTGCCCTGGTGGCTGCCTCCACTGCACCCACATCAAACAGGATGCTAGAAAAATGGCTGACCCAACTGTCATCAGAAATGTATCCCAGTTTGTTTTCCGTCAGGGAATCAAAGCGCCTGGCTACTAAATTCCAAAAGAGCTTGCAGTCTTTAGATGTGACGGCTAATTGCAATTGGGCCCATTGCCTCAATGTATATTCCCGCCTATTCTGCATCAGCAATTTCTTGTAGTCAGTCTTGAGGGCATGTAACTGCCCAGCATTAAAGCCACCACCTTTGACTGCCTGGTAAATTTTCTCTTTCAGCTTCCTAAATTCCTGATCTTAACTGGACGCACCCCTGACTCCTGTCCTAACAGTCTGCCTGTGGCAATGTTGAAAGCTCTTACTTTTAGAGGTTATAGTCACTACTAAATCTTCGTACCAACTAATAACATTGGTGCCACCCTCTGGCAAATTATCAAAATCGGCCAGGAGTTCCTCAATTCTAACTGAGGACACAACAGAGTCCCACTGCCTGCTGCCGCCTGGTCTGGTGGATGACTGGGGTACTCACATACTAAAATGAGAGGGAAGTGGTCACTATCCATCCTGGTGCCCACCTCAAAGTTAACTATCTGGGTACATAAATAGCTGTCAACCAAGCAGTAGTCAATTATAGATATACTCTTTCCCCGTTGAAAGGTTTTCCTAGGCGGGCAGTCCCCAACACATCTCACATTTAGTTCCAGAAGGAGGAATTCTTTAATTAACTGAACCAACTCCTGTCCCTGCCATCACTTGATTTGTTTAATTGTTGCCTGGGAGGGATCCCACACTGGTTTTCTAGAAGGCGGGTTTCTACCTCATCGCAGACTGGCGGCCCCAGTTTGGTATTAAAATTCTCAACATTTATGATATGATAGTCTCTTGATACAGCAGCTCCCCCAGGGCTTTCTTCCAACAGACACCTCCAGACAGGAAGTTTCTTGGTGGCAGATTAACATTCACCACCAGCACACCCTTCGGAAACTCATTTGCTACCTCCACTCTTTCTGGGACCCAGTGTGGAGAGTTTCTAATTAATGTTAACCCCCTCCACCCCCACTCCTTCACCCTTTGCCCTGTCTTTTAGCATTGACAGCAAAGCTTACAAAATCTTTGAAAGAGGGGGACATCTCGGCCCAAGTCTCTTCCAAACAAATGATATCACAAACAGCAATATAATCAGCCCATTCCTTAACTAAGACTTTATCACTTAAACGCGCTACATTCCAGAAGATCAGTTTAAAAGTGCAAAACCCATTCTCCACAGTATCAACTACAGACAGCTCGTCATGCACGCTGATGGGCAGTTATAGAAAAGATCTTTAGCCCCCTGGGAGATTACCATAGAAGGCCCTGCCCGATTCACTGACTGCTCAACAACATCTGATGCAGTTCCAGAGGGGAGTTGTGGAAATCTGGGTTCACGTATAATGACTTCGACATCACTTCTTTATTATGTTTCCATGTATAACATCCAGTTTCTAGAGTCATATTAATCAGATGGTAGATTCCAATTCACATAGGCAAGCACCGGCATCCTCTCTCTCAGGCTTACATCTCCAACTGCCCTCTAGAGATTACCAGTCATACACAAACATTCCACCCAGTAACATTCCATTGTCAATCAAACTCACTCTCTCCAGATTGCACTAGGATGCAGGAGGAATACAGATCCTTACATATCTTCCTCCCTAAGGAATATTAAAAACACGACCAACTGGGCCTAACACACACACACACACCAACCTACAATTTTAATGCACATGCATCATATCCCCAACTGATACAGCAGTTGGGGATATGATGCAGTTGGGGATATGATGACAATCAGCTAAACAAAATCAACCTCCAAAACCAAGAGTGTCCTCACTGCCGTGGGACAAACTTAACAACAATGGCCCTTCCCCTTTCTGCTAAGTGAAGAAGGGACATCACCAACCACATGAAATACCATAACCAGACTATGCACACAATGAGGCACACACACCGCTCACCCATATCCAATCTCCAACAGTCCACAATGAAACAAACACTCATACTCCCTCACACCCTTTATTCACAACACCAAGGTGTGCCTAGACACACCACTCCCAACCGGGCTGAGTATCCGGTACTCGGGTAGCTACTTCAAAAAACTCAGTGACCCCACCACCCCTCATGTGCCCGTGTTTAAAGTACTCTTCACAGAACAACTGACCTTAGGAAGAACCACGTTCAACACACACACCACAAGCGTCACACCAACAGCATAAGATTCACACATCTTCACCTTATCATCACATTGCCACAAGGTTCCCAACCTAGAAACATAAACCAATCTTGCACCTAACAATCTACTTTACTAACTTTATCACGAACAAAAGTCCCACCTGTGGAGAAAACATTGATTTAGTCAATACATTTCATCAACAGTGTTTTCCCACCCTCCATACAAAGTGTCCAACCTGCGAAAAAACTATTAGCACAGCAGACCTATAATATTAACTTTGAGAAAAAAAACCATTTTCTAAAATCCTGGCCATTTTACACTGCAATTCCCAAGATTCCATTTGTGGGGATGAAAAGTGTTAAACAAACAGCAAAACTATGAAACTCATACACCTTGCACACCTAACAGAGGCTACGACATACCTTCTCACTCCGTTCATACCAACTCACTAAAAAATGTCAAAATCACTAATAAGCCTCACATGACATCTATTCTAAAACAACATTACTCGGAAGCAACAATGATAACCAAATGAAAAAAATAAATTGCTTCATTTGTGGTTCATCGTGGCAGTATTCTTCAACCCCCAAAAGTACCTCTGGGGACACGGCCCCTCTTCCCCACAATCTCTGTAACAATTCATAGATGATCGCGTGAACACTCAATTGCTGAAGTATCCAGGCGGATTGAATTCACGTTTCATAACTTCCAGCCTTGGCCCCACAGCACACACCTGTGCTATCAGCTGCCCTTCACTTTGCCATAGTTCTCCCTTGATATGATGACCATTGCACTGCATCACCTCTACTCAGCATTACACAATAAGTTCTACTCAGCACCTCCGATCAATCTGGTTGTGGCACCCAAATCCAATTCCACAGCTCTCACTCAAAGCTGATTGCTTTGACCTTGCTCCGTTTGCTCCGACCTCGCCCCGTTGACCACGTCCCTGATACAGGCATTGGCCGCACATGCTGTAAGACCGTCACATTATTATTATTTTTTCTTTTTTAATATTGTCAGCATTCCCCGGACTGACAGGCCACCACTCTTCACAACTGCTGCCGGATTTCCTGAACATTCTTTTCCTTGGCTCGCTGAAACAGGAAATGTTCCTGTAATGCCGTTGGACCACATCGTAGGGTCCTTTTCCCATTACTCTCTGGAAGCTCCTTTGGAAACACGCAAACGTTGGTTGGTAGAACATTTGCAGACCTACGTTCCATACAATCGCCGACTCCCTCACTACTCCAAGTGATGACACCACAACTGACAGGCAACCCAAGTAGTCAGAGCTCCTTGCCCCAACCGTAAGCGCAACCAAACAACGGGACTTCTTTAGAAGAAACAGTTCATCTCCTCCACTGCGCCGACCAGTGCAGCACCTGGACGAAAACACCCTTACTGGAGCTCCACTCACATGAGGTAAGACTCTCCATAATGCTGTGTTAGAGTTTTTGAGCCCCTTTCATACGCCGCCATGTCCGCCAGGACCCTCCAGAGCACAATCCACCAAATGTCATACTTGGCCCTAATAAAGACACTGTTCTCATAATGAGCATATGGCCCCTCAGCAGGAGCCGCTTCCAGCGCTGTAATGGCTCCACAGCCCACCAATTTCACTGGACCAATGTTGTGCCATGGGCTCCCAGCCCCACCTAGCGCCTTGCACTTGGTCTCCAAGCCCCTCCAAATGGTTTCTCAGTTTCTCCTGGGTGCAGCATAGGTTCTCAACTTCTTCTATTGCTGCTGCCCTGGGCTCCAAGCCCCCAGTTGCGTAGCATGTCTTCCCAGTACTCCTGGCGTAGCTCAGACCCTAGGCATCTTCACTTGCTACTGCCTTGGGCTCCAAGCCCTCCATGCCACAGCTTGGGTTACCAAGCCCCTTAAAACAGTCTCTGGGCCCTCAGCCCTGCCAAAGTCTCTTGACCTTCTCTGTGCTTGATCTGCCTAACTGTTCACAGGCAGCTGGTCCCTGGCCCTGGTGCAGCTCCTTACTTCCTGCGCTTGTGCCCTTTGCTCTGGGCCCTTCTGTGCCTACTGCATTAAGCGCTCGCCCTACCTGAGAGAGAGGGTCTTCCTTTGGTTGGGGGGCGGTGCTTGTCCCTTCTTCTGCGCTGTCCCCCCAGCACAGCTAGCATCCTTGTTGCCAATGTGGAAATCTGGGTTCAGGTATAATGACTCCGACATCATGGTGTGGATGAGCAACTTCTTTATTATGTTTCCATGTATAACATCCAGTTTCTAGAGTCATATTAATCAGATGGTAAATTCCAATTCACATAGGCAAGCACCGGCATCCTCTCTCTCAGGCTTACATCTCCAACTGCCCTCCAGAGAATACCAGTCATACACAAACATTCCACCCAGTAACATTCCATTGTCAATCAAACTCACTCTCTCCAGATTCCACTAGGATTCAGGAGGAATACAGATCCTTACAGGAGTACTGTATCATAGCCTATGGTAGGCTCCCACATCTCACCACTCCCCCCGCGCTCGACCTCAGGGACAATAGAGCCGAATCAAGCATCATGACAATGACAGGTTTTTGCCATTGAATCCAAGAAAATCTCGATGCCCATACTTGCCAAGCTCTCTTTGCCCTGAATAACACAGGCTCTAATGTACGGATTTTCCAACAAAAGCCAAAATGAAGCTATATCAGGCGGATTAGATAAATACGCTTGCAAATGCTTACAGTATAAGGGAGGTGACTCTGACAGATCTCCACCTAAAAAATTAAAATCTCTGCCCCCTTATCTATTAAGATCTCCGACTCCAATGTATAGGCACGCAATCATACGTTTACGTTTTAATCTATGGCTGACTCGAGAGGTTCTAACAAATCGATGCCTAATGTTTCTATGTGATAACATCTGTCGATTCTGTGCTGTAAAAGGTGTTTCTGAGACCCTGCAGCATTTTATAACCCAGTGCCCCAGCCTGATTTCTGAGACAGACAAACTTTGGCAAATATTTTTCAAACCTTAGTGAAAAAACATGCTGGACAATCATTCTCAGCTGTAATAAGCCGATGATACAGTATGCCACAGTAAACTTCTTATGGAGTCTGAACCTAACACCAGAATCTGAAAAATAATATCACCCGCAAGGGCGGTAAAAAGTATTGAGTGTTTGCCGAATTGTAAATAATTGTACTTTATTGACTTTATATGCATGTGAAGAAAATAGGTATTATTAAGTCATAAATTGTGAATATATATATTGGGAATGTACTGTGTATGTGTATATATGCATAGATGTGCAGTTTTGAACTGGAAATATGTAGATATTAGTTTAGTTTCCTTTTCATTTTAAGTTTATCATTCCCTTCTTTTATTGTTCTTTTTTTCAAGAATTGTATGATTGATTGTTATGTTACTAATATTATTTAATATGAATCTAATTCTCATGTACAAATTTATAATTGTAAGGTTGATTAAATTCAACTAATTCAATTAATAAAATACTTTTAAAAAAATGTACGGATTATTAAAGCCAATGCATAAGTTACATCCCCCACAGAACATACAGTCGGACAAAATCCATACAGTAGAGAAAATCTTAAAAAGAGATGTCTTCCACACCAAGTATTGATCTCAGGGAACTTACAAAATGCTCTCTTGTATGCGTGTTTATTGCCGTGTGTCAGGCATTTGAAGGTACAAATCAGAATCAATATTCACCAGTCTCCCAATGGGTCATCCTGGAGTGGACTATGTATTTAATTGAGGACTCGCCTAGCATCAGTGGCAACTGCTTCGGAACTGCCAATTGGGCTGGGATTGATGGCAATAATGAAAACGGCACCTCCAAGGTGCCAATGGCCGTGGCCAAACCCAAGGGACCGGGGGATGAAGCCAAATAGTACACCTCCTTGGACGGTGGTGCCTTATCAACACTCTGGGCTAGTGCCAGAGCCACCCGGTTGCTAGGGGCAACAGCCCCCATAAGCCCTGGGTCGCCCCAGGCCACAGCTGCCCCAGTCAGGATGGTTTCCCCGGTGTAAGTGAAATCTGTCCCCGGGAGAAGCACTTTTCTGAGTTCTCCTCTGCTCTTGCCTGGTTGAAAGATTTAATATATTTGTTCCTCGCAGGTTGACTGCCACTCTGACTGGTGTTGCAATCTGCAGAGGCTTCGGTGGGGGATCTGCCGATGGAATATCCCCCAATTCATGGGGAGCATGGGTAGCATATCACTAGATGGAAATGGGATCCGTGAGGTCGATTTTCCTATAATTCATAAGCAAATTTTGCATGAGGCCATTTCAGTGGATATCATTGCCGTGCGATCTTCAAGCAGATTTTCCAAGCTTCACAACCTCTTCAGGAGATGTTCCAGGCCAACATGCTGCTTTGAGTCTGACCTTCCAGCCCCAGAAACCTGTCAAACTCTGGTCAGGCCTCCTCTGTGCCTAGGGCGCTCCCAACCCGCTGAGCCTTGAAGATGCCCCTTCTAGATCTGCCGAGCTGCCCAAATGATGGTCAAGAATAACACCCGCAACTTCCATGATTGGCCAAAAAGCTCCCGGAGGGGACAAAGTCAGAGGTACACCTGCCAGGCTGGAATTTTGGAAAGCTTGAGAGTGCTGTCCGTTCTGGGCAACATGAATGGGCTGCCTCCTGAACTTTCCATACCCAGCACAACAATGGCCGACACACAGGCTTCAACTTCGTCCTGGTCTTCAGCCTCAAATAGGTCTGCCCCCGGTGTCCCCCATGATTCTTCCGAATCTTCCGATGGAGCGTCTTCTGAAGTGACTATGCCCATGATGCCCAGACATCTCTCGTCAGAGTCGATCAATCGAACGCTCCAAGGCTTCTAACAGTGATATGTCCGACTGGGAACTGTTCGCTGGATGGCAATCGTGCCTGCACATGTCACACCTTCGCGTGACTTCCCTGAATCAGCCCCTTTCTTCATCTCCAGTGCTCCTGAGCCCCCTCGGCCAAGGGAATCATTTTTTCGGGGTGCCTGTTATGTTCTTTGGAGGCAGGGTGGTACCCGTGATGTCAGAAAATACTGAAATAATGCCACAAGAACCCAGGTGGAAGAGATAGCTTGCACCCTGTAGTCACCTAATCAGTGAACTGATAAAGAGGGCTGTTCTGGGCTAGCTAGCTGATCTGAAATGCTCCAAGGTCTGTGACCCAGTCAATATATTGTATTGTATTGTTTATTTATATAGTGCCTGTACACATATAAGGAGGGTGGGAACAAGGGGAAAAAACAAACGCCGTTTAGAGCCCTTGAAATTCTGAGACGATAATAGCCTGTACAGGCAAAATAAGTGCTTAAATACAATTCACAAATTGAGAGACAGCAAATAGGCCTAACGCGATTCTGCAGTTTTACCAGTGCAATTAAGGGGGAAGACAAGGGCGAAAAGACAGGTGATCATCAGGCACGTTGCATTTGGGTCTTGCAAGTGCAAGGGTGTCACAGGGCGGGGGAGGTCCAAGTGCAACCGGTCGATGGAGACTGGGGTAAGTGCAAACGTAGGACCCGTCAAACCCCCACACAACACAGGCGGACCCTTAACTTCCTGGTGAACTTGTCTGGGGACGGCCTGGTGACCACAGGGCAGCCCACAGCCAGGCACGCAGCGGGGTGCGGATTGCACTCGCCGCCACTGCCAGGTTCAGGGATAATGCACTTCGCCACCTCAACTCGGAGCATTATCTGTTTTCTGTTATCTGTGTTGGCTTAGTCCCGATGTCGGCTTGTGCCACTTACAACACGTCCGGTCCCTGGAGTACCTTGGCAGACCAACACCAGCAGCATACTTGCCAACATTCTGTGACCAAAACGATGTAGGATTTTTCAAGTTTGAAAAATAATAATTCCCATAACAATGACATCACAGGAACATACAAAACATACGAACACCACAGCATGGAAAGATGTTGAAATGTTAAAAATGTATAATTCTGAATGCCAACACCAAATTGTCGGCAGATGCTGTGTGATGGTGTTACACTCTGCCACTTGCTTTCACTGCTGGTTTACCTAAGGGTTGTACTGGCAAGAGTGCAGGAGAGAGTAATGTAGCTGACAGGTCAGTGGATTGGTCTGAGCCCAATCAAACGAATCACCTACTAGCCCACTGTACAGACTAATTAATGCGTTACATGCTTTGTCCTGGGCTGGTCTCAAGCTGTCTGCCTTAGAATCGCATAAATTACTTGCCACTGTAAAAAGCAGTAGGATCTGTCACAGAAATCTGTAGGTGGTAGGGCTGCTTCAAAAGCAGTAGCCAACTGCCTAAATCTGTAGTGTTGGCAAGTATGCAGCAGCAGAACACCAATATACAGACTGCGCTGTCACTCGTTCGTGCTCGCTCCCAGCGGCCAGCAGCCAGGTACAGCTGATTAAATGAAAGGACCAAGAGGCGTCAGGCGGCGTCAAGCCGCACTGCTCACAGACGTCAACACAGAGCAGCCCTTAACTCTCAGCAGACTGCTTATAAATAACAGTGGCCTTATAAATAACACTGGCAGGCCAACGTTTGATATTAGTGCTTGTAGAACTAGCTCAAAGAGATCCCAGGAGGATGTGTTTTTGGCGGGGAGTGACAGGTAGTTGGTGGGAATGGACATGGGGATTAGCATTGCCATGGACAGTCCATGGGTGGATTATGAACCAAAGAACACCCACAAAGTGTGTCTTTCCTCGTGTCATCTCCCCCCTAATTGTACTGCTATGCCATCATTTCAGCTTAAGGGTAGTGCTTAAGGTGCTTTAGCCAAAACTAAAAAGGAGATAAACAGCTGTTGACACTTGGCTGTAAGGCTTTTTGGCAAACTGGTGTCCTGGCCACTTGGGAAACAGATGCTTCCCTTGCAAAGAAGGGGTATAACTTTAAAGAACAAGCGCATAGATCTGCACTCTGTGTGCCTAACATCCCTAAATGTGACCCCAGCCATCGGACACAGCCCTCTGCCCAACAGAGCCTCTCCTGTGTAGCCACCCAAGCAGCCTAGAGCCAGGCCTCTTTATGTGGAGCCGAGCCTCTAGGACTGTTAAGATGGATTTCTGAACTCTGACCTGGAGGGGCAGAGGTTCAGAAGGCCAGCCTAGTTTCTTGGAACAGGGTAACCTCTGGACAAGCCAGACCAATCAGGGTAGCGATGGCGGCGGTGAAGACTAAGTCTCAAGAGGGGTGAGGGTGACGGAAAGACCTCAATGAGCACACAAAGCAAGGACACTTACAAATTACTCCAGACAGGTGTTTTATTAAAAATATAGACACATTTATTACAAGGCCTTTGTAACATCGACCATAGCAAAGAATCACAATAATACTAAAGTACACCAACACATCACAATCAATACAAGATATATACAAGACTGAGGGGTCAAAGCAACTTTGGATTCTCTCCCTTCATGTTCATCAGTCACTTTAAGGGCTTATGGTAAGTTTGCACAGTGAAGTGGGTCCCATAGAGGTAGGGCCTCAGCTTCCGTAGGGCCCACACAACAGAGAAACATTATTTGTCTACTGTGGACCATCGGAGCTCTCTGTCCTTAAGCTGGCGACTAATGAAGCCAATTGGGTGTTCCCCACCCTTCTCATCTATTTGTGATAGTACAGCTCCTATCCCAGTGTCAGAGGCATCTGTCTGCACAATAAAAGGTCTTTGGTAATCAGGGGCCCTGAGGGGTCTAAAGAGTTAGGAGCACGTAATATGTAAACCACCTAGATGGGGAGGAAAACAGGCATTACAAGTAATCATTAGACCCAGTTTGACATCTGAAATACACCTAACTAGGAGGAAGTCCGAGCCCTACGAAGAGAGGAGCCTTATGCTCAAAAGTACCTGCACGCGCTGGTGTCAATGGACAAAAGAGGGCCTCTTCAAGGATATCAGGCAGCTCAGGAAGGTGAATGAAGCGATGCAGAACAAGTCCCACTACTCAAGCAAGGCCTCCACTTGTGGGCAGAGGCAGGGTGAGAGTGCGGGATAGAGTCGCTATTTCGCAACAGTGGTAGAAAAGAAACAGGCTCCTGCGCGAGGGGCCACCGGTTGGGGTATGGATTACTCACCGGTCCCCGACGCAGGCAGACCCCGACTTCTCCAGTTCAGTTCACGTTGCTGGCTGGTTCAGCTGCGATGATCAGGATGTCTTGACCACGGGTAGATTCTGCGTAGCAGGATGCAGGGTCGAGGGTGTCCCAAATGCAGTGGACGTGCACAGGTTGTTACCACAGCAGGGCAACACGGCAACCGCATTTACTCTGGTCTGGGCGCACTCGTCTCACTTCAGACCTGGGAATGCCAAGTATATGAAATTCGGTGTGTGGGTGCCGTGGACGCAGAGCAAGCAGTAAACCAAGTTTCGAGGGCTTCCCCGAAACGGCAGCAGTGACAGAGCAAAGCATCCTGTGTAAACTGGTCAGCCCACTGGTTGGCCCAGGGACATTTCCGAAGAGGCTTACTTGCAGGGTTTGATGAAGGTGCTGGGAATAGTTGATCCCACTATTCCAATGGGTCGAAGCGCCTTCGCAGACCTTCTAAGACGATCAGATGCAGAGGGGTCTCGCAGGACGACAGCAGTTCAGGGTGCCAAACCTTCAGCGGGTCACCAGCGGTTCCTCGACTCAGCTTCTTTTGCAGGATACTTGGCTCCTTATCCCTTGTTCGGTGTGAACTCAGGAGATTGACATGGTAGTTGTGTTTTCAGCCTCCTCTCATCCAAAGTTCCCTTCGCGCCAAAACGGAGAGGACCCAATGGGAGATCTGCTCACAAACACTCACACCATAAGTGGACCTATAACGGACCACGGTGGTCCCAGGCATTCAGGACACTCCAGACTCTCTGGCACCCAGGATGTGTATTGGGACCAGACATCCCAGCCCACATCCTGGAGGCACACACAAGGCATGCAGAAGCCCGCAAAAGCTTTGGGGTTTTGCGGGAAAGTTCATGACCAAATAAGGACTGCCCCTGGTCGGCTTGACCTGGGGGAAGGTGAAGGGGCAAGAGGGTCAGCGGATAGGACAAAGAACCTCGTGGCATGGCCATTTTGGAGCCAGGCCACTCATCTGTGCCAAACGCAGTAAGCGCGGATAACATGGCGAAAAAGGGTTCAAAACACAAGAGAAACGATAGCTGCCACCAGTCCCGTCCGTGACACACTTGCACAGTTCATAATAAGTCCAGCAAGAGTTTCTAGGGCCTTTGTAATGACTAGAGACCAAAGAGCGCAGTAATGTAAGTTACAGTGCACACTTGTTTCATGTTGCACAAAAGCTGCAACATGAGGAAAGGACTAAGGGAAACAAATTCTCCCAGTATTGACTGTTTTAAGGGCATGTCAGTTTCCCCATAAGAATTGAGCGAAAGCCCAGAGGAGTGCGGCGGAAGGCTGCGCTTCTCTGGCAAAGTCTAGATCAGGGTGTAAAACAACAGCAAAAAGTTTGGGGGTTGCCACATGGAGGGAAAATTACAAACAATTATGAAATCTTTCCTAACAAGGACCAGAAGAATGTCATAGCCTGTCCTTTGGTACCGCAGGTTAGGGTGACCTCCCTCAAAACCTGATGTCGTTGCCCTCCCTGAAGACCAGTCTGCCTAGGGAAAGGAAGGAGTGTGCCCAAAGACCGTGTTCTTCCTCCCTACCACTCATTATACCTCTAGGGTTCTATGAAAATGGATCTATCCAGGGAAAGAGCCAGTGAGTTGGGAAGACCTCGGAAAGGCCTATCCGTAGACAATGTTGGGTGAACAATGGAGATCTGAATGCCTAGGGCCACTCTGTCCACGTCCAATACTCAGCGTGCTCCCTAGGAGCCATACTCCACGGCCCGCCCCTGTTTCTTGAGATAGCCAATCAGATTTCTCTTCCAAACTCACAGTCACCTACTGCCCTGGCTGCCCTCTCACCCCTTCTTCCAAAGGCTCCCTTCCACTTCTCTTTCTCCTCTTCCCCTACAGCTCTTGGAAGCAGCCTGAAGGCGGCACTAAGCGCTGTACAACAAACCTCAATACATGTAAATGAAAGGTATTTAAAGCACTTTCGATGTGCAGAAACAGATAGGCACACATGGAAGCTACCAACACACGTTGCTGGTGTGTTTTATTGCTTATTTAAGTAGCATTTGCTTTACGGCCTCTGGGGTGACCTAAAGGAATGAGGTTGGCACTTTTCCAACGAAAATGATGCATGCATACACATCGCATTAATGTTGATGCCGTTACATTCCGGCTCAAAATCATTCGCAAGACAACTTATTGCCCCAGAACACTGCGTTGCAACACAGACACTAACACCCAGGTAACAGTGTTTGGGTCAGTCTGTCATTCTTCTTGGCCTATTCACTATTTTAATGTTATATTCGTCATGACCCTCTGCACTAGCATTCCTTTCATTTGTGATTGTGCTCATCTGCCCACCCAAAAGTAAAGCCGGTCCAATTTTCTGAATGAGCAGAATCATGTGCAAATTCTCACCATTGAAATGAATCAAATGTACCTTTTCTCAGACATATTAGTTTTAGATATCCTGGCAGCTGGACTTGATAGCATTTGGTGGGCCAATGCACTAAATTCTACACATATCGAAGGAATTCATCTCCAAAACAAATGTTCATTGAAACCCACCCACTTTTTGGCATCAGCGTTTCACAACAAAATCTCAGTAAAATGTCATCCTCTCCAGTTACTGCCTTTGTCAGCCAAGACAGTCATCCCTCAAAGATGCTCACCATTGATGGACACTTGTTCCAGTGTTTAGAGCGAATCTCTGTATTACAGTTGACATGCTTTGATCATGGGTGATTCCTCTGAAGGGTTTTTCATACACACACGCCAAACATCTCAAATGATATGACAACAAGGTATTAGCTGTATTATACAGACAGAGGCTCTTCTAACATACATGTTGGCATTACATCAATAATTCGAGCAAGTCCACCTGGGCATTTTGGCCCCTGAAGAGCCGATTGCCCTTCGAAAGTGACTTGATTTTTGCCTGCGATGCTGGTTTGATCATCACTGCGGGCGACAGTCCGGACTTTAGTGTAGCCCCGGATCTTCTCCAGACCTAGAAACGCCCCTGACCGCGGCACTGGGAACTGATGAAGAGTCCTGGCAGTGGACGGTGCCCCGCAGAGGAAGGCCCTTGGTCTGCTGAGGGGAGAATACAGTATTGTGAGGCCTAAGAACATTGCCGCAGTCAGCAGCTCCTGGGAAGACTCGCTGCCACCGGGAGCTCAGGGCGTTTGGTTTCCCATGAGCTGTGTGAGAAGGTCTGGAGGTGACCCGGGACCCCGGTGGCGCAGCTTGGGTTACGTGCGATCTCTGGTGCGTGCAATTCTTTCATTAGCTTTAAGGAACAACCAGCGCTTATGATAAATCTAAGAACTGTGTAATTTGAAATAATCCGATCTGAGCCTGAAACCAAACCACATAAGCCTCCATTGTGTTCCGCATCACATTAAAGCCATACTGTTATTTTGGGGCCAGATCCAGTGGCTTTTGCCGATCGGTCAATGTCCATAGAAGAATGAGGCGTTTTCAAGACCAAAAGTTGTATCTTTGAAAAAATCTCATAAAACATAATCACACTCATTTGGTTTCCCAAATTGCGCGATTGTCGAGCTCGAAAAATAAATTGGGTTTTAATGACTTCTGGTTGCTGTCTAGCTATGAACAGTGTGTACTGTGCAGGGCCCCAAAGACTTTGTAGGTCTGCCAACCGCATACCTCGAAGGAGCTCAAATGTATCACGAATGCACAATTCATTAGGTTAGAACTAATGCGCTTGGTGCACAATTAGAAGCATTCGTGAAATGAAAAATCCCTTCTTTCATTTTTAAAAACAGCTTCTGTTTGGATGTGGCTGACATTATATAGAATATATGCTAAGTACTGCTATCCCATGTTCCCTCCCTGCTGCCCTGTGGCTGCTTTGAAACAGAATGTATTTCCTGTATATAAGCGCCTAACAAGCAAACAATAAATAAATAAATAACTAAATAAATGGTTGACTGCCCCCAATTCAAGAAGGGCCACATACTGCTGCATCACAATAACCAATTTGTTAATGTATCACCAGTTTACCCCACAATTAGCTCCAGTGGTAAAGTAACTGCCAGTGGCAAACCATTCGATTAAGCAAACCCCACCCCAGAAATCAATGACTCAAAATATTTTGGAAATTTCTAGCGAAAAATAAAATCCGCTATGAGCTGTTATTAAAAATGGTTGACAGTTGCACTAATGTAAGTTGTGTATAATGTGTTGTCGAATATAATGTCACCCCTGTAATCACGAGGTGGCATTTTTATTGGCAGGGTTCGAAGTTACCCCGTAAGAATAACATTTGTAGTAGCTCTTGTTTTACCGCCATATCATCACCGGCGGTACATTTTTACTGCTTGCAGATCTCGTGAGGTTGCTGAAAATGCTACACAATAGGTCTTTTTACTGTGATATGTTAGCCACTGGCAGTCATTATAACTATTTAGAACGAGCGGTAATCTGGCAGCATAAAACAATTAGCATTCTTTATTGAGGCAGCGTCCTATGGGTAGAGGAAGATCATTTTTATTAATGCCGGTGGCATGGGCGTGCTGTTGCCCCTTTTGTGTTTAAAGCATCCTTTAATTAAGCAGTACACCTTGAGATGGGCAAGCATGACTGGTCAGGAAATGGCTTAGGACCTGAGTTACGTGGCCCTGACTCCATTACCTGACCAGTAATGCCAGCCCACCCAGGGGTTTATGACTAATAGAACTCCGCCTTGTTTTCTGGGGGGCTAATCGTTTTTTTTTGTAAGCTGAGAAATGGCGCTGTTTCTGTTCCTCAGCTTTAAAAAAAATGGCTGCCATGGGCATAGGCAAAAGGGAACTACCTACAGTCCCTCCACGCTTTACATGGTGGCCATTGCTGTCGAGGGGATGGGGTGGCACAGTGGTAGTTTTTGGAGCTGGCAAGGCCACAGGTAAATGGGGCATGGAGTGGTTGGGGGGTGGAAGTGGTGAGAAAGAGGGGTTAAGGGAGCAAATACTTACCCCCGGGAGGGAAGATGGCAGCCTCCCACTTCTCTGGAGGCTCAGAAATCTCCAGAAATAGCATGCGCTAAAGTCTGCCTTCCGAGCTCCCTGATTGGCTGGGAGCCTAATGACATCACCTGATGAGTGCTAATCTTTGATATAAAAAAGAGAACACACAGGGTTTGATTCACGGGGATGCTCAGCAATGCCACAGCTGAGGAAGTGCTAGATATAACTAAATGATTGTCTGAAGCTGTGTCTGCTGCCCCAGGTTATGTGGTGCTTATTCATACTACTGTTGCACACAAAACAAAAAGGTTAACAAAACCTAATGGATCCTGGAGCAGGATAAGTACCATAAGAATGATTGAGTGCTGCAACTGAGCCAATTTATAAAAACGTGAAAGGAGTGTTCTCTCCATCTATAGCATGGTCTTCCTCCTGGATGCAATGATGCAAACATGCAGGACATTACTACTACTGTGTGGTACTAATGCCTGCTAGAACATGACTCTAGGGAGGAAGCAGTAGTCACCACTGCATGCAGGATTTCACAGTGGTATCAGTGTATTGGTGGAAGAGATTGTGGTTTCAGATCAGACCTATGGGTAACCACTTACCCTTTAAGGGCCACCCTGAGGCACGTGGTTTTTAGATATGTAAATACACAATATAGGTAGTGGAACAGACTGGCTTCCCTCTGGGCACCTTTGTTAGAAGAGCCCCCTGTACGTGACCCTTCAAAGGCAAATACGTACATTATCTGTCATGGTGTGAGTGGATTGCCATTAATTCAGTTAGAAAAAGTGCCTGAAAAAGTGCCAGACCTTCATTCAGGAGGGCTGAGCGGGTATCCAATAAGGACCCAATAAATCAATAACTGGTTGATCCGGCCTTGCTTCAGACTGGTGCCCCATGGCTACGAGGGGCAGTGGGACCGAACTTCACCACCGCAGAATCGGCTCTATCTGTGCAGCGTCCCATTCCCTGGAAGGGCACAGTATCACCATTCACTGCAGGGGCCCAGACTTCATTTTTCAGCTCCCCATGTGAAGGGGGAGCATCGTCCATCCACTGCCACCTCCCACGCTGCAATGGTTTTCACAAGGCACTCCCTGCCAGGAAGGGGGAAGACACATTTGCAGACTTCCCCACCACAGGCAATGCCTCTGGCCTTCTGGAATTATTCAGCAACTCTGCCGTGAAACTGGTAGATACTCATGCCCCCTAAAATCCAGCCAGCATAAGACCAAACAATCCGCCCCACTCTACACCCCCGAGCTAGTCTCCAACAAATGCTCAATCAGAGCCCTAGTGAAACGGTGGTGCATAACTGGGGATACCTCACCAATGTTAAATCTCTCATCACAAACCGTAGGATCCTGATTACTGAGGCCAAACCTGCTTACTACCCCACCACCATTGTGGCAGCTCTAACAGGTGCAAAGCCCTCTTTGAAGTAGAAAAGCATTGTACCACACCCTCACCTGACCCCGAGCTACCAGCAACTCAGGAAAAATGCGACTGAATCAACATATTTTTTATTGAAAAAATAGACAGAACGCAAGAGACCATCAAATCAACCTCTCACAGCATTTACATCCCGTTCACCCCAGCACGCCCACTGCCCAGCTGGGCTGAATTCTCATCTCTCTCTCCGCCAGATCTCCTAAAAATGATTTCCTCCCTCAAACCTACTTCTTACTTTGGTGATATAGTCCCAGCCTCCATCATTAAACAATTGATAGGACTGGCGCTCAATGCGCTCCTCCGCATCATCAATTCCTCCCTCACAGAAGGGTCATTCCGGATATGCTCAATACTGGTCTCATGCAACCTCTTTTAAAAAAAAACAACCTGAGATCCAGATGAGCTTGCAAACTACAGGCCCACTACAAACCTCCTTTTATTGGCAAAATCTTGGAAACACTTCACAACTACTCACCAGAATCGATCAACTCCACCTCCAAAATGACTATGAGGCAGGGTTCCGCCCCAAGTATAGCATCAAGACAGCCACCATCCAGGTGGTGGATGATGCCCTCCAAACCATGGATAAGGGCGACTCATGCTTCCCTGTCCTCCTTGACCTTTCAGCTGCATTCAACACTCTCGACCACTGAATCATTCTCTCCCTCCCTGCTGAAAGGATGGGATTCTCTGACACTGTCCTGAATTGGTTCACTTCCTACCTCTCAGACAGACACCAGGCTGTCAAGATGAACTTGCTGTGTTCTAACCGACTCCAGGTCTCCTGCAGAGTCCCCCAATGCTCCATCCTCTCACCAATTCCTTTGAACCTTTACATGGAGCCTCTGGACACTGTGACGATTCACCAGGTCTCGTCACTTCTCCCCAGAGGGGTGCCATTTCCTATGAGGCTAGGGAGGTGAGGTTGCTATGCAATAGTCCCCCTACGGGTGGAAATATGTGGGAAGACCTCACAGGGAGGGACTCCTCTCCTGGGGACAAGGACATCCACCTGGGGAAAAGCCTCCCTAAAATCCTGTCACATAACCTCATACACTCACCCTTTTCTCCCTCCCTTGATAGTGGAACCATGTGTTAGTGTAAAGCCATGACTGTGAGAAATTTAAAACGTATTGGAACAAAGAAGAACATGAGAAGCATATGGAATAACCATATGCAAAACCAGCCAAATACTGTAACGAGGTGGCTCACTGGAGGCATGAAGAGTGCCAAAGAGACTTTCCAAGATGGTGTTGATGTTACACCAGAGCAGAGTCAACAGTACAAAGTAGAAAGCAAGAATGCACTCACAATCTCCCACTGCAAAGCCATGAGTATGCGAACAAGACTTGGGATGTTCAAACTTGTAATGCTGCAGCTGAACCAGACCTCTCTCTCCAGTAACGGGACAAGAAGAACAGGACATTGCTGGAGTTCCTGGGAGCCAGCAGGGAACCAACTCACTTTGTTGTGATGTGACTGCAGAAAAGTGGATCATTGGGTCCAGAATGACACCAAGACCACCAGCCTGCTGCAGAGTCATGCAGGAAACAAGAAGGAGGAGAGGAAGCCACTGCAACCCCATGAAGAACCAGAGCCATGTCCCCAAGGTACCGCAGGTAATGGGAATGGTGGGTAGACCGGTTGGGGTCCAAGAAGAGGCACAGCTCAAACAGAGTATATCGGGAGTCATCTGCATCTTTGCAGTGTTCAGCCCAATATAACTGCCCAAACAGAGTGCATAAGAGTTATCTCCATCCTTGCAGTAGACAATTAAATATCACTGCTCAAGCAGAGTACAGTGGGAGTCATCTCCCTCATTGCTGTGGTCAGCACAATATCCATGCTCAAGCAGAGTAAATCGGGAGTCCTCTCCCTCGTTGCAGTGGTCCGCCCAATACCACTGCTCAAGTAGAATGGAATGGGAGCTATCTCATCACAGTGATTCACCAAATACCTCTATTTTGTTCTCCCAAGGAACCGTTCTTTTGTGTTCCACACATTGTAAACCTTCCCGTCTTGAAACTGGTCCCCCGATATCATAAAATTGGGAATTACCCATATTTACACTGTCACTCTCTTCCTCTGCAATCAGAGTTTCTATATCCCACACACTTCCACCAATATTTTTCGCTATGTGATCGTTCTGAATGATGTAGGTATCCTGACTGACATAGTAGATTTTTTTCCCTTTGTGTGAGACAATGAAATTTGCCTTTTCCATTATTGATTCTTTTTTTCCTATATTAACAAAACATATAATTTTACAATTAATTATTTTTCATTATCGTTTCTTCGGTATTTGTAATATTTATTTCTTTTTTTCCATTAATAATTTTAATCTATAGTTCCTCACCTGTGTTTGATTATATTAGTCAGTGACATTTTAGTCTGTGTTGAATTTTCTGTCACCTCTAAAATGCAGTGTCAGTCTTTCTCTTGATAAATCAAATTGCGTCTGTTTTACAGTCTTTTCCTCATATGCTTATTGTTTTCTTCCTGTCAGTTAGTTCTCGCGTGTTTTCTTAACCAATGAAAATGACCTTCTGTTCACGTGTTCGCTGTTTCAGGAAGTGCATGTAACTCTCTATTTACATATTCTTATTCCCATTATCATTCCAATTTTCAATATTATTCATATTTATTGGATCACACGTTAATATTTCAAAATATTGTCTTCATTAGATACAGTCTGATTCTTTCTAACAGTTTGTATTTTCGTACAATTCATCTACGGTCTTTTCAGCTGCGAACGTTTCAGCTATGATTGTGTTACCCAAAATTAGTTACTCTTACTATAAGCCTAACGCAGCCAGGAGAAGAGAGTAATTCTCCTGGTGAAGGAAACATGAGCTTAACTTTAGGTAAAGACGTATAGATGATTTCTGACAGAGGATGTGGAGCATTTCATTTTGACAGCTCACTAAATTTTTCATACGTTGGGGCAGGACAAGCCCCTTAGAATTACAGAGAGATAGGATTTCTTGAGTTAGGCAATGAAAGTTTATAGCCCACAAAATGACCCCTCCTTGTCAGTTTCCTTCTCCTACACCCTAACAGCACTCTCATCAAACATCCCAATATAACCATCCACAAATGTGAGGACGAACTCAGTTGTACATGAAAGTAAATAGCTTGCAGGACATAATTTGTCTCTGTGATTACCTAGCCATCATTTAGAGCTGAATGTCGACTGCCTGCCACAAACTAAACCCATCCAAGACTGAATACGTCCTCATCGGTCCGCCTGCTAAAAAACAACAATGACTCAATGATATGTGCCTTGAAGGATTTGATCTGCAACTCTCAGACTCAGCAAAATCTATGGGCTTCACCATTGACAGCAGCCTGACCTTCCAGAAACACATGTTAAACAAGGCCTTAATAGCCTGGCTCAGAATCTCTATCCTTCAAAAATCAAACCTTTCAGCCTGCCGCAAGACATCCGAACAGTAGTGCATGCCCTGGTGGTGTCGCACTCCAGTGTGGAAAATGCTCTCCTGACAGTGCTCCAAGCTGTTCACTTGGTTCCCCCAAAAGCAGTCTACCACGCAGCAGAATGTCTTATTCCGGGAGCACAGAAATTTGACCGAATCACACCATCCTACGTGGTCACTCCAAGCCAGGATACTGTTCAAGATTGCATGTATCATCTACAAAGAAGTCATGAGCAGAACACCAGCGTACCTGGTGGCTAAGCTCCATCTATCTGGTGGTTTGCGTTGTTCGGGGAGCAAATTGACCCACCGGCTTGAATCACAACTTATCCGCAAAGAGAGAACCTGCAAACAATCCTTCTCTTGCCATGCACCCACCTTCTGGAACTCGATCCTGGTGCCTGCTCGGAATGCCCCCACAATTGTCAGATTTCACAAATCTCTCAAAACATGGCTCTTTCAACAACACCTGACCAAGGACTAATTCCATTGGATGCACATGCTGATGCACAGACCTCACAGTACTGCGCTATATGCCAGTCCAGATGCTGGCTACCCACACTCTGTACAGCGCTCCAATGCTCTCGAGGTAGGTCTGTGCTTTAAAGAATACAAAATTAAAATAAATTAAGGGAAGCACCGTCTTAGTGCTCCTGGGCCTGCCTGCATGGATGGGCTCCTCTTCAGTCATTGGATTGCTCTATCACCCGCGACTCAGGCTAAAGTTCTTGTGGAGCCCCCGGTTGCTATAAATGGTAACTTGTTGCTACTGGAATTTTTTGGCCCGGCATGAACTCCACATCTGGGCCACGCCCCTCTCCCCCTACTTTTGCTGATTGTGCCGGGACACCCCTGGAATACTCACGCTGGCGAGGGAGAAAAAATAAAGAGCCACCAGTGCTACCACCAGACTGCAGCTGACAGATGCAGCCTGGACGAGGACTCTGGGGACTCCCTCTAAGCTGCTGCTGTCCAGGAACAATGGAAAAAACGAACACAGGTGAAACCTTAACCCTATTTCTATCCAAGTGGACATTCAGGCAGCCTTGGCGCGGCTGCTTGCCAAGTAGGAACGCTTTGTAAATATTTCTTTCTATAAAGTGTACTTTATAAACACTGTAAATATTTTTAGGGATGCTTTCTAGCCTTTAATATGTAGTTCCTTAGTAATATGTGTTGTTAATCTACCCCCTTTATATACAAAACATCAAACTGTTGGTGTACTGGGGCTAATTGCATAAATGTCTATAACATCTGATCACAAAAGGAACCATACACCAGCATACCTTTGCCAGACTTCTCTTGTGTTGCATTGCACTTAATTTAACCTAGTGTTCCCTTTAATAGGGGTTTGTGGTATTCCTGCACCTATCACCTTTCCTGCCCCATCCTTTATCCCAGCAGGGCACACCCAGGGTGGTCACAGGACTCATGGCTAGCGAGTATGCTGGAGAAATATAAGGGGGTGGCTTATGGGTAAAAGCACCAGCCAGAAAGGTGTTTTACTGTGCCTGCCTACACCTGTCTCCCACCAAGCGCATGTAGAACTATTCCTCCGCTACATATGAAATAGCTTACTCTTAAAAATAGAGTTTGTACTTTGTGTTTCATGGGACTGCTATGCATAAAATGCACTGCAAATATATGCACCTCGCAATTACCCCATTTACTTCACCTTCCACCTTTAGTGGTACGTTTCATGCATATCGTTCTCAGTAGCATCTGTATTATCATCCTCTGAGGGTGGTAATGACATTTCCCATTGAATGGAACAACACATGACTCTGATGTGGCACATCTTATTGGGAAAGTACTGTAGGGCATCTCCTCTATTTTGGAGATACACAGGGGAGGACTGTCAACATTTGGTCTGCAGGGGAAGTTTACTTTTCTGGCCCATAGTGCAATGGTTCAAGCCCACAGTGCAGCAGCCCGAACATCCAGAACAAGTCAACTCAATGCCACCCCTCACCACAACACACATTCTCAAGTATATATAGTAGACATGATTTTCTTTTTATGCAGCATATTTTTCAGTTACGTTTGTGGTTTCTTAGAGACCCAGACCCCTGGAAATATCCCACTTACCAAACATAGTAAAATGATTTCACTTGGATAATATAATTGGTGAAATGGGAAAGATGGGATTTGAGCCCAGTTTTTATTGTGTTGCAGTTTGGAATTTAAAAGCAGGCCACATCCTCTTCTATTCCACCCCGTCTTTAGCTTAAGAACAATGTAAAGAGGTGGTGAAGCTAAAGAATTCATTGGTAGAGTAGCGCCATTGCTCAACAAGGTAATCTGGGTTTGCTCTCAGTGACAAAAACGGGCTGGCATAGCCATAGCAAAGGACCCATACCTATCTTCCTGCCTGCCCAGCCTGCAACGCTAAACCCATATCTGCACCCTCTGTACCCACCCCGCACAACATAAGATACTCACTAGTCAGCCTGACTCCTTGCCTGTCTGCTTAACATAACTTGTTAAAATTCAAATTATTTATGGAGTAACACTATAAAGTATAAACCCATGTGAGTGAGGTTTTTGTACACGGTACTTTCGGAGTGAGTGTAATGTCAGAGTGGTGATGTCAGGGTACTTCCTGAGTGAGTGTGATGCCAGAGTGGTGATGTCAGGTGACTCCAATGTGGAATGTTAGGGGTTGCTTGAGTATCCACATTCCAGGGTATCAGTTAGCTGCAGTGAGAGCTGAGGAAGGATAGCCTTGGCGGTGGTGGCAGTTACCATGTGTGCCAACTGGCTACTTAATATGTAACTTACCCAATAAAGTGGACTCACCTTGTATCCTGATGATCTGGTGTCCATCTTCCAACACACAACAGCTTTCTCTACAGATAGTTAAGGAAAACAAGGCACAGTGATGAAAAGTTATTTGCACAGGATGACATAGTGAATGAAGTGTGAAAGGTGGGGATTTGAGCCCTGTCTTCCTGGTTCCATAGCTTCCAATTCAGAAAGCAGGGGAGACTTAATTGTCTACTATTCCATCTTCAATATTAGAAACCAATCAAAATGCTGTATGCAAAGTTTCTATTCAAGAGTTAAGCAAGTATACCGTCCAATAAATATATTTTTCAAAGAACCAATGTATCTACAAGGGAGAAGCCTATTAATTGTCTGTATGCTGAGGCAAATACAGCTGAGAAACAGACTAATATCATCATTATAATGAAAACCTACTATAATTATAATCTCAATCTGTACAATTGTGTGTGCTTTCAAAGCACCAAGTAACAGGATAAAGCAACCTGAAAAATATTAGCACAGTAGTAACTGAAAAACATGTTCCTGAGGCAACAATGCATCACTTAGTCAGAAAAAAGAAAGGGGGTCAAGCCAGCCCCAAAATCGGGTGCAGTGGCATGCAGGCTAGAAATAGATCTTAGCAACAGCCAACCTGCTGACCTACCCTTCAAGATGTGTATCTCTATCTCATACACCCAATTTTCCTTATGCAGCACCCCCTGGTGACCTTCCCTTGCACCACATTCTCAATGCCCCCTGTTTCTTACAATTAACTTTCAGACCTCTGTACCCCTTTTGCTCCACCCTTTACCTTTTAACTCAATCCTTCCCTTACCTTGCTTGCACCTCCTTCCCTTGCCCACATTGCTCAGTCACTAATTCCTTGCCACTCACATCCTTTAATAGCCCATCACAAAAAGCCCATTCTTTTCCCTCACTGCCTTCAGTGCCCTGGTTTACAGTTAGATAGTAGGCCACCTTGATTTGCCAGTCAGGCTCTGACAGACATTACAAGAAGCCATGGTGGTAATTGTGACTATGGGGCCTGCACTTGGACAATGGAGGGCGAAAGACAGCAAGAGACGTGTTGTTTTGTGCTGTAAGTAGGTTTTTCCTGGAACGTCGGTTGCATATTTGAACTCACGGAAGCAGGGAGAACTGCAAGGGGAATACAGCTTGGACCTGGTGATGGAGAGGGAGCAAGAGTGGCCTATTATATTCATGTGTGTTTTCAAATAAGGTGGAGTGTGTGTGTTCCAGTTTCTGTGACTGTGGTAATGTGTTTGAGTGTATTTGTAACAGTGTAAAGTATAGGTGGAAGGATATATCTGTGCTCATGTGACTTTGTATCTATATATCTGATTCGGTTGTTGATTTGCATGTGTGTCTTTTGTTGGTCAGTGTGACAAATCCTTGGATGTTGACACTTTTCCCCTAGCGGGAAGCCCCTTCCCACGAGGCTAGGGAGGTGAGGCTGCTACCCGATGGTCCCCCTGGAGTGGTACTCAGTGGGGGGATCTCATGGGGAGGAATCTGACGTATGGGACTAGGGACGAATATCTGTGGAGAACGCAGTATACTTCACCTCAATCCCCCTCACCCAGCCCTCCATTACCTTGCCAACCCATGTGCACATGTCATGTAGAGAGTAACAACAGTATTGGGATGAGGAAGAACATAGTTGACCCAAGAGAGATCTATGGTAAAGGTACTGGGACTAAGAAGAGTCAGATTTAACTTATAGAGAGCTTTCAGGGAAGTACTAGGTTGAGGAGGAGGGGCAGAAGCCCAAAGAGCGATCCTCAAAACATTATGGAGCAGTCTAGTGTTTCAGGAGTCCTGATTGGCCAAGGCCAATACAAAATAGAAGAGGGAAAACCAAATAGAGAGAGAGAGACCCTCACAGGAGGACCCGCGAGTTGGTAGGAAATCCAGTAAGGAGCATCACCACAGTAGGAGGCTGTCCGGCGTGAGAGCTAGAGAGAGAGAGAGCAAGACCGGAGAGCAGGGAATGCCAGCAAGAGAGGGATGGTGGCTTTCTAGGACCTGACGTGTGTCGGTCCTATTTCCTAGAGATAAGGCAGTGGTACGGCCTCCAAGTGGAGGTGGACTGTGCAGTCCCTGAGACATACCAAAGTTGCAGGGATATAGAAGGAGAACGGGCGACAGTGTACAGGCTGCGAAAAGCAGGAGCAAGCAGGACGCCGGTTCCCATCACAAGAAGAGCCACTAAAGTACGGAGAAGCCAAACAGGATCACAGAAGGTACGTGCAGACTGGCAGGGAGAAGGGGAAGGTGGTGATGCTTGCAGAGAGTGCAAAAAAGGTTGCTACGCCTAAAAAAAGGTCAGGGAGGGTCTGGGACCATATTGATTATTACGAGTGTTACAGGAGACGACCTAGAGAAAGCCCAAGAAGTGTCGGGAAGCATGCCTAGAACAAAACGGAAATCAGAGGCAATCTTCCTTGTAACAGTACTTGGCGAGAAAGAGAGCCAAGCTGGTGGTAGCAAAAAGAAAGAGGAAATTCTGGGACCCACAAAGAATATAACTAACCTTAAGGCATGGGGAAGGGAGTCATTCCACCTGGCATTGCAAACTGCATCATAAAGCCGGAGAGAGGCCAGGGGAAGGGAGCCATTCCCTCTTGGCATTGCAAACTGCATCCTAAAAGCCTGAGAAAGCCCTGGTAAAGAGACTAATTCCCGAGCCTTTTGAGCTCTGGAGGAGGAACTACTACAGTGGAACCATCAGCCAAGAAATAGTAGGGGAAGGACGCCATACACGTGGTAGCGAAGCCTAGGAAGGCCCATGGAAGGGAGTCATTCCCTGGGCACTGTGATCATTTTGAAAACAAGATACCTGGAAAAGGGAGGCATTCACCAGGGACCCAATGGTCGAGTGAACTATGGCCGATAAGGGATGATGGGTGAGTTGGAACTTTGTTGTCCACCCTGGAAAGGAACTGAGACCTGGGGAAGGGAGACATTCTTCTAGACCAAGAAGATCCCTACTTCTTTAGTATCAGCTGCAAGTGTGAGGGACAGAGGTCGGCATTTTGACACATGATTGTGGCCTCTTTATTTACTTGGACATTCTTACAGCATCCTTGGTTGAGGAAGGCAAACCTCTCTTAAAGCTCAGGAGAGATAGGTTGTGTCAGTCTCCTCTTTCTGCACTCTTACATCAGATAAGAGAATAGTGTTCTGGACAAGGCAATGGAAAACAATCACAGACTTAGGGCGTCATTCAAAGGTGGATGGTAATAGTAAAATCGTCAGTATTTAGCCAATACAGTTGAGTTTACTGTGCAGCCAATTCAGGGTTTGATCAAATGCTATTGGTGGTATTCCATGGGAATAGCAGCTGTGGTATTGTAGGCAGACTTTTTGCAGAAAATCCACCTATTTTTACCTCCATCATGAAGGTTGGAGGTAAAAAATCTATACTAGCCCCAACAAATTTAAATCTTTATTTTTACTATACAGAATGGAAGGACAGGTGGTTTGCTTCAATAGATTGAACAAAGATTTTGCATAGGGCCATTTTAAGGAAGTAAAAAGGTGGGCATCTCTGATTGCCTCCTCGCACCACCTTATCAATATAATGCATAAAAGGGCCAGAATTTCACACTTTCGTGAATAAAGAAAACCAACAGTAGTGATATAAGCCACTACTGTACATAATCCATTTCTCCCTTCACACTGATGCTGAAAACAGCTGAAAACAATGTAACATTTTTCTTTACAGAATCCCCATCAGAGGTAGTATTTCTGAAATAGCACTGGGGGTATTCCAGAAATACCACCTCTGCTGGTGATAAACTTTGAGTAGGGTGGATTTTCAGAAATACCACTGGTGGAGCTGGTAACTTTCTTCAGCGGTATTAAAATATCCGCTCAATTCTGAATGACACCCTTATTATATCTTTCTATGTTTGTTTTTTAACTGTGTACAGAAGTAAGCACCACAAACAGACCAACAGCCATTTCTAAAACCACTATATAAGTAACATCCATGGGTGCCATTCAGGGTGCTATTAATCTCTTTTTGTATGAACACCCTGGTGACCAAGAAATTCACTAGCACATAGGGGAAGCATTCATACAGAATCAAACTGAGGACAAACGCAAATAAGATATGGACCATTGCCTCCTTGGCATGCGGGCGTTGTGATAAGCTGCTGTGTAACAGATCAATGATGTATGGGGAGCAGTGGTGCCAACGTTACCATCCAGGGTCCCAGAATCTGTTATTTAAATGCATACATTGCAACTGGGTGCTATGAACATGCCCATGCAGCCAAGCCACCTCTACAACATGGCTGAATTTAAGATAAATGCCTCTCTCCATTTACATAGAATCTGACCAGACTTTGCAGCACTCAGTTCCTTTGAGTCAGGCTAGATTCTGAAGGATTTTGTCTTTTCTAATTATGTTTTTTTTACATTTTGCAGCTCTGGCCCATGGGACAACAGCCCAGCCAGCCTGGGTGGCAATTGCCCCTCCCCCTCCTTTCCAGTCCACCCCTGGAGTTACCTGGGTTATAATCAGTACAGCCACGATAAATTCCGGAACAAGATATGTGCATTCTTGCATCTCCATTTCGTCAGTGTGACGAGACATTGCACAGTGGTTATGAGTCATGGCTTTTGATGAATATCTAGATGCCTCTGAAAAAATAAATTTGGAAAAATCAGTGAAGGGTCATGAATAGGAACACATCAGAGGAAGTATAGCATGAGATCGACTCACTGCAACTGTGCCACCTGGTCAGTCATGCATTCCCAGGCTGCAAGGTTACATTCATCACAGGATATCTGATAGGTGCACACTACGATCTAATTATCTATGTGGTGGACATGCCGGATGAGTGAACATCAACAGAGCATCCCCACATCATTAATTACATACATGTATCTGCTGCTTGGCATGCTAGAACAGGGACCTAGGAGCCAGGTCCGACATGATAGCTCGGTCTCTATGATTGCGGGCAGGCAGTTGTTGCACAGGGTCATAGGAAACCTTAGACAGACAGGGGTGAACATCAGACCGGTATCACAACCCATTTGAATGTTTCAGCTGTGCTGCATTTAATGATTGTGGAAAGTCTGCACAGGGCCCTGGGGGAGGAGGGTGGCTGCATGGGTGCATTACAGTGGAACTATCATGTTGGGGTCTTCTATGGCATAGCACCTCCCCTTGATTTAATTCATTGTGTGCTGGGTCCGCGGGAATGTGATGTAGTCCTCAAACGATCGCAGCATGGCCTATACAGCCTGCACCAATATATGGCGGCAGGAAGGTTGTAGTATGCCATGGGTTTCGGTGACTATACCTTTAAATTAGGCCATCGGTGGTGGTACAGCTGTTCAAATGGGATGTTGTGGTTCAGGGTCTTCCTAGATGAAATGCATGATGGAATTAATGGTCACCAGCCTGCAAGGCATCACAATCTGCTGCTCTCTTAAAGCCCAACCACTGATCACCTGCTTTTTCTTCTGTGCTGCTGTGCCTGTAAGGCATCACAATCTGCTGCTCTCTTAAAGCCCAACCACTGAGCACCTGCTTTTTCTTCTGTGCTGCTGTGCCTGCCTCTATGCTGCCTGCCTTGCGTCCTCTGCCGGTGGTGGCCTGCAGCAATCAATGAGATGATATTGGTGGAAAAACCTTAACAGGCTCAACAATCTTATTTGTTGCTCACTAATCAGCCCTCCTAACATATTGTAGGAGCAGTATAATTATATATAAACACACTCCAATCCTACTATAAGTGGGGAAAGTGCTAGAGGATGGGAGAAAAAAGCACTGTTTTACGGACAAAGATTTTGATCGCAGTTATAATCTCTGGATGCCATCTCAAAGCAATGAATAGACCTGCTCCATCAATATTGTTGGCTAGAATATTTTGTGTGCCATTGACTTCCTTTTGTAGACACCCTGCAACAATTTCTGTCTGATTTATGGCATTGCAAATATTATGTGTACCTTACTTTAATTAGTCCTTTGCCACATTGTCTGAAATATAGGAATACTTTGGGTGTAAAATCTGTAGGAATTATACACGGTATACCCACCAGCATCTTCTGCAAGTATTATCTTCTCCTTCTTTAGAGTCATTAGAATGTAAACACTAGGGAAATACATTCAGAAGTATGATTCCACATCTACACCCGCTGATATGAAGGTGATGGTATGCCGCTCCACATAAAAACAAAATAAATACAAATACATTTAAGTAGCTCTTATTATAATGTTTACTGTGACAGGTGGCCTTAAAAACACCCAGACTTTAAAGGATGGTTCAATGGTTTTCATTTTGTGTATCGTAAATGATTCAGTATTATGACTGTATTTAATGAAATGTGGCACACTCAAGACTGTCCCTCTCTCATCTCCTGTGGGCTTTCCACCTCTGTAGACCAGGTTTCCCTGTATCCCAGGATGTTCACTAGAGATCGGTCACAACTACTATCTACAATTCTACCTATGATGATGGCCTAAAGGTCTTAGCCTTTTTCTATCCTACTCTCTCTAGGTTTCTTCCAGGTGGTAACTATCCTACCAACTCCCCAGGATAATGTTTCAAGATGTTCTTTATGGTCTGGTACCTTTTCAAATGCCCAGTTCCTTTCATTGTGGGTTTTCACTCCCTTGCATTCCTATCCTTAATGTTTCATTCTCCTCAATCCCTCTCACCTCACTCTTCCTTGGTCCTCTCCCTCTCTCTATATGTCTGTCTCCCCCATGCTTCCCCCTCTCTACTCCCTCCTCCTGTCCCTCTAATTATCACAAAATCTCCTGACTCCTCCTCTCCTCTCTCCGCACCATCCTCAACTACAATCTCTTCTCTACTCTCCCCTCCGCTCTACTCTCTGCTTCCCTCTCTGTGCTCTTCTCTCGACTATCCTCAATTGTCCTCCGTTCCTTTCGACTCTCCACTCTACTCTCTCCACTTTATTCTCTCCTACGATATTCTTTCTGCTCTCCCCTACCTCCTCCATCTTCCTGTTCTCCTCCTTTGTACTTGCCACCCTTTCCCCTCCTCTTCTCCCACTTTCCTTCAACTCATCCACTAGTTCAGACACTTCCCTTTCTCTCACTCACTTATACTAATTATTTGCTTCCAACATGACTCACACATCTCTCTCTTACAGCCAACACCTCACCTGCACCAATCACCAACACAATGCTCTCAACGTTTTGCTCCGCCATTCTTCATCTTCCCGAGCTCTCGGGCCACATCCATTTCACCTGACTTCACCCGAACACTGCTGGCTCCTTCTGTCTCTCACGGTATTTTTATCCACCTGAATTCCTGTGTCTTTCTCTCCATCCCCATCCCATTGGTCTGTCTGTTACCCGCTCCTTGTTGCAACTCTCGTCTTTCTATTTCCACTGGGGTTGTGCCACAACAGTGGGAAACTTTAAACCCCCCGCTTAGCCCCATCCCCTTTCCAAGCGTAGCCTTCAGATCAGGCTTTTCAATGTAGGTTTCAACGGCTGTATTGCTGCTGCACAGAAGTGTTTTTTGTGGTTAGTACGAGTCCCTGGACTGGTGCTGGCATAATATGTTTGTGAAATTGGTGGTGTCACTCAGCAGAGTGCAGTATCTTTCATCTGCTGAATGGCATCCTTGGACAGGTGCTCTGAAATGAAACAAATTGAATTCTAGGCAGAATATGATATGGCAGGTACTGGGCGATTGACAGTGGTACCTTCCCCATGCATTAGGACACATATAACGGGGGCAGATACTGGGGCCTTCTGAACCTCTGCTTGCCACCACTGGGGTAGGATTGGCCATGGTGAAATCCCTGTCCCAGGTTGAGAAGGGTCTCTCTACCCCCTGACAGGGTCAAGTCGCTGACCTTGTCACATCACCCAGATTGTCAAATCAATTTCTTGTTTCTTTTTTTAATAGAAAGAAATTAACCTGAAGTTGATCATTCTGAACTGAAAGGATAAGTAGCCTATCTGGTTGGTGTTTTTTTCAAAATGTTTTAACTATATCTAGGAAACAATTGTAGGAGGCTGGGCTTGGCTCATGCTGAATCTACCAATCAAATGTGGCGAAATGGCCCATTGTAGCCAATATATGGTGTTAATGGACCTGTACATCATGACAGAATGACCATTGCCGCTGGTAGCTCTGCTAGCCTAGCTTCATCTCCTTGCCATTGGTTGGGCAGCCTCTGAGAATCTCAGAAATGGTGGTGCAGGAGGTACAGATTGTCCAGTGTTGGAGTGTGGCATGCATGGTATGGTGACAAGCACCAGGGTGTAAAGAGGAGGAGGAGGAGGATAGTGATGAATGATGTGCATAGTCTACAAAGCAGTGTTCGGGGTCCCTGCAACTAGCTTAGAAACAGGGACATTTCTTATCTTCAGCAAATTGTAAGGTGCCCTTCGCCCGATAGGATGCCCCCATCTCGAGAAGTTTCCCATTGCATATTATTTGTTTCCTCCTTGTCATGAATATGCATAAAGGTTGCCCCCAAGGTGTGAGGTGATACATGCAAATCTCAGTGCCCATGTAAAAAGGCCATGGCCAACATGTCAGATCATCTAATGTCTTGCAATGTAGGCACGGAATGCCATCTCCAAATTGGTGCCTGATGCACACTGTTCTAATGTGTTCTGCTCAAATATGCTTGCAGACACATTCACCAGAGCATTCGTACTGTAGAGGTTTGCACCACAGAAAATGAAAAGTAGCAACATCCTAAACTTAAGATTTAAACACACTGGTCTAATCCCAAAGATAGCATGCATATTGGTGCATTCTTTTAGTACTGTAGTGGCATGCATAATGCTGTGGGCCGCCTGCTACAGCAAATCCTTTCAACAACCTGAATTCATGCGCTTCAGGCCTCTGCATGCTCAATGTTCTTTTATTTGGTTGTGTTATATGTGTACTGCACTGTGCACGCAGTCAAAAGAAGTGTTTATTACCGCAAATGTCTTCTGGTTTTCAACACACAAAATTGCATTTTCTTTAGGAGAGCCAGTGGTTGTTGTGTAAGGTTGTCTGAGTACAACCAGGATCACAAATAAAATTAAAAAAAATAAAAAATAAAAAATCTATATCATCACATGGGGCAAAAGCGCACTCACTGAAGAATATTATCGAGGACCAAGTCAAGCAAGTAAGGTGTTCTCATTTTATGTCTGGCTTGACTGTGCATACTAATAATATAGATTATTGACTTCCTTCTGCATGAGTGTTATGAATGAACAGTGAGGTAGCCGTAATCACTGCCGTCATGACTTCAAATGGTTGAAATCCCCAACTGAATCATATACGATGTTCTAAGCAGGCCCTTTATTGCAAATGTCACGCTGTAGATAACTCAGGCTTTACTATAAATCAGCTTGCAAAGCATGTAAATGAAAAGGATGAACATGTACTGTACTTTATATTATATTTCCATATCGCCAATATCCCAAACAACTAGCTCTAGGGTACCAGGCAAAAGGATGGAGAAGTTGGCAACGGCAATGGGTGTGGGAGTGAGCTGAGGAGTTAAGGGTATGGAAAAAGAAAATGTAATTGATTGTTCTATGTAAATGATCAGTTATTGTATTTTTGTATGCCTTACAGTATCGGCTATGATCCAAAAAGTGATTAAAGAGAGAAGAGTGGTGCACAGAACAGCACAATGAAAGAGGTGAGGATTTCACAAACACAATGTTCAACAGCAAAACATCCAAAATGATTAAGCATTTCAACAGGATGGGGCTATAGAATCCAATTAACATCAGATGAAACATATAGTGAAAGTCCAGCTCTGTGGGCTATCACCAAACATGCCCAGGACTGACTGTCATCTTTGAAGGCATAATGGACACTGCATTAATTAAGGAGAACATTGTCTATCAGGTGCTGGTGCCACATGTCTCAATGTTTTATGCACAGGACACCCCAAAACATGAGAATTAGAATGGACAACAATCCAAAACATGAATCAGCTGTGGCATTCATACAGAGTCAGGGGCTGAATTGGGTGCAGATTCCACTGGATTCACCAGACCTAAAACCAACTCAATGCACCTGAATCATCTCCCCAAACTCAACAACAGAGATGCTGGATGACATGATAGTTTTTTGGCAAGCATATTTTCTATACACCTTTGCTCTAGAAAATGGATCATGTTAAAAAGGTTCTTCCAGTGGTGCTTGTGAGAAATGGGACTGAGGCGAACATGTGACCAGGGCCCTCTTGTCCTCCTTGGTTCCCTGTTTCTCTCACCATCAGTTCCATTCCACGTCTATGCTCCAACCTGGACCCTCATGCCCTTCTTGCCAAACTTACCATCAGTGCAGCGCTGAGTAGATCCTTTTACCTCAGGGGTCTAGCACCTTAAGCTCCCCAGATGTTTTGGACTAGAACTCTCATCAGACCTAGAAAGCATAGTCAATGGTGAGGGATCATGGGAGTCATGGCCCAGAACATCAGGAGAGCGAAAGGTTGCTGACCCCAGTTTTACCTGGATCCTCATGACGCCATCGTCTCCCTCACCTGGAACAGAGAATAACTGTATTGTGAGCATTCTAAACATTTTATTTACATTACATGATTTTCCACAAAAATAAAATAAGACAAATAAATACAACTCATTGAGAATCTGAGGAACATATTGTCAGCAGCAGTAATATTTGGGCGGTGTTGGCAGGGAGTGCTTGTATGGTCCATTAATTTGCACCAAACCCCTCTTCCAGTATGGGACTACACTCAATGTAAATATATATAGAATTGCACACTATTGTATTGTCAATATCCTGGGCGGGTGGAACACTGCTTCTCTACCTGCTGCATCAAATTAGTCCTAGCAGAACTGGGACACTACTGTGGGAGTGGAAGGGTGATAATTAAAAAATAGCATTTAAATACAACAACTGTGGGTGGTGTCTTATGGAAAAAATAGGGTTTAAACGTTGGCTTGTTAGGTTGTGTATAACTGGGAAAAGGGGAGAGAACACCGAGCACACCTATTTTAGTGATGTAATTTTAAACAATTAGGAGGGTATACAAATGATTTTGGTGTTAAGTGTTGTTGAAAATTCTAGGTGCGGGGAGAAGAACTCAGCCTTGGTATCTATCCTGGGGGAAAGTACAAAATAAAATTTAAAAAATAAATAAATGTGTCCCCTGCACAGTATTATATGGCCTAAGCCTTCAAGGTATTTGTATCAAACATTCTAACCTATGTTCTCTTAAGGAAGGGAAACAGAATAGATTGTAGTTTATTTCAGGAACATTGAAACATAGGTATTTCCATATATGTCATCTTACTTGTAGACATGTAGTTCAAGAAAGAAATGTACAATTTTGACAATTCAAGTACAGTATAAATATTATTTAATTTGCAAATGGCCCAACGCAATTCGAGTAGTTTTCACTCTTCATCAGGGGCAAAAATTAATTTCAATCAATTTATACAAAGAAAAATAATTTATGAAAGAGATATTAGTTCATATCGGTTGTGTTTTAAGGATACAAAATCTTAGACCCAAAACTGTTGTACCAAATACTTCCAATGCATGAAGAGAAATGATTCACCATGAGTACATTGTTTTATTAAAAGGCAGTTGGAGCCACATTGAAACACATTCCGAGATATTTTCCAACGTGCAATTAATGGCAATTATCTTATCTACTCAATACCATCTTTGCAAAAAATAAATCCTTTGAAAAAATGCATTAATCAGTCAAATTAAGCAGTAGTTACCATGTACAAAAAAATGGTATGTGGATACATAGATTCAAATAATGTAGTTCTAGCAGGTAAATGTAAACAGAATCCAGGTTCTAAGGGATGAACGTCTAACACAGGTCTGGCTGTGTAGCCCACAGAGATATCTTCTGAGTCTTCCCCAAATAAATCCAAAGATGAAGCCCAATCCGACTATCCACTGATTAAGGGAGAGTCTATCTTACCTAGGATTCTGTAGGAACTTAGTCTACTATCTCGTCACGATAACGGATAAGGATTCCAGTAATGTCCTATGGAGTGAAGGTTTGGGTGGTATGCTCGTGACGTCCAGTCCGCATTGTAGGGTAACCGTGTCTTCTATAGGGTCTAAATGATGTAAATAATATGATGGCAATTGACCCTTCTAAAGAGTATTTTTTTGTAATAGATAACAAAAGGTGGATGCATTTCTATAAGAGCAGGCGCAAAACTTCTATTGATTAAGCGATTTCGTCACGTTACGCAACATCAATCTGATCATCCTACCCCAGACTGATGCCCATGCTCAGACTGCTTTGATCCACTAGAGAACCAAGAAATCAATCAACTGAGAAGGTAGCATGGCATTGGAGGGCAGAGGAAGGCAAAATGGCAAAACACAAAGCCCTAAGCAAAGGAATTATTGTCAAGTCGAAGACATTAATGCCTCCCATAAAGGCCAGAGATATTCAAAAACTGATTGGCAACGTTGGGACTTCAGGGTGTGAACTTTTCAGTACAATCCAGACTCCTACCATATTGGGCAAGGCTCAAATTAGGCTTTGTTTCTAATATTAGTGTGGCTGCTGGATTTCAAGAGATGGAGGCCTCAGAGAGTGCACTGAAATATGAGTTGGTCAGATTCGGGCGCAGCCTCTGGCAGGAGATCCGGTCAGGATTGAGGGAACACCGTGAGTCAGGCACATTAAAGCAAGCTCAAGACTAGTTTTCTTTCCTTGTCAAAGGGAAAGGCCCTCGACTCTGAGGTGGTAAATTGTAAATCCCTTCTGTCGCTGGGCTGATCCTCCGATATGAAAATGTTTAAGTTGAGTTTAGGCCTGATTACTAAAATAAACTCACTAGCAGGCTGTCAGGTTTGATAAACCTGTCACTAAGATCAAAAGGACAACACCTTATCGTTTGCTCGGAAGGTTGTGGCAACCTTACTGGACTAAAAGGCATGGTCTCCGTTAGGTTTATTGCCACTATAAAAAGGCCACCATATAATCCTGAGAACCAGCATCACCCGGAACTGCATCCAGTTTGACTATTTACGTTCCCGACTCAAAGATATGATATAGTGCCTATACACAATGTGTTTCAAAGCGCTTCAAGGCAAGGGAGGGAACAAGGGAAAATACAATGACATTCTTACAGGCCATGAACAGTAAGGATGCGAAATTAACTATCGTACTCGGCCTGACGATATTTCAGATAGTGCGAGAGCTAAGACATAGATAAGGAAGGGAGGGGGAGAGTGGGACGGAAATGGAAACAGACAGGTGACTACCATACTAGGCCTGATGACATTTCTGGTAGAGCTGCAGAAAAACAAAAGATGAGGGAGAGGGGTCCAGAAAGTGAGGGGAGGAACAAAACAAGCAACTATCATACTAGGCCTGACGACATTGCAGATGGTGCTGGAGGGACAAGGGGGGCGGGGTGGAGACAGACGAGGCTGCAATCATATTAGGTCCAGGGACAATTCTGATAGAGTAAGTGCACAGAAGAAAGTAAGGGGAGGAGGGGAGGAGATAGGAAATGGGAGAAAGGGAGAAAGGGGGAAGAGGAGAGAACAGACAGTAAGCAGTCAAAAAGAGTGGAGAAGCAAGAGGGAGAGCAAATACAATTATAGAAGTCAGTAGTAACACATAATGTTGCAAGCCAGGTTACAAGATGTAGAGTGGAACAGCATGATTCAGGGCCATCATGAGTACAAGATGCAAAGGAAGTCCAGCATCTGAGTTGAGAAAGGGTGACGCATAAAAGTCAAATCCAGCATCGGCCACAAGACGGTGATGGTGAAACCAGAATGTATCAGGACAGACTCCTGCAGAAGTAGGCTGGAGGGGGGGAGGCAGAGGGGGATGCACTCGTCTTTCAAACCATGTGCCGACAAGACTTCATGGACACTGTTAGGATCAGAAAAACTGCACATCACCATTTTCACTCCAAGACGCTGCAAGTGAGGCGTAGAAACCTCAGCAACACTACCGGGAGATACAAAAAATGCTGCTTGACATTTCTTAGGTAATTAGCTATAGTGGTCACATTCAATGTACACCCACCAGTCTGCCCATCAAATCGATCTTGTTACAATCATGGATGGAATCTAACAAGAATCGATTGCGTTCCATGCTGGGAACTCCCAGCTCATTCCCCAAACACTTTAATAGAATAAACATCAGTGGAAAGTGCTAGTTCCCTCACCCCACCTCCTCGACATTCAGAAGAGGTTAAACAAAAAAATAAACGCTACAAGTCTTTGGCGGTCCCCCATTTACGAGAGCTAACTACCCATATCCGGTATTATTACTCACATACGGGGTAGTTAAGGTGGATAAAATCAAGTGTAAAACTTAAACCCATTCTTGTTTTCCCCTTGCTGCAGCTCTTTAGTCACTGAAAACCTGCCCACCTGAATTTCCAGCACGTGAAATTCATTGAATCATCAAGGTGAGGGGAGAAGGGGTTTGGTTGACTATGTCACAAAACCTCCTTCTTTCCTTTTACTTGCTGACTATCTTCATGGTTTCCGAAAGCCAGGTTAGTATCGAGACATTGCAAATTTGACAGATTGAAATAATGTACCACCTTCCCAGACCATGGAGACTGTCCTCAAGGAATTAGCGGAGTCTATGCTTATATTACTAGTCAAAGTCAATACATCTCGACAGGAAATTGCTATGCTGTTCCAGACCATCACCTCTTTACAAGCAAAAATTGTCAGTAAAAGTCCTGCTATCGGGACTCACTGGGGATTAGGGAGTGGAATTAATGCTCAACCAATCGGGTCAAAAACAGGTAATACTTCCTGTTCCGTACTGACCCCAGCAGCCCTACCGTCCTAGTGTAGGATCAAACATCCCCTCCCCACCTATGCCTAGCATATACAAGGGGGACCCTAAAGGTTTCAAACCCTTTTTTACGCAATGCAAAATCCATTTACTCAACATACCTGGGTTGTATGTCTATGACCAAGCCAAAGTCTTGTTTACCCTCCTTAACATTAGCTTGGGTTGCCCCGTATGTTGACATGGATGATCCTATATTAGGAAACTATAGGGAATTCTATAGGGCTTTCCAGGCTATTTTTGGTAGGCAGTATGCTGCCCAATCGCTTAGGATTTAATATATGGACATTCGCCTGGGGAACAAGGAATTATTAGCCAGCACCACCCTCTTCAGGAATCTAGCCTCATAAACCACCTGGCCTGATGACATACAACTTAACATCTTCCAAAGGGGACTAAGAGATGAACTCAAAGACGCCCTGAGCCAGGTAGTAAACCCACTAGTCACCATACATGAATGCACTGAGTTGGTGATACGACTGGACCAAAGATGGCAAGATCGAAAAGGAGAACGGCAATTCTTTATGAATGGCGGACAAACCCATATTCCCCAGACCGAGTGACTCAATCATCACCGTCAGGAGAACAAGAACAGATGCAATTAGGGAGCACCCGAGGACCAGTTACACCTGACGAAAGAGAAAGGAGGAGAAATGAGAGCCTATGTTTTTATTGTGGGAATCCTGGGCACTCAATGTGATCATGCGCAAAACGACCTATCATTAAATCGGGAAATTAATCCACTCATCTTTTGCACATGAGAAATTGCAGAGTGTACATACCAATTCCCCCATAGCACTATCATCAAACCAAGTCACAGAATTCCACTGGCATTTCATCATCCAGGTTAACCTAAGAGGATACACCCAAGAATGGGTAGATGTTCTAGCTATGAAAGACAGTGCTGCCACTGGTAACTTCATTGATGCTTTTCTTGCCAGTAGATTATGGATACCGCTGCTCCAGAAAATACTGATAGACCTATAATTTTGCTCAACGGATCTGATTTAGTGTCTAGACCCATCACACACCACACTAGTCCTCTAAGGGTGGTATACTGTCAGGTATGAAACAATACAGTTCGATGTCATATCCACTCCCCATTTTCAGGTGATATTAGGTATCACCTGGATTACCCTGCACAATACTATGATCGATTGGGCCTGTATAAAATGTATCTTGTCAGGCGAGCGATGCCCTAGTTCATGCCAAGTCCCCATAGGGACTCAGAGGCCACCATGTCTAGCGTCTATTCTTACATCAGATATCCCCCCAGAATATAAGGATTTTACAGACGTGTTTGACCCCACTGAAGCCAACCAACTCCCTCCTCACAGGCCATACGATTGCCAAATTAAGATCCTTCCCGGTGCCCAAATGCCACATGGGAGAACATATGCCCTTACTGAAAAGGAAAACATCGTCCTCAAACAATACTTTGATGATAATCTTGCTAAAGGGTTCATAGGTCAATCCTCTTCTCTGGCGGAAGCCCCATTTTTACTTCATCCCCAAAAAGGAAGAATCAGGACTTCGGCCTTGTATAGATTACAGGCAAAGGAATGGTATCACAATAAAGAAAAGATAGCCATTACCTTTAATCCAAGTCCTACTCGACCAGGCACGACACAGGAAAATCTATACTAAATTAGATTTATGAGGGGCCTACAATCTGGTAAGAATAAAGTACCTAGTTATGCCCTTCGGGTTGTGTAACGCCCCGCTGCTTTCCAATTATTTCTGAATTACAACTTCTGGGATATTTGCGATGTATACATAGTGATATTTCTAGATAATATTTTGATTTATTCATCCTCCTTGCAAGACCATGTTTCCCACGTCAGGGAAGTCCTCTACCAATTACAGAAACACCCTCTGTTTGCCAAGATCTCAAAATGTGTTTTGCACCAAGAGAAGGTTGCCTACCTCGGATATATCCTTTCTGCGGGCAAAATCAAAATGGATCCCAAGAAGATTGACGCTATCCTGAACTAGCCCGTACCAACCAGCATCCGACCTCTCGTGAGTATACTTTTTTTCCGGAGCGCATTCGGTGTATTCTATACTGGACATGTTTTTAACGGCCGGCAAGATGACAGAATCTTATAAGAAGAGGGAAATTGGCAGTATATTGTTGTCTGATCATGCGCATGTGACTCTGCAGCTACAGTTGAGATATGCCCTAAAGAGGCGTAATTCCTGGAGGTTGAATGTTGCCTTATTGCATAGAGATGACGTGGTGGATACGTTGCGGAGGGAGATATATTGTTTTGTGGCGAGTAATCATACGGGGGCAGTTCGTCCAAGTATGGTTTGGGAGGCTCTGAAGTGTACAATGAGAGGGCACTTGATTGCTGTTTCTAGTGGATTTAAGAGGCAGGTTGATGACAGGGAGGCATTGCTGGGGGGAAAGTTGAATGAACTATCCAAGAGAGTTATGGCGGGCCCGGTTGGGGCTGAAGTGATGGCAGAATTGAAAAAGACGAGAAGAGAGCTGAAGTCAATGATAGATGAACGTGCAGACCGATGTAACTTTTATCTTAAATGTGCTTACTACGAGAAGGGTAAGAAGTGTGATAGGTGGTTGGCTTATAGACTGAGGAAGAGGGATGCTGAAAGGAGGCAGATGTTACGGTTGAGGAAATTGAGAAGGCTATTAGTAAGTTAAATGTGGGGAAATCCCCCGGCCCTGATGGGTTTCCAGCTGAATTTTATCGATTGTTCCCTCTATCGGCACTTCGGGTCTTAAGAGACATGCATTTGGAGTTGTTTGATAATGGTCTCCTACCAGATTCTACTAGGCATGCTATGATTTCTGTTTTTCAGAAGAAAGGAAAGGATGATACTCTGCCCGCGAGTTACAGACATATTAGTCTTTTAAATGTTGATAACAAAGTTCTGGCAAAATTATTGGCAGTTCGGATTGAAAATCTGCTCACGACACTGATTCATGTTGACCAATCTGGATTTGTAAAAGGTAGGAAGACCTCTAGTAACATTAGGAAGGTATTGAATACTATTTCAAAAGCGGAGGGACGTCAGGGAGATTGTGCTATGTTATCGTTGGATGCTGAGAAAGCTTTCGACAGAATAAATTGGGATTTTCTTTTTTCGGTTTTGTCAAGGATGGGTTTCGGCAAGAAATTTGTTTCTTGGATTAGTCTGCTGTACGCTGCTCCCACGGCTGAGGTTAACACTAATGGTTTGCGATCTTGGAGGTTTGTGCTGGAGAGAGGAACTAGACAATGGTGCCCTTTGTCGCCGCTATTATTTGTGATTGCCATAGAACCATTAGCTGAGGCGATTAGGGAGGCGGATGAGGTGGTGGGACTTTCGAGTTGGGGTTTGAAACAAAAAATGTGGCTGTTTGCGGATGATATGCTGTTGGCTCTGGATGATCTGGAGAGGTCTGTCCCAGCGCTTACAGGGATTATGGCTGATTTTCAGCTGTGCTCAGGATTTAAGATTAATTGGACTAAATCGGAGGTTATGCCTTTGACACCTTTTGTGGACAAGAGATTTATGGTAGGCCTGGGATTTCGTTGGTGTCTTGATAAGATGCGGTACTTGGGGGTGTGGTTATCTCCCGTGGTTAGAGACTTGATCTCGGAGAATACGAAATCAGTATGCAGTGGGTTGAGGGTTGAGCTGGACAGATGGGGTTTAATAAATCTCTCACTGTGGGGCAAGGTGAACGCCCTGAAAATGATCTCAGCCCCAAGGATTAATTATGTTCTGGGTATGCTTCCTTTGGTGTTACCATCTTCATTTTGGAAGGATTTGGACAGGATGCTTCAAGAATTTTTGTGGGATAAGAAGCCTCCAAAATTAAAGTTGTGGAAATTACAACTGCTATTAAATGAGGATGGTTTAGGGGTTCCTAATTTCAGGGCCTACCACTTGGCCTTCATGTCTGATTTTTTGGTTCTGTTCGTGGATGAATTGCAGGATGTGTGGGTGGAGTCTGAGACTAGCTTTGTTGGACCATTGACTCCGCGGGCGGTCTTGACTTTGGTTTAAAAAAAGAAGTGTGGGAAAGATCCGCTGATTGAGAATTTGAGGAGCGCATGGAAAGGTATTTGTGAATGTTTGGGTGTGGACGCATTTAGAGAACCTGGTGCGCTGTTGTGGTTTAATCCTGCTATTCGGATCAATGGTAATGTGGTTTTTTGGGCGGATTGGTTTTTGGGTGGAGTGCGGTAGGTGGCTGATCTGTTTGAGAATGGTATTTGGATGTCTGCAAGGGAATTGCAGCAGCATTTTGACATAGAGAATTTTAAGATCTCAGATTATATGAAGCTGAAACGGGCAATTGGGGTTGTGGACTTTGACAGTAAAATTGATCTGTTTTGTTTACTAGGAAACCGATTGGGAGGGAAGGTGGCCTGGCCAGTCGAGTCTATAAAGAGAATGCATCGCACTACAATGGTAATGACTTGCTGAGAGAGGAGTGGGGTAGGAGAATTGGTTCGGATATTTCTGAGGATTTGTGGCACAGGATTTGTGAAAGTGCTAAATTATGTTCTTTGGGGCTCACGGAGAGGTCGAGACAGATAAAGATTCTTAATCGGGTTTTTTGGACACCGGAGAGAATGGTGAGTAGGGGGATGTCGGAGAGCTCGGATTGTTGGAGGTGTATTCATGTGGCAGGTACGTTGGAGCACATGCTGTGGGACTGCAGGTTGGTGAGGTTGTTCTGGGGTGAGGTTGGTCAGGTGTGCGATGTGGTGATTGAGGGTTTACCTGCTTTGGATTTCAAAATGGTGATATTGGGGGTGATGAGTCTCTGGAGGATCTTACTCAGAATCAGAAGAAGTGGTTGTTCCGAGGGGCAATGATCGGTAAGAAAATTGTTTTGCGGAACTGGAAGTCGTTATTGGCTCTGAATATTGAGACATGGTTGACTGAAATGCATGACTTGGCGGCTATGGAGAGGACACTTTACAGAAGAGAAGGGAAATTGGTTTTATTTGAGAAAATTTGGGGTAAATTTCTTCAGCTATACTAGACTTGATGTTGTACTTATGTAAATAGGGGCTGGGGGGAGGTGACTGGGGGATGTGGTGAATTAGGCTGGGGGCTTTGTGTGGTTATATGCTGCAATGTAATTAGTTGTTTTAATAAACATTTTTAAAAAATGTGTTTTGATGGTTTCAAGTACTTTAAATGTCTTATGGAGTGTATTGTAATGTATGTGATTTTATAGTTTTGTAAATAATGTTTAAAAAAATAAATAAATTAAAAAAAGAACTACAGAGGTTTCTAGGCTTTGCAAATTTTTATCATTGCTTCATGCCATGCTTATCAGAGATACCCAGACCATTGACCACATTGCTACAGAAAGGGAAAACATACAAATGGAATGATCATATGCAAGAGGCATTCGAATGCTTGAAGCTGAAGTTTACATCCGCTACGATTCTCAGGAATCCAGATCCTGACCACCTCAAAGTGATGGACATATCAAAAGGGTAAATTAAGTGATCAACCAGTACGTACGATGTTACGCTACTGCCTGTGATCAAGATTTGGTGACATTACTCCCCATGGCAGAATCCTGTATAATGATTCCTACCTTTCTTCCTTAGCGGAGTCACCATTTCATGTGTCCTATGGATATCAGCCGTTGTCTCTTCCGTTAATTAAGGCAGGTTGCTTGTACCTCTCTTTCTAGTGATATATACGGGTCAAGCCATTATTGGCAATAGGAAGACGGGGACTCAAGTAATAAGAAATTGAAATTCGACCTCCTTTGGAGGTTTTGACATAGGGACTCACCCAAAAGGGTAAGCCCCTAATATGAGAGAAGAACTAAACCACATGAAAACTTGTGAAACTGTACTTAATGGGTCCTTTTTCCCTATAGTTTGCAGAGACACCTCTGTCAACACATGTGAGACGGCTCCTTCCTTCTCCTATCTCTAATACACAGCTCTAAGGACTCAGGGATACGAGGAAACCAACACACAGGACACAAAACGGTGAGTGGACCACACCAGCGTTGTAGAACACTAGTGAAAACCTGTGTCGAGGGTACAGTCCTTCTAATAAGAAAAGAATTATGAGGAGAACCAACTGGAGCACTGGCACCTGATAAATTTAGGGTACAAGAAAAGCTCCAAGAATATAAACTGAGACAGAAGAACTGGTACTAAAGGAACTGGTCTAGATGCACAGATGTATTTCTACTGTAGGATGATGTTACAAGGCTTTAGGACAAGACTTCTGTTATTGAGCAACAGTTGTCTGAGAGCTGATCAGTGTGACTAGGTCATTGATATCCCTATTCTTTGTGTATTGCTCCCTTACAGGGGGAGACCCTTTTCCAGGTAAACTGACCAAAGGGTAACACAAACCCATGGATTAAGAATACATTTGCAACTCTAACAAGGACATTGCAAAATAATTGTTTTTAGTGGAAACCTATGGTTTTTAGGTTTTTACGTTTACTGTGATGTGATGCATGCCTTACTAACCCCTTACACAAGCCCCTGAAGAATTTCCGAGTACTAAACACAAGACACTATGATCGGGACGAAACATGTCGGGCACAATTTGTGGTTGCTGAATGGGATTATGAAAGTGAATGAAGAGTAGAGCGAATGGAACTTGAGATTGAGTGAGATGTGTTTAATAAGTATAGCCCAGTGTGAACATTAGCACAGCACAAGACACTTTAACGGACAAGTAATTGCATTAACACACTTATCTGTTGAAAGGGGAAATAGCTCATGCATATACAGCAGTGAATGTGTTTTTTTGATCTTCAATGTAGGAGACTGATTAGACACATTAATAAAACACCCAGTGGTGTTCTTAATATTTGTATGTACTTGAAAAATAAAATATGTATTTTTTTTATATAAATTGTTTTGAAGTAATGGTCTTTTTCAAACAACTTAAATAAATAAGGGTATCGGAAGAGAACTCTCCCATCCAAGGTAGCAATGACAACCACAAGCTTTGTGTTTCAAAGTATTAAGGGTTGATCCCTTGAACTCGAGGGTATGCTTTTGAGTTGTATATCCCTCCATCTCTCCTTTTTGTAAAAATGGGTTCTTCATTTATCCCAGCGGCACAAGAACACATCAATAACCTATAACAGGGTTTTGCAAAAGCACTATCTATATTAAAGAACGTACAAAACATGACCAAGTAGTACGCAGATAAGAAGAGGCATGCTTCTCCCTGTTTTGTAGGAGGTGATGAAATCTGGTTGGCTACAAGAAATATCCAAATGCCCGATTGTCATTGCAAGGTGAAACCTCGATTTATTGACCTGTTTAGGATCGAGAAGATCATCAATCCGGTGGCTATGAAATTAACTCTACCTCTACACTACCAAATTCATCCCGCTTGCCATGTATCCCTCCTGAAACCTGCAACACACTCCTTACGCTATGGAGACCAGTTTCTATCCCAGCTTCTGGCGGTGGAACCCCAAGATGAATACGAGGTCAAAAAGATTGTGGACTCCTGTTCTGGAGAGGGGCTATTCAGTACTTAGTTGATTGGGTAGGATATGGCCCAGAAGATAGAACCAGGGTTTCAGCAAAGAAAGTCTTTTCACTCAAAATAGTGAAGCAATTTCACCTCCTTCATCCTGGGAAGCCCCGTAGTAGAGAACCCAAACCCGTGATCCGATAGGGGGGCCAAGAGGGGGTCATACAGACAGGTTTGTTAAACCTGTCACTAAGATCAAAAGGAGATCACCTTATCTTTTGCCCGAAAGGTTATGGCAACCTTACTGGACTAAAAGGTATGGTCCCCATTAGGTTTATTGCCACTTTAAAATGGCCACCACATAATCCTGAGAACTGGCATCACCCGTAAACCGGGACTGCATCCAGTTTGTCTATTTACGTTCCAGACTCAAAGACGCACTCGTCTTTCAAACAATTTGCCGACAAGACTTCATGGAAGCCGTTAGGATCTGAAATCCTGCACATCAACATTTCCGCTTCAAGACGCTGCAAGCGAGGCGTAGTAACCTCAGCAACACTACCGGTCCGATACAACAAACGCTGCTTGACATTTATTAGGTAATTTCGCGCTCTGAAACACTTGTGTACGAGCGCGATAGAAATAAAATATCAATCAATCAATTAATTACCTATAGCAGTCACGTTCAATGTACACCCGTCAGTCTACCCATCAAATCGATCTTGTTACAATCATGGATGGACTCTAACAAGAATTTATCGTGTTCTATGCTGGGAACTCCTGACCCATTCCCCGAACATTTTCACAGAATAAACATCAGTAAAAAGTGATATTTCCCTCTCCCACCTCCTCGACATTCAGAAGAGGTTAACCGAAGACTGACGCTACAAGTCTTCGGCGGTCCCCCATTTACGAGAGCTAACCATCCTTATCAAGTATTATTACTCACATATCGGGTAGTAAAGGTGGATTAAATCAAGTGTAAAACTTAAACCTATTCTTGTTTTCCCCTTGCTGCAGCTCTTGAGTCACTGAAAACCTGCCCACCTGAATTTCCAGCACGTGAAATTCATTGAATCATCAAGGTGAGGGGAGAAGGGGTTTGGTTGACTATGTCACAAAACCTCCTTCTTTCCTTTTACTTGCTGACTATCTTCATGGTTTCGGAAAGCCAGGTTAGTATCCAGACTCCGCCAATTGGACACAGCCAGAAGGCTACTGATTTTAGCAAGTTTAAATCTATTGCCTCTGTATAAAAGTGGTGAGCCGAACTAAGGGTTCAGGCAAATGTGCCTGTAAGACAGGGTTAGGTGAGGATCTGGTTAATTTGCCCCTCATCTGCCCACACTATCAGGATCTACGGAAGGAACGGTTAAAAGCACATTTAAGGAGTACGCAGATTATAGTCATTAATGAAGCAATATCTATGGCCTCAACACGGAGGATACCTTTTTTTGTATGACTTTGCTGAATTTTTAAAAATACCTTTAGACATAAGACCGCATATTTTGCACAATGCGGGGAAATAAACCTATGTTTTACCTGCCCCAGAGTTTATCAAACTACCTGGTTTTCAAAATCTATGTTTGAAGTTGGAAGATTATACATTGGGTTTTATGATGTTGTATTGATCATGTTGTTCTAATTGTGTGTTTTTGTGTACTGTTAATGGAGGAATCCGAAATAAAATGTTGATTTATTGGCTATCAGAGTAATTATAGCATAGCAAACATTGCCAAACGTGTCAAGGCGGCAGGTAGCCTGTGCAACAATTCCACTGCATTGAGTAAAGAGGAGGGTGGGTCAGACTTCGTATGGGCACAGAATTTGAAAGTGGTCAAGGGTACCCAGAATGCTTTTGTAATTATTGAGTGCTTCAATCAGAAACCCTTTACATAGGTAAAACAAAAGCAAGTGGAGCAGTCTCTTGGCGCGGTGGTTCGCAATAATAAATAGTCAGTGTCAGTGGATAGTGTTAAGTCAGTTTCATAAGAGCATCAGAACGAATAAAGGCATTTGACGAATAGTTTCCAGACGACCTGCCCAGGTGCCTATAAAGAAACAGGGTTAGGAAAAGGTCATTAGAGAAGTAGAAATAACAGGGGAGAAATTAAAGATGAAAGTAGAAAACAGAGGAATGTAAAGCAGTCCAGTGGTGGAGAGTAGGGGTAGAAAAAAGCATAGCTTCTTGGTGGAACATAAAAAAGTAAGATTTTTCACAAAATGAAAGGTCAAAAGGCTGATTATTTACAATTTGGTGATTAATGAAAAATCAGCATTTTGACCAGGAACGCGCTCAATAAGTTCTTGATAGTAGAGGGAGCGAGATGCAGGCGCTAACATAGACTCGGTGACAGTAGAAGGAGCGAGATGCAGGGGCTAACATAGACTCAGTGACAGTAGAGGGAGTGAGATGCAAGTGCTAACATAGACTCAGTGACAGTAGAGGGAGCAAGATGCAAGCGCTAACATAGACTTGGTGACTGTAGAGAGAGTGAGATGCAGGCGCTAACATAGAGTCAGTGACAGTAGATGGAGCGAGATGCAGGGGCTAACATAGACTCGGTGACAGTAGAGGGAGCGAGATGCAGGCGCTAACATAGACTCAGTGACAGTAGAGGGAGTGAGATGCAAGTGCTAACATAGACTCAGTGACAGTAGAGGGAGCGAGATGCAAGCGCTAACATAGACTTGGTGACTGTAGAGAGAGCGAGATGCAGGCGCTAACATAAAGTCAGTGACAGTAGAGGGAGCGAGATGCAGGGGTTAACATAGACTCAGTGACAGTAGAGGGAGCGATATGCAAGTGCTAAAATAGCCTCGGGACAGTAGAGGGAGCGGGATGCAGGCACTAACATAGACTCAGTGACAGTAGAGGGAGTGAGATGCAGGCGCTAACATAGACTCAGTGACATTAGAGGGAGCGAGATGCAGGTGCTAACATGGACTCAGTGACAGTAGAGGGAGAGAGATGCAGGCGCTAACATAGACTCGGTGACAGTAGAGGGAGCGAGATGCAGGTGCTAACATAGACTCAGTGACATTAGAGGGAGTGAGATGCAAGTGCTAACATAGACTCAGTGACAGTAGAGGGAGGGAGATGCAGGCGCTGACATAGACTTAGTGACTGTAGAGAGAGCGAGATGCAGGTGCTAACGTAGTCTCAGTGACAGTAGAGGGAGCGATATGCAAGTGCTAACATAGACTTGGTGACCGTAGAGGGAGCGAGATGCAGGCGCTAACATAGACTCGGTGACAGTAGAGGGAGCGAGATGCAGGCGCTAACATAGACTGGGTTACAGTAGAGGGAGAGAGATGTAGGCGCTAACATAGACTCAGTGACAGTAGAAGGAGCGAGATGCCGGTGCTACATAGAGTCGGTGACAGTAGAGGGAGCGAGATGAAGGCGCTAACATAGACCCTGTGACAGTAGATGGAGTGAGATGCAGGCACTAACATAGACCCGGTGACAATAGCGGGAGCGGATTGCAGGCGCTAACATAGACTCGGTGACAGTAGAGGGAGCGAGATGCAGGCGCTAACATAGATTGGGTTACAGTAGAGGGAGAGAGATGCAGGCGCTAACATAGACTCTGTGACAGTAGAAGGAGCGAGATGCAGGCGCTACATAGAGTCGGTGACAGTAGAGGAAGCGAGATGCAGGCGCTAACAGACTCTGTGACAGTAGAGGGAGCAACGTGCAAGTGCTAACATAGACACTGTGACAGTAGAGGGAGCAAGATGCAGGCACTAACATAGACTCATTGACAGTAGATGGAGCAAGATGCAAGTGCTAACATAGACTTCGGTTATAGTAGAGAGAGCTAGCAAGAGGCACTAACAATGAGTCATTGACAGTAGAGGGAGCAAGATGCAGGCGCTAACATAGACTCAGTGACAGTAGAGGGAGCAAGATGCAGGCGCTAACGTAGACTCAGTGACAGTAGATGGAGTGAGATGCAGGCACTAACATAGACCCAGTGACAATAGAGGGAGTGAGATGCAGGCGCTAACATAGACTCGGTGACAGCAGAGGGAGCGAGATGCAGCCGCTAACATAGACTCGGTGACAGTAGAAGGAGCGAGATGCAGGCGCTAACATAGACTCGGTGACAGTAGAAGGAGCGAGATGCAGGGGCTAACATACACTCAGTGACAGTAGAGGGAGTGAGATGCAAGTGCTAACATAGACTCAGTGACAGTAGAGGGAGCGAGATGCAAGCGCTAACATAGACTTGGTGACTGTAGAGAGAGCGAGATGCAGGCGCTAACATAAAGTCAGTGACAGTAGAGGGAGCGAGATGCAGGGGTTAACATAGACTCAGTGACAGTAGAGGGAGCGATATGCAAGTGCTAAAATAGACTCGTGACAGTAGAGGGAGCGGGATGCAGGCACTAACATAGACTCAGTGACAGTAGAGGGAGTGAGATGCAGGCGCTAACATAGACTCAGTGACATTAGAGGGAGCGAGATGCAGGTGCTAACATGGACTCAGTGACAGTAGAGGGAGAGAGATGCAGGCGCTAAAATAGACTCGGTGACAGTAGAGGGAGCGAGATGCAGGTGCTAACATAGACTCAGTGACATTAGAGGGAGTGAGATGCAAGTGCTAACATAGACTTAGTGACAGTAGAGGGAGGGAGATGCAGGCGCTGACATAGACTTAGTGACTGTAGAGAGAGCGAGATGCAGGCGCTAACATAGAGTCAGTGACAGTAGAGGGAGCGAGATGCAGGGGCTAACGTAGACTCAGTGACAGTAGAGGGAGCGATATGCAAGTGCTAACATAGACTTGGTGACAGTAGAGGGAGCGAGATGCAGGCGCTAACATAGACTCGGTGACAGTAGAGGGAGCGAGATGCAGGCGCTAACATAGACTGGGTTACAGTAGAGGGAGAGAGATGTAGGCGCTAACATAGACTCAGTGACAGTAGAAGGAGCGAGATGCCGGTGCTACATGGAGTCGGTGATAGTAGAGGGAGCGAGATGAAGGCGCTAACATAGACCCTGTGACAGTAGATGGAGTGAGATGCAGGCACTAACATAGACCCGGTGACAATAGAGGGAGCGGATTGCAGGCGCTAACATAGACTCGGTGACAGTAGAGGGAGCGAGATGCAGGTGCTAACATAGATTGGGTTACAGTAGAGGGAGAGAGATGCAGGCGCTAACATAGACTCTGTGACAGTAGAAGGAGCGAGATGCAGGCGCTACATAGAGTCGGTGACAGTAGAGGAAGCGAGATGCAGGCGCTAACAGACTCTGTGACAGTAGAGGGAGCAACGTGCAAGTGCTAACATAGACACTGTGACAGTCGAGGGAGCAAGATGCAGGCACTAACATAGACTCATTGACAGTAGATGGAGCAAGATGCAAGTGCTAACATAGACTTCGGTTATAGTAGAGAGAGCTAGCTAGAGGCACTAACAATGAGTCATTGACAGTAGAGGGAGCAAGATGCAGGCGCTAACATAGACTCAGTGACAGTAGAGGGAGCAAGATGCAGGCGCTAACGTAGGCTCAGTGACAGTAGATGGAGTGAGATGCAGGCACTAACATAGACCCAGTGACAATAGAGGGAGTGAGATGCAGGCGCTAACATAGACTCAGTGAAATTAGAGGGAGCGAGATGCAGGTGCTAACATGGACTCAGTGACAGTAGAGGGAGAGAGATGCAGGCGCTAACATAGACTCGGTGACAGTAGAGGGAGGGAGATGCAGGCGCTGACATAGACTTAGTGACTGTAGAGAGAGCGAGATGCAGGCGCTAACATAGAGTCAGTGACAGTAGAGGGAGCGAGATGCAGGGGCTAACGTAGACTCAGTGACAGTAGAGGGAGCGATATGCAAGTGCTAACATAGACTTGGTGACAGTAGAGGGAGCGAGATGCAGGCGCTAACATAGACTCGGTGACAGTAGAGGGAGCGAGATGCAGGCGCTAACATAGACTCGGTTACAGTAGAGGGAGAGAGATGTAGGCGCTAACTTAGACTCAGTGACAGTAGAAGGAGCGAGATGCCGGTGCTACATAGAGTCGGTGACAGTAGAGGGAGCGAGATGAAGGCGCTAACATAGACCCTGTGACAGTAGATGGAGTGAGATGCAGGCACTAACATAGACCCGGTGACAATAGAGGGAGCGGATTGCAGGCGCTAACATAGACTCGGTGACAGTAGAGGGAGCGAGATGCAGGCGCTAACATAGATTGGGTGACAGTAGAGGGAGAGAGATGCAGGCGCTAACATAGACTCTGTGACAGTAGAAGGAGCGAGATGCAGGCGCTACATAGAGTCGGTGACAGTAGAGGAAGCGAGATGCAGGCGCTAACAGACTCTGTGACAGTAGAGGGAGCAACGTGCAAGTGCTAACATAGACACTGTGACAGTAGAGGGAGCAAGATGCAGGCACTAACATAGACTCATTGACAGTAGATGGAGCAAGATGCAAGTGCTAACATAGACTTCGGTTATAGTAGAGAGAGCTAGCTAGAGGCACTAAAAATGAGTCATTGACAGTAGAGGGAGCAAGATGCAGGCGCTAACATAGACTCAGTGACAGTAGAGGGAGCAAGATGCAGGCGCTAACGTAGACTCAGTGACAGTAGATGGAGTGAGATGCATGCACTAACATAGACCCAGTGACAATAGAGGGAGTGAGATGCAGGCGCTAACATAGACTCGGTGACAGCAGAGGGAGCGAGATGCAGGCGCTAACATAGACTCGGTGACAGTAGAAGGAGCGAGATGCAGGCGCTAACATAGACTCGGTGACAGTAGAAGGAGCGAGATGCAGGGGCTAACATAGACTCAGTGACAGTAGAGGGAGTGAGATGCAAGTGCTAACATAGACTCAGTGACAGTAGAGGGAGCAAGATGCAAGCGCTAACATAGACTTGGTGACTGTAGAGAGAGTGAGATGCAGGCGCTAACATAGAGTCAGTGACAGTAGATGGAGCGAGATGCAGGGGCTAACATAGACTTGGTGACAGTAGAGGGAGCGAGATGCAGGCGCTAACATAGACTCAGTGACAGTAGAGGGAGTGAGATGCAAGTGCTAACATAGACTCAGTGACAGTAGAGGGAGCGAGATGCAAGCGCTAACATAGACTTGGTGACTGTAGAGAGAGCGAGATGCAGGCGCTAACATAAAGTCAGTGACAGTAGAGGGAGCGAGATGCAGGGGTTAACATAGACTCAGTGACAGTAGAGGGAGCGATATGCAAGTGCTAAAATAGACTCGTGACAGTAGAGGGAGCGGGATGCAGGCACTAACATAGACTCAGTGACAGTAGAGGGAGTGAGATGCAGGCGCTAACATAGACTCAGTGACATTAGAGGGAGCGAGATGCAGGTGCTAACATGGACTCAGTGACAGTAGAGGGAGAGAGATGCAGGCGCTAAAATAGACTCGGTGACAGTAGAGGGAGCGAGATGCAGGTGCTAACATAGACTCAGTGACATTAGAGGGAGTGAGATGCAAGTGCTAACATAGACTTAGTGACAGTAGAGGGAGGGAGATGCAGGCGCTGACATAGACTTAGTGACTGTAGAGAGAGCGAGATGCAGGCGCTAACATAGAGTCAGTGACAGTAGAGGGAGCGAGATGCAGGGGCTAACGTAGACTCAGTGACAGTAGAGGGAGCGATATACAAGTGCTAACATAGACTTGGTGACAGTAGAGGGAGCGAGATGCAGGCGCTAACATAGACTCGGTGACAGTAGAGGGAGCGAGATGCAGGCGCTAACATAGACTGGGTTACAGTAGAGGGAGAGAGATGTAGGCGCTAACATAGACTCAGTGACAGTAGAAGGAGCGAGATGCCGGTGCTACATGGAGTCGGTGACAGTAGAGGGAGCGAGATGAAGGCGCTAACATAGACCCTGTGACAGTAGATGGAGTGAGATGCAGGCACTAACATAGACCCGGTGACAATAGAGGGAGCGGATTGCAGGCGCTAACATAGACTCGGTGACAGTAGAGGGAGCGAGATGCAGGCGCTAACATAGATTGGGTTACAGTAGAGGGAGAGAGATGCAGGCGCTAACATAGACTCTGTGACAGTAGAAGGAGCGAGATGCAGGCGCTACATAGAGTCGGTGACAGTAGAGGAAGCGAGATGCAGGCGCTAACAGACTCTGTGACAGTAGAGGGAGCAACGTGCAAGTGCTAACATAGACACTGTGACAGTAGAGGGAGCAAGATGCAGGCACTAACATAGACTCATTGACAGTAGATGGAGCAAGATGCAAGTGCTAACATAGACTTCGGTTATAGTAGAGAGAGCTAGCTAGAGGCACTAACAATGAGTCATTGACAGTAGAGGGAGCAAGATGCAGGCGCTAACATAGACTCAGTGACAGTAGAGGGAGCAAGATGCAGGCGCTAACGTAGACTCAGTGACAGTAGATGGAGTGAGATGCAGGCACTAACATAGACCCAGTGACAATAGAGGGAGTGAGATGCAGGCGCTAACATAGACTCAGTGACAGCAGAGGGAGCGAGATGCAGGCGCTAACATAGACTTGGTGACAGTAGAAGGAGCGAGATGCAGGCGCTACATAGAGTCGGTGACAGTAGAGGGAACGAGAAACAGGCGCTAACATAGACTCTGTGACAGTAGAGGGAGCAACGTACAAGTGCTAACATAGACACTGTGACAGTGGACGGAGCAAGATGCAGGCACTAACATAGACTCAGTGGCAGTAGATGGAGCAAGATGCAAGTGCTAACATAGACTTCGGTTATAGTAGAGGGAGCTAGCTACAGGCACTAACAATGAGTCATTGACAGTAGAGGGAGCAAGATGCAGGCGCTAACATAGACTCAGTGACAGTAGAGGGAGCAAGATGCAGGCGCTAACATAGACTCAGTGACAGTAGAGGGAGCAAGATGCAGGTGCTAAAATAGACTCAGTGACAGTAGAGGGAGCGAGATGCAGGCACTAACATAGACCCAGTGGCAGTCGATGGAGCGAGATGCAAGTGCTAACATAGACTTCGGTTATAGTAGAGGGAGCTAGCTATAGGCACTAACAATGAGTCATTGAAAGTAGAGGGAACAAGATGCAGGCGCTAACATAGACTCAGTGACAGTAGATGGAGTGAGATGCAGGCACTAAAATAGACCTGGTGACAATAGAGGGAGCGAGATGCAGGCGCTAACATAGACTCGGTGACAGCAGAGGGTGCGAGATATAGGTGCTAACATAGACTCTGTGACAGTAGAGGGAGCAACGTACAAGTGCTAACATAGACACTGTGTCAGTAGAGGGAGCAAGATATAGGCAGTAACATAGACTCAGTGGCAGTAGATGGAGCGAGATGCAAGTGCTAACATAGACTTCGGTTATAGTAGAGGGAGCTAGCTACAGGCACTAACAGTGAGCCATTGACATTAGAGGGAGCAAGATGCAGGCGCTAACATAGACTCAGTGACAGTAGTTGGAGTGAGATGCAGGCGCTAACATAGACCCGGTGACAATAGAGGGAGCAAGATGCAGGCGCTAACATAGACTCGGTGACAGCAGAGGGAGCGAGATGCAGGCACTAACATAGACTCGGTGACAGTAGGGGGAGCGAGATGCAAGTGCTAACATAGAGTCGGTGACAGCAGAGGGAGCGAGATGCAGGCGCTAACATAGACTCAGTGACAGTAGAGGGAGCGAGATGCAGGCGCTAACATAGACTCGGTGACAGTAGAAGGAGCGAGATGCAGGCGCTACATAGAGTCGGTGACAGTAGAGGGAATGAGAAACAGGCGCTAACATAGACTCTGTGACAGTAGAGGGAGCAACGTACAAGTGCTAACATAGACACTGTGACAGTAGAGGGAGCAAGATGCAGGCACTAACATAGACTCAGTGGCAGTAGATGGAGCGAGATGCAAGTGCTAACATAGACTCAGTGACATTAGAGGGAGCGAGATGCAGGTGCTAACATGGACTCAGTGACAGTAGAGGGAGCGAGATGCAGGCGCTAACATAGACTCGGTGACAGTAGAGGGAGCGAGATGCAGGTGCTAACATAGACTCAGTGACAGTAGAGGGAGTGAGATGCAGCCGCTAACATAGACTTAGTGACTGTAGAGAGAGCGAGATGAAGGCGCTAACATAGAGCCAGTGACAGTAGAGGGAGCGAGATGCAGGGGCTAACGTAGACTCAGTGACAGTCGAGGGAGCGATATGCAAGTGCTAACATAGACTTGGTGACAGTGGAGGGAGCGAGATGCAGGCGCTAACATAGACTCGGTGACAGTAGAGGGAGCGAGATGCAGGCGCTAACATAGACTGGGTTACAGTAGAGGGAGAGAGATGCAGACGCTAACATAGACTCTGTGACAGTAGAAGGAGCGAGATGCCGGCGCTACATAGAGTCGGTGACAGTAGAGGGAGCGAGATGAAGGCGCTAACATAGACCCTGTGACAGTAGATGGAATGAGATGCAGGCACTAACATAGACTCGGTGACAATAGAGGGAGCGAGATGCAGGCGCTAACATAGACTCAGTGACAGTAGAGGGAGCCAGATGCAGGCGCTAACATAGACACTGTGACAGTAGAGGGAGCAAGATGCAGGCAGTAACATAGACTCACTGGCAGTAGATGGAGCGAGATGCAAGTGCTAACATAGACTTCGGTTATAGTAGAGGGAGCTAGCTACAGACACTAACAGTGAGTCATTGACAGTAGAGGGAGCAAGATGCAGGCGCTAACATATACTCAGTGACAGTAGTTGGAGTGAGATGCAGGCGCTAACATAGACCCGGTGACAATAGAGGGAGCGAGATGCAGGCACTAACATAGACTCGGTGACAGCAGAGGGAGCGAGATGCAGGCACTAACATAGACTCAGTGACAGTAGAGGGAGCAAGATGCAGGCACTAACATAGACTCAGTGGCAGTAGATGGAGCGAGATGCAAGTGCTAACATAGACTTTGGTTATAGTAGAGGGAGCTAGCTACAAGCACTAACAATGAGTCATTGAAAGTAGAGGGAGCAAGATGCAGGCGCTAACATAGACTCAGTGACAGTAGATGGTTATAGTAGAGGGAGCTAGCTACAGGCATTAACAATGAGTCATTGACAGTAGAGGGAGCAAGATGCAGGCGCTAACATAGACTCAGTGACATTAGAGGGAGCGAGATGCAGGTGCTAACATGGACTCAGTGACAGTAGAGGGAGCGAGATGCAGGCGCTAACATAGACTCGGTGACAGTAGAGGGAGCGAGATGCAGGTGCTAACATAGACTCAGTGACAGTAGAGGGAGTGAGATGCAAGTGCTAACATAGACTCAGTGACAGTAGAGGGAGCGATATGCAAGTGCTAACATAGACTTGGTGACAGTGGAGGGAGCGAGATGCAGGCGCTAACATAGACTCGGTGACAGTAGAGGGAGCGAGATGCAGGCGCTAACATAGACTGGGTTACAGTAGAGGGAGAGAGATGCAGGCGCTAACATAGACTCTGTGACAGTAGAAGGAGCGAGATGCCGGCGCTACATAGAGTCGGTGACAGTAGAGGGAGCGAGATGAAGGCGCTAACATAGACCATGTGACAGTAGATGGAATGAGATGCAGGCACTAACATAGACTCGGTGACAATAGAGGGAGCGAGATGCAGGCACTAACATAGACTCAGTGGCAGTAGATGGAGCGAGATGCAAGTGCTAACATAGACTTTGGTTATAGTAGAGGGAGCTAGCTACAAGCACTAACAATGAGTCATTGAAAGTAGAGGGAGCAAGATGCAGGCGCTAACATAGACTCAGTGACAGTAGATGGTTATAGTAGAGGGAGCTAGCTACAGGCATTAACAATGAGTCATTGACAGTAGAGGGAGCAAGATGCAGGCGCTAACATAGACTCAGTGACATTAGAGGGAGCGAGATGCAGGTGCTAACATGGACTCAGTGACAGTAGAGGGAGCGAGATGCAGGCGCTAACATAGACTCGGTGACAGTAGAGGGAGCGAGATGCAGGTGCTAACATAGACTCAGTGACAGTAGAGGGAGTGAGATGCAAGTGCTAACATAGACTCAGTGACAGTAGAGGGAGCGATATGCAAGTGCTAACATAGACTTGGTGACAGTGGAGGGAGCGAGATGCAGGCGCTAACATAGACTCGGTGACAGTAGAGGGAGCGAGATGCAGGCGCTAACATAGACTGGGTTACAGTAGAGGGAGAGAGATGCAGGCGCTAACATAGACTCTGTGACAGTAGAAGGAGCGAGATGCCGGCGCTACATAGAGTCGGTGACAGTAGAGGGAGCGAGATGAAGGCGCTAACATAGACCATGTGACAGTAGATGGAATGAGATGCAGGCACTAACATAGACTCGGTGACAATAGAGGGAGCGAGATGCAGGCGCTAACATAGACTCGGTGACAGTAGAGGGAGCCAGATGCAGGCGCTAACATAGACACTGTGACAGTAGAGGGAGCAAGATGCAGGCAGTAACATAGACTCACTGGCAGTAGATGGAGCGAGATGCAAGTGCTAACATAGACTTCGGTTATAGTAGAGGGAGCTAGCTACAGACACTAACAGTGAGTCATTGACAGTAGAGGGAGTAGGATGCAGGCGCTAACATATACTCAGTGACAGTAGTTGGAGTGAGATGCAGGCGCTAACATAGACCCGGTGACAATAGAGGGAGCGAGATGCAGGCACTAACATAGACTCGGTGACAGCAGAGGGAGCAAGATGCAGGCACTAACATAGACTCGGTGACAGTAGGGGGAGCGAGATGCAAGTGCTAACATAGAGTCGGTGACAGCAGAGGGAGCGAGATGCAGGCGCTAACAAAGACTCAGTGACAGTAGAGGGACCGAGATGCAGGCGCTAACATAGACTCGGTGACAGTAGAAGGAGCGAGATGCAGGTGCTACATAGAGTCGGTGACAGTAGAGGGAATGAGAAACAGGCGTTAACATAGACTCTGTGACAGTAGAGGGAGCAACGTACAAGTGCTAACATAGACACTGTGACAGTAGAGGGAGCAAGATGCAGGCACTAACATAGACTCAGTGGCAGTAGAGGGAGCGAGATGCAAGTGCTAACATAGACTTTGGTTATAGTAGAGGGAGCTAGCTACAGGCACTAACAATGAGTCATTGACAGTAGAGGGAGCAAGATGCAGGCGCTAACAGAGACTCAGTGACAGTAGATGGAGCGAGATGCAAGTGCTAACATAGACTTCGGTTATAGTAGAGGGAGCTAGCCACAGGCACTAACAATGAGTCATTGACAGTAGAGGGAGCAAGATGCAGGCACTAACATAGACTCAGTGACAGTAGAGGGAGCAAGATGCAGGCGCTAACATAGACTCAGTGACAGTAGAGGGAGCAAGATGCAGGCACTAACATAGACTCAGTGGCAGTAGATGGAGCAAGATGCAGGCGCTAACATAGACTCAGTGACAGTAGATGGAGTGAGATGCAGGCGCTAACATAGACCTGGTGACAATAGAGGGAGCGAGATGCAGGCGCTAACATAGACTCGGTGACAGCAGAGGGAGCGAGATGCAGGTGCTAACATAGACTCTTTGACAGTAGAGGGAGCAACGTACAAGTGCTAACATAGACACTGTGACAGTAGAGGGAGCAAGATGCAGGCACTAACATATACTCAGTGGCAGTAGATGGAGCGAGATGCAAGTGCTAACATAGACTTCGGTTATAGTAGAGTGAGCTAGCTACAGGCACTAACAATGAGTCATTGACAGTAGAGGGAGCAAGATGCAGGCGCTAACATAGACTCAGTGACAGTAGATGGAGCGAGATGCAAGTGCTAACATAGACTTCGGTTATAGTAGAGGGAGCTAGCTACATGCACTAACAATGAGTCATTGACAGTAGAGGGAGCAAGATGCAGGCGCTAACATAGACTCAGTGACAGTAGAGGGAGCAAGATGCAGGCGCTAAAATAGACTCAGTGACACTAGAGGGAGCGAGATGCAGGCACTAACATAGACTCAGTGGCAGTCGATGGAGCGAGATGCAAGTGCTAACATAGACTTCGGTTATAGTAGAGGGAACTAGCTACAGGCACTAACAATGAGTTATTGAAAGTAGAGGGAGCAAGATGCAGGCGCTAACATAGACTCAGTGATAGTAGATGGAGTGAGATGCAGGCGCTAACATAGACCTGGTGACAATAGAGGGAGCGAGATGCAGGTGCTAACATAGACTCGGTGACAGCAAAGGGTGCGAGATGCAGGCGCTAACATAGACTCTGTGACAGTAGAGGGAGCAACGTACAAGTGCTAACATAGACACTGTGACAGTAGAGGGAGTGAGATGCAGGCGCTAACATAGACCTGGTGACAATAGAGGGAGCGAGATGCAGGCGCTAACATAGACTCGGTGACAGTAGAAGGAGCGAGATGCAGGCGCTACATAGAGTCGGTGACAGTAGAGGGAACGAGAAACAGGCGCTAACATAGACTCTGTGACAGTAGAGGGAGCAACGTACAAGTGCTAACATAGACACTGTGACAGTAGAGGGAGCAAGATGCAGGCGCTAACATAGACTCAGTGTGAGTAGATGGAGCGAGATGCAAGTGCTAACATAGACTTCGGTTATAGTAGAGGGAGCTAGCTACAGGCACTAACAATGAGTCATTGACAGTAGAGGGAGCAAGATGCAGGCGCTAACATAGACTGAGTGACAGTAGAGGGAGCAAGATGCAGGCGCTAACATAGACTCAGTGACAGTAGAGGGAGGAAGATGCAGGCGCTAACATAGACTCAGTGACAGTAGAGGGAGCGAGATGCAGGCACTAACATAGACTCAGTGGCAGTAGATGGAGCGAGATGCAAGTGCTAACATAGACTTCGGTTATAGTAGAGGGAGCTAGCTACAGGCACTAACAATGAGTCATTGAAAGTAGAAGGAGCAAGATGCAGGCGCTAACATAGACTCAGTGACAGTAGATGGAGTGAGATGCAGGCGCTAACATAGACCTGGTGACAATAGAGGGAGCGAGATGCAGGCGCTAACATAGACTCGGTGACAGCAGAGGGAGCGAGATGCAGGCGCTAACATAGACTCTTTGACAGTAGAGGGAACAACGTACAAGTGCTAACATAGACACTGTGACAGTAGAGGGAGCAAGATGCAGGCACTAACATAGACTCAGTGGCAGTAGGTGGAGCGAGATGCAAGTGCTACCATAGACTTCGGTTATAGTAGAGGGAGCTAGCTACAGGCACTAACAGTGAGTCATTGACAGCAGAGGGAGCAAGATGCAGGCGCTAACAGAGACTCAGTGACAGTAGATGGAGTGAGATGCAGGCGCTAACATAGACCCGGTGACAATAGAGGGAGCAAGATGCAGGCGCTAACATAGACTCGGTGACAGCAGAGGGAGCGAGATGCAGGCGCTAACATAGACTCGGTGACAGCAGAGGGAGCGAGATGCAAGTGCTAACATAGAGTCGGTAACAGTAGAGGGAGCGAGATGCAGGCGCTAACATAGACTCAGTGACAGTAGATGGAGTGAGATGCAGGTGCTAACATAGACCCGGTGACAATAGAGGGAGCAAGATGCAGGCGCTAACATAGACTCGGTGACAGCAGAGGGAGCAAGATGCAGGCGCTAACATAGACTCGGTGACAGCAGAGGGAGCGAGATGCAAGTGCTAACATAGAGTCTGTGACAGCAGATGGAGCGAGATGCAGGCGGTAACATCGAGTCGGTATGATATCATGTGAACAAATATTTTGAAGAACACTCTATTAAATAAGGTCGACATGAAAATATATAGATGAAAGACAGGGTCGGACCAGGCATAAAATTGTCCCTGGCACCAATGAAAAAGTGGGCCACAGTTGCAAATGGCAAATCATTCCGCTTGTGACAGACTGTTTCATTAGTACTTAAGGGGGGGGGCTTTATGAATGACTGTGATGTAAATTGTGCAATTTAAAGTATATTTATTCAGCAACAATGATCAAAACTACTAGCCGCAAAGTCAAATAACTCATCAAACTGGGCCACATTGGCCAGAAAAGTGGCCCACTTCGACCAAAAAAACGGGCCCATACTAGAGTTTTGCGTTTTTGGTACAGGCATTGCCCTATGGGCCAGCCCGAGCCTGATGAAAGGGATAAAAACAAAATAATCACTTTATGAATGTCGATGTCAAACGATGCGATTCACCACTGCCTTAGCATGGGTTAAGGGAATAATAATAAACTGCCCAATTGTCGCATTCACTCTTAACCGCGCATGCGCATGGGATGACATTTTGAAAAAAGAATGCTGGCGCTAGAGGGTGGGCACGTGGGGGCTCTGCAGGGACAAGCATGGTTTCAGCTGTCAGCACCCGGCAAAATGTTGAATGAGAAAAGAGATCGCCAAAAGTTGTGTCTGTGTAACAGCAATGCCATCCATAGCCCGCATTATGAGTTTGCCGGTCCAAGCAGCGCTCAAGCTGCCCTGTTGAATTACTGTTACTACCAATGGTAATGTTAATTCACCGGACAAGTACAGGATTTAGTTACTTCCCATTCTCAAACCACGCGGGATTATTCCGTCATTGTGAGTGGAGGTAATCCTCAAAATCAGACATTTTTCCGAATCCATGATCAGGTAGAGTGGTGAAACACAGGTGGTATTTCGAAATACCCCCAGTTTTACCATTACCACCATACTCATGAAAATACCCTATCTGGGCGAATGTCAACGTTATCACATGAGAAACCTTCTGACATTAGATAGAAATAAAACAAGTTTAACATAGGGAGAATGTCCCCAAAGCCCAGCAAAGAAAAAAAAAGTATTAATGGCAGGTGCGCTGGTTCTAAATGCTTTCCATCTGAAATAGACATGTACATGTTGCTCTGACGGACAGAGAGGGCAAGTTCCGCATGCCAGCTACACAGAGCTTCTTTACAGCGAGGAACCACACACTGGGACTGACTCAGCAAGCCTGCCTTCATATTTCATTATTATGTCACCCGTAGGAAATAATGGAAATCAGCTGACAGGAGGCCCTGGAAGCGGCTCCTCACGCTCTCCAGGGGGCCTCTGGAAACAGAGCCATCCATCAGTGTCTATTTCCTGGAAATCCGCCCGTCAACATGGGATTGAACCCGGGCCTCTCTGCTGCAATACAGATGGAACGAGAAGCAGAGTGAAACGCAACATTCATTGCACGACTGGCAGATGGATGGTTGCCTATGTTCTGCATGGCTATGCGCGCCGCTCGGGAAGCTTAGTCATTGACAGGTTGTTAATATATTTCTGACTTCTAGACGCGCTGGATGCGGAGGGAAAACGCTAACAATGGCAACCACCATTGAAAATCCCAGACCTGCACCGGAAATGACTTTCTGAGAACTGTGGATGGGTACATCCCCTTTTGAGTCGCAGACACCTGGGGCCAGATTACAGAAACTTTGCACTGGGGCAAGTGCAAATTTGCACGGTATTAACACTAGGGCAAAGTTTGCCCGATTTTTAAAAAAACACTGGGACACATTAAAAAAACCATTGCACCTTGGAAAGTGCAGTTTGGCATATTAAAGGTACCAGGGCAAAAATCGCCCAGTGCAAAAAAGAAGCATTTTCACTACATTTTTGCACCGGGGCAAAGTTTGCCATAGTGCTAATACAGAATCGTTTTAGCACTAGCGCAAACTTGGCCCTGATGCAAAAATGCATCAAAAAAGTATCTTTATAGCACTAGGGCAATGTTAGGCCTGGTGCTTTTAATATGCCAAACTGCACTTGTCGAGGTGCAATGTTTTTTTAATGTGTCCCAATGTTTTTAAAAATAGGGCAAACTTTGTCCTAGTGCTAATATCGTGCACACTTTGCACTTGCACCGGTGCAAAGTTTCTGTAATCTGGGAGGAACAAATATTTAAGCGCAAAATGGGGTGCCTCACGACAAACTGTAGCTAGAATTTAAGCATATTTATCAACTAAGTCTGTTGCTAGTGCTCGAACAGTAATCAATGATGGCTACACGCAGGAAAGAATTGGAATATATTTTTATTAATCAATTAGAAATTCGAAAACCTGCCAATCAAATTCAATTTATATAATTGCCACGTATCCATATTAACTATAAAACCAGAATCACATATTAACACAAACCTATACTAAAAATACAAAACATATACACAATTTGATGCTAACATTCAGGGCCCGATTCTTGGAAAAAAGTGTGCAGAGATCCTGCAAAGTCTCCGCACCGAGGAGGACAGAAGGTTTTCTGCACGCTCTGTGTATTCATGGAAATGTTTGCTCAAAGTAACCGTTTACACAAGTTGTGGCCGGAACGCCCCCACGCAAAAGTGAAACCAGCCAGAAACAGCTACCTTTGCGTGCTCCCCGGGCATGCATACACACACTCTTAAAACAGTGCGTTGGGTCACTCGCAAACAGGCCTGCATCTCAGGGACCCTACCCAGGGTTCCCTCTAACTGTTACCGGCACCCCGACAACATGAGTCTGATTGATCGTAACTCGGGTATTATGTGGGAAATCTGCGTGCGAACCCCCATAAACCATTTGTGCACCCCACTACACTGCGAACCCTAAGTTGGTTCGGAACCCCGGCTGCGTACACACACCCTTAAATCTGACACCCGATTTTACCTCTGCACAGTGATTCCTATGTGCAAGTGTCTGTACGCCTGCCACCAGATCGAATGAGGGCTTTGCGTGGCCATTTTCTCTGCAGAGAGGTTGCGTGGTCAGATCCTTCAATACGTATAGTTCCGTGCAATAGTGGGCGTGCGATGGACTGCCTGTGGGCCGTCCCTCGTAACGTCCACATTTTCCCTTGTTCTTCCTCATTTTACAAGTTCCGCCCCTTCCCTGCCCCCTGCGCAAGCCACACCCAAACTCCCCTTGGTGTCTCGTGCCGAGCCTGCGTGAAGGTCGGGCAAAGTACACCAAAGTGTAGCGCAGTCCATTCCATGAATCGACAAACAGGATTTTGCAGGAAATTTGGTGCACAAAGTTCCCATTTGCCGTGCAAATTAATCCATGAATCAATGCCTGAATGTGCAAATAAAGCAAAAGACCACTCAATGCATTAGGTCAATGAAAGTGCATGAAATATATAGACACTAAATAGGCATAATTGCAGTGATCTAATGAATCTATGCAAAAAGACTCTTAAAGTGCATACATTGTAAACAAGAAAAATACAAAATGACATATCCTACACAATAAATGTGCACACAAATTTAATCTCGACTCTGACAATCATCACAGTGACAATAGCACTTATTCTCTTCATCCACCTCATTATCATGCCAGTTGTGCGCAAGACTTTCGTATTGGCCAATATGCACACGCGCATACTAGCACTTCCTCGAATTTCCCATACCTGCACATCGGTCCCTCCGAGGGCGTTTAGCCTACAGTGCGTTGTGATCATACCAATGGTGAAAGGCGCCATACAAATAACGCATTAGATTACACCTGTGTCATAATACCAGCATCGGAGCTGCCGCGTGCCAGTCCCAGACTGTGTACAAAGTCACTGTAAGGATATTCTCGTGCACTGCGGAAATACAAGAGGCAATCCAATAGAATCAGTGGAGCAATAGCCGCTGCTTCATTTGCCATGGCAGCCACCATTGCAGATCTCTGCACTGCATGTACAATGGATGTTTCCCTGTTCCTCTGCCTCATTCCTGTGCCATGGATTTCTCAGAGTCATGCGCACTGGGATCCTCAATCCTATCTCTGTGTTTCAGAATGATTCTAGCTAATTGTGTCCATTGTTACCGTGCCTGGAAAAAACAGGTACAATCCATTGGAATCAATGGAGGGATGCCAGGCGCCGTTGAGAGCCTCCACCGTGTGCATGCCGCAGGCGTGAGATCACATTGTCACCCCATGCATACTACTTGCAGTGTTTCAGAAAATCCACTTCGAATAGTTTTAAAACATTTCTACTCTCATTCTGTGGCAGCAAATGGATTGTGTGAAGTAGTGGTTATTACTTTAAATGCATACAATGACACATGGCCTTTTCTGGCTCTTAAATAGATTGGCAAAGTGGTCCGAGATGTTCACTTTTTCAGACCTCTGAATGTCCCTCTGAAAAATGTCTTTTCCTGTATTTAAAGTGCCGGCCTTTCCCTGGTGCATACAAAAACATTCTGAAAACTTTCAGGCGACGTTTTACAATTTTACCTCCACCTCTAGGACTTAGCTAAAAATTGGCTGAATTTCCAGGTGATTTTGCACCTTCTAATCGAGCAGAAGTTACAATATTTGATATCCTACCTCCAATAGCGCTTTTGCTCAAAAGGTGTATTTTGACAAATGTACTAGAGCAGTGGTGGATGCACTGGGGCAGAGCCAGGGTTGTTGATAGGAGCAGGACAGGGTCTGCGTCTAAATTTAGTGTGCTGGACCGTGTCGGTCATATGATGGGCATTGAATGTGGTGTAAGGTTAAAAGATGTTAGCAGTGAGTGATTAGTGAGGGGGTAGACATTGGGAAAAAGAGTGAGCTTTGTGCTCGAAGGCATCTTCCGTTGGTGGTGTTGCTTGCATCACCCACAGCAAAACAAAAGAGGTGATGGCTGAAAGGTTTAGAATTAATCTTAATCTCTGGCATTGCTCTGAACAGTTCTCCAGAATATCGTTCTTCACTTGCCAAGCCATTACAGAAAGGGGAAAAACGATATGCACATCAGGCTTGGACCCATCCCAGAAGAAGCAGTCAAGCTTGAACTGCTAGGTCACAACTCATCTGCACAAGACCACAAGCATCCACAGACATGTTTTGGCTTCATTGAGCATTATCAGTCATGAGTAGCTCTGGTCTCTAGGCCCAGCAGGCATGGGACCCATGTCTGAGCACACCTGTCCCACTCGGGACGACTTAAGCAAAACAAAAGAGGTGATGGCTGGAAAGTTTAGAATTAATCTTAACCTATGGCATTGCTCTGGGCAACCTCCAGACAATCATTCTTCACCTGCCAAGTCATTACAGAAAGGGGAAATCCATATGCATGCAAATCAGGCTTGGTCCCACCCAAAAGGGGCAGTCTGGCCCGAACTGCTTGGTCACATCCCTTCTGCACGAGACCACAAGCATCCACAGACATATTTTAGACTCATTAAGTGTCATCTGTGAGAAGCAGCTTGGGTTTCTAGGACCAGCAGCCACAGGACCCACGTCTGGCTATACCCGTCCCACTCCGGGTGACTACAGCAAAACAAAGATGGTTGGCTGGTAGGTTTAGAAATAATCTTAACCTCAGGCATCTCTCTGGGAAACCCTCCAGACCTTTCAGTGCTCAAATCGAGGGTACACGCGGGGGGACAGAGTCCACTTACTTTATTCAGAGGGTGGACTCAGTCCCCCCCAGCTATAATGAGAAACACTGAATGTCCTCTTTGAATTTATGAATTAAAGCCAACCTCAGGGATCAAACCACAGTCGACCGATTTGCAGGCCGGACACTTCACTGCACTATATAACCTGAAGAAAAATAACAAACTAAAGGTGAAATGTCCCATTTCGGTACTGCAAGACCCAGGGAAAACATTTGTATTGGTTCTTGGAGTTTAAAACATGCGCACCTTTTAACGTTTTCAAAAACACTTTTTGAAGAAAATATCCTCTCTCGGTTTTGTGTGTTTGTTGATTTCATAAAAGGCAAATGCCATTCGTCCTTCACAATTTGGTTGCATATTTCACCTGGATATGCTTATTTATAGGGTCTTCACATCCCATTGCATTTGTTGATGAGTCCCCCCACTTGAAATATTAGGACTTGACCCCTGAGACCATTGTTCTTCACCTGCCAAGGCATTACAGAAAGGGGAAACACAATATGCAAATCAGGCTTGGTCCTGCCACAAAACAAGCAGTTCAGCCGTAATTGCTAGGTCACAACCCTTCTGCACAAGATCAGAAGCATTCCAGACATGTTTTGGCCTCATTGAGCATCATTAGTGAGGAGTAGCTTGGGTCTCTAGGCCCAGCAGGCACAGGATCCATGGCTCCGTGCATACCCGTCCAACTCAGGGTGACTACAGCAAAACAAAAGATGAGGGCTGGAAAGTTTAGAATTCATCTTAAACTCTAGCATCGCTCTGGGGAACACTACAGACCATCATTCTTCACCTGCCAAGCGATTACAGAAACGGGAAAGACCATATGCAAATCAGACTAGGTCCCACACCAAAAGGGGCAGTCCAGCCAGAACTACTAGGCCATAACCCTTCTGCACGAGAGCACATGCATCCCCAGACATGTTTCTGCATCATTTAGTGTTTTCAGTGAGGAGTAGGTTGGGTCTCTAGGCGCAGCAGGCACAGGACGTACGTCTGGGCATACCCGTCCCACTCGGGGTGACTGCAGCAAAACAAAAGATGACGGCTGGAAGGTTTAGAATTAATCTTAACCTCTGGCATCAGTGGACTGCCCATTTTTGGGGTGGGTCCAAGCCTGATTTGCATATGGCATTTCCCCTTCTGTAATGGCGTGGCAGGCTAAAAACAATGTTCTGGAGGGTTGCCCACAGGTGTGCCAGTGGTTATGATGAATTAAAAACCTCCAGCCATGGCCTTTTTGGTTCCTCCATCACTACATCATCACTTCACAGAATAATTGCAGCAGGAGGGGGGATATGTTTCACTGTTGGGCCTTTTTATTTCAACGTCTGCATTAACATCAAGGAGCCTGCAGTGAAGTACAAGGAAGATGGCAATCTCACAATTAATAATCAAACTTCAATTTTGCCACATAAAATGTGCATCGGAATCCGCTATACCATTGCCCAATATCAGAGAGATTTGCTAACTATATTGTTTTTCAGGAATACAACATTTACCTACACCTTATTGTGGGCCCTTAGAGTCAAAATGAGCACCAAGGTGGCTGTTATTCGGGGATGCTTCCAATCAATCATGGGTACTCTACCAAGTAAAGTGAGAATTGTACTGGTTGAGCTGGCCATATATTGGAAACTGGTTTCCAGTCAGGCAGCTGAAAGGACTTTGCTGATGCTGCAACTCCAGGCTTAGAGGTTCACAGTTACTTTGCTTAAATGAGAAGCCACCTTTTGAAATATGTAAGTAGAACACCCAATACATCTCCAGATTGTCCTAAGAGTACTTTCCACTGTAGAATTCCAGGAATAAGAGGGCTGGGAGCGCAGTGCGCATGAGTGTTGTTTGTGTTGGGGATTCTACCTGCTGTGAATAGAATTGCCTGAATTGCCTGCTAAACGAAGATTTTGTGCCCATCCATCTCATTACAAGGAGGAAGTCGTTTTACACTTCAAAAACCCTGCCCCCATCGCAGAGCGTCGCGGAATGCGCAGGAGTGTTGTTTGTGTTGCTTGGGGTGCGCTGGTGTGTGATACACGGCTTCACTTAGGTACATTGGCAAGCTGTGTTAAATCAAAGAAGTTTCGCACACCCAGCTGCGCGACCGACTCGTCTGGGTCCTCCAGCAGTATGGTTGCAGTACACAGTGTTGATCTGGTCTGTGCAGCCTTCGATGGAGAAAGGGGCGGCTTTCATCTACTCACCCGGAAACAACAACGCTTCTTGGCTGCAAGAACTGGAGAGGTGTCAGGATGCAGCGCGGCCTCCACAGTAAGTAACGTAGCATCCCGCAAAAAGACTTGCGCTTCAGTCGCTTCAATAATGAATGACATTTTTCTGGATTGTTCTGTCAGTAGTCCCGTGTTTCTAGCACTGGAGAATTCACAGGACACTCTAGAATGCAGCCAAGTCTATGAAGGTTGTGTCACTTCATGTACGGCCGCCATTTCAACTGATGAGTTAATCGTGCCTAGATTATGTTGTCCAACTGTTACCATGAACGTGAATGTATCTACACCTGCCTCAAAAGAGAATTCTGATCACTCGATAGTTCTGTCACTGTCATTAGCGTCACGAGTCACACAGCACTCAAAGGAGCCACAAAAAGTGATTATGAGTGACACAGATGTAAGGAAACTTACACAATATGATTATAAATGTGACAGTGGAGCCCTAATACAAAGAAAAATGCTTACTGAGGAGGGAGAAATGGGCAGCAAAGAGCTACCCAAAGAAAAAGTGTTCCCCAGTTCAAATGAGCATCACAGACATCACACAAGTAAGCAACATGCTGATGTAGAATTAGCCGAAGGACACCTTGCAAACTGGGCAACTCCCACAACTCCACAGGAAAGCACTGTTAGTAACACTGTAAGCACGAACAGTCGTAGCTCGATTGCCGCTGTACACAACGTTTTGAAAGATCTAATTGCCATAAACGCCAGAATCGGAAAACAACAAAGTACTGAGACTGATGGTGAAATCTCAAAAGATGGAAAAGCACAAGAGCTCGAATCCGGCGCTCAAATTACTGGCGAAAAAGATGATCCCTGTGGCGCTGCCTGTAGTGACGGGCTTACGCGGCGGCGTGACGTAGCACGCCGCCGCCGAAGGTATAAATAAAGGGGCGTTCCCGGCTGCGAGCAGAGCGACCGGGAAGCCCGAACCGAAAGGCTGTGTGTGTCCTTTCAGGTGGGGGGGGCTTACGGGAATGCAGCGGGGGGGCTCAGGACCGCCCCCCAACAGTGGCGACGAGCGAGTGCGGATGCCCGGGCCCGGCGGTGCAGGCTTTCGAATTTTTCTGCATACACGGAGCGCCTGGATGCTCCGTCTTACGCCGTGGCTGCGGCTCGTACACGCGGCCGACGGCCATTTTGTCTGACAGGCCGCGGATGTTCTCCGAGCTCCGGTTTGGAGGGGGAAGTGAATCCGGGCCTAATTTTTGGCAATTCTGCTTGCAGGCAGCTTGATCTGCACACCCATGTTTGGATTGTGGATTTTTATGTAGTTTTGGTGCAACTACGTCGTGTGAAAGCCAGGAGAAGGGTTAATATGGCTGGACCTGCTTAGCCTACTCCATGCTCATGGCTTAATTTTTGGGACACCTATACATTGGTGGATGCCAGCGGATGGAGACAGCAGTTTTTCTTCATCCCCTTCATCATCAAGTCGCTGTGGTATCTTCTTCATCCTCTTCATCATCGGAGAAGGCTGTGATTGAGAGCTATTCACGCCTGCATGCTGTGTTCTTGGTCCTTGGAGCTGGTACCCGTCCCAGGTGAGCTGTCAGGCTCGTGGTGTGTACCTGGTATCGGATTTGACTGTTAAATGCACTCCCACTGTGGGTGGTGAAGGGTGGCTGAGTTGCGGCCTCCAGTACATCTAGTGGGGGTGCCTGTGCGCTCAGACCTATGCTTGACTCTGAAGACTCGGATGACGGGGCAGGGGCTGCGCTGATTTCTCAGCAGCCTCCATTAATTCCAATGCAACAGCCGGTACCGGCTCCACAGTTGCCCCTGCAAGGACCTCCCGCAGTGTTGCCAGCTGCCCAACCTGGAATCCCCATCATGGCTCAGGCGAGAGCACCTGCGGCCCACGCTGCTCTGCAGCCCATTCCGGAGTTTGATGCATCGGGGCCACCTTCGAGCATGGGCCCCCGGTGGAGGAGATGGGTGAGTCGCCTTGACATGTATTTCAGGGCCTCTCAGGTGACGGACGATGACAGCAGAGTGGCCACCATGCTGTATTCCGCAGGGCCTGCGGTCCAGGAGATATTTGAATCCCTCACACCTGCTAATGCCTCCTATGATGCGGCCAAGGCGGCACTCCTTGCACATTTCCTCCCCCTGGCTAATGTGGACTATGAGAGATTTGTCATGCTGTCCGCCAAACAGAAGGATGACGAGACACTGGACACCTTCTATGGTCGTTTGCGCCGCCTCTCCCTAGGATGTGCGTGGACGGACGCAGAAGACATGATGCGCACGATGTTAATCCAGGCATGCTCCTCCGGCAAACTCAGGAGGCAGGTCCTCAGAGAGCCAGGCATCACTCTGCCCCGCATACTGGAGCTCGGCCGGTGCCATGAGGTGGCGGAGGCTCGGGCCAATAAGATGGAGGCAGGATCCCGCTCAGTGAGATCGGAGGAGGTGTGCGTTGTGTGGCGAGGTGGCAGAGGCATGAGACGTCCTGGTGGTGGACCCCGGGACAGGGCAGGCAGAGCCACAGAGTCGTGCCAGAAGTGCGGGTACGACCTTCCTCACCCGACAGAATGTCCGGCGGTGAGAAAGACCTGTGGCAGATGTGGATTGGCCGATCACTTTTCAAGGGTATGCCGTGCAGCCCTGCCTGTGATGGTGCCGAGAGGCCAGCCACGGACGTGGATTCCACGCCAGAACCCGCCGCCAAATGTGGCCAGGTGGATCAGGGAGAAGGGGATCCCAAGGTGGAGGGTGCCGAGGAGGAGGACGAGGAGAACATCTTCTTCGTCTCGAGTGTGGAAATTCTGAAAAGGAAGAGCCGGAGACAGCCCAGATGTGTGGTGGAGGTCAACCACTCCCCAGTCCCGGTGCTCGTGGATACGGGGGCCTCCGTAAATGTAATGGCCAGAGGACATTATGACACGCTTGATCCCCTCCCGGGTCTGGAAACACCGAAGGCTTGCATCTTTGCGTTTGGAGTGCTGGAACCGATACCACTGGATGGTGCCTTTGTAGCCTGTGTTGAACATGACGGCTCACAGATCAAGACTCGCTTCTATGTGACTCCTGTGAGTGACAACACCCTGCTCAGCTGTGCCGCTGCCGAGGCCCTGGGGATTGTCAGTTTCGCCTATTCAGTCTATTTGGAAGACATCAATGATCTCCTGGACAAGTACGCAGCACTCTTCAGTGGGATCGGGAAGATGACCGGCGAACCGGTTCGGCTTCACATTGATGAGTCGGTCCAACCGATTGCCCTGAAACATCGCAGGGTACCGTTTCATCTGAGAGAGCAAGTGGACAAGGAGCTGGACAGTTTGGTAAACCTGGACATTATCGAAAAGGTGGAGGGCCCGACCCCCTGGGTGTCTCCGATCGTGGTGGCCAGAAAACCTAAGCAGCCTGATTCAGTCCGCATCTGTGTCGATATGAGGCTCCCTAACAAGGCAATAAAGAGGGAGCGGCATCTCACGCCCACGATCGAGGACATAATTGCGGAAGTACAAGGGGCTCGGTTCTTCTCGAAATTGGATCTCCGAGCAGGCTACTACCAGGTCATTCTTCACCCTGAGTCCAGGTACATAACAACGTTTACCACCCACCGGGGGTTGTACCGATAGAAGAGGTTGAGCTTTGGAGTGTCATCTGCCGCCAAGGTGTTCCAGAACATCATCAGGGGCGCCCTGGCAGATCTCGAGGGCGTCCTCAACATCAGCGATGACATTCTGGTGTTCGCAAAGACAGAGGTAGCCCACATGAGGAGGCTTGGTAAGACCCTGGAACGACTCCAATCACTGGGCCTTACCCTGCATAAGGAAAAATGCGAGTTTATGCGCACCTCCATTGAATTCTTCGGTTTCGTGTTCAAGGAGGGAGGGGTATCGCCCGATCCAAGAAAGGTCCAGGACATCAAATCGGCACAACCTCCCGAGTCGGTGTCAGATGTGAGGAGTTTTCTGTGGATGGTGACCTACTGTGGACGTTTCATCCAAAACCTCGCCTCAAGGTCGGAACCACTCCGGGCCCTGACGAAGAAGGAGTCAGCGTGGCACTGGGGCCCACTTGAGCAGGCCGCTTTCGAGGACATCAAAGCTGCCCTCACGACGGAAGACACCATGGCATTCTTCGACCCAGCCCTGGAGTCAGAGATCGTTGTTGGTGCCAGTCCTTTTGGACTGGGCGCCGTGCTGACTCAGATGTACCGCAACGGGGGAGTTCGGCCAGTGGCATATGCCAGCAAGGCACTATCAGAGACGGAGCAGAGGTACTCCCAGATCGAGCGGGAGGCCCTGGCAGTGCTGTGGGGCTGCAGACATTTTCGACTCTATGGCTTGGGTCATCCGGTGACGGTGGTAACCAATCACAAGCCGTTGCTTCCAATCCTGGTGGGGTCATCGTCAAAGCCACCGGCAAGGATTGAGAGGTGGATGCTCGCCCTCCTTGAGTATTCTGTCACCCTGGTGTACCGGCCTGGGGCCAACAATGCGGCGGACTACCTGTCCCGCCACCCGGGGGTGTGCGGGGGAGAGGATCACGACGTCTGTGAAGAAGAGGCTGACAGCCATGTACAGATGGTGGTGGAGGCGGCCACACCAAACGCGATGCCGCTGGCGGAGCTGGAGGCCGCGGCGGCCCAGGACGAATGCTTTCAAGTACTGAGGCACTCGATGCAACACGGCTCCTGGAAGTCCGTCCTCGAGGCTGTGGCCGGGCGGACACATGAGGCCAAAACGACGCTTGAGCAGCTGTGGAAAGTGAAGGACGAGTTGTCGTTTTCGGAGTCGGGCCTGCTGCTCCGCGGTGACCGGATTGTCGTCCCCCTGTCAAAAGTGAGGGAGGTCATCACGCTGGCACACCATGGACAGCAAGGCGCGGCCAAGACCAAGGCGCGACTCCGGTTGAAGGTCTGGTTTCCCGAACTAGAAAAGAAGGTTGATGACTTTGTAGCGGCATGCGTGTGGTGTCAGGCAGCCTCTCCTCTGCAACGGGAGCCAGCAATAGAAGTGATGCCCCGAGGCACCCGGCCCTGGGAGGTCGTCCACGTGGATTTTGGATCGACGTCGGTGGGCACCCACTTCCTGGTGATTGTCGACGAGTAGTCTAGATATCCAGAGGTGGAGTTCGTCGAATCCGTGGCGTTTGAGCATGTGGTGGTGGCGGTGGAGAAGATCTTTGCAGCCCACGGTTTTCCCCACACCCTGTGTCAAGACAATGGGGCTCCTTTCCAAAGTGAGCGGTTCTCCGAGCTAATGGAGAGCTGCGGGGTGCAGCACAGAAAGGTGTCACCGCTGTGGCCCGAGCCAATGGCGATGCGGAGAGACTCATGCGGACTCTTAATAAGACATTCCGGATCGCCCAGGGACAGGGTCAACCCCTACAACGGGCCCTGTACCAATTCCTGCGGGTGTATCGAACCACCCCGCATGCCTCGACTGGAGTGGCTCCCGCAGAAGCGCTGTTCAAGAGATGTCCCCGAGGTCTGCTCCCTGAGGTTGGGGAGAAGGAACCGGGAGTGATTGACAACCAGCGGGTTGCAACGGAAAGGCGAGTGAAAATTGACCAAGAAAACCTGCGACGGGGTCTCAGGCCTCAACGGCTTGAGCCGGGAGACGAAGTTCTAGTCCGCAACCGACACCCCCATGGGAAACTCTCACTCCCCTATGAACCCGAGCCTTTGGATGTCGTGGCTGTGAAGGGATCCATGGTGACGGCCTCGGATGGGCGATCTGCCGTCACCCAGAATGTGAGTTTCTTCAAGAAATTGGGTGATCCCCGGACTGAAACTCCGCCTGAACCTGACCCACCAGAGGACCCCGACGCTGGAGATTTCCGGGACGAGATCCCGGACTCCCCAATCCGGGGAGCCGCAGCTGAAGGACACCACGGGCCGGAGGTAGGCAGGAGGTACCCCCAGAGGGCTGGGCGAGGGAAACCTGCTTACCTCAGCGAGTATGTTCTTGGACACTTAGCATGTAAACTGTGATGAAGGGATCCGGGTGGTTGACAATAAAGGGGTGTTGGGTGTGCAGTGTTGGTTTATAGTATAGCTGTGTGTTAAAAGTTATGATCATTAAACGTGCCGTTGTTGTGGTTCCTCCCGAAAAAGGAGGAGTGTGGCGCTGCCCGTAGTGACGGGCTTACGCGGCGGCGTGATGTAGCACGCTGCCGCCGAAGGTATAAATAAAGGGGCGTTCCCGTCCGCGAGCAGAGCGACCGGGAAGCCCGAACAGAAAGGCTGTGTGTGTGTTTCCTTTCAGGTGGGGGGGCTTACGGGAACGCAGCGGGGGGGCTCAGGACCGCCCCCCAACAATCCCCAATTGCCTACTGAGGTGAAACTCAGTTTAAGAAATCAGAAGTCGGTACTAAAACCATCTGCAAAAAGAAAAAGACTGGTGTCAAGTATGGAAGACTATGTAACTCACTCACAAAAAAGACACTGACAAATCTTTAATTGGGCCACAGAATCATACCTCAGATGATTCTTATTCATATTCTACTTCTGATAGCTCAATTATAGAACAATTGTCTGAGAAGTACGGAAAGAACAGGATGATGAGCACAGCTGTGCAATATCGACAGAAACGAAAGAGTCAAAATCCGAGAGAAAATTTGGCAAGAAAATTTCTCCATTCACTAAATTGTACGAACAATTAAATGAGAACATTAAAGATCAGATAACCTTAATAGCTCTGCTAAATACAAAAATGGTAGCAGTTGAGCAGGAAATGGCTATAAGTAAAGAAGCTCTGACAACTGAAAGTTTTAGATCTGAAGCAAATGTGAGAGTTATTAAAAACAGCGCTGTAGACAAGAGCCTGTTCGCTGAAGTAGCACGAGAAGCGATAGCCCTTCTGAAAATGCAAAATCATGACCTTGTAACGCCTGCGAGGCCTGATAGCGTTCTTGATGCTACCAATACTGCCCCTTGTGAGCTTTCAGCGACTAAAAACAGCAATAACCAGAAAGAACATGTACCCTTACAAAACAAAAAAGGCATAACAGACATGAGCAGAAACATAGAGCTGACTGATGATGAGCCATGCGCAGAAGTAACAACTGAAAGTCAATTAAGAAAATGAAAGGAGAAAACAAAAAACAAATGTAAAGAAGTAGTCCTGATTGAAAAAGCTGATCACCCTAACCTTGGAGAACCGGATTACAAGCTTTCACAGGCTGCAGCTGAGGGGGACCAAACAAAATCTGCGGGAGATGAGAAGCAGAGCAAGCAAACATCAGAACTCACCTCCGAAAAAGACCCTCAGAATCAGCAAGAATGGGACGACACAAGGGAAAGCATACCCTCTACTTCAGCAAATGCAGAAGGCGTGGTGGGAAATCAAGTTGGCCTGGGTCTGCCCCGGAAGATTTCGGGAAACAGCTCTTAGATCGTCATCCAATGTTGCTCGCACAATGGCCACACTCCAATGGAACCCGGAATCTTTTCAATCTTTAATCCCAAAAAAATTGAGACAGACAAAAAAGTACTGAATAACTCAACTGTGGAGAAGAAAACGAAAAAATGAAAAAAAGAAAAATGCCACAAAGATCGAATGTTCGATCATTTCTGAGGAACTTCAAAGCCTTCAACATTATGGCAACATCAAACAAAATCTGTGCAAAAAAACTTAACATTGGATCAAATAGTAAAGTGACATTAACACCAGGTGTGATAGCGGATCTAACACAGTGGAAAATAAAAACATTGTCGAAAGAAAGCATGCCTTCTGACCTTTTGGATTTGTCAACGTATGAATCAAGTGAAGGCGAACAAAATGAAGGGAGTGAGATATGCAAATCTGAAATGAATGAGGGGAATGGGCCGTTAAAGCAGAAGATGTGTAATTGTGTAAACCCGAGACCGGAATGCCTTACCAATTGAGCCAACTGCTGAGAGTTCGATCAAGTTCCTCACCTTAGATGCGAGAAGAGCACTAATTGAAGCTGCTAATGCTTCAAAAGCTCAAAAGACAGATCCTACTAAATGAAATAATGATCCTAATAAACAACACGATCAAGATCATCAACAAATAACTAAATGTTCACCTTTATCCAGCAATATAGCTTTCGATTTATACAAATCCAATCGATGGGAACAAATGACCAATCGTAAAATTAGTCCATCAGCCAGTAAAGACGAAAGCCGTCCGGTTCAAAACGCAAAAACAGCTGGCAAATATCTGTTACAGTTGGAGCGAATAGAAAAAGAGAAAGATGGTCTGATACTAAATAGAAAAAAACCTCTCATGCTCTTCCAGCACATACCACAATTGAGGACTGTGGCTGCAGAAGATATCCCAACCGTCGAATTTGAGGATGAACAGACAAATGACTGCGTAATTCTCCACATCGCGTCGAAAATCAATCGAGACTCATTACTGAATACCTGCACTCTCTTAAACTCGTTGGGGTTTGACATCATTGAAATCACCGAGAGAAAGCGGCAGGAACCGACCAAGAGAAGTGATATATCTAATGTGTACAGATCATCTCAAAGCAAAGGTGCGGATAATTCTTCAACAGAGAACATTTTGGCAAAAAAAAAGAGACACAAAACGGCAGTGACAACAATATGAGATGGAACTCCGAAAAGGATAAGATCAGAATTGCAGGCTCAAAGTTGGACCTTCCGAACTGGAGTATCCACCATGACTCCAGCGATGAACAAAACTGGACTTGGGTAGCAAAGACCCTTAACGGTATGAATGAGAGCTAATGTTCAGCGAGTCATCGACTGGAAAAATTCCGTATTGCCTCATGGAACACAAGAGGCCATATGCACCTCTTTGGAGATAAATCAATTGATCTAGGGGTCATAGACATACTATGCCCCCTAGAGGAACACCAGAATTTTGCCTGCATTTAACAATCATAAACTTTCTAAAGATGGAAGCGATACAACAAAACAAGAAAATTTACATAGCTTTTGTCGATCTGTCCAATGCATTTTACACAGTTGACCGGGAATTGCTCTGGGAAAAAATGAGAAAATGGAAATGTTCAGAAAAATGATTACAACCTATCAAAGAACTTTATACAGGAACAAAAATTAAGACCAGTTTAGACAATGTTGGAACATTCAGCAAACCAATATTGACTAACCATGGAGTAAAGCAGGGTTGCCCACTTGCGGCTACCCTGTTTTGCTTATTTCTATCAGACATTAGAGCGATTAATTCATATCCACCAAAGATTAATGGCAAAGCGGTAAATTGGTTGCTGTACGCTGATGATATTGCCTTAATGGATCTCACTCCTATTGGTTTGACACGGAAGTTAGCAGCCCTTGAGAGCCATGTGATAAAAAACAAACTAAGAATTAACCCTGCAAAGTTGGAAGTACTCATTCTTCAAGATCTCACTAGAGCAAAAAAAAGTAAACAAAACCGCAAACCGAAATGGAGGTTGAATAATGAAGGGTTGAATTGTGTAAAAAAGGTCAAGTATCTTGGCATGTGGATCAACAGCAACATAAACGATGCCCCTTGGGTTGAAAATGCAAAGTAAAAATGCAAACAACTAGCTTGTCAATCTGCTATCATAAATAAAAAATATGGAAAATATTCCCTGCAACTGGTCATTGCTCATTATAATATCAGTAGACTGTTCCAACACTAATCTATGGTGCATAAAGTGCCCTCGGAGTACCTTCAAATCTGTGGTCTCAACTAGAAAATCAGTATTGGAGGCGCGTTCTACAGCTGAAAAAGGGAATACCATCTGTCTGTCTGTGATATGAATTAAACCTGATATCGATGAACGCGAGAGTTCTCTGGAACATACTGTCTGTGTACATAAAGACCATCATTGACAAAGGTACACCTCAGTTTGAAATATTATCTGACTTAGGAAACGAGAACCCAGACTCAATACCTGTCAGGTGGGTGAACGCATGTGAAAGACATCTAAAGGAGTTACTCAGAGACCGGGAGACATTGAAGATCAACCCGAATCAGGTAAAACAAAAACTATGGGAACGAGATTGATGTTCAACCGTAGATGACAGAAATCGCTATAATCTAATAGGAGATGGGGCAAGAGATGGAACAAGTCAGAAAAATCTCCCTCAATATTTGGTGAAAGCTACAAATGCTAATTACTGAAAGACTTTTATGAAATTTCAGCTTAATCTATTTGATACAAGAGTAAGCCTAAATTTGAGATTCAGGAAAAGGCCAGTTATGTTGACATGTCATTTTTGTGAAAACCACTCAGAGACCTTAAAACATCTAACGCTATACCCTGTAGGGTTGAAATCCTTGAGAACGTTACATCTGAATCAAGTGGTAAGACTTTACCCTACATTATGTGGAGAAGAGCTGTGGTCTAAATTTGCTAACCCGAGAGAAAAAGACGTCTATGGCCTGATAAACTTCTTGCGCAAATTGAATGTAATGTTAACTGACCAAAATGAGTTGGGTGGCACCAAAGAAGTGAAGTAGGATTTGTGCTTGGTAATTGAAAAAACAAGTGGAAAGTCCTAAGGAAGGTTTACAATTATGAGGGGACAAATGGAATTGCAAGAAAACCAGGGAAAAGGGAAGGAGGAGGACATCACAAGGGTCTGTGATTTTCTGTTGTTCTTTTTTACCTTCTCTCATCGTTTTTCTGTCCTTCATTCTTCTTTTTAAAAGTTTCTTATAAACTAAATGAAATAAAAAAATTTAAAAAAGAGTGCTGGGAGCAGAAAGGGGTGTGCTGATTTGACAGGGGCACAGAAACAGTGTTAAAAAAATGCCCTTTATCTTCTATTTAAATTGAGTAAAAAGTGAGATTTCATATCCAATATAACTAAGTGCATTTTGTTAAATGTTGGTGCAAAGCGGACATTATCTGATGTAATTTAAATTGAGTTTGTACTCTGTAAAATTGAGCACCATTTAAAAAGGAAAATATGAGTCCTGCTGGCATGGAATAATGAGAGCCATAATATTGTCATTAAATAGTGTTTCCGGATGATATATCATTTAAAATCACCCCAGGTGGGAGCCTAGTCATTAAATGGATGCTTGCACAATAGAAAGTAACTCAGAGAATTAAATGTATTCACAGAATTGAGCAAAGTAAAAAAAAAACCGATGTAATCCCTTATCCTGAAATGCATAGATAGATCTATCTGTGATGTGACAGGACAAGGCTGTTTTAACATTGTAACCCTTTAATGGAGAATATTATATCTTCAGCCCAAACTCTGTAGCTAGGAAGGCAAACAAATTGAAGTTGATTGAGAGTTGCACACACATGTTCAGAAAATGTTCTACACATGTGTAGATTAAAAGTTGCATACAAAGGTTTAGAGAACATTGCACACAGGTTCCGAAGGCCCTGTACCACATTTATTGTAATAACAGTCTGTTGATTCTGTAAATGGTGCGTGCAATTGGGGAAAATGAAAAACAAAATAGGTGATGGCTTGAAGGTTTAGAATTAATCTTAGACATCTGGCAATTGTTCTGTGCAGCCCTCCAAAACATCATTCTTCAGGGTGTCAAGCCATTACAGGAAGGGGAGAAACCATATGCAAACCAGGCCTAGTGCCAGCCCAAAGTGGCAGTCCAGCCCAAACTGCTAGGTTACATCCCTTCTGCACAAGACCACAAGCATCTCCGAAAGGTTTTGGCCTCGATGGACGTCATCAGTGAGGTGTAGCTTGGGTCTTGTTTTTTGTTTTGTTTTATTGTGGAAAATGAAGGCAGTATTTTGACAGTTAAAATGTAACATTATGCTGTATGTTGCAATGCTTTCGTGAAGTTAAGCATTTTGAGAGACATTTATTGACGAGCAAAAGAAATGTATTTAGAATGCCTCATCATGAATTATTGAGAGTCATGCAGGTCGGTGAAAGAACATTTTGCAAACCAATTATTTTTGTGCCTATAACATTGCAGCAATTTCCCTTGCATGAAGCTGGAGACCACCTCTGTTTGGATTTAACTTTAATTATTTAAAATAAATTGGAGTCTTCATAAAAACTGCTTATTCTCTTCCCATAATTGTGTGGTGGGACTATGTCAATAGGGGTGTGAAACCAGCCATGGCACACTAGTGAAAGACAACTGGAGCACCTAGCAGATAATTTCTGTGATAGGATGCAAAACCACGTTTAACACTTAGAAAGACAACTTTGTAGTTGGAAACCAACATTTTTGGGTGTCATATTATTTCATTTGAAATCAACAGTCAAAGGTATCCTTTAATCTCTTGCATTTTCTCCCAGTAAGATTGTATAATTGAAACAAATGTACATTGGTAGTTCTTGAATGGTCAGTGCTGAATAGGTAACCTCCTGATGATGTGTATTTGTATTCCAAGATAATCAAAGTAGGAAAAATGCTATTATTTTTAATTACATTCACAATACAGAAAAATTGGCAAAGTTAAAATGGTGAACTGCATTAACAAGCAGGGGGTGCACATTGTCAATCCATTGTAACAAAGTCGCCCTGAGGAAATCCTAAGAACAACAAACGACATTGGTCTTACAACAATATGCTTATTTTGGAAACTTGGAAAATTCCAAACAGTTCAGCTTGCTTGTTGGGTATTTTGAACAGGACCACCACTGCCGAAATATTACTGTCAACTAAAAAGATTTCATTGAGGAAGAAGGAAGGACATATTTTTTTGGTCTGACCAGAGTGAGGTTTGCTCACTATCATGGCTCATGAAATACACATTAGAGTGTGCTAGTCACCTGCTCCATCATACACCATGAGTTACAGCCTGTAGAGATCTCTGTTACGGCAGTGGACATTTTGTAGTAGCAGGGGAGCTCTCTTAGCAGGGGAGAGACTGTTGAGTGATGCTTTAAAATTAATGGTTTGTTTCCCTGCTGCTTGGTAAATTGATGTGTTTTCTGCTTTCTTCTATTATGATATATTGCATACCGCTGCAGGTACCAGATGTGAAAAGCACAACAGCAATAACAAACGATATGTGAATGGTTGTCAGCATGTGCAGGCAGAAATCAAATGGGTGTCCATGGTCTATGAGTGTGTGCACAGCCACTCTGTGTGCCATTCTTTGGAGGGCTGCACACCAGGCCCTTACTTGCCCACACTCTGTTTGCACTGCAGTGGTGACTTCCCACTGGCCATGGCCTGGACAACTTGCATTGTCAGCTGAGGCATGTGTCACTGGTCTGGGGAAGCTGTTCCTGCAACCACTCCTCAGCCTCCTCCCCAGTGAAATAAGATCTGGTCTGTCCATCCCACCAACCTAGGCCTCCCGCCTCTCCCATTCCTCTCTCACTCCCCCACGCAGTGTTTTTAATATGCAGGTACACATTTCCACTGATGTAGGATTGAATTTTCTTACTACTGTTGTATGTTCTCTAAAGAGATTTACATCTAGGGGCCAGTATTACACTTACCCTCTTACACCACAGGATCACCTAACTGATCCAGAGCTGGTATCGTCTCACCTTGGTCCATTCCTAAATATATAGCTCCTGCTCACAGCTTCAGAGCCGTGGTCCACATACCTTGCTTTACCCTCACTTTAGACAATTTGTACTTGTGGGCCCTGTCTTGATATGGGCAAAATCTTCCTCGGGGCCAGCCCTTTGAGAGCAAAAAATACCCAATTCAGCCCAAAATACAGGTTCTATTGTGCTGAGCAGTGATCTCATGCTAGTGACAAATGACACCTTCAATAAGTTTTAGTATTTATTCTAAACAGTGAATATCATATACATTTGGTATTCAAGTTAGAGAAGATTACAAAGCACAAAACTTAGAGAAATGCAAAATATAGAGAAACATAGAACTTAGATAAACATAAAGAAACATAGAGAAACACAGTCTTACGCCCCTTCAATCAGCACTGGGAGACCCTGGCCCTCATAAGCTAGCTATAACAAGCCCCGCTCAGAGAACAGCGCTGCAGGATGCCGTCAAGAGCTCCAATTCCGGGCACTTGATCTGGCTCGAACCAAGTCCACAGGACGATCTCCCACCCGAGTCATGTGAGCATGTGTATTTTATAATCTCGTGCTGCCCGTCCGTGACGCACAGTTCCAGAACTTTCCCTGTGCAAAATATAGGCTGGCTCATGGAAAAAACCCAACTCTGTTAATTTCCACTGCTCCTTCTTCTGAGCCCCTCCCTGGCTCCCTGGAGCCCATCTGCCGAAGCTCAGGAATGTCTTATCAGTGCCTTCCCAGAGAAAAGGAGATTAGCTTGGGGCCATGCAGGGCTACCGTTAGTGAGGCAGAATATTCTAAGGGAAGCAGGGATGTATTAACCCCATCTGCAAGCTCTAAAAGGCATGCACTCATAGCTTAGTGTTTATAGCGCTTAAGACTGGCTATCTAAGCGCTATATAGGTGCCATAATGTTCCAAACACTCCAAAAAATACCTATTAGCTACAGAGCTAGGGCCCTCTCCCTGCCTGTCTATCAACAATGCATAATGTGACCTATCACTCATACTAGGCCTGCATATTCCTTGTAGCTCACTACTGCATAATGGAAGTGCTACAACAGACTACTGTCAGCATTTTGGCACATACTTTGAATACACTATTGGCTTTCAGCGGCTAATGCTGTCATCTAAAGCCCTGATTGGCAAGGTTGCAATTTTGTGTATCACTACATTCCACCCCTATTCAACGTGTGTGCGACAAATGCTGACTAATACACATCAATATAGTATTTAGTGCAGTGATAAAGACATTGGGGCTTTGCAAGAGGTTTAAGCAAACTACCTTCTAGCGGTTAGTTAGCGTGGCATGCAAGGTTAGTAAAAAACACTACCTAAACAAAAATGTACACAAAGTGAACAGTGACATATACCCTTGCCAAAACCTGGCCTACACAAAAATACCTACACAAAGTGAACATGGACATTTACTCTAGCTAAAACCTGGCCTACACAACAATACCTAAATAATTATTGTATAACTGATTGTCAGTTAAAGAGCAGCATGCAGTTAGAATGCCAAGGCAATCCAGTGTAGTCTAATCTACAATGCACTATTGCATTTATGGGCCTCATTACGACCCAGGCGGTAAGTTACCGCCTGGGCCGTGACTTTACCACCATGGCGTAAACTACGTTTACGCCATGGTGGTTGGCGGACTTACCGCCCCATTCCGACCTAGGCGGGGCGGTAAGTCCCCAATCCCCATTTACCCTTCCCCATTCCCATTTTTGCCCCATAGGGCATAATGGGAGTGGGGAAGGCGTTAATTACGCCACCGTAAATTACGGTGGCGTAATTAACTCCATGGTCCCTTAGTGCCATGGATTTTAACACCTGCTAAAAGCAGGTGTTAAAAGCACCATGGCGCTAGGGGACCTCGTAATCAGGCGGTAAGGGTCGGCGCTGTTAACGATGCCGTAAACCCCTTACCGCCTGAGTTGTAATGAGGCCCTATGTATGGTTATCAATTCTAAAACCTGGCATCCTTTCACTCTAAGGGCCTACCCTCCCCCCTGATCCCAGGGCATTTAAACGTGACTATGGGCTGTGTGATTAGACACTTCCCCCATGTATGTGGAACCCAACCAGAAACTATCTAATTTCGTGAACAAGGTGAACCCATGGGCACCAGGTTATCTAAATAAAAACAATTCTACTAATTTACATCAAGCATGGCATGTGTTATTCATGCAATCAAAAGCAAGCAATTTCATCCATATGTATGCTGGTAACTGTAGCTCTGCGTGCCAGTGTGTGGAGGATGGTCGCCCCCACCCAGTAAAAAGCCAACACCTGCTGATTAAACAATGTTTGCCATACAATGCATCGTGTGTATTTAGCAGTCTTGTTGACCTGCTTATGGCAGAATAAATGTCTTCATACCTAAAATTCTGCCATCTTCAGTGGTTGTCAATACTTGTAGCAGTGTTGGGCGTATCAATAGGCCCCACTAGGCCAGAATTTATATAGCAGAGCTGGCATCAGAACCCATAGTGGCTAGCTTATTGTGCACAGTTTCTATGTCACAAACATATAAAGCTCCTGCAATTAATGAATCTAGCTCCCTAGCTACGCGCACTCTAGTGATGGGCCATAGAAATGGACTCCATTTGTAGCAGCTTGGTAGTACTAAGGAAACATTGCCTGATGATAAATATATGTCTAAGTGTATCACTGTAATAATGGAGGTGTGCATTACCAGCCTACAATTTAAATGTTGCCTTACTACTGGAAAATCTAACATGTTCACAGTGTCTACCTATTGTGACTTGGAGAATACCCTTCTTCAAGTGGGATATCTACCATATACAATATTAGTTTTAGCCACAAATACCATACTACCCTCCGGCAGTGGCTGTTTCATCACACCATTGTGTAAAATGCATTTAGTCAAGTTATAGTCCATAAAATCTTGGCGAGAACACTCGCTGCATTTCTTGGTCAGAAAAACATCACATTAAACAAATTAAACAAATCTTTGTATCCATTCACTGAAACATTTGGGCCTATGACTTCATAGACACCAGTCATATGAGTCAGTGACAAAAGATGTCTGACAATGTGCCAGGCCAGTACGCTAGCAATTCCATGTGGATACTCATTTGTAGCACTTTTCCAAAGAATTATTCCAAATGTCTACAATCAAAAGGTGACTCTTTGCATTAGTGTGCTGGAGACAGCTGTCCCCACTAAAACATGAAACTGGTTGGTTTAACAAAAACCGTGTCACACACTGTATCATAAAATCAAACATCAAGTCAGTCATGGTTTCATTTACCTGCCTTAAGCTGGCTGTAAAGTATCCAGTGTTTCAAAGGTTACCATCTCAAATTAGAGCTCACACACTTGGCAGCATTACTTCAATTAAGGATCTTAACCTACGCACAAGTGACTTTGATGTGCGCACTCATTTTATCTCAAAATAAATTACACTCCTGCTTGCATATTTCTGCTGCCCCAACAATTCATAAATCATTTTCCTGCCTACGTGCAACGTAGAAGTTTTTTTTTTTCAAAAAGCAAAGCATCTCTGGTTAAAGCAATTCAGTTGGAAGAGCAAAACCATTTCGTTTTTTCAGATTCATCTCAAAAAGTGCATTTAAAAACCATTTTTCAATGTGTTAGCATTCAAGTGCTGTGTCACACAGCTGTTTGTGGTGCATGATCTTACAGTCCACAACTCATTGTCCATAGTCCTTTAAACAAGAAAAGCAAGACATGTCAATTAAGTTATTTCCAGCAACTGAATCATTTGAATGTGTAGCATCAAATATTTGATAACTAGCCAAGTCTGCACCATGCCAGTTCAGCAAAAGTTATTACTCTGTTGGACACCTTTCGCAGGTTGCAGAACAAATGTCCTCATACGTCATGCATGCTAGCAGCATTGAGTGCGGTGCAGGACACGTTTAAAGTTGACTCGCTTTCTCTGAGCACAGTTTGCTTGACTGATCAGTGTCACCCGCAAATTGAACACATCTACGCCAATAATGTCACGCTATTGTCTTGCTTTTTTGCCTAGGCAAAATACAAACAGAAATGTTAGGATTTCATCAAAAGTACAATGTCATTATTCATCAATATCAGCGTTATCCACCCCTTCCCTGAACACCACCCCTATCTTCAGAAGTCTCACCAGGTAACTACACACTTTATCATTGCTACTGCAATTATTTATCACCCTTCTGCATGTTTCTGGGGGCTTATTTACACTCAACCATACGGGGTGTAACTGCCTAATCACAAACTCATTTGTGCAATGCGATCATAGTTGGTCAATGGTACCTCAGACTGATCTGTGCTTTTACAAAAGCCATATGATAAGTACCCAGGTCGCACAATGCTTTTCTTTTTCACCAAAGGGATCACGAATGCCAGGCGCCAACTTGCTTCCAGTGTCTCATGATCTTGATTTAGTTTGCCCTGCTGGCATCACTCCATTTTTCAAAGGTAAAGTCCTTCAGTCCAATACCGCCTGCAGTTGCACAAGCAGCTTTGTTTATTTTTCTCCATACAGCTAGTGTCTTTCAAGCCTCTGGTTTTTCACTTGTCATTTTTCTCAAAGGGTGTTATAGTCTAAGTCAGTTTCTTTTGTTGCTTCAACAAATCATTCATTCTTGCACTAAGCCGTGAGGCTTCTGGATCATGGCTAATGTGCAGTGTTCATGTTGTACTCCAAAGCCCCGCTCTGCATGTTGTCTCTTGCAAAACGGCTAAGCGCTTTTGTCAGTTTTGCTTCCATCTGGAATGCCATAATGTCTTTGTCAGTTACTCCAGCCCTGGCAATGTAGCTTGCATTTTGCCAGCTGTGTATTTTCTCTTCTCAAAGCGCCTAGAGGTTTCATCTCCAGTGCACAGCGCTTTACTTCAGTTCACATCACATGGAGCACTGGAATGCAGCTTGCACAGCAATGTCGCTTCACTTCACATCACATCACATCACATGGTGCATGGGGATGCGGTTTGCACAACAATGTCTGTTGGAATGGGCAGCTGTCTTTTCTTAGCCCATTCACAGATGCACAGGTTCCCCAATGTTCAGATGTGATTTGCCCATCTGCCATCCTGCATGCAGCCTTTGTTTTCCTTCCAGTGTTACTGGGCAAATTCTTTACTTCTGATCAGCTCTGTTATTGCATGCCGTTAGAAAGCATGCGTACATCAGCATTTCTGTCTTTGCACCCCCTCTCCTCAGTTTTTTTTTTTTGCTTACGCTGCGGTGTCTCTCACAGGGGATGGAATGCAGGAATGTCATTGTTTATCTTTCGCGCAGCAAGCTTATCTCTTTGCCTATAACTCTTACTGTGGCGGCTTCAATGGAAGGCACTCGTTTCAGACAGTTCATCCAGATTAACTCTTTCTTGCACTGTTCCAGCAACTCAGAAAAGCTCCCATATCTGAAACACCATTAAACAGGAGTGCAGTATTCTGCTTTTGTTTGCCTTCCTGCACCTCGCCCAAGACAGCTTCAAGGCACAAGCTCTGCACACACAGCAAGACTCTTATTTTCAAAAGAGGCACTTTCTCTTCTCATCAGATTCTACTCCATGTAATTTAGCAAAATGTCAAAGCGTCTTTTAGACTGTTTTGAACTGATTAATGTCCCATTTAAAAGCATACGTTTTTTTTTTCTCTTCTTCCTCGTAACCTTGTAGTTTGGCTTCACGAGCTCACTCCAATGCAATGTGCGATCTTTCAAAAGAACCCGCAACCCACTAAATCTTTGTGCTATCTTATCACACACAGATTTTTCATTCTGTTGTACCATTGCCAGAATATAACCACTTATTTCAGTGCATTTAAAAAATGCCATGTTTAGTGCAGCTCCCTGCACGGTTTTCCTGCAAGAGCAACCCACACTCTATATTGCTTGTGGGCTGTTATTGTGTCAACAACATTTTTCACCATGTATCACAGTCAACAGGTCACTATTTCCAAACATGCATCACTTATAAGGCAACAGTACAAATCCATGGCATAGCGTGGGAACAGTCAAAAATACTCCAGGGGCAATTTAGAGGAAATTTAGAAAAATATAAATTGTTTTTTCCCCCCAAACCATTGCAAACTGATTCTGCAATTTCAAATCAATACACAAAAATCGAAAATCCAAATAACATTCACTCACTTTCTTTTTTAAGTGAGTCTCTCACCCATTATAAGCATGGCACAGCTTAAAATGCAATATAACCATTTTAGTGTGTTTCCTTTAAACAGAATTCGCCACCACTAGGACATGGAATTTACAGTTGCCAAAAGAAAAACAAACCCTTTAGGCTCTCAGCACAGATGTTACTCTTTCTCCTAAGCACGGCTCATTCCCCACGTTATTTTTCAGGAATGTCAACACTTCAAAAGCATACATCAAAAAAGCGAACCTTCGCCTCCGAACGTTAGAGCCCCCCACTCGCTAGCACACTGGGGCTGAGTCAATGGTTAAATTACTATTCACAATTTGCATGTCAAATCCTTGCAACTATTTTTCCCTGCCCTCATGACAGAATAGAGATGAGAACTCCGTCTCACTTTGCATTTCAAATTACAACTTTAAACTGGGGAAACCGCATGATAAAATTCTTTCCTAATTGAACATATATCTTTCTTGACCATTCATCGGAGCGCTTTAAACAAAGCCATTTCCCGCTTGTTTATCGCCTTGTACTCCCTGGCTCCATTCCCAAGCAATAAGTCAGTCATGACTGATTTACTGAAGGGAGTCTTAACCACACAAGCTATCGGCCACGGCAAGCCGACACAACGCTGCTGCCTTTTGAAGTCTCAGAGCTGCAGTGAGACCACCAAGGAAATGCGACAGCCTGCTCCTCACTCTACACTGTGTTCTCTCACACAATTTGTCAATTCACAGCAAGGCACTGCTCTGCACAAATCCCACAAAGCTGCCACCAAATGTCTTGATATGGGCAAAATCTTCCTCGGGGCCAGCCCTTTGAGAGCAAAAAATACCCAATTCAGCCCAAAATACAGGTTCTATTGTGCTGAGCAGTGATCTCATGCTAGTGACAAATGACACCTTCAATAAGTTTTAGTATTTATTCTAAACAGTGAATATCATATACATTTGGTATTCAAGTTAGAGAAGATTACAAAGCACAAAACTTAGAGAAATGCAAAATATAGAGAAACATAGAATTTAGATAAACATAAAGAAACATAGAGAAACACAGTCTTACGCCCCTTCAATCAGCACTGGGAGACCCTGGCCCTCATAAGCTAGCTATAACAAGCCCCGCTCAGAGAACAGCGCTGCAGGATGCCGTCAAGAGCTCCAATTCCGGGCACTTGATCTGGCTCGAACCAAGTCCACAGGACGATCTCCCACCCGAGTCATGTGAGCATGTGTATTTTATAATCTCGTGCTGCCCGTCCGTGACGCACAGTTCCAGAACTTTCCCTGTGCAAAATATAGGCTGGCTCATGGAAAAAACCCAACTCTGTTAATTTCCACTGCTCCTTCTTCTGAGCCCCTCCCTGGCTCCCTGGAGCCCATCTGCCAAAGCTCAGGAATGTCTTATCAGTGCCTTCCCAGAGAAAAGGAGATTAGCTTGGGGCCATGCAGGGCTACCGTTAGTGAGGCAGAATATTCTAAGGGAAGCAGGGAAGTATTAACCCCATCTGCAAGCTCTAAAAGGCATGCACTCATAGCTTAGTGTTTATAGCGCTTAAGACTGGCTATCTAAGCGCTATATAGGTGCCATAATGTTCCAAACACTCCAAAAAATACCTATTAGCTACAGAGCTAGGGCCCTCTCCCTGCCTGTCTATCAACAATGCATAATGTGACCTATCACTCATACTAGGCCTGCATATTCCTTGTAGCTCACTACTGCATAATGGAAGTGCTACAACAGACTACTGTCAGCATTTTGGCACATACTTTGAATACACTATTGGCTTTCAGCGGCTAATGCTGTCATCTAAAGCCCTGATTGGCAAGGTTGCAATTTTGTGTATCACTACAGGCCCGGGGTCACATCTGGCCTGGCTTGACACCATGCTCCTCTCAAGCAACCTAGTGTTCCCCTCTTGTGATGTCGTCTACTGACTGTGGTTAGTTGCTTGTTTGTCCAAGTGTTCTCCAGCACCAGTATTCATGTCCAGTGTGATCCATAACATACCCATTTCCCAGGAATAGGTAATAATCAGATAAAGGCATCCCCATATTGATGGGTCTTTGGTGGGTGTGTAGGCATCCCAGACACGAGGCATGGCCATATCCTCATTTGAGTGCCTGGAGGTGGCAACCAAGTTTTGATCCTACAGCCAGGCCTCATACATGTTACTATCTGCCACCAGCCAAACTAAAGCCATGAAGAACGTGCACACCCGAGAGGAGACTCAAGATGATAAAATCACTGCCACTGAGAGAAAAGGTAAGTTAAAATAAATTAGGTTTGTGTGCATAAGTGCGTGTTTATAATGCAGAGCAATGTGTGTGTGCATTAATGCTTGTGTGTGTGTGCATTTATGCTTATGTGTGTGTATGTGTGTGCTCCCATTTTCCCTCTCTCACTCTGGCCACCCTGCTTGAGCCCTCTTCCTTCACCGTCCTGTGAGGCTAAAAACCTTGATATCATCTTCGACTCCACTCTCCCTTTCTCTCCTCACATCACAGACCTTGCCAAGAAGGCCTGCTACCAGCGGCACTTGCTCAAAGGTATTCTTAATTTCCTCGCTTTCCCACAAAGAAGCTCACTGTCTCCAGAGCCCAGGTTCTCTCTAGGATACACTATTGCAACACCCTCTTTCTCAATCTGCCTTTCTCTACTCTCGGCCCTCTGCAACTAATCCAGAACGGTACTCGCGAGATTTGTCTTTGACCTCAAGCCCAGGAACCGTATCTCTCCAGCCCTGAAATCTCTCCACTGGCTCCCACTGGCTGCAAGGATCAAGTTCAAGGCCCTTGGCATCGCCTACAAGGCCTTCTTGGGCTGGGGCCCGCACTACATCCAACTGTCTCTTCTTAAACACCTTCCTTCTCAAGCCCTTTGCTAAGCCTCCTGCAACTCCCTGCGGGTCAGACGCGTCTCCAGGCAGAGAGTGGGGGTAGATCACTCTCCTCTGCAGTTGCCTCCCTCCGGAATGGCCTGACTGCACCTTTCAAATGTGAGCCGGACCACCCAAAGTTCTGGAAGCAGCTCAAGACCTTCCTCTTCACTTCTGCTTTCTCTCTCTGTCTCCCCTTCTGACCAACCTTCATGCTGTTGCTGACTGGCTGCCTGGCTACCCTCAGAGTCCCCTGGGTATCAGTCCACCCCCTTGACCAGTAGCTCCTGGACTGCCTCCAGACCTACCACATACATAGGGTCTGTATCTGGAACCCTACAATTCCCTACCTCCTGGTACTTATCCAGAGCCATGTTGCTCTGGCCGCAATTACTCAGAGCATTGCTGACCTGAACGCACTTCACCCTCCCTCCCCTGGCATTTCCTCTTTCCATCCTCTCTGCACTTTGCATCTTGCACATGTACAATCTGAATGACAGAAGGCCTAGCAAGATTGCTTGTCTTGTCGTGCCTAGCAACACTTGTGTACAGGTGCATTATAAATGACTTATATGACATCATATCATGCGAGAGAGCTTGAATGAGTGTGCGTGCATGTGTGTGAGTCAGTGTGGATGCTGTGTGGGTTTAAGTGAGTGGCCGAGTGTATGTTTGCCTGTGCCAGTGGAATGCATGTGTGTACAGGCTGGTGAGACATATGTGTTTGTTTGTCAGGGATGGGGATCACGCCAGTAGGATGACATCAATGTATATGTCTTTCAAATATTATATGTACCAACCAACTGTGGGATGTTTTTACCCATGCATCCGAGTTATTCCACCCTGTGATGTGGGAAGCCACACCCCTTTTTGACCAGGGCATAATTTTAAAAAGATAGATAACTCATAGTGCGGACTTGTCAGAATTATATAAGTAATATCATTATTTTTGTGATTTTTCTGTGAACATTTTGAGAGGCGTTAGGACCCTGTGGTGTATTCTGGGGGGTTGCTAGCGGAAAATAGGGTCTCACTCCAAATTTCTGCATGTTAAAAATCTGACACTTCATCAATTAATGTCCATACTCCTTGCGCACATGTGTGTAATTTTGGGTAAATGTCCGATATTGCAAAACAAGTTAAAAAGCGCAAAATGTTGTCATTTTTGGATGCAAACTCCCAGGAAGATCAGAGGCGGACAAGCATGGACCATAAGGAATATATAATGTGCACATGTAATTTCAACAAATTGTATATCTGGGAAGGATGTATTTGAATCAAATATAGATTTGTGGGCAAACTGACCAAGGGAGGATCCTCTGACCCATAAACAGACTTCATCATGCTGACAATCCATTTCTTTCCCCCAATCATGGGAGAGGGGAGAATTGGGCCAATGACAAGTAGAGGGGGGCAGGCTTAGCTTGCCCAGGCACACACCCACTTTCCAAAACACATAAAAAGAGACTGCTGGGACAAGTAGAGAGATTCAATTCCATTTGCTGCGGAGCATGCTGACCGACGACTTCACATCCAGAGATCCAACACTTAGACTTCCAAGCTAAACAGAGACTACAGAACTTTGAACCAAGAAGGCCGACTGCAAGCAAAAGTATTTGTCAGCAGGCCTCAAAATCATTTGCGAACTATTCCACAGCCGGGCAAGCTGTTTGAATTCTTTTGCCAAGAACAATTGCCAGAGACCAGACCAGAGATCCAGAGTGACCCAGACCGCTGTGAGCAGAACCAGAGAGCTGACCCAGATCACTGTGAAGTGCCGAGACCAGAACCGGAGTCCAGTCCAAAACCTGACCAGATCCGTGGCGAGGCCTATTTCAAATTTATATTGTGAGTACCTAGCAGAACTGTGCAGAACCAATCTCTTAGTTAAAATAATCTAATCCAAACTATTTTAACCTAAGTAGAACAGCCTCCTAGAAATCGTGTCATCTGTCATTTGTAAAGCTGCACAACTGTCACCTGTCAATTCTGCAGCTGCAAGCTGTCACCTGTCATTTTGAGTTTACTTTAAATCCGAAAAACGACCTTTACAAAATCGTTCATATCTCTGGAACCGTTTGTCCTAGGAACTTGGTTTAATTTTCCTCTGAAAGCTTAGAATCTCAGCTTTCCAACAAACCTACTCCTTATACTTTTTTCGTAATCACGATTCACGCACTCGCAAATTTTGCCGTGATTTGTGATTTGGCCTGATTTCTTTACCTGTAAAAAGATAGCAGCTTTTTGCTTTCCTTTGCTAAAAATTCGTTTGCCTCTTAATAACCATCCCTGAATCATTGCTAAAGTGGGCCTGAGCTCATCCCAAGTATCTCTCACTCACCCTGAACCTCCTAAAGGGAATGAAAAGCATTTTCAGCATATTTCTCACTTCATTGCCACCACATTCAAAGCACTTGGGCCTGTGTTTTTAAACTCACACCGGTTTTCTCTAAGCTTGCTGGGGTGGGAATTGAATTTCGTATTGTATTTGATTGCATTCCTGAGAACTGTGTGTGTTACTTCTATCTCCTTCCATTTCTTACATTGCATAGGGGAGGGGGATGAATTGCCAGAGAAAAAGTGATTATCTTATCTTTTGCTAAAATCATATCAAGTATTTCTGTACTGCATTTTATTCCTCATTGCTTTTCCCTTGAAATCATAAAAGTATTTTTGCTACTTTATCCATCCTATACTAACTCCTCATTGATTATAAAGAAGTGTGCTAGTGTCAGATTACCCATTGTTGATTAACATTATATTTATAAGGGCGATATCGATTATTAATTTATTATAAAAGCGTGGTATCTATATTTTGTTTTATTTCTCAAATAAACCTTTTAAACTTGCAAAACAGAACTACTTCTTGGCTCAGTGGAGTCAGGGGGATTCTAAGAGAGGGGTGTTATATAGGGGTAGTCATCCAGAACTCATGAACTGGACATAAAGATATATCAATAAGGGTTTCCATTCAGTATCCCAGACTAGGCATTGACTTAGCTGTAGTGTTGAATTGAATCCTCTTACAAATTGGGGGCTCGTAGCCGGGGATTCCGGATTAGATCTATCAATGTACAGATTAATACAGTGTGCCAACTGACCAGATACACATATCCGGTTAGATCACCACGCTGTTTTACACTGTGAAAGCACCCCTCAAAGGAACGCTCTAAGGAAACGGTCTGTTTTGCAAAATAAAATACAAACTTCTGTAAGTCAGGAAGGAACTCAAATTCCAGAATGACGACCTTGGTAGATATGAAAATAGCCAGAGAGCAGTTCTTACATAAGCTATTTGTGAGAAGTGAGTGGACTCATCAGGACCAAACGGTCTGGTTGCAGGCAATCGCGCAACAGGTCACTGAAACAGGGTCAGATATATGGGGAGATCAGAGTCCCCTACATGTGGCCCTGAGTGAACTATATATGGCCCCTAAAGCCAAAGATGAACATAATAAGTTTGCCAGTATAGCGGCATATTTGTATCTGTATATGGGAGTCATGCAGGACAAATGTGCTAAAGGCCAAGATCTGGCAAATAGGCAACAGATGGCGTTAGAGAAGGCCCAATCTTATCTGGACTCTTCTAAGCAGAGGCTGCTTAGGAGCCAGGAGTCAGAAAAGGACAGCAGACAGTACATCACTAAAATAAAGGAGGATATGGATGTGCTGCAACAGGAAAAGGCGGACCAGGATACCAGATTTCTGGCCTTGCAGAAGGAGTACCAAGAAGGTTTGGACTCCCTACTGCAGAGCCAGAAAAAGCTGGAGCAACAATTAGATTTCAATAGGGCATGTGCCGAGCAGGTAGTCACCCTGCAAAGCCACCTAGATAGGGAGAAGGCAGAGAGCAATAAACTGATTTTGAAAGACCTGGATACCCAGGCAGAGTTTGACCAGGAGCGCCAGAAAGCTGGTGCCTTCCAAAGGCAAAGGGACGACCTGGCGGCACAGATGCAGGCTCTTAGTCAGGAAAGGGATACCTTAGGCCAGGAAGTCTGCCACTTAAAAAGGAAAATGGAAGAAAATCACATGGCCCTCCAGGGACTGGGTGACCTCCAAAAAGAACACCAGAACTTGTTAGAGCACACCAGGAGGGTGGAGGATGCTCTGGCAAGAAAGGAGCAGGCCAATAGGGACACAGCTCAGGAGGTGTAACCCTCCTGCAGCAGAGACTGACCCAGTACTCCAGGACCAATCAGGAGGCACAGAGAGAAAATGAGGCTCTCTGTCAGCACAATGATAGGCTCCAGCAACAGGTAGCGATGCAGGAGAGACTGATAGAGTCTAGTAAGGCCTTAACTGAGGAACTGAAAGTGCAGGCTCTTGCATTGCAACAGGGAGGAGGGGCTGATAGAGACGAGGTGCGCTGGGAAAGGGAAACGCCTGAGCATAACCTCAGGAGCCCTGGTACCAGAGGCCTTCATCTCTCCCAGTCCCTGGACTCTGCCACCCCCATGTCCCC